>NC_071512.1:858829-1523412 GCF_027887155.1 Malaclemys terrapin pileata | reverse complement strand
CCATGCGCTGGGTTGTCGTTGTGGGGTTGCCGGCGAGCGCTGGGCTGTCGTTGTTGTGGGGTGGCTGCTGTGTGCTGGGTTGTAGTCGTTGTGGGGTTGCTGGTGAGCACTGGGCTGTCGTCGTTGTGGGGTTGCTGGTGAGCGCTGGGCTGTCGTCGTTGTGGGGTTGCCGGCGAGCGCTGGGCTGTCGTCGTTGTGGGGTTGCCGGCGAGCGCTGGGCTGTCGTCGTTGTGGGGTTGCCGGCGAGCGCTGGGCTGTCGTTGTTGTGGGGTTGCTGGTGAGCGCTGGGCTGTCGTCGTTGTGGGGTGGCTGCCGGGCGCTGGGTTGTCGTTGTGGGGTTGCCGGCGAGCGCTGCACTGGATGGCTAGTACATCGAATGACTCTGGAAAGCTGAGCCCTCCCCGCTCCCTGAGCAGAGGCTCTGCCCGGCGTGTGCCAGCGCCCGTCTCCAGTGGGCAGGAGAAGCAGATCTGCCCCCTCTCCCTGAGCCCGTCCCCATTGCTCCGGGGGGCTGCCCCTGCTGTGTAAAGCACCACGCGCCCGGAGCCCCCTGGCCCTGCGTGGTCTCGGCCGGCATTAGGACGTGACGCATTTCAGCGCCATGTCGCGGGGCGTGTTCCCCGCGGGGCGTGTTCCCCACCGAGCTGGTCAGAGCTTTTCTGGGTGTAAAAGATGCAGCTAAAGCAGGTGACCTTAGCAAGAGGCCTGCCTTCCTAGTCTGCTCTGCATGGGCAACCCTGAGCCTGCCCGCCTCCCCACAGCCCCGCCGGACTCTCTCTGATCCTCGCTGCTCATCGCTCGGTGCTGGGGGCTGCCCGTGTCCTGCCCACGCTCAGGAAGGAAAAGCCACAATTGCTTGAAGCGCCTCAATAATGCAGCAACGGCCTGGCCCAGCCGTGCTCCCACATTCCAGCTTCCCCGGGGCTCTGCGAGGCCGGGGCGTTTTCACGTGGCTCGAGAGAGCTGAGAAATAAGCCAAGCTCTGGGCACGGTCCACGAAGTCGCTGAATAACCGGAGTATGAGCTAAGCCATATTTGCCAGCAGCCTTGCTCGAGTGGAGTCCATCCCATTTGTAAAAGACGATGATTTTGTTTTTAATATTCTCGAGTCAGATTAATTAGGAGATGCTAACGGTGTCCCTCTTCTGGGCTCTGTTAGCGTCGCCATGACCCTTGTTAATTACACAAATGGCCCCAGCTCTTTTCTCTAATTTAAGACAATGAAGGGGAACGTGGCTGTCAAATTCCCATCCTCCCCGGAACAGTCGTAGAACGTGCTGCCCTCCGGCGGGGAGCTGGGGCTGGGGGTTGGACCCTCCTGAAGGCGAATGGCTCAGAAGATCAGGTCCTTGGCCCTCTCCTCACCCGGCCGCCTTGTCTGCCTGCATACTGGCCCCGCTGCGTGATGCTGGATGGACCGAGCCATTTATTTTGCACATTGGCTTTTCTGTGGCCTCCGGTGTCTGAGCACCTGGCACCCACCCCTGGGAGATAGGGAAGTATCGTTCGCCCCACTTTACAAATGGGGAAACTGAGGCACAGGGGTGAAGTGACTAGTCTAAGGTCACAGAGGGAGTCTGTGGCACCAGCTGGCTCCAGATCTGCTGAGTCCCAGCCCAGTGCCTCAGCCACCCCTCCCTTGTACTCAGGCTGGGGTCTAACCTGCCCTGCTGATCACCAGAAACCCGCTGGCAGGATCGCCGTAGCTGCCAGCAGGGTGCGGGCCCTTGTTTCCCCCCACGCAGAGCAGGGGGGTTGCTGTGCTGCAGGAAGGCGTGTTGGTGGGTTATGGGACCCTCCTGCCCAGTTTACACCTAAAGGAAGGAGATTTATTTAGCCTTCCGATCTCCACTGATATTAGCAACGACCATCAAACGACCCCCACGTGGCACTGGGAAGGGTATCGGCTCCGCCCTCACATGTTCCTGCCGTGGCGCTCTCCGGGCGCCACTCCCTTTGCGGCAGAATTGGAGAATGGGGACGGGGGGAAACAGCCCTTTTATCTGCCGACAGAACTTTTGTTTTTCTTCCTGATGCTTTTGCTGAAATAAAAGGGATCCGGTGTCTGAGCTGCCCACCCTACGCTAATGGTTTGCACTTAGAAACGGGCTCCCTTCAAAGCAACACTGTCAAGATGAAAAACCTACTTGAAAAGAACTCCCATGGCTGTGTTATTAATAACCCCTCAGATCGTTAGCGCCGAGCAGCTCGCAGCCTCCCTTGCTTTTCCCTGCCTCGGCTGTGGGTTTGCGTCCTGCAGTTTGATCAGTTTCGTGGGCAAAGCCCGGTGAGTCAGTTTCACTCCCGGGCAGGAGGACACTGGAGCCGCAGGGGCAGTGCTGGGGCTGGTTCGAAAACAGGCCATTTTCTCATGACTCTCCTCCCCCACCCCCAAGCGTGTCTCCAGGCGCAGGGGTAGGGCACTGGGCTGGCAGGAGACCTGGCCTAGTCCTGGCTGTCCCACAAACTGGCTGCCTGAGCTGGGGGAAATCAGTTCCCTCTCTGCCTCTGTTTTCCCTCCCAGCCTCCGTCTGCCATGTATCTGTTTGGGGCAAGGACGGTCTCTCGCTAGCTGTCAGTGCGGCACCAGGGCCTCGAACGCTGATGCTAGCAGGCAGAGGCAGTGTCAGTGGTAATGTAATTGGCACTGTCTCTTTCAAGATCTGTTACTCCAGGAAACTGCCGCTGAAGGCAATTGTCCCAAATTAGAAAAGGTTTGGGGTCAAATTCCCTGCTGCTGTGAACTCCAGTGGCACCAATTTACAGCAGGTGGGGATTTGGCCCCTGGTAACCTGTATATTTCTGTCCCGGACGTGCTCTGAGGGCCCCGCCGGGCCCCACTGCGCCGGGCACTCCGCAGACAGAGAATCCAAGGAGAGGCCAGAATTCCCTGCCCCAAACCCTTACAGTGGAAAGCAGGAGAGGATCCGCAGGCGGGGGCAGAACATGGAACAGCTGTCGGAGCACAAGGCGTCGCTGAGTGTGCCCCGGGCTCCCCCCACCGCACTGCAGGGTGTGAACTAGAACTCTGGAGGGATAGACACACAGCAGGGATAGGTAGCCAGGAAAGTCCCCACCACCACCCCCCAAGGTGTTTGGGCTGGTCCAACTCCTGCCTTGCCGGGCTGCCCTGGGTCAGATACACTGGAGGCTATTCCAGAGGCTTTTAATGCCGATCACCCACTCCAGAAGCTAAGTGGCTCCCGAAAACCCCCTCCTGGGAAGGCGTTTTCAGCCCCATTGACTCCTCTCCATGCCCTTCAAAGGGTGACTCGGCACATCCCAGAGATGGTAACCGTGTTCGAATTACAGGCCAGGCAGGGGGAGCACATCCATCTTCTCCTGCCATCGCCTCAGCTCAGCACTAGTGTCTGCAGGTATCAGCCCAGCTAGGGTGACCAGATGTCCCGATTTTGTAGGGACAGTCCCGATATTTGGGGCTTTTTCTTATATAGGCTCCTATTACCCCCCCACCTCCATCCCGATTTTTCACACTTGCTGTCTGGTCACCCTAAGCCCAGCCCTGATCCATGGGGGCAGCGTCCGACTGGAGAAAGAGAAACTTGCACACCCATAGCTGCCTGAATTGGTTTCTCTCCCTTTTATGAAACGGACGAACCCTCCTGAGCCGAGGCTGAGCTCTTCCCCGTTTGTTGCAGTCCCCCGTAAACAGCAGCTTTTCGAGCTTTCAGCTGGTAAAAGCCAGGCGATCTCCCCGTCGGTGGGACCTTGGGAGGAGAGCTGTGCTCGGATCCTGCATGAAATGGACTCGTGCCAAGCTGAGGCGTGATGTGCATTCCTGCCGCAGGGCAGAGCCTGGGAAATGGCTTTCAAAGGGCCCATTGTTCTGGGACAATTCTTACAGCGACTCACCATGGGGGAGGGGGCAGTTTGATGTAGGGGTTTGTTTTGTTTTACTGCTGTTGGGTTCCCTCCAAAACTCACCAGATTGTTCTCTGGTTTAGCCTGTTCCATGCGCCTTGTCAGCCCCATTTGAGTCTATTAAAAAATACCCCTAGGAACCAGCACGCTGGAAAACAAATCGGTTGCCAAGGGAGGACGCCAAGGCTAAATCTGGCTTGTCCGGGCCCAGCTGGGCTGTGGAGTAGCTTTGAAATTCACTCTTCTACTGTCATGAAATCTGCTTAACACTCCAGCGGGGACGAGTGCCAGGCACTGGGTCTGCGTCTCCCTCCCGCTACTGACCAGCCCCAGCTGGAGGGAACCCAAGGCCCGCGCTCTGGCTCCGGGACGCCTTGGCTTTATGGCAGCTCTAACAAACCACTGCAAACCACCAGCAGCAAAGTGGCCTGAAGAGCCCGGGAGAGTTTAGGGGCTCAGGATTCTCCCTGCGGGGTTTGAGGTGGGGGGATAGCGAGGCGGCACGGGAGCTTGGGGGAGGCAGAGACCTCCTGGCCATGGAGCTACCTGGACCAGAACCAGCAAGATGTTTGTTTTTAAGGGTTACAGGGGAGATTTTCCAAAGTTCCTAGGGGAGTTAGGAGCACAGGAATTTCCCACTGACTTTCCATGGGGTTTGGGCTCCTAACCTGGGTGCTTTTGAAAATCCCTCCTGACATCAGCCTAAGGGGTGAAACTGAATTCAGCATCTGAGCGGCCCTCCAGCCTGTCTCTCTCTCTCACCGGCTTCGCCAGAGATACCCGCAGGGCCCACCCGAGGGTGCCACGCCATGTGGCACAGGGTAAAAATTCAGGTCCTGAGGGCAGGCAAGTCTGGGCAGCTGCTCGGGATCCTGGATTGCTCTCAACCTGGAGATGGGTCCTAAGCCGCCACCCCCACACTGGCTAGATCTGAACAGCCTCCCATCTGGAGGGGGGGTTAGAGTCCAGATGCAGAGTTTGCAAACAGCCCCATACCCTGAATCTGAACCAGCCCGGGCTGCAAAGCCTCTCATCGGCGTCAGCCCATCTCCGGGGAAGGCAGGAGCCAGCCTGGAGCAAGGGGAGAGCAGTGCCGTTGTGCACACGCAGCCGCTGGGCTAAGGGAGGTGCCCGGCTCCCAGCAAAGAGGCTGTTGCCCTCACCCAGCTTGGCAAGAACCCAGGAAAAGGCTGACCCCCTTTGGGGGGGTGCACAGGGACCCTGTTGCTGGGGGCTTGTGCTTGAAGGAGGCCTGGGGATTCTTCAGGAAGCCCTTTGCATCAGCCCTCTCCTGTGCGTCCTGCCAGGTCTGGGCGTGCTGGGAAAAACGCCTTCCCCACACCCTCTGGAGAGGCCATCCCTGGCAGGGACATTCGTCTTGGGCCCCATAAGAGTGGCCAGACTGGGTCAGGCCAAAGGTCCATCTAGCCCAGTGTCCTGTCTGCCGACAGCGGCCAATGCCAGGTGCCCCAGAGGGAATCATCAAGTGATCCATCCCATTCCCAGCTGCTGGCAAACAGAGGCTAGGGACACCATCCCTGCCCAGCCTGGCTACTAGCCATCAATGGACCAATCCTCCATGAACTTATCTAGTTCTAGGAGCTGTCATGGGGCATGCTGCCTGGGCCTTGGACAAGTGCACAAGGGCTGGGCATGCTCCCCGTGCCCCTCTCTCCCCCGTGGCACCCTCTTGCCTGTGGTCACCCAGAGTCGGCGGCAAAGCCAGGGCACTCAGGCGTTCGCAGCCTCTCACGCTCCGCCCCGGAGGCGACACTGTCCCCCTCAGCCCTGCAGTAATTAAACCTCCTCTGAAAGCCGCTGTAAGAAGGTGCCACGCTGGAGAGGGGGGAGCTGCTGCTGTTGTCAAAGCCCAGCAGAACCCTCATTGTGTGCGCTGAAAGCAATCACTTCAATACCTTCGGAGAACACGGCTTGAGCCGTAAAACGCTCCGCTAAGCTCAGCAAAGGCATAAAAGGCCGCTGAGCGCTCCGCAGAGCCTTGGCTTTCATTCGTAGTCAGCAGGACTGTTGGTGTCTCTTGGTTTCTCCCTCCTGCGGCCACACACCCTCATGCAGGGGGGACATTAGCTGGGGAGGCCAAGGGCTGGTCTCTGCTGGCCCGGCCCAGCCTGTGCTGCGCGATGCTAGCGTTGGGCCCCATCCTGCTTGTCCACCCCGGAGAGGAGCGTCGGGATTTCAGGGACTGGCGTTAAAGTCATGGCAGGCTGATGAGGAAGGTGCTCCAAGTTCCACGTTTGAAAAGCCACCCACCCCTGGCCAAAAAATGTTAAGATGTTTTTAAAAACCTTGAGCCCCAATTTAGTTCATTTAATTTAATTTTCTAGGCCCTATATAAACACATGGGGACAAAGGTATCCCTTGTGTAACTCCATTCGCTTCACTGGAGTCGTTACACCAGGCAAAATTTGGCCCAAGATTCCTCCTCCCCCCGGCTCTGCCATAGGGCTCTGCATGATTCTGAAGAGAGGGAAAACTGGGGAGGTAGCACATTGCAGGCGACTCTCCAGGCATGCTTGGCCTGAGTGATTTGGGCGCTTGCAGGATCCCTGAGTGCCTGTGCATGGGAGGGTCAGCCGCCCAGTCCAGTAACTGCCCAGCCCTGTTAACCAGGCCCTCAGCCGCACAGTGCCAGCCGAGGCAGCATGCAGCCTCCTTCGTGCCCGTTAGCTCTTTCTCTGGGAAAGCTCCGGAAAGGCAGCCGAGCCGCGCTGATGAGTCAATGAACAGCAATGCGTGAGGGCATGCAGGCCGGAGACTAGGCAGAGGCTGCTGGTGAGCCAGGCTGTAGGTTGCCAGGGGCATGGGGCATACGGGCATGCTACAGTGGCACAGGACACAGTCCCTGGGCACCGGCAGCAGTGGCCTGGTGAGAGGCGGAGGCTGTGCAGGGCGAGGGGCAGAGGCCGGGAATGTTGGCATCTGCTGCTTCGTGCATGGAGGAGAAGGTGCCGCTTGTCGGACCTGGGAAGTAGGAAGGAGCTGTGAAGAGGGCTGGTGCCAGCCGCACGCCCGCACGCCCCAGCTGCTGGTAGAGCTGGCATCACAGCACCGATCCTGCTCCCTCCACACTGTGACTTGCCTTGGAGGGGTGGAAAGGGCCCTTGGCATGGGCCCGCTTGCGCCGGCGAGTCTCCGGGAGCTCAGCAAGGGGACTTGGTTCAGAGCCAGCTCGGCCCCATGCCCAGCGGTGTCAGGGAGGTGTGTGCTGGGTCGGTGCCAGGAGGAGTGAGCCGTGCTGTGCAGAGGATGTGGGATTGGTGCATGCACCGGATCCTGCACTGGCCTTGGGGCAGAACAGTCCAGAGGATCCCAAGGGATCCAGTGATTACACCGGCCTGGGCCATGCTGCTGTACATCCCGGCTGGGTCCAGCCAGGCCGGTCCCGGGGCAGACGTTGCCTCCCTGGGCAGGTGCTGCCCTATGCTGGGCAGGGGTTGTGGGGAGCTGGGACCAGGAGTCCTCCCCATTGTCCCCTCATGCTGATCTCCTGCTCAGGACATTGCCCCGAGGCAGCAGGGTGCCCTGCAGGGGAGAGCCCCCGATGCGCTGGGTATCGGGGCTCAGCCTGGTCCTGCAGATCCAGGCTCCAAAGCATTTGCCCAAAATAAAGCACATGGAAAACAGTGCATGAGGCTGGGCGAGGCCAGAGCAAGGGAGCTGACAGGCAGGTATATGCCAGGCGGAGGAAGGGGGGCTGGCAGACAGGTGTGTGCCAGGCGGGGGAAGGGGGGCTGACAGGCAGGTGTGTGCCAGGCAGGGGAAGGGGAGCTGACAGGCAGGTATATGCCAGGCGGAGGAAGGGGAGCTGACAGGCAGGTATATGCCAGGCGGGGGAAGGGGAGCTGACAGGCAGGTATATGCCAGGCGGGGGAAGGGGGGCTGACAGGCAGGTATATGCCAGGCGGGGGAAGGGGAGCTGACAGGCAGGTGTGTGCCAGGCAGGGGAAGGGGAGCTGGCAGACAGGTATATGCCAGGCGGGGGAAGGGGAGCTGACAGACAGGTGTGTGCCAGGCAGGGGAAGGGGAGCTGGCAGACAGGTATATGCCAGGCGGGGGAAGGGGAGCTGACAGACAGGTATATGCCAGGCGGAGGAAGGGGGGCTGGCAGACAGGTATATGCCAGGCGGGGGAAGGGGAGCTGACAGGCAGGTATATGCCAGGCGGAGGAAGGGGGGCTGGCAGACAGGTGTGTGCCAGGCGGGGGAAGGGGGGCTGACAGGCAGGTATATGCCAGGCGGGGGAAGGGGAGCTGACAGGCAGGTGTGTGCCAGGCAGGGGAAGGGGAGCTGGCAGACAGGTATATGCCAGGCGGAGGAAGGGGAGCTGGCAGACAGGTGTGTGCCAGGCGGGGGAAGGGGGGCTGACAGGCAGGTGTGTGCCAGGCGGAGGAAGGGGGGCTGGCAGACAGGTGTGTGCCAGGCGGGGGAAGGGGGGCTGACAGGCAGGTGTGTGCCAGGCAGAGGAAGGGGAGCTGGCAGACAGGTATATGCCAGGCGGGGAAAGGGGGGCTGACAGGCAGGTATATGCCAGGCGGAGGAAGGGGGGCTGACAGGCAGGTGTTTGCCAGGCGGGGGAAGGGGAGCTGACTGGCAGGTGTGTGCCAGGTGGAGGAAGGGGAGCTGGCAGACAGGTATATGCCAGGTGGGGGCTGACAGGCAGGTGTGTGCCAGGCAGGGGAAGGGGGCTGACAGGCAGGTGTATGCGAGGAAGGGGTTGGCATTCATGCATATGCCAGGCAAAGGGGGGCAGCAGGCAGGTGTATCCCAGGTGAGGGGGAGAATGAAAAAACCAAACTGCTTGACTCTTCCTTCCGCCAGCCACTGCACCTGCCTTGCTGCTCTCCTTACCAGTGCCGGGACGGGGAGCTCCCGTCCATCCTCCTCAGCCAGCGACTCCTCAGAACTGAGCCCAGGGCCATGAATGGCAAAGCCTCATCCTTAGCCAGCCGCGGGCCCCCACAACACCCTGCACCCCCACTCACCCCAGCCACTCCCGGAACCCTCTGCCCCCCGGAGCGCTCGCCCCTCGGCTCCCTGCCTCGGCCTTTGCAGCCCATATCAGCATTGACCTCCCCAGCTGTCTGCTCCCCGTGTCCCAGCGCAGGGCACCCAGCAGCCCGGCTATGGGGCAGGAAGGGATGTGCCGGTTACACGGCGCCATGTGGGGGCTGAGCTCGCAGCAGGAGGGGGAGCGGCAGAGGCAGGGCAAGGGGCGGGGGGGTGTCCAGGGGTAGGAGGCTCTGAGCAGCGAGCCGGGAGCAGGCCTGTGTGTGAGTGCCGGGGCCGTGGGCGAGTGTCCGAGCGTCTGCCTGGAATAACCCAGCTGCTCTGGGGGGCAGCTGAAGGCCGGGCCGTGACTTCCCTGGTCTGGCTGGCCCCGAGGGGCCCATCCGTGGGCTCTGCCGTGCTTCTGTGCAGAGCTGAGCCTGGGGCACGGCCGGTCCTTCCCAGGGGGTCATTAGCTCTGCAGTCTGCGCCCTGCCGTACCGCCCTGGGCACCGCGGGGATGAAGCGCCCCAGCAGGTGGCACCGCAGGGGGCCAAGCAGGACTGGCAAGCGAATACCTCGTTCCGCCGCTAATTGTCAGTGCGGTGAGTGGTGAGCAGCACGCGGGCAAGGAGCCAGCAGGCGGAGGGGGGGCCCCAGGACCAGGGAGGGGGCCGGAGATGGAGCCTTTTGAGATGAAATGTCAGGCGGGGGGGTGGGGCGGCAGCAGGAGCCAGCCCCAGGTGCTCGGGAACAGCCGGGCTGTGGAGCCGTGGAGGTTGCCAGAGGCCGGGCTTGGGGGGGCTCCCACTGCAGCCGGGCTTGGGGGGGAGCCACAGAACACAGGGGCTCTGGGCTGGGGGCCTCCTGTCCCATCCTCTGTCTCGCAGGCGGAGCTTCTGCTGCCTCGTCCCCCACCCCACTACGAAACCTCCCGAATTTCACGGGGCCGGAATTCCAGCTTCCTCCAGCCACCCCATTAGTCGGCTGTAGCCTTGTCAGATACACACACCTAGGGAGAGACGTGCGCACACGCGTGGGAGAGGCGTGTGCACACACACCTAGGGAGAGACGTGCGCACACACATGTGGGAGAGACATGCGCACACGCGTGGGAGAGGCGGGTGTGCACACACCCAGGGAGAGGTGTGCGCACACACGCGTGGGAGAGATGTGCACACCCCCCCGGGGAGAGGCGTGCACACATGTGGGAGAGGCGTGCACACACACATGTGGGAGAGGCGTGCGCACACACATCTAGGGAGAGACGTGCGCACACACATGTGGGAGAGGCGTGCGCGCACACACCTAGGGAGAGACGTGCGCACACACATGTGGGAGAGGTGTGCGCACACACACCTAGGGAGAGACGTGCGCACACACAAAGCCCTTGACACACAGCTGCACAAAGGCGGCCCCACGCACACCTGCCCGGCGAAGGCAAGTGGCTTTCAGGAACAAACTGCCTGCGTTGTGGAGGCCCCTCTCCAGCTGGCGCACATGCAGCTGCTACATGGCGATTAAATGGCCCCTTCTTTTAAATCCATATCTCCTGCTGATTAGAATTAAAACAGGAACAGAACATTGGCTGCAGCGGGGAGTGGGGATGGCAGTCAGCGGCGGCTGCTAATCGGAGCCATCGTCTAGGTAACTTCTAGCCAGGCACCGTTTGGCCCCGGGCAGGCTCTGCACCGAGACCAGACTGGACGCTTTTCTCCGTCCAGCCCTGAAGAATCAGGAGGGGGTTGAAGCAAACCCCACCTAGACTCTAAACTGAGCCTGGCCAAATTCTGACCGTGCTGGGAGGAAGTGGGGGGCGGGGTCACCTGGAGACAGCAGCGCTCCCCAACCATGTGCTTGCAAACAGACTTAGCCATACCCCCGTCCAGCTGTCCAACCCCCGTGGGAGCACTGGCTCCCAGATCCGCTCTGATCCCATGTGGGTGCACAGGGGCAGGGGGTTCCTTGACTTCTTTTCCTTCCGTTCTCCCACTCACAACAGACCTGAATTTCACCTCTCGTCCAAAAGGACTGCCATTGCTGAGAACAATACATTTGTATAGGGCCTACACAAAAACAGTGTGTGGCACTCATGAGCTCCCTCTACTTGCAGTGCCATGTAAAGGAAGCAAACAAGCTGGTTCCAGAAAGGTATTGGGGGTGGCTATCGGTGTCTGGCAACCAGAAACAGAGGGCATCGAAGGGAACGCCAAGCTGCCAGGAGAGGAGTGACCAGTGGAGAGGGGACCCTCTAGCCATCTGTCTTGTGGCTTTATGCTGCCACCCATCACCATGGTATCTGGGGGCCTTCCATGTACAATCAGTAACCTAGTGGACTTCCTGGCGTCTCTGGCACATCTCAGCTTGGGGTAGGGTCGTTGGGTTTTTCAGTTGGCTGGTTGGTGTTTTGTTTTGGGGGGTGAGCAGGGTGTAGGACTCAAAGGGGGGTTCCCAGTGGCTGTTATCCATGGTAGAATGGTGTTTCCAAATGGGAAGGTCTTGCAACATTTCCTGAAGCTGCCCAGCTTCTGGGTTCCCTGGTAGAGGCAGCTTTGTCCCCGGCTCTTGCGCTCTGCCCACTCTCAGGGATCCCTGTGGCCACGTGCTCACCCAGGGGGAAGGGACGACCCTCCCTGGCGAGCTAGAGGCGAGAGACATTTTTGGAAACTGATGCTGCCTGGTCACCAAGCTTAGCGAAGAGTCCAGTGGGCCCTGCGGCTTAGTGGCACCTGATGAACGGGGCCATGAGCCCCGATGGAAGGCGGAGACGAGCATGTCCCCTCTCCGACCAGCACTGCTGGGTTCCGTGGGCGCCAGCTGCTCTCCTGCCGGCTGCTTGGTAGTGCCGGTGGTTGCGTCGGGTGAGACTGAGATGGTTGCGTGCCACGGCAGCCAAGCCTGTGGTATCTCCCTCTCGGGGAGCTATTGAAGGGAAGCGAGGAGAGTCTGGATCCCCGCAGCACCCCGCCGGCGAGAGCCTTCGGGGACGGGGAGCCGTTACCCATTAGCAGAGAGTGGGGAATCAGGACTCTCCAGCTCTCGGCCTGGCCCTGGAAGGAGGCTCAACCCACTGCTCAGGGCAGTGGATTGGGGGTCAGGACTCCTGGGTCCTGTTACCTGCCCTACCACTGACTCCCTGCATGACCTTGAGAAAAAATCCCTCCTCCCCCGTGCCTCAGTTTCTTCATTTGTAAAACAGGGATGGTGAAATCTATCCACGTCTGGGGGGAGGGGACAGGGAGGTGCCCAGGCCTGTCTGCCCATCGCTGAGATCCTTGCGTGGGGGGGGAGGGAAGCAGAGGGAGCAAAGCGCATCTTGCAGCAGAAAGGCAGGTAGCCGGGAGCGGGGCCAGCACTGCAGCCCTTGCGGGGTGGAGGGGACTGTGCTGCGTGGGGCTGGCCCTGCACCACTGCACGGCCTGCAAGTTGGGGGTGTCCCCCCCTTGCCGCCCATAGACTCTCCCCGCTCTTTGGCCCCCAGGGAGAAGGGGAAGGAAGCGATTAGCGCGGGAAGGGAAGGGAGCACCAGACAAGACGAGGCCTGTAATTTCCACCCAACAAGCAGCCGAGTGGGGAGAACAACAATAATTAACATAATCAGAAAGCCGGGCCGCCGGCGCAGCCCTTGGCAGCACGGCTGTGGCACGGGGGCTGCCTGGCTGTGCCGGGGCGCCCCCTGCTGGGGAGATGGGCTGCCTGCCCCGGGGGGGTGGGGATGGAGCTGCTGCCCTGGGGGAAGCCACAGGCCCCTCTGCACAGAGGAAGGTGCCCGAATCCCCTGGGCAGAGGGGAGGGCGGCGAGTTCAGGTTCCACATGGTGTGATGGGGGCTGCTCCTGTTAGCCCCAGACAGGCAACGCTGCCAGCTTCCCCCCTGCCCAGCCATGCCGCGGGGAGGGCTCCCTTCCCCGCCCGAGCCCTTGCTGGCTCCAGCGGCACGGGGCCCGTGTCGCTCACGCTGGTGCTCAGAAGGGAACCTGGGCACAGAGTGAGGCACGGCCCAGTTTTTAGCACCTTTATGAACACGTGAAAGTGCTCTAGAGCTCCCATACGCCAAGGGGGAGAGGGAAACCCCCGTCTGACTGCAGGGCACAGCCCGGGGGCGGGGTGAGGCTGGGGGGGGGCAAGGCACAGAGGGATGGGGGCAGGGCAGGGCAGACCTGGGGGTAGGATGTAGAGCCAGGGGGCAGGGCAGAGCTGGGGGGCAGGGCGCAGAGGGATGGGGGGCAGGGCAGAGCTGGGGGTCAAGGCACAGAGGGATGGGGGCAGGGCGGAGCTGGGGGTCAGGACACAGAGGGATGGGGAGCAGGGCAGAGCTGGGGGGCAGGGCGCAGAGGGATGGGGGGCAGGGCAGAGCTGGGGGGCAGGGCACAGAGGGATGGGGGCATGGATGGGGAGCAGGGCAGGGCAGAGCTGGGGGGCAGGGCGCAGAGGGATGGGGGGCAGGGCACAGAGGGTTGGGGAGCAGGGCAGAGCTGGGGGTCAGGGCACAGAGGGATGGGAGGCAGGGATGGGGGGCAGGGCAGGGCAGAACCAGGAGCAGGGCAGAGCTGGGGGGCAGGGCACAGAGGGATGGGGGGCAGGGCAGAGCTGGGGGACAGGGCACAGAGGGATGGGGAGCAGGGCAGAGCTGGGGGTCAGGGCACAGAGGGATGGGGGCAGGGATGGGGAGCAGGGCAGGGCAGAACCAGGAGCATGGCAGAGCTGGGGGACAGGGCACAGAGGGATGGGGAGCAGGGCAGAGCTGGGGGACAGGGCACAGAGGGATGGGGAGCAGGACAGAGCTGGGGGTCAGGGCACAGAGGGATGGGGGGCAGGGATGGGGAGCAGGGCAGGGCAGAACCAGGAGCAGGGCAGAGCTGGGGGACAGGGCACAGAGGGATGGGGAGCAGGGCAGAGCTGGGGGACAGGGCACAGAGGGATGGGGGGCAGGGCAGAGCTGGGGGGCAGAGCGCAGAGGGATGGGGGGCAGGGCAGAGCTGGGGGACAGGGCGCAGAGGGATGGGGGGCAGGGCAGAGCTGGGGGGCAGGGCACAGAGGGATGGGGGGGCAGGGCAGAGCTGGGGGGCAGGGCAGAGCGGGGGGGCAGGGCGCAGAGGGATGGGGAGCAGGGCAGAGCTGGGGGGCAGGGCGCAGAGGGATGGGGGGCAGGGCAGAGCTGGGGGACAGGGCACAGAGGGATGGGGAGCAGGGCAGAGCTGGGGGTCAGGGCACAGAGGGATGGGGGCAGGGATGGGGAGCAGGGCAGGGCAGAACCAGGAGCATGGCAGAGCTGGGGGACAGGGCACAGAGGGATGGGGAGCAGGGCAGAGCTGGGGGACAGGGCACAGAGGGATGGGGAGCAGGACAGAGCTGGGGGTCAGGGCACAGAGGGATGGGGGGCAGGGATGGGGAGCAGGGCAGGGCAGAACCAGGAGCAGGGCAGAGCTGGGGGACAGGGCACAGAGGGATGGGGAGCAGGGCAGAGCTGGGGGACAGGGCACAGAGGGATGGGGGGCAG
This sequence comes from Malaclemys terrapin pileata, assembly GCF_027887155.1. Lineage (NCBI taxonomy): Eukaryota > Metazoa > Chordata > Testudines > Emydidae > Malaclemys > Malaclemys terrapin. The sequence goes on along the minus strand of NC_071512.1, from coordinate 1,509,026 downwards.
GGCAGAGCTGGGGGGCAGGGCGCAGAGGGATGGGGGGCAGGGCAGAGCTGGGGGACAGGGCGCAGAGGGATGGGGGGCAGGGCAGAGCTGGGGGGCAGGGCACAGAGGGATGGGGGGGCAGGGCAGAGCTGGGGGGCAGGGCAGAGCGGGGGGGCAGGGCGCAGAGGGATGGGGAGCAGGGCAGAGCTGGGGGGCAGGGCGCAGAGGGATGGGGGGCAGGGCAGAGCTGGGGGGCAGGGCGCAGAGGGATGGGGGGCAGGGCAGAGCTGGGGGACAGGGCGCAGAGGGATGGGGGGCAGGGCAGAGCTGGGGGGCAGGGCGCAGAGGGATGGGGGGCAGGGCAGAGCTGGGGGGCAGGGCGCAGAGGGATGGGGAGCAGGGCAGAGCTGGGGGGCAGGGCAGAGCTGGGGGGCAGGGCGCAGAGGGATGGGGGAGCTGCTGTTCCGCTGGGCATGTGCGGGGAGGAGACTGCAGCCCTGGTACTGGACCCTGGAAGCCCTGGGGCATCTCTCCGTGGAGCTAGTCCATTCTGCGGCCGCTGCATCCTTCTCTTCTCGGACTCCTCTGGACGGAAGCAGCCAAACTCCACCCCTTGGGGCTGCCCCCTCCTCTGCCCCCCAAAGTCAGGCTGTATCCCTCCAGCCACAGTCATCGTGGAGCACAGCCATCCACGGGGCGCTCTCTGGGCGCCCCGCCCACCAGCACATCCCTGCCTTCCCTGCGCAGTCAGAGACAAATGCCCTACGCCCATTGCCTGTCTCTGCCAGGCAGCGGGACCGCAAGGAGACAGCAGAGTGGGAGGAGGAGCTAGACGTGTAGCTGAGTCAGCCTGGGGGCCCTGGCACCTTGCGATCTCTCTGGGCAGCCTCAGTGAGACGCTCACTGGCTCAGCGGCCTGGGGCTGTACCCGGCATGCGGCTGACTGGCACCTGGGTGGATGTTCAGCTCTGGATTATTCGTTGTGTGTATCACAGTCTTGCCTTGGAACCAGCCGGCGCCCACGGAGCCATTGGGCTGGGTGCGCTGAGACATGGGCTGGATAACTCTGCAGGGCCAGGCCCTGACCTCTCCCTAGGCAGGACAGATCCCGGGTTGGGAGGACGGGCGAGGTCACCCAAGCACAGTGGGCGGAGGGCTGGCTTACAAGCATGGGGTTGGCTTGGGTTAGTTATTGTTGCAGTGGGTCGCTGTTGAGGGGTTCTCCGCCACGTGTTAGGAAAAGAAGGTTTTTAACCTTAAACTCCACACTCCCTCCGAAACCCCCACCTGGGGGGCGCTTGTGGGGGGAGGGGCATCCATTCCTCATTCCATTTCACGCTTTGCGCCGCCTGCGTCGGAGACGCCACGTTCCGGGTCTGGGCAGGAACAAAGCGATCGCATTCTCTCTTGGCAGTCCCAGGGTGCCTCACTAAAGCGGGCAGCTGGCACCCCACGGAGTGCCCATGACCTGCTAAATAATGGGGTTAGCCCCAGAGCCCCCCCCCCAGCTGGGCCTGAGCGCTGTACCGCTGCCTGGCGAGCCCCACGCACTGCACGGTGCAGAACGGAGCGGCAAGGAGCCGTCCTCCGCCAGCGAGCTGCTTTTTAGCAATTAGCCGTTATGCTCCTCAGGAGGCCTGGCAGCTGGAATTAATTCAGCATCTGAATGTCCTTAATAGTATTTGTTCTGTGTGTTTCTAATGAAACTGCTGCATGGGGCAGGTGCTGCTGGTCCCCGAGGGGCCGTTACCCCGGCACAGGGCACTGAACCCAGAAAAGGAGACAGGCAGCATCTCTGCTCTGCTGCAGAACGGGGCCCGACAAGCTACGGGCGCCGGATCCCTCCCTGGCTTCATTCTGTGGACCGCAGGGATGAATGTGGCCCACTAGCTTTGCGTTTCGGGACCCCCGACAGAGCAGGCAGGGCTGTCTGCAGGACAGGTCAGCAATCAGCCAGGAAGCCCATCCTCAAAAGCTGTCCAAGCCTGATGCTCCAGCCTGGAAACCTTCAGACTTTGGGCTTGCACTAGCCCAAGCCCTGAAGGTCTGGAGCTGGGTGTGAAGGACTCATACCCCTGAATGAAAAACACACTTGGAACCAAGTCAGGCCGTTTGCTGAAAAGAGAGCCCCAGAGCTCAGCTCCTGGCCAGGTCGTGGGCTAGCCTGCCAAGTCCCCCATGCACATGTACTGGGGGAGGGGTGTTTGCCAATGCACACACACACCTTGCACACATGCACCGAGTTACTCACGCCCCTACAATCCCAAGCCCTGGGCTAAAGCATCGGGGTCTGGGCCTGCCGCCAAGCACGGGGTGAAAAACACTCCTGCAGCTCTCGCTCTGTTGCAGACGTTTCTAGTGTGCCCCTCACCATAGTATCTAGTCACTGCGATCGCCCTTCATGCACCGACAAGCCCAGAGGTGGGAACTTTGCTCCGTTTAGAAGCATTTGGGCTGGAACAAAAACTCGAGGCAGTGACTCGTCCGCCGGACAGGAACAGGCCCACGGACGGTTTCCAAACGCCTCCTGAAACAGTCGCTCTTCAGCCCCTGAGCTGAGGGTCGTGGCCCTGTCAGAGAGGCAGCAAATTCCTGACTTGACGGTAGCCAGGGATTGTGGCCTGCCAGCTGGCACAGCCACTGTCCTGTGACACTCACGAGTGCCCCCGCTCATCCCTTCTGAGCAGCTCCAACCCTGGCTCATATGGCATGCAATGAGCCTCTGCAGAATCTGGCTCCCCGCTTCTCTCGCCCAGCGTCCTTGCCAGCAGCTGTCGCTCCTCACCACGGGGTCTGCGACAACGCAGCAGAGAAGTGGGGATAGTGCACACCCTGCCTTTCAGCAACGACTTTCCATCCTTCTGGGGCCCCGCTCTCGGTCCTGAGCAGCACTCGGACTCGTCCGACAAAGCTGTTATCGAATGAACAGTCCAGGGCGCCCCCGGATCTTCACAGGCCGTCTCTGCAGACACGATCACACGCGTTCGTAAAATCAAGGCAGTCAAAAACCATCTCCTGCTCGTATTCTAAGCCTGTCTCAATAAGTCTCCTCCAGGCAAAATTCTGGCCCGAACACGACCTGATAGATCAAAATCCAGCCTGTCCTTCCCTGGGTACTTTATCAATAACACTTTTCATCCTATTCAAAATACTAATACAAAACACTTTTGCAGTAGACTGGAGTGTCCCACCTCTGCCGTTATCACAAATAACCTGGTCCCCCTTTGTGGGGATTTTGCAGATAACCCCTCTTCTCCGTTTCTCGGGACAGATCTCCCTTTTTGTACAACGTGCCACATGTCATTCGCCAGCACTTCCTCAGCATTCCAGCACCTATCTTACCAGGGCCTGGGGCGCTCCCAATCTTCAGTTGGTTTTGATGATCTTAGTGCCTCTAAGGTCATTGCTTCTAGCGAGATGGATAAATCCACGATTTCGTCACATCTCTCCGTGTGCGTTAGTGGTTCTGGCTGCCTGAGCACCGCTTAGAAATGTTCCCTCCGGCGGGCGCTCTGTCCATCCTCTGGGGTTAAAATTGTACCGGCTCGAGCCTTCGCAATGGCGCACATAGATCAGAGGCAAACTGGGCTTTGTCCAGACAAGGGCTCCGCTGGCAGCTTGCTAAGCTCCTGTGGGCCACAGCTAGCTGGCAGAAACTACAGGTCCCAGCATGCCGTGCTCTGTCTTGACTTGAGCCACCTGGCCGCCCCACAGGCTGCGGCTCTGTGTACGAGAGGATGGTGGGTGGGGGCCCATTGGCCCGGGTGCTGGGCAGACAGCCCCTGCCCGGAGAGCTCCATGGGCTGCACTTCAGCAACAGGCAACGTAATACTCCCTGCCTCTTTCCTCTGAGCCCGACCTGCCTTCCTGCTCCCGCCTGCCCTGGGCGACTGGCCTCCAGCTTGCCCCGGGCAAAGCAGAAATGCTCCCGCGATTGCTGGTCTCCTCAGTGTCTGCAGAATGGATGCACCCCTCCCCCTCCTCTCGCTCCAAGCGGCTCCTGTTCCCTTTGCGCACTCGGTGCTCTGACCCCAGTTCAGCAGGGCCGTCGCCTTCGTTAGGCTGACACTTTCCGACAGGCCGTGCAGGGCGCCCAGGTAGTTAGCCCCGGCTCAATGACTCTCTGAGATGTCCCTCCCCTGCTTTAACGATCCTCTCGTTTCAAATAGCTCCGGAGGGTGCAGCTCCAGCCCCTGCCTGGGAAGCCAGGGCTTTCCCGAGTGCCCGTCGGGGAGACGCTTTCGCTCGTGTGACTGCTGTGTGCATCGGGTACTGAGCAAAAGGCTCGGCAGACTGACCCACTGGCTGTGGTACAGAACTGAGAAGCGAGCAGGCCTGAGCGCACCACGGCTAACGGGTCAGCTTACCAACCTCCGGCACGCACCGGGTACCGGGGAACCTCGGCAGCCATTCCTCCCTGGTCGGGGGCAGCGCACCTCTCTTCCTCACGCTGCCTGCTGGTACAGGCGTGCTGCACACCTGGCCAGCAGCGTGACGTAGTGGGCTGTGCGTAGTGTGTCTAGACAAGCGTGGCAGCATCTCCGATGTTTTGCAGTGGGGGGGGGTTGGCTTGGCTTGCTGGGAGCAATGGGGCCACTGCACCGGAGCAGGTGCAGTTTCGATCCCTACAATGAGCTGGGACCTGCTGCATGAACAGATGCAATGCTGCTGCACCAAGCCATACCCAATGGCGGGGCTGGGGGGATCCACACATCTGTTTGCCGCCTCTAAGAAATGAAGCGATGAGTGTCAGGTGCTCAGCCGGCACTCTGAGCTGCACGGGCCAAGTGCGGTCTGGAAAAAGGGGGAGCAGCTCCCAGTGGAGTCTCTGGGCTAAATTCATCAGTGACCTAACAGGGGGAGGAAACCAGGTGTACATGGTAGTATAGTGTAACTGGCCTCTATCTGGGGGTGTCAGAGCATGTGACAGGCCGTCAGTGTCTTCAGTTGACCCCACTGAAGGAAGCTCCCCTGGGATGGAATTCTCTCCTTATGGCGTGTTTGTGAAGCGCTGAGTATGACAGGGCCCTGGTTGATCATAATTAATAATAGGGGGCTCTGCGGGGTCAGTGAGGCAGGTGGCTCAGAAAGAGGACGTTGGGTGTGGGCTGAGCAGTGCTGAGAGAGGAGCTCCAGCGAGAGCCACGCAGGGGAAGAGTTCCGAGGTGAACTCTGTTCTGTCCTTCACATCTGTGTTGTTAAAGCTGAACAAAGACAGGGGTTCGGACTCTGCGTTCTGTGTAGATTCTAAAGCAAGCGTGGGCAGGTAACTTACACCCGGGGGGGGGGGGGAAAGGGAAGTGTTCCAGAAGAAACACTTCACAAGAGGGTATCAAAGAGGGGACACCTCCTGCCCTTATTTTAATTCCTGCAAGCTCAGTCGTCAACACTCCTAGGGCCCAATTTGTCCGTGGTGTAGGAAACCACAACTCCCAGGGATGTCACCCATGACACCCTCTCACCCTCCTTTACTGTCCCATGTACACTCAAGGCACCACCATCTCTGCCATGGAGAAATCCCTGGAAATCTCTCTCACACACACACCCCAACATGAGTGGAGTGACACCTACACACCACACAGATTGATGGGCACACCTAGCACTCAGCACACGTTAGCACTCATCCACCCCTAACACACACGCATTGCCACACTGTCTGCAAAGTGTCCGGATATTATAGCAAAGTGATCAGCTCCACCGTGAGAGCTGCAGCCCAATTTCCCGTGTAAGCCCTTTGCTAACCTGCCCTTCCCTGGCAAGGCTCCTGCAGCGTTCCATTCACCCACTTGCTGAGTCAAGACATTTTTTCCTGGGGGAGTGAAATATCTATTTTTCCCCATTATCCTCAGTCATGACAAAGGGCGGGTGAGTAGATGTGGTGCTTGGGCTGATAAATTTTCATGACAGTTTTGCAAGGCTGAGTTACTGGGGTTTGAAAAAAGCTTGTGAAGTTATTATAGCAGCGGGGAATACACACACACACACACACACACACACACACAAATGAACATGCCTGCGCACACACATACAGACGCCTGCCAATATGCACAAATGCACACCCAGAGACATGCATTATAAGTATGCGCATACGTACACACACACAGACATGCCCACACCCACAAGTACACACCCTCAAGTACAGGCATCTCTGCACAACTGCAGAGCCACACACAGGCATGGTTATGCAAATGCAAACTCAGATAGACCCACTGCCAGGCCTTCCGCCACCGGCCACCTGGTTTGTAGGACCCACTTGCTTTTCCATACCAGGGCAAAGGTCGCCCCCGCCTTGGCTGCGTTCCCAAAGTCTGTGATCTCTTTCAGTGACCGGCCTATGGGGACACAGCAGGCCCCGGTGTAAAGGAAATCCCCACTTGGCAACACATTTGCTGCCTTCGACATTTGAATTCTTTCCACGTGGGTTTTGTTAAGCCCGGCGCACAAACCACTGTCGTTAGCGTTACTGATTAGCGCTCAGTCTCCACAGCAGAGCCGGGGCTCCTTGCAGGCGCCTCCCAGCCAGGCCTAGTTCCACTACTCAAGACAAATGAAAGGGGGGCTATCGGCTAGAAATCATTAGTAAGTACAGAGCATGGAGCCTCCATTGGCCTGACTCTCCGCCGGCCTGGGCTGAACTCCCGGGGTGTGTTTTGCAAGCGGGAAAGGCAAAGTGAAAGGAGGGGTGGGGGCCTGGGGGGCGGTTAATTCCTGGGCTGCGGGTGTTTGGGAGCGGAAGCGAACGGAGTCGGAGCCACGCGCTCTCCGAACTGCAGCACACCACGATTATCCAGCGGGTCCGTGGTTCTCTCCAGCGTGTTTACACGGCGGTGCGCTGGGATCGGAAATAAAAAGCGGAAACCGGCTGGGCCCCATCCCGCTGTCACTCCTGATTCACACAGTGTGAACTCGAGCAGTCAGAGCCCTCCCCTCCCCCACCCATCCCGCAAACCCGGCAGCCGCCCCGGCCGGAGGCCCGCAGGATTCAGCCCCGACGCGCACCGGGCGCTTGGGAAGGGCGCGGGGCCCCCTTGGCGCTGCCGCAGCGCTGGGGCCGGGGACCCCCAGCAGGTGGAGGCGGCGGAACAACCCGGCGGGCGGGCAGGGCGCCGCGCTGGGGCTGCCGGCCGGCCGGCGGGGCGCAGGGGAGCGAGCTGGCCCCGGGGCTGGGCAGAGGCGCTCCGGGCTGGCGGGGGGAGCCGGGAGCTGCCCACTCGCTCGGGGAGGGGAGAGGCGAGGCAGGCGCGTCAGGGGCTGGGGGGAGGCACCGGCAGGCTGCGGAGCGGAGGGAGGCGGGCTCTGCGCGCAGGGCTGGGGAGCGCTCACTCCCCGCCGGCCACGGGCTGCTGGAGCGTCCCGGGTGAGTGGGTCCCGCGGGCAGCCCCGGAGCGGGAGGGGACGGGGCTTGGCACGGCTGCCCGGGCGCATGGGGACGGGCCCCGCCGCAGGGCTCCGGGGCCAGGGGGTGAGGAGCCCGGCGCGTCCCGCAGCCCCCCGCACCCGCCGCCGCTAGCTGCTGGCAGGGGAAGGAACTTTTGCGCGGAGGAAGCGCGGGTCCCGGCGCGGGGGGGAGCAAACCTGGGAGCCCCGACCCCCCTCCCCCAGCGCAAAGGCAGAGGCTGCCCCGGGGGCCCGTCTGTCCGCGCTGCGGGGCTCCTCGGCGCGGCGGCGGCGGTGGGGGTGTGTGTGCCGGGGTCCCTGCGTGCCCTGCTGGGCTGTGCACGGCGCTGGGCGCTGCCTCCGAGCGCCTGGACCCGCCGGCAGCGCCCGGGCTACTGGCAAAGCCAGTCCAGGATCCCACTGATCGCCCCCCATCCCCGAGCCGCTCGCCCGCCCGGGTCAGCTCGGGGCCACGCTGAGCCGTGCAACGCCCGCTGTGTGTCCCAGCGGCGCTGCCTGGCGCCGGACCCTGCCCGCTGCAGCAGGGCCCTCACCGTCTCCTCGCGGCGGCGGACTAACACGGCTACCCCCTGATACTTGACACGCGAGGAAGGGGACCGGGCCGGGGAACGCGCCTCTCCTGCGGGTGCGGAGCTGGAACAGGGCGCGCGGAGCTCAGCTAGAACTAGGGAGCCGCAGAGCCCCCCGGGAGCCCCCGTCCTGGGCTGGCGACCTGCTCCCTCTCCAGTGTCGGGCGCCCCGCACAGCCCGGCCCGCCTGCCCGTGTGTGAGCCCTTTCCCCGGGCGGGAGACAGCTCCGGGCACGGTCCCCAGTGTCTCCCCGCTGCTCGCGGCGGGGCTCGGCCCGTCTCCCCGGAGCTGCGAGGGGAGCTGGGGGCTCCGGGCTGCAGACCCGCGGCTCGCTGCGCTCAGGCAGTATTTGCCTTGGGGGTCTCCTCTCGCTGGCATGTGCCTGAGTCACAAGAAAACCACCTGGGGGGCTGCCTGCTGGACCCTCTGCCCCCCCAACGCGTCCGTCCCTGGGCGGCTACGGGCTCCCTCCGCCGCCTGCCTACCCCTGGCCATGGCCGGGCTCTGCTCGGATCCCCTGTCAGCACCAGTGCCCCCCTGCACCCCACATCTCCCCACCCGGACCTTGCAGGCAGCACATTAAGCTGGTACCCCCACAGCTAGAGCCCCCACATCAGATTCACATTCCCTGCTAGGGACACCCCTGCTGGGTGTATTCACAGACACGGCATGTACACCCCGCGGCACATTGTACACACCGGGCACCTCGCCCATCCACGGACACGGCACGTACACCCCACGGCACATTGTACACACCATGCCCCTCGCCCATCCATGGACACGGCACGTACACCCCGGGGCACATTGTACACACCGGGCACCGCACCCATCCACTGACACGGCACGTACACCCCGCGACACATTGTACACACCGTGCCCCTCGCCCATCCGCCGACACGGCACGTACACCCCGCGACACATTGTACACACCGTGCCCCTCGCCCATCCACCAACACAGCATGTACACCCCGCGGCACATTGTACACACCGGGCACTTCGCCCATCCGCCGACACAGCATGTACACCCCGCGGCACATTGTACACACCGGGCACCTCACACATCCACTGACACGGCACATACACCCCACGGCACATTGTACACACCGTGCCCCTCACCCATCCGCTGACACGGCATGTACACCCCGCGGCACATTGTACACACCGGGCACCTCACACATCCGCCAACACGGCACATACACCGCGTGGCACATTGTACACACCGGGCACCTCACACATCCGCCAACACAGCACGTACACCCCACGGCACATTGTACACACCATGCCCCTCGCCCATCCATGGACACGGCACGTACACCCCGGGGCACATTGTACACACCGGGCACCGCACCCATCCACTGACACGGCACGTACACCCCACGGCACATTGTACACACCGGGCACCTCACACATCCACTGACACGGCACGTACACCCCGCGACACATTGTACACACCGGGCACCTCACCCATCCGCCGACACGGCACGTACACCCCGCGGCACATTGTACACACCGGGCACCTCACACATCCACTGACACGGCATGTACACCCCGGGGCACATTGTACACACCGGGCACCGCACCCATCCACTGACACGGCACGTACACCCCGGGGCACATTGTACACACCGGGCACCGCACCCATCCACTGACACGGCACGTACACCCCGCGACACATTGTACACACCGGGCACCTCACCCATCCACCAACACGGCACGTAAACCCCGCGGCACATTGTACACAGCAGGTACCTCACCCCTCCCTGTGTACAGATCCACAGAGCCCTGCAATCACAGCCATAGCCCAGGCCCTCGGACACTCCCCATCTCACACCCCTATGCAGAGAGCTGCACACACTAACACTGCACGCACACGGGTGTGTACATACTGATCCACCACCGCACACACCCTGCAAGCCCCACACATGCTGCCCTTCACACACAGACACCAGCCAGACCTTTCCCTGGGGCAGTGCTGGGAAGGGGCTCTCAGGGGGCTGGACTCTCCAGATCTGTCCATCCAGGTGGGCTCACAGCTCCACCCCCTCAGCAGTACAAGGAGACAATCTGCTGGAGCAGGTGCCCTGTCACTGGGGGCTGGGGGAGAGGGCTCTAGGAAACCAGCATGATCCTGTTACACTGGGGGGGGGGCATGGCTCAGGGCGCAGCACCCACCCCTGCGCGCTAGGCCCCAGGCTCTCCTCCCCCACTGCCCCACGGGAAGTCCCTGTGGCCCACTCCAGCTGGGCACTGGGCATGGGGAGAGCATGGCCGTGCCCATCCCCACCACCTCGGGCCTGGTGCAGTGATGCAGTGGCTGGGTAGGCTGAGCAGTCTTCTTTTTTGCTGCAGGAGCAATGGGGGGGCAGGAGCTCCCCAAGGGGCCCAGGGCTGGAAGGGGCGGCCCAGAGGCTGTGGGTCCTCCCTGCAGTCCAGCTCCTGCCCCGCACCCTGCTCCCCTTGTGATCCCCTGAGTCTCCAGGGTCAGGCTCCCTCCAAGCTGGGCCAGGCGCACGGTGACTCTGGGAGCCCAGGGAGTGGGCAGAGGCTCAGGGCTAGGGGAGGTCGGCGACACAGACCAGGCTGAGTGGATGGGTTTGTTCTGGGGCGGCTCTGATCCCAGCCTAGGGGGTGCACGCACCAGACTGGAAATCAGGTGTAACGTTTTAACCGTGAGGGTGATTAATGAGTGGAAGAACTTCCCCAGGGTCCTGGTGGATTCTCCATCACTTAACATTGTTAAATCCGGACGGGAGGTTTTTCTAACAGCTCTGCTCTAGGAATTCGCCTGGGGCAGGACCCTGGCCTGTGTTGTGCAGGAGGTCAGACTAGACAATCACAGTGATCCCTTCTGGCCTTGCAATCGGTGCGGAGCTGCGGCTTGTGTGCAAGAATCCTGTGTTTGGCTAAACCCTCTTCCGTGCCTGGCCCCCGGCGCGGTGATGATGGCGGCAGGCGCAGGGCTGGCTGAGTTCACAGCACTGTGTGAATACGGGCACTGTCCTCATCCTCCCTAGCACCGGCGCTGCTTGCGCGGTAACTGACAGCGCTGGGTTAGGCCACAGAACCGTTTCCTGGGGGATGTGGCAGACGTCCGATTGCCTGGGGGTTTTACACCTATTCCAGGAAATGGCCAGCCGAGATCAATCCTGCACTGGCAGGGAGACCGGCTGGGTGATGTCATAGGTCTTTCCCCTCTCTTGCAGCAGTGATTCTGTGATTTATGATTATTGCTAAGATTTCTCTTCCTTGTGCCTCTGGAGATTTGCCAACAGCCTCACTTGTCCAAACCTCGTTCGTTCAGAACCTCCTGCTTCCCCCAGGGAGCTGGCGTCCCCCCAGCGTGTGGGCTTTCCGGAGAACAGCCCTCGCATAATTTGGGGGTGGGATGTGGTGCCTGCCACTTAATTTTCTACTCCCCGATTCCACACCCAGAAGGCCGGGTTCACCGGGGGGGGGGGGCAGGAGGGTGGCCCGAGACGTGAGAGGGGAGAGCTACTCTCCCAAGTGGTGTTTTAGTAACTGCAGCTCTCGCGAAAGGAATCCGTCTTCCTTATGATGGTGCTGGATCACAGCATTAAATCAAAGATGAGGGGAGGATGCAAATTGATTACAAATGCTCCATCAGCAGCGGGGCCTGGCCTGTCGGGGAGGAGAAGGCTGGTGCTATGTGCTGAGCAGAGAGCCTGCTTGCATCCTGCTAACGAGCCGTTAGCTGCCACGACCTCGACCCGAGCAGCGTTCTCTGCCTTGCAAAAATGAACTTCATTATCAAGAAACTACAGTGGCTAATTCATATGAGGCAGGGCTAAAATCAATTGAGTGGGGAGGCTGCCTGCTTCCCCAGGAGCAGCAGGAGAACCCTCAGCCCCCCAACGTGGGGCTTGCTGCGGTTTGCAGGGGCTGTCCTGGGTTTGCGCTTGAAGCAATGTGGTTGAAGGGGTCTCCGGCAGCGACAGCCCAGGGACCCGGAAAGGTTTGGACTGGCGCTAGTGAATGATGATACAGGTGCGGGGGATCTAACGCAGCAGTGCTCTGCCCAGCAGGTGCCTGGCTTGGGAAGCGAGCGCCAATATAGATCCAGGCTGGTCCCCACTAGCAACGTGAGCCGTTGGTAATTGAACGCATTTAAGCCATGCTGAGGTGGCCCACCGTCTGAATCCATTTCATTCGCACGGCCCTCTGGGTACCACTCCCCACCTGCTCCGCTCGGCTCCCAGGAGCAGGGCTGGGCTGAGATCCCGCTGTCGGAGAGGGAAGACGGATCGAATTGTTTCTGCTTTCATCAATTATTAAATCTGCTGCGAGGCCAGCAGGACTAAGCAGGTGTGTGTAGACACCACGCGTTCCCCAAACAGGGGAACCATTTTTGCTGAAACATTCAGAAAAGCAGATGCCCAGCAAGGAAATATTCAGCCCAAATGGTTAAAGTTTGTCAAATTTATAAGCAGCTGAAAACAGGGTCTTATGCTGGAACATGTCAGGCAACCTTAAGTCTAGGCATTGCTACGGGAACTGCCCGTCACCACTGGACGGAATGGGCTGGAGCTCTTCCAGGGTCTCCTGCATGGTTCTGGAGATCCTGCAAAGAGGAGTTAGGAACACGGCGTCCTTTTGCAAGAGAGAGGAAGGCGCCGATCTGCATGTTAGATCTGTCATGCATGAATCATTGGCATCACTGCCGTGCTGCCTGCGCTCACGTCCAATGGTTCTGGGCACATTCAGCTGTCCCCTGAGGTATCAGCTCACTGCTTGTTTCCAGTCACTAGAACGAGGCGCTCCCGGAGGGCGTCTCTCCAGAAAGGCGGAGTGCAATGAGCAAGCGCTGGAAGGAGCTCCAGTCAAGCTCGTGCATTTCACTGTTGTAAAGCCGCATCTGGAAATGCAGCTACTCCAAGAGGCTGTGGCCTGGTGTGCAGGAACAGAGCCTCAAGAATTGCAGAACTGATCTGCTGGGTTCCATCAGCTCTGTCTCCCAGGGACCAATGCAGCCCAGTTCTCTAGAGCACAGTAGCTGGTGCGCCAATCGGCCTAGGGGTCAATGTCCCAAGCGACGGGACTTGCACCCGTTCCCTGGGGAGACGGTGCAGCAGCCTCATGCAGTGCTCAATGTTCCCTTTCTCACTTTGGTCCTGTGACTCCCCACCACACCCGCCGTGGGGTTTGCACCCATCCAGGAGTTGCCGACTGTCAGGAATATTCCGCACCACTTCTGCAGTAGGGAGGTGTCGGAGGTATAGCAACGTTCTGGGGGGCTTTGTTTGCCCAGGTGGAGTTTGGTTCAGACAGAGCAGAGACTCTGCGCTTGTACAGCGCCTAGCACGGTGGGGTCCTAGGCCACACCTAGGGCTCCTGGACGCTACGGCAAAAGCACTAGGTTGTACTGATGCAAAGAGCGATGGAAGGTTACTCCAAGAAGAGGACGGGGGATTGACAGGAAGTGAGACCGCTCCGATGGAAACAGCGTAAGGCGAGGGGAAGCCACCTTTCAATCTGTCCCCAGCTGGGGTCTGAGAGGCAGGAAGGCCTAGCGGTCAGGGCACTGGCCTAGGACCCAGGAGACCTGGGCTCATAACCTGCCCTGCCGCAGACTCCCCAACTGACCTGGGGCAAGTCATTGAGTGCCTCAGCTCCTCACCCGTCAAAGGGGGCCCGAGTGTCGCTATGGGAACGGGGCCGGGTCAGCGCGGACGCAGACGGGTGGGAAGCAGGAAAGCTGCAGCTCTGCTAGGGGTAACTGGGCTTGTAGCTTCTTCCCTGGCCTCTAGAGACTCTCCAGCAGATCTGCCCCTGCCAGTTAGCCGAGGCGCACGCCCCGGCGGGTCAGCTCACTGCGCCGTGATTCCACCACAGGCAAACATGGGGTCACTCCAGCATCCCTGCCAGCCCCCAGGGGGTCCCACACGTCTCTGTGCCACTGCGAACTGAAAAGAGCTTCGCTCCACCTGGGGCTCCACTGCATGGGGGGGGGGGGGGCTTTTCTAGCAGGGACGCCGGCCAGGAGCTGGCTGGGTGGTAGCTATGATGTGTCAGGCAGCTACGCCAGCCAGGATGGGGCGAGCCTCTGGCTGTCTGGACAGCAGTTGGCAGACAGGAGCCTGGATCCTTCTCGCAAGCTGGAAGCAGGATGGTTGTAAGTCTGTCTGAAGCTGCTGTGATGTAGTGTGTGCACGTCTGTGTGTGTGTGCACGTCTGTGTGTGTGCACGTCTGTGTGTGTGCGCACGTGTGTGTGTGCGCACGTGTGTGTGTGTGCACGTGTGTGTGTGTGCGTGTGGGTGTGGGGGTGTGTGCATGCGATCACACACTGAGCGTGGGGTGAGTGTGCGAGAGGTAGACTAGGTGTGCGGGAGATGCATGAGAGAGAGAAAGAGCCGGCTTGTATTTATCAGACTAATTATTTCCCTGAGTGGCTCCATGACTAACCCGCGAAGGCAGCTGGTGAGTGCGGGCCAGGAGCACAGCCCTGGACACCCACTTTGGGTTCTGGATGCCAGGGATTCGGTATGTGTTGGCCTGTATCCATCTGGGTCAATCTGGAGTGTCCCGGTGCAATCCCACGCGGCCTGCTGCATCCCGACAGCCATCTCCCGTTGGCCCCGGAGCCAAGCTCACCCCATCATTGTGTGCGCCATAGGCTCCCGTGGGGCTTGTGCGGGGAGATCGGGGCCTGAAAGTGAGGTCAGTGATTTACACCACTGCAAGGGAGAGCAGAATCTGGCCCATGATTTGCATCTCAATAGCAATTCCTTTCCCCTGCCCTACCACAGCCTCTGGTGAGTGTGGCATGGTTCCCTTTGGGCCCGACTGCGCCAGCGTCTGCAAAGACTACGCTGATCACAAGAGCAAGGTTACCCCTGCCCTCCTGGCCCTAGGCGCTGGGGGGAACGGTCTCTGCGCTGGCTCAGCCCGTCTCACTGGGTCTCTCCTTCCTGGCCAGGTGGCACCTGATCCGAGGCGTCCGGCCCCCAGCACTGGATGAGAATTCTGCTGTTGCCTAGAGCGCACTGATCGGGCGCGGCAGCATGGACTTCGTCATGAAGCAAGCGTTAGGGGGTAAGTCTGTTCTTCGTGTCCGCCTGCCCTCCTGGCTGGGTGTCTGAGAAAGGGCCCCGCACCGAAGAGAGCCTGACTTAGGACTGTCTCTGGGCTGCTGCTAAAGGGGGTTGCCCATCTGGATTATAAGTCTCTCTCTGTCTACGTGCCACACGGGTGCCAGGAGCCAGTGGTGCCAGACTGGTGTAGGGAGTTCTCCCAGGGGAGCTGAGCCGCACCTGTTGTCCATGCACTAGCTCCCCAGTCTCTCTCTAACGGCAATGCTAACTTGCCTTGGCGCTAGTGGGTGCTCGTGCCCCCCCCCCCCGGCTGATCGGGAATCGCTGGCTGGCTGGGGTCACTGTAGCTTTACCGTGATGTGAAGAGCCCTGGGGAGGCGGCTCCCTTCCCCGTGGAGTCCCAGGAGATACTAAACTGAGTGGTTTGCAGAGCCCAGGGGCCTGGCATGGTCAGTGATATGGGCAGGGACATGGGGCCAGCCCAGTGGCTACGAGAGAATAAAGCAACCCCCCCGCCCCCCCCCGGATTCTCCAGGAGAACAGCAGGGCACCTGGCACCGAAGGGGAGTGCAGTGACGGGGGAGGGCAGGACACGGCAGCAGCGAGCAGCCAATGGGCGAGGGGCAGAGCAGAGCCACGGGGCACGACGGCGGGCGCCTGAGCGGAGACGGCCACGCTGCTGCCTCCCCCATGGGGAAAGCCCTTCGCTGGCTCCCTAGGACAGGCAGAACTGGAACACATGGAGCCCAGCACCTTCTCCCCACAGCAAGCTCAGCCCCAGTCCCGCCCCCAGGCCGCTGCCACACACTGCCCCCCTGGCTGTAAGCTGTGCCCCAGGCTGGAGCAGCTCCCGCTGGGAGCTGTTCCCTGCACGGGGAGGCTGCTAGGCAGGGACCAGCACACTGCACAAGGGATCGCTGGGCGCCAGGCTGGGTGCTCGGGGTGCTCCCAGGGGGGTGCCCCTGCACCCAGGAGCCCCCAGCTCCACTCATGTCTGCTCCCCAGCCCCAGGCCTGACGCTGTATTCGTGTGGGGCAGGAGGGGGGCAGGGCAGCTCTGTATCAGCAGCGGGGCCTCGTGAGACATGGTCACACTCCAGCCTGATGGCCCTGGGCACTCCCCAGCATGGGCACTGGCTGCCCCACCCTCCTGCTGGGCCCTGGGTCTGCCCTCTCCCAGAGACGCCCACACTGCACTGTGGGGTCTGCAGCGCAGCCTTCCCCCCGCCCGCCGTTAACGCACCCGTAATTCCGCGGCTGGATGGCAAGGGCCAGCCCCAGCCTGGCGCAGAGCCGCGGCCGTCCCCCAGCCCCAGCTCTGCAGCGGAGCCAGGCTGCAGCCAGTTTGCCATGCAGGGAGCAGCACCCGCTCCCAGCCCCTGCGGAGTCGGTTTCCGAGGGGGATTCTCTGAGACGCTGTATTGGGAGCATCGCTGGCACCCAGCCGCCCTGCAGCTGTGCTTCAGTGGCAGGAGAGAGCTGGGTTCCACCCCCACCGGCCTGCGCCTGGGTGCTGGGCACTTCCCAGACTCGCTCCGGGGTTACTCTGTGCCCCAAGCCCCAGTCAGGACTTTGGGGAGCCTCCTCTCCCTCAGAGCAGACCGTCTTCAGGGCAAGAAGCTCACACGGCTTCACCTCCTGGATCTGACCTTGGAGCATTCAGCATATGCCCCTCGGTGCGCTTCCCACAGTGAGTCCGCCCAGGCGGGGTCCTGGGGAAGCCAGAGGGTTCTGCACCCCCACTTCGCAGTCAGACGTGACTCTCAGCCAGCCAGTAAAACAGAGGTTTATTCGATGACAGGAACACGGTCTAAAACAGAGCTTGCAGGTACAGAGAACAGGACCCCTCAGCTGGGTCCATTTTGGGGCCCAGCGAGCCAGACAACCCCGTCTGCACTCACTTCCCGTCCCCAGCCAGTTCCAAACTGAAACCCCCGCTGGCCCCTCCCTCTCTGGCCTTTGTCTCTTTCCCAGGCCAGGAGGTCACCTGATCTCTTTGTTCACCTTTAGCTATTCTCTTGCAAGGGGGGAAGGGCCCCAGCCACTTGTTGGCAGGATACAGTGTGTCGGTCATTTATGCACACTGGAGACTTAAGAAATGCATAGGGGAAACTGAGGCACCACACAGTATTCAGAGGAAACATTAAGAACAGTCCCACTTCATCACACCCAGTTCTGCCCCTCCTGGCAGCGGCTAGATGGGGGGCAGCAGGGGATGGGGCCAGGCAGCTATGGGAGGGGGCATCGGCTTCGGGAGCCCCTGGGCCGCAGCCTTGCTCCCCTGCCCATGCTGCCTGGTGTGTCCTGTGCAGGGGCCACCAAGGACATGGGGAAGATGCTGGGTGGAGAGGAAGAGAAGGATCCCGATGCGCAGAAGAAGGAGGAGGAGCGGCAAGAAGCCCTTCGCCAGCAGGAGGAGGAGCGGAAGGCCAAGCACGCCAGGATGGAGGCTGAGAGGGAGAAGGTCCGGCAACAGATCCGGGATAAGGTGGGTGAGGCGGGGCGGAGGGGCTGGAGTGCACCTGTGTCACAGCCCGATGGGCCCGTGGCTGAGTGCGGGGAGCCCTGTGCGGAGAGGCTGGGGCCGTAGCAGAGCCGAGTAGAGAGGGACTCCCTGCTCCGGGCAATCGCTCCGGCAGCTGCAGAAACACCTTGGGGCTGGCTCAGCGCCCATCTGCCCCTCCCCGTGACAGTCCCTGGACAGCCCCATGGAGTGGGGCTCGGGTGACGCCGGCTCAGCCAGACACGGCAGTTCAGCAGGAACCTCCCATACTACACCCCTGAATGCTGGTCGCCCCCTCCTGGCCCTGTGCTGAGCGGGCTGCCCCCACTGCCCCCAGCGCCCGCCTTGTCCTGTTCTTTCTCCCAGTCCCGCCGGCGGCTCTGAGACCGGTAGGTTTGTGTTGCAGAGGATGGTGGTTTAGGGCATCTGGGCTCCACCAGCCGATGGAACTGCCTGGAGCTAGGCCGGGAAACTGTCCGGGCTAGTTTCAAAGTGCAAAAAGCAAAGGACCTGTGCCCTGAGCTCTGCGGGGTGGGGCAGAACCAGCCCCCCGAGACGTGGTGGGAACAATAGGATTTTTCAGTGGGCACAGAGGGGAGGGCTTGTGGCTGCAGGGATTTCACCTGACTGCGTAGCTCCCTCTGCGTCCCGAGGGTGGCGACGTCCACCTTTAACGAATAAAGGAGACGGTGTGTCCTGCCCACACTGCGTCGGGGAGGCCGCGGGCTGCAGAGTTCTGTGCGCTGGATCGCTGACTCCCTGATCCCGGCTCGTCTCTTCGCCAGTGTGCTGAGCTCGCTGCCACGGATCCCTGTGCCAGGCGCACTGCCCGGGTTTAGGGCTGGGGTTTCTGTGCCATGGCCAATGCCCAGGCCTAGGGATTCTCGCATGGATTCTCAGGGGCTGGCTGCAGCCAGGGCAGATTGTAGGTGACCTGCTAGAGAGATTTGCCCCTCAGCTGCACTGGTGACAAGCCGCACGTTCTCCAGCATTGCTCTGGGCGGGGGGAGCTCTGCCCAGCTCCGCTTCCTGGGAGTCAGGAAGGGGAGGAGGCTGGGGACTCGGGGGCAGGGGGAGGCCAAATGGGTCATTTCCCCTCTATGCTGCAGGTTCCAACCTGCCCCAGGTGGGCAGGGCGTGTTACTCCCCTGGGTGGGCCATGTATGCAATGAGCTTGGTGGGTCTCAGCCCGGTCTGTAGTAGGACAGGCTCCCCCTCACCAAAGCGCCACATCCCATTGGCACTAAGAGGCAGCCTGAGCAGAGAGGGGCAGGACAGCCTGGGCCATGGAGACACATTCCCATCTCGCCCCCGAGGGGGCTGGGCTGGGAGAAGTGAGTCCCTGACCTCCCTGGGCCTGTTCTCCGCCTGGGGCTTTGCATGGCGGGGAAGGCGCTTGCCGAGCCCTCTGTGGGGAGCAGGGCGGAGCTGGGGCTCTGCCGTCCGACAGCCTGTCAGACCCGGGCCCGTGGGGTCCCTGGCCCAAGACGTGTCACCCGAGCGGCCGGCAACTGTTGACAGTGAAACGCTGGGAAATTAATGACAGCCAGGCAGATTGCACGTGAGCCCTGGGCATCCGCCCTGGTGTAACGCCCCCTGCCCTCCTCTGCACGGAGTGGGGCCCCTTCCAGCACACCTCCCCCTTGGCACATCCAGGGTCTCGCACACCCCTCCCTACGCACCCCCACAGTGCCCCCCCCATGTTCTCACTCCCGGAGCGGCAGTGTCTGTGACACACAGATACACACTCGCTCTCACAGAGCCCCCCCCTCCTCCCCAGCCCGGCCCGGCGAGCCCCGTGGAGCAGGAGCCCGGGCACTGCTGCCTTGGAGCCTGGATTGGGACACAACCGAGGCTTGGCCCCTTTCTCACTGGCGACACCATGAGCGGCAGCAAGGCCTGGCTGGGAGAAAAGCTGCCCCAGAGATTGTCCCGCTTCGCAACATCTCTGACACTGCGCCCCCCCCGCCCCGCCCCCCAGCTACGTGCTCCTCCTGCTGCCGCAGCAGGGGATTAGCTTGGAATAGGGGTGGGCTGGGGGGGCCCCATGCAGCCGCCTGACAGCCTGGCGTTGTCTCGCCCTATCTGCCATCTTTAATAACCCGCCGAGGAGCAGATAACGCGGCCGCATCGCGCCAGGCGCTGCCTCGACCCAGGCGCTGGGGAAGCCCGACTCTAATCACAGACGCCGCCAATATCCTGTGAGCCGAGACAGATGGGAACAGAAGATTTCAGGCAGCGGGGCCTGTGGGCCCCAGGCAGGTGGGGCTCCGCCAGCCGGTTACTCCTTTAGCCATGCGAGCTGCGCCGTGCCTTTGCGTGGCCGGAGGCACCCCAGGGCAGCGAGTGCTGGTGCTGGGGACGGGGAGCCTGGTCGCTTTGCAAGCTGGGCCTGGCCGTCTGCCCCGGGCTCGCCTGCGTGTTGAAAATGAGGAGAGGACGAGTGGCTGTGAGCCGGGCAGGCTGTTCTGGGCACCGCTGCTCACGGGCTGGAGACAGTAGCACCTAGACGCCATTAGAACCATGACAGACCAAAGCGCATCCCCCAGTCTGCCCCGGAGAGGCAGGCAGGGGAGTTGGCTGGGTGGTGAAGGAACGTGGGCCTGGCCAGACACGTGCCCAAGGCTGGCTCCGGGGCAGTGCCAGCCCCCTTGCTGTGCTAGGCTCTGTCCGTTACCCGCTATGGGCTCCCAGTGAGGGGCTGGCGGAGGGTGTCAGCAATGGACGGGTCTCGGCTGGGCTGGCATGTTTACACCCCGCAGAGAGGTGTGCGGGCGCTCACAGCACGGCACAGGCTGGGGCAGGCCAGTGGCTGCAGGCCTGGCCCCAGAGGAGAGGGGCCCCCGCAGCCTGTTCCCCATGTGCTGCCCCCCCAGGCGCTCAGAGGCCCGGTCTGTCTCTCCCCCTTCAGTACGGCCTGAAGAAGAAAGAGGAGAAGGAGGCGGAGGAGAAGGCGGCGATGGAGCAGCCGTGCGAGGGCAGCCTGACGCGCCCCAAGAAAGCCATCCCGGCGGGCTGCGGGGACGACGACGACGAGGAGGAGGAAAGCATCCTGGACACGGTGCTCAAGTACCTGCCCGGGCCCCTCCAGGACATGTTCAAGAAGTAACAGCCCCGGGCCGCCCCCCCCGGGCCCGCCCCTACACACCGGGGCGCACTGGGCTGGGGGGGGGGGTTCATTTCTTTTATTTCATTTGATTTTTGTTCCAACTCAGTTTCGAAGGGAAGATCCCAGATGTGTCCCCTGTGCCCAGAACCCCTCGCTGCTCCAGTGGGGCGGACGAGGCAACCAGACCAAAAACCACCCCCCGCCTGCTGAGCTCCGGGCAGCCGGAGCCCCAGGCCGGGCACTGCCAGGAGCCCCGGGCTCCCCCTTCCTCCCTCGCCCCTCAGCCGTACGGAGTCGGAGTTCTGTTGTGCCAAAGTGCCGGCCAGCTGCTTGGCACATCCCCCCGGCCGTGGGGGGCGAACTGGGACCAAATTCACTGCAGTAACCTCACGTCGGGCGGAGGGTGGGGCAGACGGCAGGGAAAGGCAGGGCTCTGCCCGCTCTCCATGCCCCCTCCCTGCCCTTCACTAACTTCAGACATTCCTCAGTCCCACGCTGTGTGCCTGCTGCCAGGGGTTAGGGACGTGCGGGCAGCAGGAGAGCACCCGCAGGCTGGGGGCTGTGCCCCCCATGCCTCCTGACACTGCCTGGAAGCAGCCCACGGAGCAGCCCACGCTCTCCAGCTGGCGGGCGTAGGTGTCCTGCCGGGCCAGGTTCCAGGGGCTGGCACAGAGGGGACATGGTGGGCTACCGGGCTGGCTCCCAGCGGCGCCGACCCACGGCTCTGCCCCCCAGTGCACTGCCCATTTCTGTTGCCTTTTGTTTGGGCTTCGGGAAGGGGCTGCTGGGTCCGGCCCCTCCGCTGGTGCTGGGCGGCCACACGCTGCCCCTCACCTGCACAGCAAGCCCCGGAGATGGGCCTGGAGCAGGGGCTGCAGGACACAGAGGGACGCGTGGACTCCCCAGATAGCCCTGCCCGGGGCAGCGGGGAACTTGGGGGGGCTAGGGGCGGCTGGAAGGAAAGACAAAGCCTTCCTCACCCCTGTGCCCCCAACCCCTCCATGGGCCCGGGCACAACCCCAGCCATCCCTGTCCCCTGCACAGCCCAGCCGGGGGCGGGGGGGCATCCCTGGCCGAGCTCGGCCCTTGGGGGGGCAAGCCGGGCACCCTTTGCCATAGTCAGGCCCCTGCCCATTAGGGCAAACGGTTGGGGAGGAGCTTTATAAAAAAACAAGGGGCAGAGCTGGGCCCAAGGAACGGGGGCTTCCCACCTCCCCTCCCAGCCCTGCTGCACGGCGGGTGGGGGGAGGTCTGGGTCTGGGGACGATCCTGGCACGTTGCCAGAGGGGTTTAACGTGGGGCCTGAGCCCAGAGGGCGGACCCAGCACTTAGCCCTCCTGGCGCCCCCTACTGAGTGATTCCCATTATGGCAGGGCCGCTGGGGGTGGGGGGGTCCCGCTCAGCCCACTTCCCACCCTGACGCTCGCCCACATTCCTGCTATGCCCATCGCTGTGGTATCTGGGCACCAAAGCCCTTCCCCAGCCACCCTCAGGCATCCGTGCCCGCTGACACCCCCCGAGCCCTGGCAGGAGGAACCCGTCCTTATGCAGCGCTCAGCTGGTATCTCTGGGCCCCGCTCCTCCCCTGCATGGCTCCAGGGAGCCTCCCCCACCAACACCCCTGAAAAGCTGCCCTGGCTCGTCCCTCCACTGCAGACCCAGCCCCCGCCAGGCAGAACGAGGTGGCTGAGAGCTGCCCGCCCCCCCGAAGTGCTGGCTCCCCTCCTGCCCTGTTGAGGAGAGGGTGGATTGTCCCCCGAGGCGGGTTCAGAGGCCCGAGGCTTGTCTCCTGTTTCCCTGAGGGGTTTCTTTGCTTGGGGGAGGGTCCCGATTGCATCCCAGGGTTCCCGTTTTCCAGGGGGTTTGTTTTTGCGTGCGGGTTGAGTTTGAGAGAAGCCACGAAGTCTCCCTCCGCATCTGTGTCCTTCTCTGATAGTTAAAGCCATATCAGTTAGACTGCAATACTTCAACGCACTCCAGCGAGCCGCACCGCCACGCTCCGCGCCTGTGCAGAGGAGCAGACCCAGGCGGGATCCCCCCGACCCCCCAACGTCCACGTCTCAGGCCACCCCGTTGGCCCGTGTGTGTTTCTGCATTAGTGTTTGTGTAACAGGGTAAACACCCCAACCCTCTCATCCTGTCTGCTAGTCACTGCACCAGATGGTCACCACATGGCCCAGGGGACCCCAGTGCCAGGCAGGGTAACGTGGGGTGGCCAGGGGTCCAGGACTAGGAGGGGCGGGCACTGCGTGGGGCGATGGCATCCAGGGCTGACAAGAGCAGGGGAACGGGGGGACAATTGGGCCGGGGGCCTGAGGTCAGGCAGGGGGGTGACATCTCTGTGTAAACAAAGTGAACTGGGAGGGGGTGGGGCTGCAGTGACCATGTGGTCCCAGGACCTTCCCCCCCCCCATGTCGTGTGATGGGCCTGCCCATCACGCGTTGTGCAGCGAAGCTCTGTGCATTGTGTTTTCCCCGCATGCCTGCAAGGAGGGAGGGTGGGGGTCACCTGCTGCGCTGCCCAGGGCCCCCCCCCAGCTCATTTCACGTGCTTCCATTGGCTGACGCTCCATGGCTGAATGGCTGATGTCTGCAAACTGCAATAAACACAAACTCTACCATGGGGCAAAGGGCTGATAAGCCAGACCCGGCTCCCCCCGGGGTGGCCTGCGTTTGGTTTATACTTTTACCACTAGACCGAGAGGTCTGCGACCCTCTGCAGAGGAGGGGGGCTGGAGCTGGCAGCGCGTCTGCCTGCCCCTGGGGTCCTGCTGGCCTACGCAGCTGCTCTTCACGGCTTGGTGAGATGGAGCCGGCCAGCAGCTCACCGGTGTGTGCGCCAAAGGCCAAGTCCCTTCGTCTAGGGTGGGTACGTGAGGACCCCCCGCTCCCCAAAGGACACAGCAGCGGGGTTTCTCCTGGTTGTGCCACTAGGGCGTTTCAAAGGGGCTCGAGTCTTGTCACAGGCTTTTCCTCCCCACCTGGAAACGGACAGGAGAGAAGCGCCAATCTTGGGTGTGTGAGTGTGTTTGTGGCTTTGAGTGCAGGTGCGAATGTGTGTACAAATAGGGTCGTCTTGGCGCATTATTGCATGCATGCGGCCCATACCGCGTGCTGTTTGCAGTAGGCATGTGTCGGTGTGACACCGTGTGTGCGTGTGTGTGCCCGGCTGGCTGGGTGACTGGGTGGCTGTATGCATGCGCACGCTTTGCTTGTGTTCCTGCTCATTGGCCGGGTGCAGGGCGTGCCCTGGGGCCTGACGGCCAGCAGAGCAACCCCAATACCCCAGCTAGCCACGTGCGTCCCCAGGAGCTGCCCTGCCCAGGGCGGCTCCGGCTCTCGTCTGCTAGCAGCGAGACCAGCCCTGTGGCTGAGCCCGTTGCACGTGCTCTTCGTGGGGAAGGTAAAGCCCTGCACACTAGCCCATCACTGCTTGAGCCATTCTTCCCCGTCCAGCTCCCTGGGCTTCCACAGCCACAGCATTGCCCTGATGGTGCTGCCCAGCGCGCCCCAGAACCCAGCTCATCTGACATAAGGGGGGGACAGGCCCCACCAGCTGGGGAGGGCTCCGGGGAGCACACTGCATGCAGAGCACCAGGGAGGAGGGCTCCTTCAGCTGATGGATGTGCGACCCTGCAGTGACCCCCCCCCAGAATACACCCCCTCTTCATCCACCAACCCCCCTCCGCCGCCAGCTTCTCAGCAGAAACTCATGGGGCACAGAAGGGCCCCAGCTGTTCCCTGCTCGCACCCCCCTGAGAAGTGCTCCTGGGACAGGGGCCGGCCCAGGCAGGGGTCCCTCGCCAGCCATGTGGTGACCATCCCACTCCAACTAGTCTTCGAAGAAATAATAAAATAAAGAAATTTGTACATTGCCCTGCGTCCGCTCCAAGTGCGCTGCGGCCCCAAGCTGGGACAGCCCCCCCACACACACACACAGGCCCAGCACAGCTCAGTACGGCCAGCACCTCCACTGCCGGGGGCACCAAGGGCTCCCAGCATTCTCCCCTGGACCCGGATGGGAGCTGCCTGGCCGAAGGGGCCACAAGGCTGGGCAAGGTAGGGTAGCAGGACAGGGAGCAAAGCAGAGCTGGGGGACTCCAGCCTGACCAGCTCCAGCATGGGCAGGATTGGGGGTGGGGGCCAAAGGGCCGACTACAGGGCTGAGGCAGGTGGTGGCTGAGGCCTGGCACTCTCATCACAGGGCTCCACCTAGGGAGGGACTGAGACAGTGAGGCAGGGGCTGGCCGGGGAGAAAGAGCTGCTCTCTCCTGGCATAAGCTGACAGTCTGGGGACGTGGCTGGGGCGTTGGCACCGCTGCCCAGGGCTCTGGGACAGCTGCCCGCCAGGCCCTGCAGCGCACCCATATGCTGACCAGCTGGTGGCACATGCAGGCACAGGTCCTGTAAACTGCGGTGGTTAGAGCTGGGAGCTATTGGCCTGCACACAGGGCAGGCAGCCAGGGACCCGGACCTGTGCTCCAGGCTCTGAAAACGCCTCCCCCGTGACCTTGAGCAAGTCACCTTTGGCCTCCCTGTCTCCATCTGCAATACAGAGCGACTCTGGCCTGGCGCGTGAGGAGCAAATCACCGCTGCTAGGCCTGGAGCCTGGAAAAGCAGCCCCTGCAGTGAATGGCCCCAGCTAGGCACAAGGGGCCAGATTGCTAAAGGTGTTTAGGTGCCTAGCGGTGCAGTTGGCTAGCTAATGCCCGAGCTGGGTGTGTGATCCAGGTGATGGGGCCATGAACCTGCCGGCACATGCAAATTGCCTTCTTAAAGGTAGCAAAAAATGCAGCTAGGGGCTAGGCCCCTCTGAAAACTATACCCAGGCGCCCGACTCCCCGTGGGGGAAAGAGGGGGCAGGGGAGGGAGAGGAGAGGGGCTGGCGGAGTTTCCATTGGAAGTTCAGCACTTAGGAAAATCCCAGCAGCTGCATCTTTAGGCACCTAACTACGGTTACAGCCCTGCCCCGAGCACTCTGCACACACCAGCAGGTGCACGGCTGCTCAGGTGGACGTCAGCTGGCCTCGGGTCACTGCCCCTAACTCCCAGTGCCCGCAGCATTGCTGCCAGCTACGCGTGCATGGGCTCCTGCACGCCAAATTTCACAGGCAACTCTGGGGGAGGCTTTTGTTTTTCCAGCATTCGTGGCCCTGCCCTTTGGGATGCCTCTGCCCCACGGGACCACCCACCTCAGGGGGTCAGAGCCCACCACAGCGGGACGCCTGCACTGGAACAAAAGCCTCTGCTCGGCTGCAGCTGGCCCAGGTCAACTGACTCAGGCTCATGGGGCTAAAAATTGCTGTGTGGCCATTTGGGCTACGCTGAAGCCCACGCTCTGGTACCCGCCCCCAGCGCAGAGTCCCAGAGCTCGGCCTCAGGCCCAAGCCGTGCCAGCTGCAGTGTAGACAGAGCCTCTGAGGCCGGTCCCAGGGGATTCCCCCTTGTCCCCACCCCGCACCAGCACAGTCCCCCATTCGTACTTGCTCTGCTGTGCCAAGCAGCGCGGTGGGGCTGGTAGCTCTGCCCAGGAGCTGCGACCTGCTGCGACCTGCTGCACCCTCAGGCTCTTCGAGAGCAGATGGTTCCCAGCGTCCTGGGCTGCTCGGCTCAGTGAACTTGGCCAAGCGGAGCACAACCTGCCCGCGCTCAGCCCCGGCCTGCAGCAAGCTGCTCCTGGCATTCTCCATCCCTGCAAGCCACTGCCGGGCTCACCCTGCACGGGAAGCTGTGTGGGAGCAGGACGTCGGGGGGCCCCGCTGCGGCCCTGCATCCAACGGCACCTGCATGTCTGTGCCTCCTGGACTGCAGCCGGCCGGGGACAGCACTAGCGCCTCACTAAAACCCTGTCACTCCAGACCCCGACGTTCTGCACGGGGCCCCATGAGCATACCAGCCTGACTCCAGGATTGTAACGGAGCTCCCAGGCTAGCAGCTCCCTTCAGCATCTTTCGCTCTGCCAGCACCTCCCCCTGGGCGTCACATCACCCACCTGCAAACTGACCAGCGGAGGGGTGCGCCCTGTGAGCAGGTGCCACCTCCCAGCACTGTGCCCACTTGCCCCCCGGAGGATGGAGAAGGCTGGGGCTGGCCTTCCCCCTTTCTCATAGTGGAGAGGTCCCCTGAGGGTCTGTATTGGGACCAGTGCTGTTCAATGTATTCATAAATGAGCTGGAAAAAGGGGCAAACAGGGAGGTGGCAAAGTTTGCAGATGATACAAAAATTACTCAAGATAGTTAAGTCCAAAGCAGACTGCGAAGAGCTACAAAAGGATCTCACAAAACTGGGGGACTGGGCAACAAAACAGCAGATGAAATTCAGTGTTGATCTATGCAAAGTAATGCACTTTGGAAAGCATAATCACATCTATACATATAAAATGATGGGGTCTAAAGTGACTGTTACCACTCAAGACAGAGACCTTGGCATCACTGTGGATAGTTCTCTGAAAACATTCACTCAATGTGCAGTGGCAGTCAAAAAAGCAAACAGTATTAGGAACCATTTGAAAAGGGATAGATAATAAGACAGAAAATATCATTCTGTCACAATGTGAATCCATGGTACGCCCACCCCTGGAATACTGCATGCAGTTCTCATTGCCCCAGCTAAAAAAAGATACATTAGAATTGGAAAAGCTGCAGAGAAGGGCAACAAAAATGATTAGGGGTATGGAACGACTTCCGCATGAGGAGAGATGAATAAGACTGGGACTGTTCAGCTTGGAAAAGAGACGACTAAGGGGGGATATGATAGAGGTCTATAAAATCATGACTGGTGTGGAGAAAGTGAATAAGGAAGTGTTCTTTACTCCTTCTCATAACATAAGAACGAGGGATCACGGAATGAAATTAACAGGCAGCAGGTTTAAAGCAAACAAAAGGAAGTATTTCTTCACACAACACAGAGTCAACCTGTGGAACTTGTTGCCAGGGGATGTTGTGAAGACCAAAAGTATAACTGGGTTTAAAGAAGAACTAGGTAAGTTCCTGGAGGACAGGTCCATCAGTGGCTGTTAGCCAGGATGGGCAGGGACATAACCCCATGCTCCAGGTTTCCCTAAGCCTCTGACTGCCAGAAACTTGGACCAGAGGTCAGGGGACGGATCACTTGATAATCGCCCTGTTCTGTTCCCTCCCTCTGGGGCACCTGGCACTGGCCGCTGGCGGCAAACAGGACACAGGGCTGGACGGCCCATTGGGCTGACCCCATGGGGCTGTTCTCATGGTCTTGTCTGCACTGTCAGACTGGCCCCAGTTGGGTTGTTTGCAGCGCAGAGCTTGGGGGAGCCCCAGGTTTTCCTGGCAGCATCACAGCCCAGCCTGGCCAGACACTGAGAGACCTGGAGCCACCACAGGCATGAAGCGTCCCCCAAACCCCACTCAGGGCCAGGGTTGGAGCCAAGCAAGTGCTCCTCACAGGGGTAGACCCCAGACAGCCAGGCCCTTTGCTCCAGGATCCGGAGGAGACATCCCGCCTTAGCGCTTGGCTGCCCATCAGCCGGAGACAATGGCCGCTGAGTGCTGAGAAGGTGAGCGAGCCCAAGGTGGCAATTAGATGGGGGCAGGGATAATGGTAGCTCTCCAGGCTGAAGGACTTAGTCCTTCACCTAATGCAATTAACATCAGAGCCCGGCAGAGCTAGCCACAGAGCACCCTTGGGTGCCTGGAGCGAGCCACAGCCGCACCCCTCGCTTCAGCATGCCATTCCAGGGCTCCCTCTGTCCGCTGGGCCCCGGGGCGGGCGCTGCTCTGTGTCTGCCCACCTGGGGCAGAGCCCGCTGGTCTGCCTACACCCAGCCCCCCTCCGCCCCCTGCTCCCTGGGCAGCTCCAGCTCCTGCGCCGGCTGCAGCGGTGCGGTGTTACAGAGCAGACGCAGCTCCCAGAAGTGGCAGCATTTCAGTGGCGGGCGAAGGGCTCCCTGCCCGGGGGATGGGCTGCCATGCAGCAGCGACAGGAGAGGCCGTTCTCTGGATCCCACGCTGGTCCAGCCCTTAACGTCACGCCGAGCGGCCCCCTTCCAGCTCTGCAGGGCCCAGGGGGATGCTCCTGTCCATTAGCATTAGTCTGGAGCTCCGCTAGCACCAATTAACCAGCTACTCGGGCCCCATTCCCGGAGCAGCCAAGGGCTAAGGCGCTCATTTAATGACATTTGCTCTAATCCAGGGCTGTGAAGCATGTCACACGCGCGTGTCTCTGGCCCATCGCCAGGCTCAGAAGGGTTCGGTTTTTGGTGGTAAATGTCGGTGAACGGCAATTTCCCCACGTGCACACAAAGCAAGGAACAAATCTTTCCATCGCTAACAATGAAATGTGCAGCGAGGCAGCGGGCATCAGACCCAGCCTGAGAACGTCGGCGTTAAGGAGATTTACTTGGCATGTTCTGACACGTGATGTTGACGATTTGTGTTTCAAGTGCTATAAAGCGTTCACTTTTGGGATCTCAACATCTATTGTCATTTAATAATTATTGTCTGATCCCCCCCCATTGTCTGACCTCCCCCTATAATCAGGGGTGACGGCTTCATCCTAATAGTGTGTGTGGGGAGGGGGGGTCACAGGGCCCCGCCCCCTCTGTGGCTCCACCTCTGCCCCTCCTCTTCCCCCAAGGCCCTGCCCCCAAGCCAAGCCGGAAGCCAGAGTCAGGCCGGGAGCTGTGGACCCTCCACCAGCCGGGATGGGGTCAAAAGCAGCCCCCGGCCCATGTCCCCACCCCTTGGGCCCCCCGTGCAGGGCAGGTGGAAGGTCCACGGCTCCCCACAACGGCCTGCATGGCTCTTACCTGGGCCGGACTCCAGCTAATGCCCTGGCCAGGGAGCGGGGCCTCAGGGGAAGAGGAGGGGCAGGGGGCCAAGTCCCTGGCAAAAAGTGGCCAGGCTGGGCCCATCCACTTTCAAAAGTGGGAGGGCCATGGCCCCTCCCCCGGCATCCCTGCCCATGATTTCCCACAACTGTGAACATTTAAAACCAATACCGATTAAAACAAAGACTGTGATTTTATCTGTCAAAATGATAAGAAAATTAAAATGGCAGGTTCCCAAGTCCCCCAGGCGGGCGGGTGACTGCAGAGAGTCGGTCGAGCCCACGGTGCACGGGGGAAGGCAAGAGCAGAAACCGAGCAGGACCATCCCGTCCTAGAGTGGCAGAGAAATGGGAGCTAGCCGTGACCTCTGCCCTGGGGCAGGATGGGCCTGGCCCCCAGGGCTTTGGCCTGGCCAGTCCCAAACGACCTCCAGGATGGGGCCTATGAGCTCACGCTCCCTCTGCCCTACTGAGGAGCGGCTGGGCTGTGGAGGGGTCCAGAGAGGCAGCCTCAGCCCAGCCCCCGGGTAGAGAGACGCCCGAGTCCAACCAGCCTGCTGCCACATGCTCGCCTGGGCTCCAGGGGGGCGGCGGGCAGGCGTGGGGCTTTCTGGCCTGTCGCTGGAAGGAGGGGGTGAGGGTGAGACTAGGGACACTCCCAAACCTCCCCCCCACCAAGCAGGCCCCCATCTGTGAGTGCAGGGAATTCGGGCCCCTGCCCCTTCCCGGAGCCCCAGCTGCAGGGTGCTGGAGGGGAGGGGAGCATGTTCCCCGCTCCCGGAGCACTGCCAGCCTCTAATGGGCTTCTCAGCCTGTGAGCTGGCCTGAGACCTCCCGTTGATCTGCCCTCCTTTCGCTGCAGCGCTCGGCTTGACTGCCAGCCAAAATCCATGCGGTAATAGCAGAGCGATCACCCAGAAAAGCCATTTGTCGGAAGAAAATATCCAGCTGGGAATATGATAGAGATCCAGCCCGCAAGGTCTCCATCGAACGGCCAGGGACGTGCACTCGCCTGGCCCCTCCCTGCGCCTGCTCCCCTCCCCCCCGTGCAGAGACTGCAGACAAGCACGGAGCTGGCTCTGCACCTGCCATGCAGCCCTGTGCCCTGGGGGCGTTCGCTGGGGCTCACGCCTGGCCTGTCTGCCAGCCTCTGGGCACAGCTCAGCTCAGGCCCTGCCTCGCCAGCCCCTTGGGGAGAAACTGCACCAAACGCCACCAGGGCACGGGGCCTGGCGCAGGGGAAAGCAGGGACAAATCCTGGTCCTCACCCTGTGGATCTTGGGGGGACCCCTCTGGGAATTTCCCCATCACCTCCTCCCAGCACCCACACAGATGGTTCGGTGGCTGAGCCACCCTCGGTCTCCTCTCCAAGAGAGGCGGAGGCCTCTGCAGAGGGGAGGCTGCGCCCAGCACCGCTGTCCTCAGCTGAGGGCTCGCAGTAAAGCCATGTGCAGCTGCGGCTCGAGTGCACATCTGGGGCAGCGTGCACAGGTGAGTGCCAAAGCCAGGCCACGGTGTGCCCGAGGGGCCCACGCCACGGGGCCAGGCCATGGTGCACCTGAGTGTCCCACGCCACGTGGGCCAGGCCATGGTGCACCCAAGCGTCCCACGCCACGTGGGCCAGGCCATGGTGCACCCAAGCGTCCCACGCCACAGGGGCCAGGCTTTGCAGTGCCGGGGGCCAGGCCACGGTGCGCCCGAGGGTCCCACGCCACGGTGCGCTGAGCATCCCACGCCACGGGGGCCAGGCCACGGTGCGCTGAGCATCCCACGCCACGGGGGCCAGGCTTTGCAGTGCCGGGGGCCAGTCCACAGTGCGCCCGAGGGTCCCACGCCACGGTGCGCCGAGCATCCCATGCCATGGGGGCCAGGCTTTGCAGTGCCGGGGGCCAGGCCACAGTGCGCTGAGCGTCCCACGCCACGGGGGCCACGCCACGGTGCGCCGAGCATCCCACGCCACGGGGGCTAGGCTTTGCAGTGCCAGGGGGGACGGGGGCCAGGCTTTGCAGTGCCGGGGAGGGGGGGCCAGGCTTTGCAGTGCCGGGGGCCAGGCCACGGTGCGCCCGAGGGTCCCACGCCACGGGGGCCAGGCTTTGCAGTGCCGGGGGGGACGGGGGGCAGGCTTTGCAGTGCCGGGGAGGGGGGGGGGCCAGGCTTTGCAGTGCCGGGGGCCAGGCCACGGTGCGCCTGAGGGTCCCACGCCACGGGGGCCAGGCTTTGCAGTGCCGTGGGGGGCGGGGGCCAGGCTTTGCAGTGCCGGGGAGGGGGGGGCCAGGCTTTGCAGCATTCGCTCCCGTCCCTGCAGGAGCACAGCAGCTCGTTCCCCCTCCCCCCCCCCCCCCCGTGACTCTCTTTATCTCCCTCGCTTTGGGGGTATCATCCCCTGCCCATTGGAGAGGCGGTGCAGCGACAGCCCCCCGTGCATGGGAGGGTGGCTCTGACTGTGCCTGGCAGCGCGGCTGACAGGCACAATACGAAGCTCTTTAGTGCACTAAATAGGCTGCTGTGACCTCGGGATGGGAGCTGCGATAAGGAGCCCGAGTAATTGCCTGTGCCTGGCAGCGCGGCTAACGTGCTGTCTGGAGGCAGCTCCACCGGCCGCTCTCACCCCACACGGCCGATTGCCGGGCAGGAGCCTTTACAGGTGCCCAGCGCTCCAGCCAGAACTTCCACCCCGGGAAAGTCTCCAGCGGAGCCCCTCCCTGACCCCCCGGGGCACTCCCCCTCCAGCCAGGCCCGGAGCCAACTCCTGCCCCAGGCCCAGGGTGGGCAGCACCCTGAGGGAATGGCCCCTGAATGTAGGCACACAGGACTGGGTCGGCGTCCAGAGCCTGCTGTCACGGCCCCCCCGGCACCCCAGCCCCTTCAGAAACCCAGCAAGCTCCAACTGAAAACCAGACAGGTTTCTGGCCCCCGCTGCTCCTGTGGGGTGGCTGGTCCCGAGCCTCACCCCTCTGCCGGCTAGACCCCGTCTCCTCATTTCCAGCCTGACCTCCTGGCCACTTTCCACCCACTTGGCCTCTAGCGCCAACAGCTCTTCACCCTCCTGGTGCTCACCCTCCTCCGAGCGCTAACTCAGCACCAATGCAGGGAAACACCACAGCAACGGCTCAGAAGGACCCACCCACCCCTCCGTATCCTGGGCAGGGTCCTCTGCCTCAGTTTCCCAGCTTGTGGTGTCCAACAGACAAATGTCCTTTTAACACACACCCCCTTTTCCTCCATGGCCCCCACCACCCATGGTCAGCAAAGTCCCAGCGTCCTGGGGGTTTCACCTCCAGCCCTTGCAGATGGGGGGGTGGGCCTCAGGGGTTACACTGCCAACACCTCTGCCACTTCTGGTAGGGTGACCAGACAGCACGTGTGAAAAATCGGGGGGGGGGGGGGGGTAATAGGAGCCTATATAAGCAAAAGACCCAAAAATCAGGACATCTGTCACCCTAACTTCTGGCCACTGGTCGGCACTACGACCACTCGTCCAGGCTCGTGCCCTGGCTGGAACTGAGCCAAAACCGGACGTAGTTTTGTCCAGTATCAGATGGGGTGGGGGTGGGGGGACACTATTTTGAAAAGTGCAATGCTCTACCCTGCTGGCGTGACCTTGCATCATGCGGGGGGGGGGGGGGCGGGAGCAGGGCTCTTCAAAATGTCACGCCCCTGTACGGCATGACCTCGCACACAGTCACGGCGGCGAGGGCAGGGTCACGGCGGCGGGGGGCAGGGTCACGGCATTCCCGGACGTACCGGAATGTCTGGCATTCGGGGAACACGAGTGGCTGCCCCACGTGCCGCTGTCCCTGCCGCCTCTGAAGCACGCTGGCCCGGGCCGTCCCAGAGCACCACAAGCTCCTAGCCCAGCGCTGGACTTGCTGGGTCCGGGCATCGCTCCCCATGCTGCTTTCAGCCGCAGTGCCACGTTCAGAGGCTCCACCGCCTCGCCCAGCTCTCCGTGGTTCCCATGGCTCGGAGGGGCCACAGCTCTGTGCTATGGGGCTGGCTTCACACCCCGGGAACGGGACGAGCCGGCATCCCGTAAGGGCCGGCGCAGGGAGCATTGCCAGGGACACAGGGAGGCATCAGGGGGCTGGTGCCCCGAGCTCAGCGCTTTGACGAGGCTCCTGGGGGATGGGCTCAGCGCCGCAGCCGGTGCCAATGGGGGAATGGGCTGCATTCATTAGCTGGTCAAACGGCCTGTTGGGAGCTGCGCATGGGCTGGAGAGCCCACAATTCCCACAGGGGGGCCACACGTACACACCCCACGGCGCTCGGGGCACATACAGCCCTGCAGCAGGTGTGCCAGGGGCATGTACACCATGGTCTGCACATGGCCTCAAGGGCACAGGCGGGTGTGACACGCACAGGCACTGTATGTCCCACACAGGGACACAGCATCCAGGTGCAACACACGCAAATCCAGCCCTGCCCAGCTTCTAAAGACAAGCCAGCGGGCATGCCACTTGGCTAGCGGTGCCCATCCCCACCCCTCCAGCCCAGGCAGCCAAAGCACTGTACGAATCTTCAGTGGCCCCTCAATCCAATGGGCCGAGGGGAAACTGAGACACCGAGCAGCAAAGCCACTCTCTTGAGGTCACAGAGCCAGGACAAGACCCCCAGTTTCCTGGCTTACAGATGCCCCTCCTGTAACCTCTGGGCCTGCTCCCTTCATAGAATATCAGGGTTGGAAGGGATCTCAGGAGGTCATCTAGTCCAACCCCCTGCTCAAAGCAGGACTAATCCCCAACTAAATCATCCCAGCCAGGGCTTTGTCAGTTTAACAACAACTGTTAGAGAGGTCCCAGAGGGCTGCAAGCTCCTCACCTGCTCCCCTGGCCTTTAAGCACGACCCCCCGGGATCCATGCCCAGCAATCCTGCTCTCACTGCAATTACCGGGCCTGCGGGCACTGGCTGTTGGCTGCTCCCCAGGCCTGGGACAAGGCCTAGCGGATTCCAACTGCTGGAGGCATGGCCTGGGGTGACTACAGACCTGTATCGTGGCCAGGCTGCGGATAGATACAGAGCATTGCATGCTGGAAGCTGTGTTCTTCAGGCTTGTACTTACCCTGAGAGCAGTGGCAGACTGCACTGCGATGCTCCTGGCTGG
The DNA here is from genome assembly GCF_027887155.1 of Malaclemys terrapin pileata. Classification (NCBI taxonomy): domain Eukaryota; kingdom Metazoa; phylum Chordata; order Testudines; family Emydidae; genus Malaclemys; species Malaclemys terrapin. Next base: position 1,474,513 of record NC_071512.1, on the reverse strand, counting down.
CACCTTCCTTCTCAGAGCCGGGAGTTCCAGGCTGGTGTGGCCATGCTGCCCCCTGCACGTGCAAATCTTGTAAGCATGGGCACCAAAGCAGAGTGAGAGGTGCTGTGACCTGGTGCACAGGGACTGCAGCTCTGCCCAGGGAGGGGCTGCGGGGGCCAAACCCTGGGGAGGTGGTAGGGTGGCCAGCGCTGCTGCTCCTCGCTCCTACACTGGGGGTTCCCCCTGGGGGCCTGCCTGGCCTCACCCCACTCCCAGCAGCCTGCATCCCCTGGCAGGGACTGGGAAAGACACTGCAGCTGGGCAGGCCAGGCTGCAAGGCGGGGGCTGAGCGTGGCATGGATTCCGTGCTGGGGCCAGGCACTGCAGCGGGGATGGCTCCACAGGGACTGATGGGGTGACCCTTGGGGAAGTGGCTGGGGGCACCCCTGGCCGGCAGAGACCAGTGGCAGAGGGTGAGCCCCTTTCTCAGCAATCGAGCGACTCAGGATCATGCCCGGTTTTCCACGTGTACCCGCCCACAGCTGGTTGGGAGGCATGAGGCTGACCAGACTGCCCATCCACGCCCTGTGCTCTAACACTGATGTGCTGACCCAGTCTGAGACCCCAGGGGATGGGGCCAGCTGGGCTCCACACAGGAGCCCCTCCCAGCACCCAGCCTGGCTGTCAGGCTCCAGGGAACATTCCCCCTCCCGCGCAGAGCAAGTGGGAGCTGTGCAGGAGCGCTGGCTCGGGGGAGGTGGGGGGTGTCCCAGCCTCTCTGTCCCTGCACTGCAAGCATTCGCTGCCCCAGGCACAAGCTCCTGCAGCCCCCACTAGCTTCCGACTTTTCTTTGGGGTAGCTGCTGCAAATAGTGCCTGCAAGGCCCCGGGGAGAAGGCCCCACCGGCGGTGGCTGCTGGACTCTGGCCCACCCCAGCCACATTCTCCTTGCGGGCGGAGGACCAGAGACAAGCCACCTTCCTTGGGAACCATGACAACCAGGCAGTGCTTGGTTCCAGGACGCAGGGTGGGGTAGGGACAACTGTGGGAACCGCGCTGCCACTCACTTGTCACTGCTGGCAGCAGGTGCCCGCTGCTGCTGAGGGCAGCGTGGGTGGGCAGGCAGAGGGAGGCTGCTGGGTACGCGGGGCTCAGGGCCATTAGCATTCAGAGAGGTGCAGCTACTGTCACTCCTCGCTGGGGCTGCTGGGGCTGCAGTTCCACCCGCTCGGAGCAGCCTCAGCCCCACTCGGCTCTAATAATAGCCGAGGAGCTGGAGCATTTAACCCCCCAAGGCCTGGGAGGTGCCTAGAGGCAGAGCAGCAGCTCCCTGCTAGAGGGAAAGGCCCAGGGCCTTCAGCAGGCTGCTGCGAGCTGCCAAGTGCCTGGGAGCTCCCGGCACGCCTGCACCTGCTTGTTCAAGTGACAGCAGCAGGGAGTGGGGGCTGCAGATGGCAAGTGCTCTGGAAGGGGTAGCGTGGAGCTGGGCTGGAAGAACAGAACACAACCCCCAGAGGTGCTGCTTGGCTGGCCCTTGGCCAGTGGCCCAGCTCCTGCCCACTGGTAGCTGTTGGCACAGAGAACCACAGCGGTGGGTGTCAGCACCACGCACCCAGGACAGAGCTCCGCACTCAGCCAGCTGGGAGGGCAGTCTCCGGTGCTGGCCGCAAGGCTGTAGGGGACCAGCCCCTGAACAAGGGTAGCTGCAGTAATGCCCCCACCCCACTCCCTGCCCAGTTCCACGGGGGTCCCCTGGGTGCTATGAATAGAGCTGCTGAAAGCCATGGTCAATAATGAGGGCAGCGCACACATCCCAGCAGCTCCGAGCAGGGGCAGGACGGTGCCAGAGGGGCTGGAGAGTTTAAGCTCTCGCTTTGCTCTCAGATGCTGCAGGGGCCATGTCGTGCTATGCCTCTGGAAAGCACCTGGCCTGGTTGGGGGCCACTCCGGTTTTAAACAGCTCCACCAAAGCCTGAATGTGCCTGCCTGGTCAGTGCCTCTGCTGTACCACAGGGCCATGGCCCCTGGCTCGTCAGCCTTCCAATAGCATCGCTGTGTCTCCACCCCCTGCAGTACACAGCCCCTGTGCTCCCGGCTCTGGCACAAGTTGTAAAGGACAAAGGGAAAGGCGCTGCACACGCTCCCAGCCATGCAACGGCGCCAGTGCGGACAGCCTGCATAGAGAGCGAGGCTGGGGGCACAGTGCCCTCTGGTGGAAACACTGCACCAGGACAGGCCTGCGCAAGGCACCAGGAACCCAGACAGCCTGGGGTTTGACCTTTGGGGGTGGGGGAAGAGGCTTTCCCCCAGGGGGTGTTTATTCCTGGGGGAAGAAAGGGGCCAAGTTTGCCTTGGCCCAGCCCAGACTCGGGCAGCCAGCATGAGGCTCAGACGGAGCAGGCCAGAGGCATGGGGGAGTTACAGAGATGGACCCAGGAGCCAGCGTCCACACCCAGAAAGGGGAGAACACTGCCCGACCTCAGGGTGGGGAGGTAAGAGTCAGGGCCAGGTTCGGAGCATGCCCCCGCCTGGCCGCTCAGCACCTCTGATCAGCAGGCCCTGGCTGTCCGTGAAGTGCTCTGAGATCCATGGGAGGCCACTGAGCAGTTAGACCCATGGTTCATGCAGCACTTGCCGGGGGGCTAGAGGGCCACGCAGGCCCCCGGCGCTGGCTCTACCCCTCATTTCCAGCACCGCCCGCACAGAACTGCCCACTGAAGCCACGTGAGGAGGCGTGTCAAGGGCTGCTGAATGAGGTGGAGGGCACGCCGCTCAGGAGTGTGACAGCCCCTCCAGTCGGAGCCTAGCAGGCACGGGCTAGAAAGGAGCGAGGCCTCTGGCAGCTCTAGGAGCCCGTCTGCACCCCACCCCGGCCCAGAGCAGTCCCTCGCCCCGCGGACAGCCGGCTGACGGGGCAGTGCAGCCACCCTGCCGAGCAGTCAGCGTCCGTGCACACCCGCGGCACACTGTGCACTGCATAGACTCCCCGATAACCAGGCCTTACTTCCTTTACTGACAGAGACTTATCAAAATTACAAAAAGTCATACAAAAAGAGCCCCCCCCGTCACCCCGCCCACCCTGCCACTCGCACCCGCAGCGACGGGACAAGGTGACAGCCTAACACAAAACCCTTTTCCAAAGGGGAGGGATGTGCTGGGGCCTCCAGGCGATTCCCAGCCTGCCGGGCAATTGGCCACACCATTGGGGGCGGGATAGGAAGGGGACAACCCATGCAACTTAGCAACAAACAGTTCTGGCAATAGGAGGCTCGCAGCTGCCTCCGGCTGAGTCCTACTGGGATGGCCGCAGGGCAGGCTCCTTCCCCCACAGAGGCTGTCCTGAGCGGTCAGATTCTGGTGACTGCCCCTTTCTGGGCACCAGACTTGTGAACAAGGCCCTCCGCCTCCTTGCAGGGAGGGAGAGAGGCAGCCCTGAGCTGGGTGGAGGGACTCCGGCGGCAGCCCCCGTGTTCTAGCCAGGCCAGCAGCTGCGGTGTACAAAGGCTCCTGAGGGCAGGGGCCGCTGGCAGATGAGCTGAGGCCACAGCACTGCCAGGAGTGAGGAAGCCGAGCCCAGGGAGTGGCCGCCAGAGGACGAGGGAAGTGCTTTGGCAGTGCAGAACATGGCTGGGGACGAGCTCCACCTCCCTGCCCCTTCCCAGGCCCTAGCCCAGGGCTCACTGGGCACCCATTACGCGTCATTGGGGAGGCCGAAGAGCTTGACGGTGCCTGCTTCCCGGCTGCTGTCATATTTGCCATCTTTGTCATCACAGGCGAAGGCCAGCAAAGGCCTCTTTGGGTGCCAGGCCACTGTGAAGGTGGGGGACTCGCACTGCACCTCCCACAGCTTCTCTCCTGCAGGAAAGACAGTGTCAGATGAGCCAGGCCCAGGAGCAGCTGCATGGGGGGAGATGAGGGAATGCCCCCCTCCCTCCACTCTGTGGGGGAGGAGTGAGAACAACACCTTCCATGCTCCTTTCGTTCAGTGCTCCGAGACAAGGCGAGAGACGCCGTACAGATTCCTAAAACAGACTGCAATTGCCAGAATCCTCTCCTGCGGCCCGCCCCTGCTGCTCCAGTCCTGAGCTCCCCCGCACACAGCTCCCTCCCAACCTACACCCCCTAGCATATGCACAGAGCCCTGCCACTGCCCCTCCATCCAGACCCACAGCCCACACCCACCATTCCTCCCAGGGACACGGGCATGAGCAGTTACCTGTCTCCACCTCAGCAATGTCGATGAAGTGATCCTCAGACGCGGACGCCAGCATCTTCCCATCATGGCTAAAGCTCAAGGTTCTCACGGGCCAGTCCAGCCTGCAGCACAGGGTGAAGTGACAGTGAGGGATTTCCTGTCTCAGTGCCGGGGGTGGGAAATGCGCATGGGGCAGGGTCACCTACCTGGAGAAGCACCTCACACACACCAGCTCATCCACATCCCACAGGCTGACCAGAGCATCTGCGCTTCCTGTGGCAAAGTACTTCCCCATGGGGTCAAACTTGATGCAGATGCAGTTTGACGGGTGAGCATTGATAGACTGAATGGGCTTCAGCTCTGGATAGCTGCAGACAGACGGGAGAGAGCAGAGAGAGGGTGAAAGAGCCCATTCACCAACACTGCAGGGTCCAAGCGCCCTCTACAGAGGGACGCTGTGTGCCCTGACCAACACGTCAGCATGCAGCGGGGCTGTAGAGATCCAAGACCTTACGCACCAAGCGTCAGTCTAAATGGACTACAGCAGCTGGAGCGCTTCTGAGGGTGTCTAGCCCAGAAGAGTGCGGAACATAAGAAAAGCCAGACTGTCTCAGACCAATGGTCCAGCTAGCCCAGTGCCCTGTCTTCCGACAGTGGCCAGTGCCAGGTGCCCCAGAGGGAGTGAGCAGAACAGAGCAATTATCAAGTGATCCATCCCGGTGTTCAGTCCCAACTTCTGACAGTCAGAGGTTAGGGACACCCAGAGCATGGGGGTGCATCCCTGACCATGTTGGCTAACAGCCATTGATGGACCTGTCATCTGTGAACTTACCTCATTCTTTATAGTTTTGGCCTTCTTCACAACATCCCCTGGCAGTGAGTTCCACAAGTTGACTGTTCAATATGTGAAGTACTTCTTTGTTTGTTTTGAACCTTCTGCCTATTAATTTCATTGGGTGACCCCGATTCTTGTGTTATGTGAAGCGGTGAATAACACTTCCCTAGTCACTTTCTCCACACCAGTCATGATTTACAGACCTCTATCATCATATCCCCCTTAGTCGTCTCTTTTATAAGATGAACAATCCCAGCCTTTCTGATCTCAGCTCATACAGATGTTCCATACATCTAATAATTTTTGCTGCCCTTCTCTGTACCTTTACGTATTCTAATTTATTTGTTTTTGAGATGGGGCAACCAGAACTGCACACAATACTCAAGATGTGGGCATACCATGGATTTATATAGTGGCATTAAGATCTATCCCATTCCTAATATTTGCTAAGCTTTCATTAGCTTTTTTTGACTGCCCTGCACATTGAGTGATGTTTTCAGAGAACTCTCCACAATGACTCCAAGGTATCTTTCCTGAGTGGTAACAGCTAATTCAGACCTCATCATTTTGTATGTATTGTTGGGATGCGTTCCAAAGTGCATTACTTTGCATTTGTCAACACTGAATTTCATCTGCCATTTTGTTGCCCAATCACCCAGTTTTGTGAGATCCCTTTGTAACTCTTCGCAGTCTGCTTTGGACTTCACTAGCTTGAGTAATTTTGTATCATCTGAAAACTTCACCACCTCACCGTTCTCCCCAATCATTCATGAATCTGTTGAACAGCACTGGTCCCAGTACAGATCCTTGAGGGACCCCACTATTTACTTCTCTCCTCTGTGAAAACTGACCATTTATTCCTACCCTTTGTTTCCTATCTTTTAACCAGTTACTGATCCATGAGAGGACCTTCCCTCTTATCCCAAGACTGCTTACTTTGCTTAAGAACCTTTGGTGAGGGACCTTGTCAGAGACTTTCTGAAAGTTCAAGTACACTAGATCCCCCCATCCACATGCTTGTTTACACACTCAAAGAATTCTAACACATTGGCGAGGCATTATTTCCCTTTTCAAAAGCCGTGTTCATTCTTTCCCAACATACCATGTTCATCTATGTGTCTGATAATTCTGTTCTTTACTACTGTTTACCTGGTACTGAAGTTAGGCTTACTGGCCTAGAATTGCCATGCTCACATCTGGAGCCTTTTAAAAAAAAATTGGCATTACAATAGCTAACCTCCAGCTATTGGGTACAGAGGCTGATTTAAGCCATAGGCTACAAGCCACAGTTAGTAGTTCTGCAATTTCACGTGGCTCAAGTGTAGGAATCTCTCACAACTTCTGCAGTGAAGACTGATGCAAAGAATTCATTTAGCTTCTCTGCAATGACCTTTTCTTTAGTGCTCCTTTAGCACCTCAATTGTCCAGTGGTCCCAATGACTATTTCACAGGTTTTCCTGCTTTTGATATACTTAAAAACTTTTTGCTATTAGTTTTTGTCTTTTGCTAGCTGCTCTTCAAATTCTTTTTTGGCCTGCCTAATTATATTTTGCTTCTAACCACCTCTTATACTCTGCTGTTTAGCCATAGGGGTATTTTTTTTTCCTTCTATTTTTTTTATTTGGGGTATAAATTTAGTTTGAGCCTCTGTTACGGTGTTTTTAAATAGCTTCCATGCAGCTTGCAGGCATTTCACTCTTGTGTTTCTTTTAATTTCTGTTTAACTAGCCTCCTCACGTTTGTGTAGTTCCCCTTCGTGAAGTTAAATGCTACTGGGGTGGGTTTCTTTGGAGTTTTCCGCCCCTCCCCCAAGGATGTTAAATTTAATGACATTATGGTTGCTATTACCAAGGGTTTGTTATATTCACCTCCACAGAGGACTAAATCAAGAATTGCCTCTCCCCTTGTGGGTTCCAGGACTAGCTGCTCCAAGAAGCAGTCACTAATGGTGTCTAGAAATGTTATCTCTGTATCCCATCCTGAGGTGACATGTACGCAGTCAATATAGGGGATAGTCAAAATCCCCCATTATTATTTTCTGTCTTTGTGGCCTCTCTACTCTCCCAGGGCATTTCACAATCATCACCACCACCCTGGTCAGGTGGGCAGGAGTATATCCCTGCTGCTATACGCTTATTATTCAAGCATGGAATTTCTATCCCGAGAGATTCTATGGTACAGTTTGATTCATTTAAGATTTGTACTATATTTGACTCGACGCTTTCTTTCACATACAGTGTCACATCCCCCACAGCGTGATCTGCTCTGTCATTCCTATACAGTTCGTACCCTGGTGTCACCGTGCCCCATTGATTATCATCATTCCACCAAGTTTCTGTGATGCCGACTATATCAATATCCTCATTTAACATCAAGCACTCGAGTGCACCCAGCACTTCTAGCATTTCTATATTTGTCAATATTTAGTTGTGTGCCGTCATGTGAGGTAACTGCTGATACAGACTAACACGGCTACCACTCTGAAACCTTTCACTGGACTCTGTTTCTCCTCAGTTCCTACCTGCACTTTATCAACTTGGATCCTCTCCCCTTCACTAGGACATAGAGAATCCCCGTTAAGAGATCCTCCCCCAAGGGATGTCTCTGTCCGAACCATGTGCTCCTCCGCACCCGTTGCCTTTCCCCCAGCCCTTAGTTTCAAAACTCCTCTACCACCTTTTAGCGTTACACACCAGCAACCTGGTACCTGTTTGGTTTAGGTGGAGCCCAACCTTCCTGTATAGGTTCCTCCTTTCCCAATAACCCTAAACCCCTCCTCCCTTCACCATCATCTCATCCACGCATTGAGACCCTGCAGTTCTGCCAGTCTCCCTGGCCCTGCGCGTGGAACTGGAAGCATCTCAGAGAATAGCTGCCAGGGAGGTCCTGGACTTTTACCTCGCAGCCTAGATGTGCCCTCCAGGACCTCTCTCCTACCCTTCCTCATGTCATTGGTACCTACCTGTACCACAACCACCGCCTCCTGCCCAGCACTGCACATTAAGTCTGTCTAGATGTCTCAAGAGATCTGCAACCTTCGCACCTGGCAGGCAATTCACCCAGTGGTTTTCCTGGTCATCACAAACCCAACTAGCTATATTTCTAATGATCAAATCCCCCATTACTGTTACCTATCTCTTCCTAATAACTGGAGGAGCACCACGACATCATCTGCAGGGAAGGTCCCAACTATGGGAATGTTTCCCTCCGCTCGAACTTAATGTTCTTCTTCCATAAGACTTTCCTCCTCCTCAGCAGCACAGAGGCGGTCAGACCGCTCTACTGTATCCCTGAAAGTCTCCTCTGCGTACCTCATTGTCTCCCTTAGCTCCTCCAGTTCAGCCACTCTGCTCTTAAGAGCCCATACTTGGTCTCTGAGGGCCCTGAGTTGCTTGTACTCAGTGCACACAGACACCACCTGCCCATACCTGGTGCAGTCAGTGCAATAAGCTAGACAACCCCCACTCTACTGCTGGACTTTGCCTGCGTTATTTTTACTCTTGCAGGGTTTTCGGTTTAGAGTACTGTTAGGTATATCTGCCTCTCTAAACTCCCTCGCAAAACTCCCCTGTTCGCCAGCTCTTCTAGTCACTTTGGAGCTGGCTTTTAACCCCCTGTTCTCCTGAGTTAGCCCCACCCCCTCATCAAGAGACCCTAAAGGGGTTAGGGATCAAAGGATGGCAGAATAGAGCCTCATTAGGAAGCTCTCAATCTCGCCTAGCAGGCAACTTGTCTCAGCATACAGCCCCAAAACAGACCACACTATAAACCTCAGTTACTGGCAAGGCTATCAGTCCGTCACAAGAGCCATGCAAAGGAAACACAACTTATTGCAGAGAGCCAGAGCGAGGGGGCAGGGCAGGAGATGCAAGAGGCAGCCAGCCTGCCTATCCCATCCCTGCCACTGGAGATCATGCCGGGACATACCTGAGGATGTTGATGCAGCCATTGCCATTGGTGAGGAAGAACATGTTGTTATCATTGTTCCAGGAAATCTCATTCACCTCAAATTTAAACTGCTCCTCGGCTTTGGAGCGATGTGTTTTGGCATCAATGAAGGTGACCACATCATCTTTATTCCCCACCGCAATGGTCTGGCCATCAGGACTCCAGCAGATATTAATGTTCTCTCCTGGAAGGGAAGAGAATGCATCAGGTCCTACCATCACTCAGCACCATTAACAGGGGCAAGAGAACCAATCAGGTGCCACAGATGGACTTTTGTATTTTTAACCCAAGCCCCAGGTCTGCAAACCCTCTGCCTTAAGTGGTGAAGGGCAATGACATGACCAAATTTAAATTGTAACAGCCTAGCTTGGCTTGACCAGCTGTGTCACAACTACGCAAGTTTTAAGGGAAATTAACTCTAACAGAACTGTGGCTTCAAAACAAAGAATCACAATTACGCCTGTTGCATGTCTCTTCCCAGTCCAAATCTCTTTGCAAAGCCATTGCTCCATGCTAAATAAGTCATTTAGCAAATCTTTACATAATACTGACGCTGGGGGGGCTGGAGCAATGTGTGTGTGTGGGGGGGGTACTGAGAGCCATTGAACCAAACTGTAAACCCTGTATATAATAAAAACACTTCAAGCCAGTGGGTGCTATCGCACCCCAGCACTCCTAGTTCCAGCACCTATGTACCGACAACTAAACCTGGGAAGAAAAGGTTTATCAAAAATAGAAATGGGTGGTAGAGACTCAACTTCTCTCCCTAACCCTTCTCCCTACAGCCACACACGCTAGTGAGAGTTTCTCACAGTGCCAGTGCTAACGTAGATGAGTTCAGGTGTTTAACACTGTGACACCTAACACTGCTCAGAGCTTGGCTAATGCTAGGTACGGATACAAATTCTCACTGGAGGTAGTGCCATGTATGGTTATAATTTGCTAGCAAAAGCCAGAAAGATGCAAGTGCCACAGAAACATCATGGAGAACTCTCAGGGTTTCCTGAATTTGCTTCCAGTCCATGTTGGGAGCAGGATGCATTTGCAAAGGGAGCAGTGTTTATAGCGGTCCTGAGATGCACTGGTCCCTCTTATCTCCTCACATTAACACTCACCTTTGGTGTTCACAGTAGCGATGCACTTAGTGGTGCGGACGTCCCAAATACGGATGGTTTTGTCTCCAGATGCAGTAACAAAGAGGTCTGGGTTACTCGGGTGCCAGCACAGCTGATCCACACTGTCCCCATGGCCACGGTAATTGTTCTCCTTCACCTAGAGGGAGGTGACCGCCCAAGCCATCAGACAACCAGGCCAGTGCGGACGCTGCCACACTCACTCAGGAAACCAGCGTGTTAGAACGCCTCCCAAATGTTTATCCTCACGTGCCCCCATGAGATAAGCAAATACTATTGTCCCCATTTTACAGAGAGGGACCCGAGACCCACCGAGACTTAAGTGACTTGCCCAAGATCGCAGAAAAGCCTACGGGGGAATCAGGAAAGCGAACCCACCTCTCCCGCTTCCCAGACTAGCCCTTTCGCTGCTGGCCCGTTCTTCGAGTGATGCCCATGGGCCTGGGCCGCTCTGGCGCTCAGCGCTTCCAAACCTTTCCCAGGAGCACTGAAGGGGGCTGTCGCCGCAGTCCCGGAGCTGGGGCAGAGTGCGGGGGGGGGGGGGGCGGGCTGAGCGCAGGGGGGGGCAGGGGGGCAGAGCGCAGAGAGGGAAGTGGGGGCAGAGCGCGGCGGGGGGAGGCAGGGGGAGGGGGGCGAGCTGAGCGCGGGGGGGGGAGCAGGGGGCGGTCTGAGCGCGGGGGGAGGGGAGCAGGGGGGGGCAGAGCGCGGGGGGGGGGCGGTCTGAGCGCGGGGGGGGGGAGCAGGGGGCGGTCTGAGCGCGGGGGGAGGGGAGCAGGGGGCGGTCTGAGCGCGGGGGGGGGGGAGCAGGGGGCGGTCTGAGCGCGGGGGGGGGGGAGCAGGGGGCGGTCTGAGCGCGGGGGGGGGGGGGGAGCAGGGGGCGGTCTGAGCGCGGGGGGGGGCGGTCTGAGCGCGGGGGGGGGCGGTCTGAGCGCGGGGGGGGGCGGTCTGAGCGCGGGGGGGGGCGGTCTGAGCGCGGGGGGGGGCGGTCTGAGCGCGGGGGGGGGCGGTCTGAGCGCGGGGGGGGGCGGTCTGAGCGCGGGGGGGGGGGAGCAGGGGGCGGTCTGAGCGCGGGGGGGGGGGGGGAGCAGGGGGCGGTCTGAGCGCGGGGGGGGGGGGGAGCAGGGGGCGGTCTGAGCGCGGGGGGGGGCGGTCTGAGCGCGGGGGGGGGAGCAGGGGGCGGTCTGAGCGCGGGGGGGGGCGGTCTGAGCGCGGGGGGGGGAGCAGGGGGCGGTCTGAGCGCGGGGGGGGGGAGCAGGGGGCGGTCTGAGCGCGGGGGGAGGGGAGCAGGGGGCGGTCTGAGCGCGGGGGGGGGGAGCAGGGGGCGGTCTGAGCGCGGGGGGAGGGGAGCAGGGGGCGGTCTGAGCGCGGGGGGGGGAGCAGGGGGCGGTCTGAGCGCGGGGGGGGGGGCTTCCCCTGCGACCTGAGCCCAGCCCGCTGCTGGCAGCCCCCTTCGCCTACCCCGCGGGACGGGGGACGGGCGAGCGGGGGCCTGGGAGCGCAGAGCGGATGGGGACCCCCCCCGGGCCCGCTCACCAGCCGGTCCTTCTCCAGCACGAAGACACTCGCCGTCTTGTCGAAGGAGCCCGAGGCGAGCCGGCGGCCGCAGCAGCTCCACGCCACCGAGTGCACCTTGGCCCCGTGCGCCGGGAACTCGCGGCTCCGCGTGTTGGCCCGGAACAGCTCCTGCATGGCGAGCACGTACGGGGAGAGCGCCATGGCAACCGGGCGGCCGGGCCCCGGCGACCACTTCCGGGGCAGAGGCCCAAGGGCGGCGCTTCCGCTTCCGGGGCGCCGCTGTCGCTACGTCCGTCCGGGGCGAGGGTCTCGGGTGGGAAGGGAAGGGGCGCCCCGTGGATCTGCTGCCGCAGGCGGGGGGACGGGCCCGGGCCCGGCGGCTGCGCGGGGTCCGCTCCCGTGGGGTGGGGGCACGTTGCCGGGGGGCGGGGCCCGGCTCCAGCGCGGAATCCCAGCCCCGGGAGCAGGCGGGGGCTTGCCCGGCTCTCCCACGGCCACGGAGCGAGCCCGGGAGGGGTGCAGCTCCCCCCCCCATTTCCCCTCGGGCAGTCCTGGGGGGCTGCAGGCCCCATGCACGGGGGGGGCGGGACTAGGGACCGAATGCACCTGAAAAATAGCTCCAGAAAGCGGCACACGCCAGCAGATACAACAGCCTGGGGAGCTAAAGGAGATTCGGGATGTTGCCGGCAGCTTGTTTGCTGCCTGGCATGTGTCTACAGGTCAGAAAGCTGGTTTGCTTTTACTAAGACTTTTCTGTTCCTAACTAGAGAAGTAATTCTGCCGCTCTGATTAGGCCTCAACGGGAGTATTGGGTCCAGCTCTGGGTGCCACATTTCAGGAAGAATGTGGACAAATGGGAGAAAGTCCAGAGAAGAGCAACAAAAATGATTAAAGATCTAGAAAACATGAGCTATGAGCGAAGATTGAAAAAAATGGGTTTGTTTAGTCTGGAAAAGACAAACCTGAGAGGGGACATAATTTTCAAGTACATAAAAGGTTGTTACAAGGAGGAGGGAGAAGAATTGTTCTTCTTAACCTCTGAGGACAGGACAAGAAGCAATGGTCTTAAATTGCAGGAAAGGAGGTTTAGGTTGGACATTAGGAAAAAATTCCTAGCTGTCAGGGTGGTTAGGCACTGGAATAAATTGCCTAGAGAGGATGTGGAATCTCCATCATTGGAGATTAAGAGCAGGTTAGACAAACACCTGTTAGGAATGGCCCAGGTCAGGGGTTCTCAAACTGGTGGTTGGGACCTCTCAGGGTTGTGAGATTACTACATGGGGGGGTCGCAAGCTGTCAGTCTCCACCCCAAACTCCGCTCTGCCTCCAGCATTTATAATGGTACTAAATATATTAAAAAGTGTTTTTAATGTATAAGGGGGGGGGTGGCACTCAGAAGCTTGCTGTGTGAAAGGGGTCACCACTACAAAAGTCTGACAGTCCCTGGCCTAGATAACTATTCCTGCCAGGAGTGCAGGGGACTGGACTAGATGACCTCTTGAGGTCCCTTCCTGTTCTATGATTCTATATAGGATGATCAGCTGGAAGGAGGGGGCTGCTGGACTGGGGAGAGCGAGCAGCCTGAGCCCATGGGGACTGACAGAGCCAGGTGGACTGTGTGGAGATGTTCCAGGTTTGAGGCCCTAAGGACTTCCTGTGCAGGGATCAGACATTCAATAAACCCTTCTGTTTTACACTGTCTGAGAGTCAGTGCAGTCTAGAGATTGGGGTTGCATTGTTCCCTCTGGCTGTGGAGGTCTCAGGGGTCCAGAGAGTGAGTGGACTCCCTGAGGGAGCCCACAGCAAGAGGCAGGCGTGCAGAAGAGGTGGTGAGGCCAGAGGGCCAAACCCCGGGGAGAGAGCACAACCTTCACAGAAGGCTGTGCCGCTCAAGGGGCTTATTCCCAGGGCCATATGAGAAGGGGATCAGGAGAAGCATTAGGAAACCAGCCACCCAGGTCTGGCTGATGCAGGTGTTTCCGTACGGTCCCAAGTATCGGGGTAGCCGTATTAGTCTGTATCTACAAAAACAACAAGGAGTCTGGTGGCACCTTAAAGACTAACAGATTTATTTGGGCATAAGCTTTTGTGGGTAAAAACCTCACTTCTTCAGATGCACAGAGTGAAAGTTACAGATGCAGGCATTATATAGGTTTCAGAGTAACAGCCGTGTTAGTCTGTATCCGCAAAAAGAAGAACAGGAGTACTTGTGGCACCTTAGAGACTAACAAATTTATTAGAGCATAAGCTTTCGTGGACTACAGCCCACTTCTTCGGATGCATCCGAAGAAGTGGGCTGTAGTCCACGAAAGCTTATGCTCTAATAAATTTGTTAGTCTCTAAGGTGCCACAGGCATTATATACTGACACATGGAGAGCAGGGAGTTACTTCGCAAGTGGAGAACCAGTGGGCCAATTCAATCAGGGACAGGGCCAATTCAATCAGGGTGGATGTAGTCCACTCCCAATAATAGATGAGGAGGTGTCCATTCCAGGAGAGGAAAAGCTGCTTCTGTAATTAGCCAGCCATTCCCAGTTCCTATTCAAGCCCAGATTAATGGTGTTAAATCTGCAAATAAATTTTAGTTCTGCTGTTTCTCTTTGAAGTCTGTTTCTGAAGTTTTTTTGTTCAATGATAGTGACTTTTAAATCTGTAATAGAATGACCAGGGAGATTGAAGTGTTCACTTACTGGCTTTTGTATGTTACCATTCCTGATGTCCGATTTGTGTCCATTTATCCTTTTGCGGAGGGACTGTCCGGTTTGGCCAATGTACATGGCAGAGGGGCATTGCTGGCACATGATGGCATATATCACATTAGTAGATGTGCAGGTGAATGAGCCCTTGATGGCTGATGTGGTTGGGTCCTCTGATGGTGTCGCCAGAGTAGATATGGGGACCGAGTAGGCAACGTACAGTCGGAGGGACTCGGTTATCGTCGCCGGGCTGGCAGATGTACTGAAACACAAATGCCTGTTCGAGCACAGCCAGGGAGCCAGGCGGTCAGCAGAGAAAAGGAGGAAGAGGTCTTGCTGTCTTAGAAAGGCAGGCCAGGGTGTCCGGCAGACCCGTCGGTGCCCCCGCGCACCCCGCTGCGACCCCGTGCAGGGCGGGGGCTTGTGGGCTGATGCCCCAGGCGCTGTGCAAACAGCCAAGGGTGGTGTGTGTCTCTGTCTCCCCTCCACCCCCAGGAATCCGGGGGTCCCCCTCACACACCCCTGAGCCGCGCGCCCGTGACAGCGGCCGCAGCTCGCTCCCGCGCTGGCAGGGCAGGCGCGCGCCCGAGAGGCCCAGCCGCCGGGGGCGCGCGCAGGCGGGGGGAGGAGCGAGCGCAGGCCCCGCCCATCGGCGCGCCGGGGGCGGGGCCCGCGAGGCCGGCCGGGGAGCGGGCTATGGCCGAGGGCGTCATCCGCCTCAGCGACTCGGGCTCGGAGGGCGGCCGCTCCCCGCCCCGCCGGAAGAGGCGGCGGTTGCCCCAGCGACGCGCGGTGAGCCACCGGGGGCCCGTTACCCGGCCGGGCGGGGTCAGCTCCGGACCCCCCCGGGAGCCCCCGCCCGACCGCTCCCGGCCCCAGCCGGCTAGCGTAGGAGCGCGCGGGGTAGGGGGCACTGAGCATGCGCACACGAACTGAGCATGCGCAGGAACATCTGCCGAAGCCACTGCCCTTCACCCTGCCCTTAGCGGTTTCTCACAGTCCAGTCGGGATCAGGGGTGGGGGCGGGGCAGCCGTGCTGGTCTGCAGCCACAAAACCACGAGCAGTGCCGTGGCCCCTTAGAGACTAACCCATTGATTTGGGCATGAGCCGAGTGAAAGGTGCAGACCCAGGCGTTAGAGAATGACCCCCACAGGAAGAGAAGGGACATATCATCCCAGTAGCTGCTACAGGGAGCACTTCCCTACCCTGCAAACCCGGGACCGCCCCGCTGTGCAGGCTCGGGGGGCTTCGTGTTTTCCCCACTGAAACCAGCAGCTCAGCGACCCCGATCAACCCAAACCTGCGTGGGTCACCCAAAAAGCATCAGTACAAAAACCCGCCCAGCTCCGCTGCTCCCTGTCCGGCGCCGGGCCCCGTTCCTGTCCCTGCAGCCAGGCCCCAGGCCCGTCTGCCAGCAGGTGCTGCATCTGACTAGTGTTGCCAACTTTCTACGTGCACAAAAATCAGACCCTGCAGCCTAGGGACTCAGGACTGGATTTGCAGGCGGTGTCCTGGCAGAGCTGGGGTCCTGGGACAGCCCTTGTGGCACTGCTCCCCCACTGCAGGAGTGGGCCCTGACGCTGAACTCTGCAGTGGCTGATAGCAGCAAAGAGCTGGCCCCCAGCTCGGGTTTGGGGCAGGGGCTTGTTCGCTGCTCGGACGCTGCCTGACAGCCCGTTTGCCCACCAGGGAGGGGCAGGGTTTGCCCCAGGGATTAGGGCAGGGAGGGCCCCCGCTAGGCTTAGCTTTTCTGAGCACAATTCAGACGGTTGCTTTATGCTGCTAGACGTTGGGTGGCGGGTTTGCAATTCGAGCAGGGGATGGGCATTGCTTGCCTTTGCCGCTGGCTTTCTGTGCACCATGAGTAAGTCCTGTCCCCATGCCTCGTGCGATCCCGTGGGGCTGATGGGCGTGGGGCACGCCCCACCAGGTCCCGCACCCAGGGAAAGGGGGAGCCCAGCCCATGAACTCCTAGTGCCAGCAGCACTAACAGCTGTCTGTCTGTCCCCAGGAGGTCATTGATCTAACCGGGGAGGACGTGTGTTCGGCAGCGCAGGATGACTTCACTGTGATTGACTTGACCGAAGTGGAGGAGGAGCGTCCAGCCGACTTCCTCCGGGGTGGTGCTGGCACTGCTGCCGGCATGCAGTGTGCTTCGCCTCCCAGCCTCCCCGCCCTCGTGGACATAAAGCGTGAAAGGAAAGAGGTGGCAGACCAAGGCCTTGGGGCCCTGTGGGACGGAGCCCACGAAGAGACAAAGGGGACCCACTTGGAAGGCTACTTCTCCCCCGTCTCCAGCTGCACGCGCTCTGTCTGTGACCCCGAGCTCAGCAGCAGCACCACCACTATTAACAGTGACCTGGGCTCCTTGGCCAGCCTCCTGCTGGACTCGGACGTCTTCTCCTTCTCGCCAACCAGCAGCAATAGCAGCAGCGCATCCTTGGACTGCTCCGCCGCAGAATCTCGCAGTACCTGCCAGCAAAGGGAAGACCCGGAACACCTCCCCACCTCCCCTGCTCAGAGCCAGTCCCCAGGTCTCTCCAGCTGCCCCCCAGCAAGCACCCCCAGGGCTCCAGTGCAGCCTTTGCTGGAGACCAGTAACTCAGTGCTGACTGCAGTGAAGCAGGAGCCCCCCGAGCCAGCCAAACCACGGCCTGTCAATAAGGCCTGGCTGCATAAACTGCGGTACTTCAGGAGGACTCCGGTGCATCACCTTTTCCTCCAGGGAGTGGTGCAGGATGAGGAATCCCGCCAGGTAACCTAGTGAGATCGCCTCGCCTCCGTGCCCAGGGCCAGTCATGGGCTCAAGCACAGGGGTGCTGAGAAGGTGCCACATGGAGGGTGATGCCGTGTGCGCCCTCGGCGTTTCCCTTCAGCCAGGCATACCAGGGTTGAGGAACGCTGCTCAGACGTCCCATCCAGCAACAAGGCGGAACCCAGGGCATTGCAAGCATTCTTGGGGGGCTACTAATGACTCAAGGGTTTGGGTCCCCACCTCTGCAATGCAGCCTGGAGGGAGCTCTGCTCTGGTTCCTCTTCTGCCTTTCAGTTGCCCCTTGTTTTTTTCCTGTCCTTCCCTCTGGCTGCCTTCTTCCCTCTTGCCCATCTCTGGATTCCCCCACGGAGCTCTGCTCTATGTCAGCCCTTGCTCTGGCTTTGTTCAGACAATGGTCTTCGTCCGGTGGGAGGGACCAGCCTGCTCTCCTCTGCTCCTGCATGCAGACCCAGGGACCTCTCGGCAAAGTGGTCGGTGGTGAGAGAATGAGCCAGTGCAGCTGTAGCGAGCGCTGTAGCACTGCAAATAACTTATGGCAGACAGGCCCCGTCACCCCCTGCTGGACCAGCCTGTGAAATCCACCTTCCTAATTGGATTCGTTAGGGGAAAAAGCCCTTCAGGCCCAGTTAGGGAAGTGCCTGGCTAGCCAGGAACGGAGCAGCATGTTACCATAGGCCAGCAAAGGCCTGTTAAGACGGCCCCTTGTGCCTGTGTGGCAGAGCAGCACAGCTCCTGCAGGCTTGGAGGGGAGGGGGCTCATGCAGGCCAGGCCATTCCATGGTCCTCGGGGCCTGGCAGACCCAGAGCCAGGAGGTGCCTGTGCTACCCAAGGGCCCTAGATGCATTTTTTTCAGCTCCCAGAAATGGATGTTCAGCGTTTTCACTGCATGGACCCTGGGGACAGCCTGGCCATGCGAGCGTGCAGTGAAAGCACAGCTGCCTTTGGGTGACACAGCGATCTCCCCAAGGCCCACTGCAGGGTGTGACGGGGCTCAGCTGCATCATTCATGAGTCTGGATGCTGCTCTGCTACACGCTGAACAGAGAGGGCATAACACTGCTCCTTGGTCTGGGTAGTTGTCCAAAGCTCGCCCCACCTCGGTGACTGGCACGGCCCCTTGCTACGGATCCTTCCCTTTCTCCTGCAGCCGAGAGCCACCGTGGTTATGGAGATTTCCTGGCTAAGAGATCCCTTTCACAGCAAAGGTTCTAGAGCAGCCCCCAGAGTCCTAAATCAATTGTAACTTTAGGGTAAGGCATATTTTAGTGCTGGTGAACTCCACCACCACCAGCTCTGCTCATCAGCAGGGACAAAGCACAACAACAGTGCACCTGTTTGTAAATTTAAGGGCAATGCAAATTAGTCCCAGCCTTGACTCATGGCAAGCGGTGTATGGGGTTCCCAGTTTTACCAATGGGCTCTCCATCTGGGGGTTCTTTGTCCCTTCACATGCCTTGCAAACCCGGTTCTAATATCTTATCGTCTTGACAGAATGCACAGCTGAGGGCACAGCCCATCCCCAGCAGAAAATTGAGCATGGTATCTACCACCATGGAGGAGAACTTCCCTAAGGGGACCCTGCAGTTCCTAATGGACTTCGTGTCCTGCCACCATTACCCTCCAAAGGAGATTGTGTCCCATGTGATCAGGAATATCCTACTGAGCTCAGAGACTGGGGAGATGCTGAAGGATGCCTACATGCTGCTGATGAAAATTCAAATGTAGGTGTTGCGTTTGCCTGGGTACCGCCTGGCTGGGGAGCATGCTTCCCCCTTATGGTGCTGGCTCACCTGGTCTCTATGGCAGGGAGAGGTCTCCTTTTCAGCACTGTGGCTAAGATGTCCTCTTAGAGGCTAATGCCCCTGCACGGTGGCTGGTAGCCCTGCTGCACGTGCCCTTGAGGGATTGGAGGCTACTGGCTGGTTCGACATGCTAACTACCCAGAAATGCAGCTGGGGGGAGGGGACAGCATGACCAGCAGGAGGTGCTAGGTAAAATGGGCTTTGGGAAAGTGGCTCTAACTACTTCGCGTCTTAACTTTTTAAATCAGATGTGGTCCATTCTAATGCTGGCTTGTCTGATGCAGAGGTGCGGGGGGTCACAACTCTTTGCTTCCAGGTGGAGATGACCAGGCCATGCAGGTCAGTGCAGTGAGTCCAGCTGGGAAGTTCCCATCCCTGAACTCCAAGCTAGGCCATTGTTCTGGACTGGACACTGCAGGTTTCTCCACAACCAGAGTTGAGAAGTCCTTGGGGGTCTTAAACCTGTAGAATCTGTAGCCCAAGGGATCCAAAGTGTCAGTGACCCCCAGAGCCTGCCAGCTCCTTGGCCAGGCTGTTCTACACAGCCACAGGGGAGCACAGGGAAAAAATAAGGGAACTCAGAGCTGGAGGACACTGCAGTACGAGGGTGACCAGCGTGGTGTAAAAACCTGGTGTGACAGGGTTACAGCAAGTGACCTGGCAGCAGGGCATCGCTTTGCCTTGCGCCCAGGCTCCAGTTGTCCCCCTGAAGACAGTCAAGCAATTCAGTAACCTACTGCAAATACCTGTGTCATTTCAGGCTTCATCCAGCTACCACCACAATGGTGGGATGGGACTGGGAGCTGCTACGGTATGTCATGGAAGAGCAGGTACAGTCACTGTGTCCCGTGCGGGCGTATATGCGGGGGGAGGGCAGTGGCAGTTGCCATGTATTTTTCTTGTGCAGAAGGTGGGGTCACACTGAATTTCACACTGCAGCCCCCACTTTGATGCCCCATGAGCAGGTGGTTTGAGCCCTGTCTCTGAGCTTCTAGTCACAGCTCTGCCAGTGACTCACTGAGTGAGCTCAGGCAAGGCGCCGTGCTCTCTGGGCCAGTTTCCCTATCTGGTGAATAGGGTAATGGATCTACAGAGTTCCCAGGGGCTGTGTTTGGAGCTCCTCAGCGAGGTGATGGAACCTTCTCAGCTCAGCCACGTCTCCCTCGGGCCAGCCAGGCAAGGCAGATCCTGCTTGAGGACTATCTACCTTGGCCTTCTTGCTTGAGCATATGTACTTGCCCCCATCGGTCTCCCCCCAGCCTCTGCCCCCTAACCTTTGAGGCACCTGGAGTTCTCCTCACCTGCTGAGCCAGTCATATTGACAGCCCTGACATGCTCACGCCCAGGCGCCAGCTCTGAATCGCTCTGGGCCCGCAGGAGGAGACGCTCCCAGGGCGCTTTCTGTTCCTGCAGTACGTGGTGCAGACCCTGGAGGATGATTTCCAGCTGAACCTGAGACTGCGCTTTCTGCAGAAATCCATTGCCAAGGAGGTGCTTTCCTGTGACCGGTGCTTCAGCAACGTCAAGTAAGGAGCCCTCCCCGTGGCCCAGCTGTAAGGCATGGGCACTAAGAAACTGTTCTCCCAGGCCTCTGTGCTGCGTTGTAAATGCCCCCTTACTTCCCAGAGAGCTTGGGGGCCAGAGATCATGTACCTGGCCCTGGGGGGAGGTGCCTGGAAATGCCTTGCACTCAGACCGGCCTGCTTTTCCCCCAAGGAACTGGGAAACAAACAGCCCTGAGAACAGGAGGAATTCATGCTGCGCTGCTGGTGGCACAAGGTTTATAAATTGCTGTGTGGTTCCCACCCCCTGGGAGCATCTCAAATGTGTCCTTCCCCCTGTCCCACACTTGGTCAGTCCTTCTGTTCCAAGTGGACCTAGGGGTCTGAATGTGCGGCTAGAAAGCCCGGCCCTCATCCTAACTAACATTCATGTTGCCATCCCAGGGAGGTGATTGAGTGGCTGGTTGCTGCCGTTACTGGACTTGGATTTTCCCAGCCCCGAAAGCAGCAGCAGAAAGCACCATGTCCATCAGAGTCATCAAGGGCTGACTGTAGCATCTCCTCACCTGGGCCAGACTCAGCACAGACCGACAGTGAAACTGGGCAAGCAGAGGCCGTCCTACCGGCTTTCCTTTCCCAAAAGTAAGCCAAGGAGGCGTTGACTCTGTCACTAAAGGCTACAGAGCTGGGCTCCTCTCAAACTAGGAGAGAGACAGGAGCTAGCAAATGTCTCTAGTAAGGAAAGCCCAGTGGAGCTTGCAGCATAGGTGCCCTGCTTGCCAGCAGCTTAGGTTCAACCTGGCCATGTTTCCGCCCCACTGTAACAGATCCTATCACCTGACTGGAAGGGAGTCACTTGTGCAGCAGGGAGCCTGCCCTGCCTCAGAATGGCCCCAGGAACTCATCTGACAATTATACGTTGGGGCAGGAAGCCCTTTCCTAGAGCAAACAGGATGGTAGGAGCAGCAGCTATGCAGGCTTCACCCTGCTGCCCTGCCAATGTGCCTCACACTTGACCTTGAGGAACCTCAGCCCTTACCTCTGCATCTAAGGCCACTAGGCAGAGCAGTGCTTTTGTGCAAGATAACCAGTGTCCCCTAGAAACTGGGCTGAGCCCACCTACTCAATCCCCAAGAAACTGGGCTGAGCCCACCTACTCAATCCCCAAGAAACTGGGCTGAGCCCATCTACTCAATCCCCACAGGCCACTGACAGACCAGCGCTACCACGCTTACACTGTCTGCTGAAGCAGAGCTCACCTCTTGTTCTCTGGAGTCTCCGAGGGGGAAGAGGCACATGCTGTTATGCTGCAGACACGTGGGAAGAAGCCCTACCTGGTGCCTAACTCTTGTTCTCTGGCCTAGGGTGGTGGTGCTTCTCCAGAGGATGCTGTCCATAGCCGTAGAGGTGGACAGGTCTCCCAACTGCAGCACCAATAAGATTGCCGATGTGATATTTCCGTACTTGGTGAACATTCCTCTGAGGAGCCAAAGGTGGGAGAACGACCCATCTTGTTCCTTCTTGCTGGGGCTGCTTTGAGTCCGGTGCTTACCCCCAAACCCCTCTGCAGCTAACAGCTTAGTTAAATGGAACACATGCCAAATTGCTGCAGCCGCTGCCCTGCACGGAATGGCAGAATAGCACCTAGCAGGTGAAGCAGTGGCCAGCAGGGGGGGACTTAGAAAGACTGGGGGGGGGGGGGGAGGAGACAGAACACAGCTGATTTTGATAATCACACTGCAGCGAGAGCGACCAGCAGCGCGGCCCTTCCCTTGCTGCGGTAGCCATGGCATGGTTCTGCAATCGTTGACAGGGCTGGGGGCGCCAGTGGTCCCAGCACTGGTCTGGTCGAGGGGAACGCAGTCCAGGGACAATGCTTACAGGCATTGCTGTGGGACTCGTCGCCGCAGCACGTACTTGCTGGCTTCAGGCTGGTACTTCACCCAGTCTCATGCTGCACTTGGCAAGGGCAGACTCTCCCGCCCAGCCTGCTTTACTGGCTGAAGGGAAGCCGAGAAGCTGGTTTCACAGACTGGCCTGATCTTCAGTAAACATGGGCTGATCCTAATGAAGTGAACAGCGGGGGCAGGACGAGTGGCTGGTAACTCCGTGGCTGCTGTGCTTGCCCTGAAAATGGAGTTCCATTGCTGCACCCGCCTTCCCTAGGGTCTCCGTGCCAGTATCCCCTCAGCCCGCCTAGCCTTGTGCTGGGCTCGGGGCTCAGATGCTGCCTTCGCCTGCGCTTCCCTCTGCGTTCCTTTGACTCCCTCTCCTTTCTTCCAGGGAGGCCTTTTTAAACAGCATGGAGAGCCAGCTCCTGCGCTGCAAAGTGCTGGAGCTCCTGTTCCACCACAGCTGTGACATGCCAGCCTCCCTGCCCCTGTCTCTGAGCAAGATCCTGTATTTCCTGGTCCGCCATTCGCTGCTGCTACAGTATCAGGTAGCGCCCGCCCCTTCCTTCCCTGCCCTGCTCTCTGAGACCCCTGCTGGTAATCCAACATCTGCTCTTTGCACAGGACCACGAAGTAACGTGGCAGAGATGGGATGAGATGCTTCAGCACTTGATTTTACTGTTGACAAGTTACCGCAACGTTGTGCTGGGTAAGCAGCCTCTGGCAATGGCCCAGCCTCAGTGTGTATAATCTGACCAAGCGGAACTAGTATCAGTTGGCCAGACCACCCCATGGCCCCCTTCCCACCAAAGCAGCTGCGATCTCACTTTTCAGTTCCAGAAAGCTGCTGCGTCTCAGGCTCCACTCTGGCTGGTGGGAGAGGCTGTGAGTGCAGGAGAAACCACACAGGGCTCATCTCCAAGGGAACAAGCCACCCTGAGCCACTAAAGTCCAACTCCCGAGAATTAGCCTGTTCCCGAAGGGTTTGTGGCACAAGGCGTTCCTAATTATTCTGTAAAGGGCTCAACCCGCAGTGCCCTCCCTGGGCAACCCTCTGGGAGGTGTGCAAGCCAGCTGTACGGAGCCTGGGCTGAGGGGAGAAAGCCCACCGGCTCAGGTGGGGAAGGTGAAGAAGGGGAGACACTAGGTTAATCTGCAAACAATGGGGGCACTATCATTGAGCTTAGGATCTAAAGTCTGATTTTTGGGAGGGTTACAAAGGCCTCTTCCCTGCTAGGAAACTGCTTGACCATGCTTCCCCTCCACACGGGTCAGCTCTGCATACACCCTCCCTACATCCCCATGTGCCTGTAGTAACGATTAAACCTGACACCACCTGCACCTCCCCTCCCACTCCCTTGGCCCTAACCTCCCAGATCAGAGACTTTTCCAAGCAGGTTAGGCAGCTGGCAAGCAGGAGAGTCCTTTGAAAGTGAAAGAGGGGAGGTTTAAAGCCTAGGTGGATGGACATTCCAACTGAAAATCAGCCGCCCATGGAAGCTCCAAGCATAACCCTGGGATGCATGCCACTTTTCCGACTAGTTCTGTGCAATCGCTCTTCACTAAGGGGCATGTACTGACTTCAACAGCTGTGGAGTCAGACACTGCTCCGTAGGCCCCTGGTACTAACAAGTTGACTTACCAGCATTTCCTTTTGCAGGGCACTTAAGAAGGTCACTCAGCGAGCGGATGGATTTAATCATTTCAAATGCCAAACCCCAGCTCCAGGATAACGACAGCATCACCCCCGTGGACATTGAGCTGCATATCAAGGACTTCAGCAGCCGGCTGCTGCAGGTGCTGGGGAAGCCCCTTCCCCCACAGCTCAAGGACAAGGTGTGCATGCTTCAAGCGCTGCTGCTCACCGCCACCTCCACCTGACAGGAGAAAGATGCTCCCGGGGGAGCGGTGGAGCTGGCTTTCAGTGCCACGCAGCAGCCTGGTCAAACATCAGTTGCCCACTATTCAGGTCTGGTCAGACAGTTGTGTGGACGTAGGAGTCTCATTCCCTCCTCTGAAATCTGCTTCTCCTGGTGCAACCTGTGTACAGTTTTTTTTTAATTAAATTATTTTCCTGGTTGATGAGGTTCTTTCCTCAAGCTACCAGTAGCAATCTAGCCAGAGCTAGCAGTACCCTGCAGCAGTACCCAGAAGATAGCCCCACCTGAGAAAGGGGGAGGGACTTAATGAAGCTTCCGTAGTTCAGTTTTAGCTGCTCTCCAAGTCAGGCAAGAGCTTGGTGTGGGCAGGGTATGGCGATAGCCCAAGAATGGGAGGTGCGGCAGCCTGACCATCTTTCAGCAGCAGCTGTGTTTTGGTTCCTGTCCCGCACTCAGCACTGTGGCATCTGACCACGAAAGCGCTAACAGAACAAGCTGATGAATGGAGGTGCTGTCACTCTTGCAGAGCCCTTCCTTTAGCAGGCTACTCCTATCCCGCTGGGCGATCACTACATCCTGGATACTGCTGCTTCACTCTATAGACCCAGGCTGGCCAAACTCTGACCCTCCAAGCCACAGACTATAATCTTCAGAAGTTCGAGAGCCAGGCGCACCTGCCAGGGTTCAGAGCTTCTCCCCTGGGGCAGGGGGTGGGGCTAGGGGCTGAAGCCATGAGCCCCAGCGGGCACCTCCCATGGGGCTGTAACCCCTAGATCCCCCCTCTAGGCAGAAACCCCTAGTTCCCTACCCCAGTCTGATAGGTGGAGAATGGGGGGGGGGCAGTGCACACTCCACAAGTCACACTTTAAGAGCCACATGTGGCTGGGGAGCTGCGGTTTGGTCATAGGGTGACCAGACAGCAAGTGTGAAAAAAATCAGGAACGGGGGGGGAGAATAGGACCCTATATAAGAAAAAGACCCAAAAATCAGGACTGTCCCTATAAAATTGGGACATCTGGTCACCCTATTTGGCCACCCCTGCTCTAGATGTTAGTAAAGTAGCATCTCGCTGATCGGAAGCTTTTCCTATCAACCCTCTATCCCTACATAGTACAGCCAAGAGCAGCTTCCAATGTGTCCTGCCCACTAGAGGAAGCCTCCCTCAGGGTCACCTCTGCTTCAGAGCAGCTATTCCTGGACTGCAGTATTCAAAGATAGCTAGCTGTCTTGGATCCACACGTCCTGCCCTGACAATAGCGGCTGAGCATAGGATGCAAGTTTGTATTAGGCATCTGGAGTTTTGGACTAAAGCTTCAGGTAAAGCAAATTGGTGACAAACTAAACTAGTTACAATAGACTTCCTCTAGAGATGAGCTAACCTAGAAAGTGATGCTAAGACTGGAAAATTCTCTCTTCCTTCCCCCGCCTCCTTTCACAGTGGCTTTATTCCTTGCAGTCAAGGCATCAGGAAGCACACCTTGCTCTGAAGTGGCAGAGGCAGACCCAGGAACTAGGGGGAGACAGGACAGTTTAGTGTTTCAGAACGATCTGTGTGCCCCTCTCACACTCATATGGCCCCACTATCCTATCTGAACACCTCCCCCTCTAAGGGATTTACCCTCATAACACCCCAGCAATGCAGTGTACAAACCGCACATGGGGACAAAAGGGGTTAAAGGACTATACTGGGCCCAGCTAGCCTTGCCCCTCCAACCCTGCTCAACTGGAGACAGAGTTGAAAAGGGGCCCACCTGCCCAGCCCCCAGCTCCAAGGGGGCAGGCTGGGGGAGGAATGCAGACCTACCCTGCAGGCTCCTGCCAAAGGGGATGGATTGTATGTTGAACCCAGCTGGGGCTCACTGTTTTGGGTCCTTTTTTCCTTATTGGGACCAAAAGCACAGAGAGCAGTGCTGGGAAGCAACCCAGGAAGGGTAACACAGAAGGTCCATATTTCTCCTCC
This sequence comes from Malaclemys terrapin pileata, assembly GCF_027887155.1. Taxonomy (NCBI): domain Eukaryota; kingdom Metazoa; phylum Chordata; order Testudines; family Emydidae; genus Malaclemys; species Malaclemys terrapin. Next base: position 1,448,398 of record NC_071512.1, on the reverse strand, counting down.
CGCGGATCCCTTAGGGCCCAGATGAAGCACCACTATCTTCCTTTCAAGAAGGGATGGTACAAAGCAATAGACATTGTAATGCAAAAATAAATAAATGATGCTACTGTGACCAGACTTGTGCCTACGGGTCACAGATTAGACACAGGCCTTGGCTACACCTGCGGATTCACAGTGCTGCCGTGGCAGCGCTGTGAAGCGCGAGTGTAGTTGCGCCACCAGCGCTGCAAGAGAGCTCCACCTCTCCGAGGGAATAGCTGGCAGCGCTGCAGGCTCTCATTACATTGGCGCTTTACAGCGCTGCACTTGCTGCGCTCAGGGGGTGTTTTTTCACACCCCTGAGCGCAGCACTGTGAATTGCCAGCGTAGCCAAGGCCACAGAAGAGTTCACTAGTTACTCAGCAAGGAGCCCTGTGCAGATCAGGTTTGCTCCTCTTTCCTCCAGGCACTTTACCTGCTGTGCTGCTGCAAAAACCACCACATATCTCCATTCACAAGGGCTTTTATTCTCTTGTAAAGGTTAGGCACATTAAAAAAAATACGACATGAGCACAAACAGCACAAATAAATTAATGGAAGTCAAAGAAGTCTGATTACCACTGATCATACACACTTCCAATCCATAATGACAAATGATTACTAGGGTAGGAGTCCTTGGTGCTATCAATGCAACACCTATGTGACTGGTGTTGCCATTAGTGATGAAGTTTGAAATGAAGCTGTGCTACAAGCCATGCTTCCTCAAGGGGGACATGAGCTAAGCACCAGTGCGGTCAGGACGTGTCTTTCCTTGGAGCTCCAAGGAAAGACATTTCAGTATAACAGGCTTTTAACACTGGCTACAACAAGATTGGGCCTTACATGCCATCTGACTGCTACAGTGATGACTACGGAAAGGGTAAAGTTCAGGCCAGTACCTGTCAAGGAATCTAAAGAAATCTGGAGTGACCAGTTTGCCACAGGGCAGGTATGGAGATGTCACACTAAGCCTCCTTCCACTGCTTGGTGAATTAGAGGCTACTTAAAAGCTTCTTCCCCACTTCTGTGGAGGAAGAGACGTGAAGGTATGTGTTGACTGTTTCCCATGAATGTGTATAAATCTAGGCTAAGAAAAATATTAAGTCTTACCAGAGCACAGGAGGAATGTTTAAGATTAAATTCTCCCTTAGTCCCCCTCAATGCCTGCAAGCATAAATCTGATGTTGAGAAATAAAGATCCTACCGAAAAGGGATTGTCCACGTCCCTTTCTCTAACTGCTACATCCCCTCCACATATACAACTAGAGCTCTGAGACAGTGCCACATCAACTGTCGTTCCATTTGTGCTCCCCACTGAAAGCAGCAGAATGGTGTTACCATGCAAAGATCTGAGAAGAGAATGAAGGGTTTAGTTCAAGCCACACTAGCTCTGGTCATTTCCTCCTCTGGGCCCTCTGGAAAATGAAGCCCTTTGACAGCAGAAGTAAAGGTTTCCCCCCTGCCACCAAGCACCAGTACAGAACCGCACAGCAGAATTTAACACTAAGGGCTGATCTTTAGAATGGTCACTGTTCATGGACCAATTACCCTTTTAACAAAGAAACCCAAAAAGAAAAACACTAGATGTGGAACTACTATAAACCGACATTGCAGAGCAGGGGAGCCACGTGGTTATGTAAGGGAATCTTGATAGAGAACTTCAGTGAGTGCTCCAGTTCTTGACAGGCTTGGCTGGAAGTTTTGGGTCTCTAGCACAAGACCACCAGCTGCTGGTGTTGTCTATATCCTCGAGAGAAGCATGTTGTCCTTCTGGCAACTTGTCCAGGGCCCTGAGCGGAGGAGAAGTAGAACCCTAGAACATAGCTGGGCAGGACAGCCCACTCGGCACAGCGAGATGCTCAGGAACAGGTCTCCCAACAAGGTGTGATTTTCAGGTTTTAGAGCAGCACACATCTCCCAGTGGACTCTCTTGCTGTACAGAGAAATAGGACTGCAGCCGATACAGGTCGGTTTATATGGACTTGGTGCTATTACAGAAACTTTCTAAAAAAGCAGGAGATTCAGGCTGCACTACAGAAGTAGTGACGGTTGTTTTCCAGATCTTGTTTCTGTCTCCTCGGTGCTCGGACATGGAAGAAAGACAGACTTTCCTAGGTAACTGTGCAGGAGAGTGGGATGGGGAAGCATACCCGAAACCACCCTTTAATCCATTATGAAGACACCAAGAGCATCCTTCCTTGGAGGCAACGATATTCCTAGAATCCCGTGGGAGTGAGCACATTCATATCCCGGGGTTTGAGGTTATGGGACCGTGCCGACTGTTTCTTCCCCTCCATAACAGGAATGTCCATCTTGGGTGGTTTGAAGGTAGCTGGGTCCTCTGCCATCCTGGTGGCCTGGGCACGGATCAGCTCCATTGGGGATGGCTTCTGGGCACCCTTATAGGACTGGACGGTAAAGGCCCCTGAGGGAAGAAGTTATTACAGCAGATAAGAAACAGGAAAGTCAAATATTGAACAGTTCATTCAGGTTTTACAGAACATTCACACATCAAGGTCCGCAACATCAGGAAGCGGCTCTTAAAACTGAAGGTTAAGGTCTTGCCTTGATGTACGTAAGGCACACACAGAAGCATCATTTCACATTGTTTTCCCTCCCAGCTAGTGCCCTACAGTGCATGTTCCTCAAAGATCCATGCAGGAGTGTCCCCTGGGACCGTCACACACACAGATAGCGTCTTGCTGGTATGCAAAGGCAGAGATGGTATAATTTCATAACTAGCTGCGGACAGGTGTGGTGCCATATATTTGACAGTCTGCCTTCCACGCAGCTCTGCAGCCCTTAAGCACATCAGGGAGAGGCTGCAGGTTACTAAAGAGAACAGTGGCCACCTGCCATTTGGCTGTGTCCACTGGCACATGCACAAGATGCTCGAGTTTTAGACACTGAGAAAAGGCCTGGGCAGCACCAGATGCAGTTACAAATAAAGGCTGCGAGGCTGTCACATAACACAGCCGCGTTTGTATGGAAAGCTGTGTTATGGCCACTTTGTGCTAGTTTTCACTGAATAGTTAGAGTTTAGGGGTAGTGACAGCATCACTGGTGCACAGTTCACATGGATGACTTGTAACCACACTCTGAATTAAGTGTTTGCACTGTCATCTCCCGCCACCTATGGCAGCTTTTGAGAAGGGTTCTCCTCCTAGAGGGCACATACCTGGGTCATTAGTGGATTTCTGGACAGCTCTGGGTCCAAAAAGGCTCCATTTTTCAGAGGATATTCTGTCTCTATCCCCACCATCAGAATCCCTGGAGACCAAGTCTGAGCCAGTGATAGAACTGGAGGGTCCTTGACTAAACCAACCCCTGGAGGAAAAGAATAATTTGGAGTATGTAACAACTGGAAGGAGAAACGTGAGTTTAGTTTTTGGCACCATAGGACCACCAAAAGTATCCATTCCCAAAGCAAGCATGAATAGGCCTTTTGCTTTAAAGCCATTTCCCTACATCCATGGACATGTATGTGTCTGCCCACCCCCAGTAGAAAGAATTTGCACCCACAAGGAGTTCTAGAAGCTCTCATACTAATCTAGTCCATCTGAACATTCAGAACTGAATATTTCTACAGAGAATCCAGGGGAGGCTCTGAACTCCACCCCTTCAATAAGATATTTGAGTTCTCCAGTGCTGGGCAGGAAAGTTCTCTGTTGCAACTCTGACTTTAAGTGGCCTTAAGGAAACCAACTCCTGGGAGGCAAGGAACTGCCCTGTGTGGAATTGTACCTGTGTTTCTGTTTGGGTGAAGAGTGGGGGGTGGTGTTTGGAGTGGATTGAGTGGAAGATGTCTGTTTGTCTTCTTTGGCCATCTCTCCACTTTGCATCTTTAACTTCTGTTAGAAAGGGCAAGAGGAAAACAATCAATATAAACCTTTCAACAAGAGGGTTAAGAGTAAAGAATAGCCAGTTTCAGCATAAGCATGCCACTTCCCCTTTAATTGATGGACTAGTATACCAGGAGTTACAACTTGGTGTGTTACAAGGTCTGCATGCAAGAGTGCCTATTGGAGTGTATTCAACACAGTAAGAGCTCCCCATTTCAGACGGTCATAGTTTAGCTACCAGAGTATTTCTGGAATAAGGTCTTGAGTTATCTACTCCAGCCTAAAGGCAGCCAGTGGTAACAGTTCAAAGTCATACACGCTTTAGATTCACACTACCCTCTGTTAGTATCTTGACGGGCATTTACAAGGAAGAGGTAGTCTGAATCTGCAGTGAAGCTAGTTTATCCAGAGAACTATTAACATCGGTATCCTTGCAATATTCACCAATAGCACGGTCATGGCTAGGTGCCACAAGACCCACCGGCCTCACGCATTTAACTCATCTATCTAGTTACTACCTCTAAATGGGTTCTCATTGTTTAATATTTGTAAGCCATGGCAGCATTAGGGTTCTAAATGCTTTCCTGCCTATGCAAACAGGAGACATGTCAGTGACCCAGTATACACCAACCAGATTATTTCAAGTTCATCCAGACAGCACAAAGCGATCGTGGAGGGCAGTCATGGTTTGAAGAGGGATTCAGGAATTTCCCCCTCATCGGATTCTAGGACATCTTGGATTTGCCGTGGCAGCAAACATCTTTATTTGTAAGCTGAGCAGGTTTTATATGGAAATGGAAAATGAGATCACAGGGGTGGGTTTTTTTATTTTTTTTGAAGAGTCACTTCTCAGAGAAAAGCTGCACTCACATCTATTGTATTCTTGACTTCTGGTGTAATGAAGTTTGATAGTTCAGTCTAACAGTCAAAGACACTGAAGCCAAGACTACAGGAGAGGAATAAATTCAGTGCTTTGTAAGAGAAGTAGAAATGCATTCAGACCAGAATGGCTACACAGCTATGTAAGCTTCATCTGCTAAGCTCTGCATCACTGAAGCAGAATATGACATTCCAAGTTAGTTCTCCTTCATAATTACTATCAATCACTACAGACCTCTATAATCCTACATTGGGGAGGGGAGTATTTTCTACTCTACTTGCCCATGATATCTGAAGAAAAATATTACAGGAGAAGTTCAAGATTACTAAAGTGAACTGCTGCAGGAAGGAGTTGTGTAGAAGTTCTGCAAATCATGCACTTCAGCTGATGAAACTGCTCATCTTTTGCACGTTTCAACATTAACAAGCATCTCAGTAATTTAAAAAGCCAATAATCTGTTCCCTTACAAAGTAGAGACTGCCTAGGGGAATGGAGCCTGCTGGCTTCTTTTCTGGAGGGGACAGGGAAACAAGTAACCGAGTAGTTAGAACAGCTATGTGTTTGCAGAATGAGAGAGGCAGGTAGTGGAGCAGCCCTGAGTTACTGCTCCTTTAAGGGGAAGGGGAGCTGAAGACAGTTGGTCTCTTACATGCCCTGGAGAGCAACAGAAATGGAGGTAGCAGAGGAGTCTGCACAAAGACAGGAAGCAGAAATGAGTTATTTGGGAAGGCCAGAATTGGCAATCGTATTCACACCCTGAAGCTTTATTCATGTATTTTAAGAAGTATTAACATCCTTTTGAACACACGCTGTGCCAATGGCAGGACGGCATGTCCAGCCTCAGAGAGGTCCACTAGCCACAGAGATTCACAAATTTATCTTCAGGGTGGATTCCCCCCCACTGAAAAGAAGGATACACAATTGATTGTGATTTGAGTGATACTGTAACAGACAGTCACATCTATTTACATGCTAAAGACTCACCTGCTAGAATCTGAGAATTAAATTTTGGGGAAGCCACAGATTGTCCCTAGTCATTGCAAAGCTAGTGAAATGCATGACTATGAAACAAAGCCGAGACAGGCTATTTAAATAGAAAAATCCGGCCATTGTTACCAATACAGAGTTGTACTGACAGCTACGAACAGTGAGAGTAAGCCCCAAAACAGTTCCATGAGCCCTTCCCGAACTCTCCGGGCTATCTGAGTCCCTCAGAGGCAGAGGTAAAGCAGAACACAAAACTACAAGAAAGCCAAAGCAGAGTAGGAGACAAATGTCTTACATGGAGTGCCTCAGCCACACGGTGGTACTTTGTCTCCTCAGCAGTGAGGCCCTTGTGGGGAGTGTATCCAGCATCTCTCAGCCCTGCCTGCTGTTCAAAGCGCTGAATGCTCTCCTGAGTCTGCTCTAGAATAGACAAGATGAGACATTCACACAAACCAGAGGAAAACACTGCTGCCTGCATGCAGTTCTGGGAAACGCAACGGCAGCACGAGAAATTGAGAAATGGGGTTTCCATTATCCAGAATTTAGCATTGTGATGAGTCAGCACAGAGATCAAATGCGACAAACAGATTAGAGGGATACAATTTCTAATTCAACAGATCAGACAGACATGTTAGTCATTGGGGTTCTTAGTAAACAGAACAACTCGGAACTCTGCAGTAAGACTGCTCCCAAATCACAGGGCTTGTCACAAGCACATCTCAGCCAGAAGGGTGAAAGCGTGTTGCTCCTGAATTCGAATATTTCTAAAACTCCAGGTAGTTAAGATAACCACTTAGAATAATCCCAGTGCATCCAAACTCCATATACACAAGTATTGCTGCCAGTTCTTTACTTCAGACTCAGGTTCTGAACAGCTAATGCAGCAGTCTCTCAGAAAAGTTTGTCAAAAATGTTAGTGGTTTTTGAAGGTTTGAATTCTTATTTATAACTACTGGTAAAGTCTTATGTGATGGAAAAACTGTGTTTTGAGACCTAGCTGGTTTCCTACAGAATGCTCGTCCATCATTAAAGCAATACAGAAGCTACACTTCAGCTAGAACTAGGTTCCTCACTGCTGACTTTTTTGTACGACTTGCTTTTAGCAAGATGCTCAGGTCTGCCAGCTTTCTATAAAAGAGCTTCAAAGACAACTACAACATGCTCTTTGTGAGCTTCCAGAACACTCGGCTAAGACAAACCCAACAGGGCTAGAAGTATTCCTTGAACATTAAAGTTTGAGCTTTAGGTAGCCAGGCAGCAATAAAGTAAGATCCAGTGACAAAGTTACATCCTAGTGGTTAGCATCTACCCATAAGGAGCAAGCAGATCTTGCTGCACTACAGACCCACTCAATCTAAAGCCTTATTGTTAACAGCACAAAGTTCTTGTAATGGTCAGGACAGCTACACTGCTGACAACGAATACATCAAGCCAATGAGTTATACTTAAGTACTCTATTAGCTTGATGGGTCAGTCGTCCCCTTCGCTCTGGTCCAATTTAAAAATCGCACTTACTGGTTAAACAGAATGAGCTAATAAGCAAACAAGTGACAGCTGGCAGCACCTGCTCTCATGATCCTTGTAACAAAAATAAGACTATTTATAAAACACTGCAGCAGACATTAATTGTAAAAAAACAATTTCGCCACACCTCCATCACCAACCCAGTTCCAACATTAGAAAAAGTTCACAGAGTTTCAGATTTATTCATCCAGCACTTGATTTAGGGCAGCATTTCCTGCATTTTTTCCATTAATGCACCTGCAAAGCTTGTGAGGCCCCCTCAAGTGCACGAAAATTGTTTTATCCTACACAAATTCCATAGTTAGGTCTATATGGTTTTGAGGCTAGCTGAAGAATTAGGCCATGAAATCTGGTCACATGGACTGTAGCCTTGCACGTGATCTCAGCACATACCCCACTCCCATATCTATTAAACAGCCTATTACAAATCCATCAGAGTTCTTACTTGTAATGAGAGAATTCATGATGATATGAGTGGCCTTGGCCTTCACAACTGGGACCTTGTTCACACTTTCAGTGGACGATGAGGGGATTATGACAGGTGGATACATGCTAGTCTCCCCTTCCTCAACCTGTGCAGAGGAAGTGGGGTACAGTTTAAGACAAAGGGGAGAAAGTTACCTCTTGAGCATTACACCCCTACCCTGAATTCTCATCACAACAGGGCTTTAACCAACACAACCAGTCAAGCAAAAATGTCAACTTGTGTTGCTTAAGAGTTAAGACCAATCATAACTGGCACTTCAATGTTCTTAAGGAAATGGACATTTTAGTGTCCTTCCATGATAGGACATTCCTGTTATCTATTGACAACAGGCATTCATTCTTACATGGATTTGGAAAGCACTGGGCTCACAGCCAGAAGGTTGTTAGTCTGAATGGTAAAGGTCACTGGGGAGGAAACCAGAACCAACGACTTCTCTTCTCTGGGGAGGGATAGCTCAGTGGTTTGAGCATTGGCCTGCTAAACCCAGGGTTGTGAGTTCAATCCTTGAGGGGGCCACCTAGGGATCTGGGGCAAAATCAGTACTTGGTCCTGCTAGTGAAGGCAGGGGGCTGGACTCGATGACCTTTCAAGGTCCCTTCCAGTTCTAGGAGATAGGATATCTCCATTAATTTTTTTTTTTTTTTCCCCCCCCCACTCGGGGCCCAATCTGACCAAACCATGTGGCAGGTCTTTCTCCATGAAAGGAGATTCTTTGATAGACGGCACTAAAGTTGCTAGCCAGCATCCTGGTTAGAGAGATCAGACCCACATACAAGTCATGGAGCTCAAAGTTCAATATTATTACTCTAGGCCCTACTCCAATACTTCATACTGGTTTTAAGACATTCTAAACTTAATCAAGTGGCTTAAACCCAAAGTTTTGCCATTCTTAACTAGACTCTGGGGATTGTGTCTGCTGGATTCTAATGTGTTACTTTATAAAGTGAGAGCACCTTTGGAACTGACAAACTCCTCGTGCCGCTTGACCAGAGGGTACTACTCTTCTCAGCGCTGGGCATTGCTTCTTTACAGCATGCTCCAACCTAAGACTTATCTTCACAAGGAAGTTCCACTGGTAGAATAAAAACCAGTTTAAGCCGATTCAAAGGACTGCATGGACACGTATTTCAGTACAAGTGTGACTTGCTTCAGTGTAATTAAACCTGATCCTAATCGAGCTAGCTAACCAAATAAGCTGCTCTGATACCCAAAGAGCAGCCACCTGCCTTTTGCACTGATTTAACTGTATCCGTTTAAATTCGCACCTTAACACCCACACAAGTTTCTCGTTTAGACAAGCTCTTGGAGAATGGTGACCATAGAATAAACAGACATTATGCATTTGCTTAAGTGGGCAGAATCACAGAGGACATACTCATACTCTTCAGAGGTTGCAGGTTGCCTTAAAAACATGTAAGCTATTGGAGTTATGCCTGTGTTTCTTTCTGATGAAAGAAAGCCTGAAAAAGTTATTTCCCTACCAGCACCCAAAGAAAAGGAGTGGGGGGGCAGGAATGTCAGCTCTGGCTTTGCTGGAGGTTTCAGAAGATATGTATTGAGTTTAAGGGGGAGGCTTGTTGAAGTTGACATTTTAGAGAAAGCAGGTCTGTGTTAGTCCTTAGTGTTAAGTCAGTGTTGGCCAAGATTCTGCATAGCACTCTGACTAAAGGTCCCTCCTTCTCAATTGGTTAGCTTTCACTCTTGTGATATTTATCTACCCCTCCAGTCAGACTCAAGCTGCACAAGAACTACATTTCTAATATCAATCAGGAAATTGTCCTTGATCAACACACTCCCAGTTTTGATCCACCTCTGCAGGTCAAATTAAAGTAGTAGTCTCTTGCTTAATCCAGAAAAATTCCTGGTTTTCATCCAATTAGAATCCAGCAGATACCTCCCTGCCATCTCCTCACCCATTCTAGAGTGCCTACCTTTGAAAGCTCCTGGTACTTGCGCTCTGGGATGACCGGTTGTTTCCACAGGACATTGGAGCACATATCTGAAGGAGGAGGAGTCATCGGTGCTGTATCCTCCAGGGCATCATCATAACTGAATGCCCGACGATGCATTCCAATAGGCAGGGACATCTTTCCTAGAAGCCCTCCAGAGCCATGCTCAATAGCTAAGAACAAAGATGGCAGCTTTCACAGTGGGATGCATCTTGGACACATCAAACTGGATTATCTCTGTACTGGTTAAGAACACCGATTCTTTAAAATCTATTAAGACCTCTTCGTAAGAAACACTAGTCAGAATTATGCAGCCTTTGCAAAATTCTAGGAGCGGTTTTGTTTTACTAGATTCACTCCAACTATCAGCTTAGATGGGACACTTTAATCACAAAGTAAGTTACCATAACTACTGCTTCACATCTGTCAGTCACAGTTAACAGCAGTGCTTCAAGCAACATCACTCTAAGTAGCAATCTGTTAAGCAGTTGCATATATTGTGGGCTAAAATGCGAAGTTCACCAATGACTAAAGAAAATCTGTGTGGTAAGACTGCCATTGAACAGAAGCACTGAGTCCGATTTGGGAGAAAAAGCAGCGCAATTTTCTAAACAAAGCAGGAGTTGAGAGATTAAAGACTGACAACTTTGTATATGGCTAAACCAGTAATAGTTCTAACGTGGTCCTACAGTTAGGAGCTTATTTGTGCAATCCAACAGCACTGTTGAAATTCAGAATTTGAATTTATTTACATGTTTTGGAAGGTTGTTCTACCAAAAAAGAGTTTGCAAGTAGCATGCATTCTTACAAGACCCAGTTATGTGATCAAGTAAATTAGTGCCAAACAATCAAGCAGCTATTTTCAGACCCTCAGGTGAAGAGAAAACATGCAACACTTTGTCAGGTCTCAACAAATCTACTCACAAGTTTTCCCTAATTAAACAGGGTGTGGGGGAGGAACATTAACATCAGTCTCTGGATGGCTTTAAGGGATAGGGCCCCTAGCAGGGTCTATGGAAAGCACCGAATACAAGTTCTAGCAGCTGTGGGGTGAGAAGGAGGCTGCACCAGACCTAGATACCCCAGCGTGGAGAGCACACAAGGCACATACTAGGGAGGGCATCACTCCTGAACACCTCCCCACTCCATCTTTCATAGGCTCCTGCTATGCAGAAGAGGGTGACAAATTCTCTAGACTTTGCAAATTAACTGTCCAGTCATATTAACAGCAGCCAACTCTGACAAAAGCAGTCATGTGACTGTCTATTAGTAGTAAAAAGAACAGGAGTACTTGTGGCACCTTAGAGACTAACAAATTTAGTCTCTAAGGTGCCACAAGTAAGCCTGTTCTTTTCGCGGATACAGACTAACACGGCTGCTACTCTGAAATCTATCAGTAGTGTCATGGCTGAGGCAGTCACTAACTAGAATAGTTTAAATCCATGGTTCTCAACCCACAGCTGCAGCCCAAACGACATCCTCAGGGCCACACAGGTAGTATAGACATTGTGTGGCTGTGGCCCACATAACACGGAGAGTTGCATATGCAGCCCACACTAGTAAATAGGTTGAGAACCACTGTTCTAGACCCCAAGGTCTTCAGGATACATCCTTTCAGATGTGTTTGTAGGCCCTGATACAATATAAATAATTCACTGGCAGGGGCACGGATACAGTGGCACTATTTAAAAGCTGACACACGAGCATCAAATAAAAACAACAAGGAATCTGGTGGCACCTTAAAGACTGGCTATACACCTGATCCAGACTAGAGGCCTAAATAAAACCAGGTCTTCTCACAATTAACAATCACATAGGTGATTGGACTAAAATTTACTGGAAAGAATTAGTTTTACCAGGAATATCTGGTTGTCTTGAAGCCATGACTGTAATCCAGATGTTTCTCTATATGGAAATCCAGAACTGATGCCCCTTACCTGATAAAATAATAGAGAATGTTTTTATCTGCAAAAGGCACTAAGACTACAGTAAATAGGGGCCAAGGTGAGCTTACGAAACACTAACTCGAAGGACAGGTCAACACTGTATTTGTAGACGGCGGGGTGACAAAGGGTCTGGTCTAGAATATTCCAGTCAGGAAGCAACCCTGAAGCGAGACGCGTGACCAGCACCGTGCGTACAGCCAGCTGTCCACACTACAAGCCGAGAGGAACCGCACACAAGGAGGAGAAGCCAGGAGAGCCACCTGACCGCAGCCGTGCCAGGGACGCACCGCCTGCCCAGCCCTGAACCCCCCCCCCGGGCCTGTCCTGCCCCGCCCCCACAACCCCTGGGCCGCCTCCCGGCCTGCCCCGGTGCCCCCCGGTACCGGGCCTCTCCCCCCCGGGCACCGCCTGCCCAGCCCGGCACCTCCCCCGCGGGCCTGTCCCGCCCCCCCAGTGCCCCCCCCAGCCCCCGGCCTCCCCCGCCCCCGGTACCTGGGCTCCCTCGCCCGGCGCTACCAGGCCGGCCGGGGCCGCGGGCCGGACAGCGGCAGGAGGCGAAGGCCGCCGGCGGCGGGGCGTGGGGCAGGGCGGCTCGCAGGCTCCATGGCGCGGGCCCGGCCGCGTCTCCCCGTCAGCCCCCGCTGAGCGACCGCGCTAGGGGGGAGGGGCTGGGCGGAGTAGATGTAGGGCTACGGTCCCGCGAGACTTCGGTGTCGCGGAGTGGAAGATGGCGGCGGCGGGCCGCCGCGAGGCAGGCTGGGGATTGTAGTTCTCGGCCCGGTGGGGCCCGCGGCCCGGAGCGCTCAGCGGGAGCAGACTCCCCTCGCTCGCTCCCAGGCTCGGGGCCCGCAGAACTAGCCCCGCAGCCCCTTAACGGTCACGCGGGGGGCTCGGTCCAGGGACTCTGGGGGCTGCAGCCCGGCTACGCTTGCCCAGGGTTCCCCGGGAACGTGTTTAGGGGCTGCCAGCCGCCGAGCGCGGGGGAGGGAGAGCCGTCGGGTCTCCCCCAGGCCCCGCTGTCTGGGCACTCGGGAGCAGCCCACGCGTGACACAGCACTGGCCAGACCTGAGCTCCATCTCGCCCACCACCCTGGCGCCGACAGCGGCCAGCAGACGCTGCCGAAGAAGCGGCCGCAGCGCGGGCAGGAAGCAGCGATGCTCCGGTCCCGGGAAGGGACGTTCCGGTCAGAGCCGGTCCGCGCGTGGCTGGCTCGCAGGCGGTGCGAGGGGCAGAGCGAACTCCCCGCGGGTCCCATCCGAAGTGCCCGGACCCGGCTCCACTGGCCGCCCTCCCCGCTGCGGGACTGGAGCGGGTGCTCCACAGTACGCCAGCCAGGTGCGGCAGCAGCGGCCACGGGCCGAGACGGGTGGGCCCCTACGTGGCATGAGCAGGGCAAAGTGCACCGAAGGGGGAGCTGAGAAACACGGCCCGTAGTAGTGCCCCACCCACAGCCGCCGCCAGCACGCGTGGGGGCTTTGGAGGGTTCTTGCAGAACCCCTGCTAAGTCCCGTGTTTAACCCACACGGGCAGCCAAGGCTCGTGGGCGGCCCTGACCCTCCCTTTGTAGCCGCGGCACCTCAAAGCACAGCGAGCATCTCCCGCGTGGGCAAGCCCCGCGCGGTCACATCCACTCGCGGCCGGCGGCCCAGCCCACGGGAGCCACCCCGCCTGGCCTGTGAACAGCAACAGGAAGAGGAACCACCTCGCCCGCCTGCCTGCCTCCTCCCCACGCGCGACGGGAGCAGAGCGGCGCGGCCCCTTTAAGAGCCTGGCTGGCGGCCCGGCCCAGCCACGTGCCGCGGGGGGTCAGGCGCCCCGGCCGGCGGGGGCTCGAGCCCTGCGGGCGGCCGGCGTTTGCCAGCTCCGCCGGGCTCCCATGGCTCCTCCCGGCGCCTTCAGACACCTGAGCCTGGCGCTGGGCGCCGCCGTGGCCGCCCTGGGCTCGCTCCTCTTCATCGCCTGGAGAACCTACTTCCCCGGCGGCGGCCGCTGGGGGGCGCGCTGGGAGCCGCCGCTGGCCGCGGGACAGGTAAAGCCGGGGGGGGGGGGTGTGTCTCTGGGACCCGGGCCCGGGCCCTTGCCGCGCACGTGGCTGGAGACCCCCCCAAGTTCCCTGCCAGCAGCAGCGGCAGGGCGCCAGCTCTCTGCTCCGGGACAGGGGCTCCGCGGGTGCAAAGCCGTGCGCCCCATTGCCAGGGCTGGGGGCACCTCCCTTCTTGCCCAGCTGTGGCTGGGACCGGTCAGTGGCTGCGCCCCCCAAACCCGCTTCTTTGCAGCACTGGGTGAGGGGGCCCCCTGCCCCGGCCCCGCACCCAGCCCTGTCTGCATCCCCCAGAGCCCACACTAGGCGTTTTAGCGCTGGGGCAAGCAAGCATACTTCTGCCCCTGCCGGTCGTTTCCGTCATTTTTCCTCCCAGAGGTGACGGGGGTGTCATGTGCCCCCCCCCCCGATTTTTTGTATTGCACCCCGCAACCCGGACAGGCTGGGTGGCCAGCTAAGGTGAGTCAGGGAGTGGATGTGGTGCCCGCCCTCGAGCCCCACCCTGCCAGGCTTTACACATCACCTGTTTCCACCCGGTTTTCCCGCCCTGTCTGTGGCTTGCACCCTGGGTGCCCGCCCTGCTTCCTCCCCACGCTGCATTCTGGTCTTGGCATTCAAGGGGTTAACTGCAGAGCAGCCTGGGATACCTACTCCGCTGGCGAGCTGCGGCTGCTTCCTGGATGTGGCTATGGCCTGGCATCAGCCCCCCCTAGGGTGACCAGATGTCCCGATTTTATAGGGACAGTCCCGATTTTGGGGTCTTTTTCTTATATAGGCTCCTATTACCCCCCACCCCTGTCCCGATTTTTCACGCTTGCCGTCTGGTCACCCTAGCCCCCCCCCCGCCTGCCCCACTGCAGCAACTCCCCTCTGCCCCGCCCCTCCAGTTACGGAAATGGCATAGAGCCCCCAAGTTGTGCCAGGCCAGGGCGAGCCCACAGGGCACATACTGGGGCAGGGAGAGGAGGGCACCTGAGCTGGAGACTGCAGGTTGAAGTTGTGGGGTAAACCCCCTCGCTATCCACCTCGTCAGTGAGGGACCTTTGTTAGACCCCTGCTTGGCCACCCCCTGCCATAACCCGTGGACCCCAGGGGTTACAGTATGCAGGGCTCCAAGCTGCCAGTGGGTGGCACCCGGCCCTGCACGGGGCGGGGGGGCTGCTGTTGAATTGTGGTTCTTGCAGGGGACATGGGGCACCATGGGGCCACTTCCTTTGCTTGTGCTTGGCCCAGGCCTGGGCAGCACCTCTTTCAGTTACCTGGGAGAACGTCGCCCTTCCCTTTCCAGGGCCCTGCATCAGCCGCTCCTCCTAATTCCAGTCCCTTGCTCTCCTGGCAGCTGGATTTCTCCATGCGGCAGGTCCTGGTGCTGGGCCTGGAGGGAGCTGGGAAGAGCAGCGTTCTCCACTACATCTCCAGCGAGGCAGCCAAGGACCGCACAGCTCCCACCCAGGGCTTCAACTCAGTCCAAGTGTATGCAGACGGTTTCCAGATCGACCTGCTGGAACGTAAGTCTGGCCCTGGGCTCCTTTGGCGGGGTGGGGGTGACCTCTTGCCAGAGCAAGGAGCTTTTAAACTAGTCCACAGGGCTGGCCCACCTGGGCTCCCAGCACTTAGAGCCCCCTGCCCGGGAATGACCTTCAACTCCGTTTGTCTCGGTCACCAGCTGCTAGAGCACCTGCGTAGGTCAGGGCCTCTCAGTCTGGCTAGAGATGCCTAGGCCCCTGCGCACTGCTTCTCCCCCACTGCAGGAGGGAGTTTTGTCTCCTTCCTGATGCCACCAGGAAACACGTTTAACAAAGCACCCCCCCCCACCCCGTTTCCCATGTCTTCTCCCCAGGTTAAGCCTGGGGTGCAGGGCCCCCGAAATGCTCCCCTGACCCCTCCACCCCCCATTCCTGGGCTGGCCGCGTAGCTGACGTCTGGCTCTTTATGTCTCAGTTGGCGGCAGCCAGAACCTGCGGTTTTACTGGAACCAGTACCTGAGTCAGGCCCACGTGCTGGTGTTCGTAGTGGACGCTGCAGACAGGCCGCGCCTCCCCGCAGCGCGACAGGAGCTGCAGTGGCTGCTGGCTGAGGACCCTCGCTTGCCCTTGGTCGTCCTGGCCAATAAACAGGTCAGACTCGCAGCATCTCGTCCCGCTGGGAACTGGTACGGCTCTGGCTGGCCCGGGACAAGGCAGTTGTAGCAAAGGATTTTCAGACCCCTGAGGCAGGGCTGCTTGGGCCCAAAAGGGGACAGGTGAAGTCCAAGAACTAAGGACCCTCACAGACCTCCCCACCGCTGCTCAGAGGGCGCTCCAGTACTGCGGTATAAGAACCACCGTAGACTAGAAAGGGAAAGGCATCGTTCTTTGGCCTCGCCTTTGCTAATGTGTGTGTACACACAATGCATATAGAAAAGCCTCAACAACCCCCTCTCCTGCACACACTTCTGCCCCCGGGAGAGGAGGAGAGAAGCCCAGGACAGAGGAAATCCCAGTGCTCAGCGTGGTATAAGAACCTGTAGAGAACAGAATTTAGTTCAAGCAGAGAACTCAGATCTCCAGCTTTCTAGCTGGCACCACTGTTTGTTGTTCTTCCCCTGGAAACCACAATTTATGTAAATGACCCCATGCAACAGGGGGCTGAGGCTCACCTAATCTGCAGTCCTCTGGCCCAAGCAGCACGCTGAGCATCACAGTCCGGCTCGCCCTACGCTGCAGGGATCCCTTCTAGTTCTTGGGTTCTGAAGCTATGCCCAAGTGCAAACCCATCGCTTTCTGGGGCCACCTTTCCCACAACGAACGGGCGTGAGCCCCGGCAGCTCCATCCATGCAGGGCCCTGCCCAGCCCGAGCCAGGGTGCCTGCTGCGTAGCCCTGTCGGAAGGGGCGCTGCGTGGGTTAAGGAGCTGGGTGACACCATTCAAACCCAGCTGGTCCTGGTTTCTCCTAGGACAAGAGCGATGCCCTGAGCGCGGCTGAGCTGCACCGGGAGCTGGCCCTGCACACGCTGAACGAACAGAGGGAGTGCTTCCTGCTGCCCACGAGCGCCACGCACGCCGCGCTAGCCACTGCCACCAGCATCCGGCACGTGAAGAGTCTGCTGGTGGAACTGCTCTCCCAGCTCTGACGTGCTCTTCACACCCTAGGGACAGGCAGGTTGGACTGACCCTGCTGCTGCTCGTGTTTGCCTGGACTGGAGACTGCTGGCTCTGCACTGACGGGCCAGAGCCGCTCTACTCCCATGCACTCCTTTGGGGCCTATGCAAGCTGCCCGCAGCTGGCCGGCCCAGTCATGGATCTGTGGCAAGAGGGGAGAACAGCCTTTGTCCCCTGGCAGCTCAAGGGCAGAGTCTCCCACCTCTAGATGGGGCACAGTGATGTTTACACACAATATCCCCAACCCCGCGCAGCAGGGGCGGATGGGCACCATTGAGCCTGGTGCATGTGGCACGAAAGGGGCCACGCAGTGCCACAGCCCGTAAAGGCCCTGCTGTTTTGCAGCCCAGTTAGACGGTTGTGCCCCAGGTAAATGACATTTAAATTGACAACTCTAAATGAAGGATGCGCAGGCAGGCCCGGTGGGTGCTTCCTGGCCCAGGGAGGGCGGGCAATAGGGCAGAGGAGGGGCCGTAGGAGCTTCTGCAACGAGGCTCTTCTCTGGCAGGCAGCAGTTGTCTTTCCATGGTGTGAAGGGAGCAGAATCCCCCCTGCGGCCAGGGCTGCTGCAGGGGGCAGATGGGGTAGGTGCCTGACAGACAGAGGCACTGGTGCCAGTCCAGCTGCCAAGCAAAAGGCTGCAGTCACTTCCCTGCACTCACACACGCACCCCCGCAGTGAGGAAAGGCAGTTACGGCACCTACCGGCCTGGAGCAAAGCTCCACTGGGAGAGTAAATCACCCCCAGATCAGTGGCTGAAACAGGGTGGGGCAGGGGGCGAGGGGAAGGGAGAGGTGCCTTGCTGGGAGACAAGGGAGGGGCAGGCACCTGCTGTTCCACAGGAGGGATGCGTCTGCCCTTTCCTGTCTCCAGCTGCGTAAGGGCCAGGTGCTTCCCTGGCTTGTAATCCCAGCCTGCGTGTGGAAGAGCCATGGGTAGGGTGGTCGGCCTGCCCCACGCTCCGCAGCAGATGGGTGGAGAAGGGGAGAGAGGCGGTTTCTGGAGCTGGTTGGATGCTCCTTGGGGAGTGACTCTTCCCCAAGCCGAGCGGTACCCCCATTCCTTCCTCTCGCCCTGCGTTAAGAGGCAGGACGAGGGCGGAGGAACCACTGGTGCAGTGCTACTTTACTGCATTCAGGCCGTTTGCTGCTGCCAGCCCCAGGGCTGGAACTGCAGAAGGGCAGAGGCAGAGGGATCTGGTGTGGTGTGGAGTGAGCAGAGCCCGGGGTCAGTAGCCCCGAGGCGGCGAGGGGCTGACACCCTCCTTGCTGTACCACTGAAGAGCCCCTGGAGGGACAGGGGTTCTCTCGGGCCAGTGACAGTCAGCCTGAGGCACAGGAGCAGCGAGTGGCTCTTTGCAGCACCTGACGTCAGGATTAACCAATCAGGATGCTTTTACTAGATTAACCACTTGCAGTTGATAAAATACTTGGTCAGTCGTTTTGCTGTGAGAATAACCTATAAAAACAATCTTTCCCTGTCAGACTGTTTAAACAGGACGAGTACGATAGTAAACGGAACGATGAATTCACACGACTGTGGCTTTTGGGGTACCGCTGATTGCTAATCTGGCTCCTGACCCCCGGAGGCCCGAGTATCACTCTGTAGAGATAAGGGCAAGTGTGCGTCCCGGCAGGTGAACGTGTAGCGCTGGGGAAAGGCAGCACCCTCCCACTCCCAGGGCTGCTGTTCTGAAGCAGAGAGCAGCAAAGCCCTGTGGACTCCTGCGAGGGGACTGTGAACAATCCCGCCCCATGGCTGCACCGGGCAGGGGGCCACAGCACCACCTGTGAAGAACCAGAGCAGTTCCCAGAATGACGACTTCCTTGGGTCAGCGCCGAGGCCACCCCGACTCCACACAGTGCAGGCAGGAGCTGGAGCCAGCTGCACTCGGGTGTATTCACGCTGGTTTATTGTAACTCGGAGCTGCAGGACACAAGAGACGGTCTCTTCCCTTCGCCCCCACTAGGGTGAGGCAGCAGCTGACTCCCCAGCAGCCGTACGGAGGAGCCCGTTCTAGCGCACGCTCGTTCCCACCTTCTAGTTCAGCGAGCCCCAGCCTGCGAAGGGTGAAATGGCACCAGCAGGCAGAGGCAATCTTCCCTTGGTTGCCTGGGGAGTGGCAGCACAGGACCTGCAGCTGCGGGTGGGTACAACAGGGCAGGGTGGGAGCAGTCACTGCTGGTCCATCTTGACCTGCTGCAGGGATGCAGTGAAAGCCTGGAACTCCTCCGGGTAGAAGCGCTTATACACACTGATCTTCCTCTTGATCTGCTTGGGCGTGTCCTGGTAGTAGTTCTTCTCATCGCGAGCCATGTCCTGGGGGTGGGGAGAAGGGACAGTCAGGGCAGCTGCCTCGTGGGGGCTGGATGGAGCAGACATCCAGGAGACCCCCACAGCCCAAGAACAAGCACCTCCACGGCCGGCTGCACGCAGCACAGGGGTGGCACCTCGAGCCGCCCACCCGACTCCACTCACAGGCAGGTGTGGTTAGAGATTGGGTGAAGTTTCATGCAGCCCAAAGGTGACTCAGATGCAAACCAGGAGATTCAAAGAGCCACTTCCCTGACAGAGCCCCCAGACTGGGATGCAGGCTCCAGGGCACAGAACACCTCTGGCTGCTTCTCGCCGCCCCCCCCCCCCCCCCCCCCAACGGCTAAGAAGTTGCCGTGATGGGGTTGCCCTGTCGCTCTCCCACTGGCCACAAGCACTGAGGCAGAGGCTCCCAGACACCTCCTCCAACCCTCCTCCCCCAAAGGCAGGGACCACCCACCTTGTAGTTCTCGCCATGGTTCCGTACCATGTACTGCACATAATCGATAAGGTCTCTGGAGAGCGTCTCCGACTTCTTCTCCGGGAGGCTGGCCTCATACTCCAGCTCTAGGCACCGCAAGCAGAGACACAGTGATGCAGGCAGACAAGAGCCAGAACCATGCAGTGTTTCTAAGGAGCCCTGACCTGGTATCTGTGGAAATGAGACTGAGCCATCGTCACTGGCAGTGGCTAGTCTATCTCGGGGACACGTCCCGCATTAATGGCCACTCCCCGTTCGTGGCGGCAGAGACACCAACACCTAGTAACCCGGGGCACTGCAGCTCAGTGGCTTAGAGCAGAGAACACACGTTCGAAGTTCCCAGACTCAAGGCCGCCTACCGCACGTGATGTGTGTCTGCCTCATCGGCTCAGTGGCCAACTCCAGTGCTCCGATCTGAGAGCAGGCAGGAGGGTTGGCATGAAGAGAGATGCCCTGGCTGGGGGAGCAGAGATCGAGCGATTAAATCCCAAGCTAGGGACAGAAGCTGGCAGGGCCTTTGACGCTTTTGCCAGAGCAGACACTTTGAGGGCTTCGGCTGGTGACGTTCAGGGGCTAACAACTCCGAAACCCAGCTGGGCCAAGGTCCAGCTCACCCATCACTATGGGACAGTCTCCCTAACAGCCTGTATTACACTAGGCGCAACCGTCATCTCCCACCTCACAGCCACACGCTACTACGTCTCCGAGGCCTCAGACGGGAGGAGCTGCCGCTGCAGGAAGCTTCCCAGGATGCTCCTGGGGGCTTGTAGTCCTGCTACAGAAACCAGCTTTCACCCCCCCCTTTTTGATGTGACAAGAAGCCAACAGGCTTTGCCTCTCTGTTTCCTTGTTGCAAAGAGCACCAGAGATCAGTGGGTCTCGGAGAACGATCAGAGCTCTCCCTGGTGAGAGGAACCAAGGCAAGGCCCAGAGGAGTGGGGAGGGGAATCCATCAGACGGATCCTCCCCTAGGGCACAGGGCAGAGCACATGAACCAGTGGTAGCTCCGCTCTAGGAACAGGGGTTGTTGGCTACTTGAGCTCCCTCTGCTGGCTGCCCCCACAAGAGAGCTCTAAAGCCATTTCTGACATCGGTGGCAAAGCAGCGGCTCCATAAGAATAAATGCCAGAGTCGTGGCACAGCAGGGATCCGTAATCCTCGGCTGAAGGGTGCCTACTGCAAGAGCAAATACCCAAGCTTTGCCCAATTGAGGGCAAGTTACCAGCCCACCCAGGAGCCTGAGAGCTGCACCTCGTTCGCAGGAAACGAGCACAGTGGGAACTGCAGTGCCCAGAGGCTGCCGTGGCCAGCAACGCGAGCGCGCGTCGAACCAGAGGAAGGTGGTACCAACCGTCCAGGACGTAAGGCTTCTGCACGACTCTCTTCCCTTTGTCTTGGCCATCAACCTCCATGTCCATCACCTGAATTGAATGGGAGACGAGACCGCTCAAGAAAACTCCATTCACCTGGGGCTCATGCATCCAGACATGGCCTTGGTGGCTGTTCCTTCCCCAGCCAGCCCTTGTACCACTGACCGGCTTAAACACATTTCCTAGTCCATGTAACTACGACCACCTCGGCGTTTGAAAAGCCTCATTTACCCTTCACTTCTTATGCCGTTTGGCTGGCCTAGAGTCACTGCCCAAGTTGAGGAAATGCCTACGTGAACATAGATGCTTTCAGGTTTTTGATCACAAGCCCTGTGACAATATTTGCTAGGGCCAAGTTTGGCCTGACAGCATCTGCTTTAACAAAGAGGGGGACTGATCCCTGCTTTCTGCCCCTCTGAGCCAAGTGAAGCGTCTCCAGGCTAACCCCACTGCCCCTGGCTAACGAATCCCCAAGGAAAAGAGACAGCAGCTCCTTGCACATGCGCGTAAGCTCTCCCTGCATTGCCACCCCCGCCCTCCACACACACACACACACACTAGAGAAAGAATCAAGATGGCAGACCCCACTGAGTCCACACACCAGGGACCAAGGCAGGGCAGATTTTCTAATACCTTGTCCAGTCTAGTTAGGGGTCTCCTATTGTGACTGGGCATCCACCAGTGCCCTTGGAGAATTGTCACCCATCCAAGTTGGGGAGTGTTGCCAGATAACCCAGCTGATGTTTTCCCTTATGTTCATTTCCACTCCTTGGGCCCCCTCTTGATCCACGGGCTTTAGCCTCTTGGGAGAAGTGTAAAAAGCAACAGAGAGTCCTATGGCACCTTTAAGACTAACAGATGTATTGGAGCATAAGTTTTTGTGGGTGAATGCCCACTTCGTCAGATTGCACCCACGAAAACTTATGCTCCAATACGTCTGTTAGTCTATAAGGTGCCACAGGATTCTCTGTTGCTTTTTACAGATCCAGACTAACACGGCTACCCCTCTGATACTTGGGAGAAGTGTGTTTCTCTTATGCTGTACTTACCGGTAGCTGCCTTTTCTGGATGGGAATCGCCTTGTTGGGGTCTGCAGCCAGCCCCATTTCAGCCAGGTTCTGAGACACGGATTTGGTTCTGTCCCACGCATGTCTGATGTGGGAGCTGGCCAGAGACAAAAGTGGGAGGAAAGTGGCTATTTCACACCCATCACCACATCAATCAATGGCCCATCCATGCAGCAAGAGCCCTGTTCCCACTACCTGTGTCTGGCCAGAGGAACCTCAGGAAACCCCACACTTCCACCCCCTCTGGGGCCAGGGCAGATCCTCCCAGGAGCAGGGTCTTTAATTCTCATGCAGTACCGGTGACCCCTTTATGGGGTGGCTCGCACCCTAGTGGGGGGGGGCTGTCCCGAGGGGCGCAGCCTCCCCCCGACCCACTGCACGGCCTAACCAGCAATGGAGTCCAGAATATTGCCCACTCTGCCCCACGGCAAGGACCCACCCTCTCCCCTCGGTCCAGATCCCCCCGCTCCCTCCCAGTCCCACCTCCTCTCCGGCCCGCTCCCCCTCCTCCCAGCCCCTCCTCTCCCCCCACTTCGGCCGGGCCCGCTCCCCCCTCCCAGCCCCTCCCCTCGGTCCAGATCCCCCCGCTCCCTCCCCAGTCCCACCTCCTCTCCGGCCCGCTCCCCCTCCTCCCAGCCCCTCCTCTCCCCCCACTTCGGCCGGGCCCGCTCCCCCCTCCCAGCCCCTCCCCTCGGTCCAGATCCCCCCGCTCCCCCCAGCCCCTCCCCTCGGTCCAGATCCCCCCGGCCCGGCCCGGCCCGGCCCGCTCACCATTCGATACGGGGCGCCGCCCGCTTGCGGCTCTGCCGGTTCAGCCGCTTGCGGTTGACGCTGTAGCCGAACTTTTGGCGCCGGTTTTTCCCTTTGGCTTTCGGCATCGCGGCGGCTCCGAGCTCACGCGGCCGCAGTCAGAGACCCCAGGGCCGCTGGGCTGGGCCGAGCGCTGGGCGTGATGGGAAATGTAGTTCTACTGTGAGGGCTTCCCTAAGACCTTCGCTAGGGCCCGGTGTGGGGTGGACTACATATCCCAGAAGGCCTTGCGCCAACACGACCGCTGCAAGCGTATGGCCTGCTGGGATATGTAGTCCCACGGCTGCAATTGACTTCCGTTCCAAGTACGGTGGCTGAGGAGGCTCCTTGGCAGTCACCTTCCTGTGCTGCTCGCGGGAGTGGTGACCATGGCTCAGAGCTCCCCACCGCCCTTTGACCCCAGCAGCCCCCCCCTTATCGAGGGCTTCATCCCCACCCCCGTGCTCCGGGAGGGGTTCCGGGACAAGTTCCTGCGCAAGAGCCGCGAGAACCCGCTGGTGCCCATCGGTGAGTGGGGGTGGGGAGCCTGGGGGGGGGGGCAGGAGCGAGGGGCTGGGGTGGGTGGGTCTGGGGGCAGTGGGAGCGAGGGGCCTGGGGGGAGTGGGTTGGGGGGAGGGAGAAGCCTGGGGTGGCGGGTCTGGGGGCAGTGGGGGGGGCGGCGGGAGCGAGGGGCTAGGGGGGCGCAGGGGGGAGGTGGGAGCGAGGGGCCTGGGGGAAGTGGGTTGGGGGAGGGGCCTGGGTTGAGTGGGGGGGCAGGGGGCGGGTCTGGGGGGAGTGGGCGTGTGGTGCCTGGGGGGGCAGGCGTGAGGGGCCGGGGTGGGTGGGTCTGGGGGGAGTGGGAACGAGGGGCCTGGGTGAGACAGAGTGCGTTAGAGGTCGGGGGAGGGTGTGGCATGGGGGAAGCTAGGGGGCTGGGTGCCTGTTGGGGTGTGGGGGTATATCTGAGGGGAGTGGGGAGCTAAGAGTCTGGCGGGATGGGGGAGTTAGGGACCTGGGGGTCCAGAATCAGGGGCAGGGATGATGCGAGGACGAGTAGGAGGAAGCGGAGCTGAGTGAATACCCTTCCCCATCCCATCAATGAGGGGTTTGGGAATGCTCAGGAAATGGGACATAACCCGGCCCTCTCCTGCCGGAGGGTGTTATCCAGTGCCTACTAACCCTGAGGGCAGGGAGAGGGAGGTGAAGCAGGGGAAATGGGGTGGGGAGGGAGGAGACATTGAGGTTTGGGGAAAGGGGTGGAGTGAGGGGTGACCCACAGGGGCCCTGAACCCTGCCCCACAGACTTCAGCCTACTGCCCCCCACTAACCTCCCAGTGTTGTCCCTCTCTGCAGGCTGCCTTTCCACTGCAGGGGCTCTGATCTATGGACTCATTTGCTTCCAGAAGGGCAATACCCACCAGTCCCAGGTGATGATGCGGGCCCGTGTCCTGGCTCAGGGCTTCACCATTGCTGCCCTCATGGTGGGGGTAGTGGCCACAGCAATGAAAGCTCAGAAGTGAGGTCAGGCTGGCCATGAGCCGCAGTCTCCAGGAATGGACAGACAACCTGTGCTTCATGTCGCAGAAATGGGCCCTTTGGCTGCTCTCATCTTGCTGGGGGACCAGCTCAATGGTGGTGGAGCAATTATTAAAGATCCTACTGGGTTCTAGAGTTTTGGAAATGCAGTGAATACACCTGAGTGATTCAACCTAAAACCTGACCTGTGAGATTTCTTGACTCCATGGGCACTCATCCTTTCCTGGGGGACCCACAGGCAGCATCAGGATAAGGCCTCTGTCTCTAGCACCCAGCATTATTAATCGCCGTTGAACCCATTGCCTTGGTGACCCCCATGGGGAAGGGGCTGTGCTGGGGCTTAGGCAAATCAAGTGATGCACCTTTCTGGGCAGGGAGTGGGAGCAAGAGAGCAGTCCCCCTCTCTGGGGCTAGATCCTGTCTAGAGAGATCACATCCCATGACCAGGGCTTGTCTGGAGAGAATGGGTGATCAATTAGGTTACCAACCATAAGCCAACTGCACCCGTGCTTCGTAAAGAGAAAATTGCAGTGAGATTCTGATCAGGACATTGAATTCCAAAGCGGAGGGAAATTGTGAAGGGTTCTTCCGTACTATATGGAGGGGGGGGAGAACAGGTAGAGAACCACTACCTTGCTGCTGTAGTGATGGAGATTAGGACACAGGAAATGTAGCTTCCTGTTAGAATGTGTGAAATTGGAGGGTTTCAAAGGTGGGGTCAGATAAGGTCTGTGGTTTTTTTAATAATATTTTGGTTGGAGTTTAACTGCTGTGAAACTAATCAACCTTTGTCAAGAACTAAAACTTCCTGCGTTCTGAGTCTCTAATGCCCAACGGGAGCAGTATTTTCTCCTGTCTTAACAACCTTCCCAGCAGGAGACTCCATCTGAAAGCTCTCCATGCATTAATTGGAACGTGTTTAGTATTAATAGTGAAAGATGGGGGGGGACCCAGATAAGGGCAAAAATCTCAATGAATAAGGATCCTCCTTAGCAGATATTGATGTAGTTCCAAAGTATTATAAAGAATCTTTGGTCTTCCTAGGTCAGACATGCAGAGCTGGGGTGGGAGGATTTAATGAGAGGGAGGGAAATGGGTCTGTTGAATCTAATCATCGTATCTGCTGGGTGTAGTTCTCCTGTCCTTCCTTTTGGCAGCTGCGTAGTGCAGGACTCTGATGGAGAAAGGCAGAAAGCAGATGGTATTGACAGCACCAAACTGGTGGCTGGGGTCCTGCATTGAGCAGCTGACAAAAGGAAGGACATGAGGAGCTACACACAGCAGACGCGATGATCTATGCAGAAGATTTGTGCCATGAGGGGGTCTCCATGCCATATTGTGTCCAGGGAATCTTTGTGACTGGGGAGGGTCCCAGCTTTCCTCTCGGATCCTGGGAGGTTTGCTGCCCTGTACTCGTAAACAGAGCCAAATGGCCTAGAATCTTTGAGACAGTGAATGCGGAAGCCTATGAGGGCAGCTTCTCTGAGTAAAATAAAGCTACTTGGAGCTGGACAGAAGGAAGTCAGAGAACAAAGACTCCCATCCCCCTTCCCCTGGCCAGAGCCCAGGGGCTTGCATTGGCCATTTGGATGGACAGGGGGTTTTGTTTCAGTAAAGGGTGCTGTGACTTTGGCTCTCGGCACAGGAGGAAGGGATTGCCGGGTTAGTCTGAAAAAGTGCCTTGTTCGTTTGCAATCTGGCGGGGCTCAGAGCGGTGGGGTTGGCTCATCTCGCCCAGCCAGGATCTGCTTCACAATGGGCTGTTTGGATTTAAGGTAATGGGAGTTTCGCTCTAGCTGACGCCCTAGCGTCAGGCATGCTGAGGTTCTTGTCTCTGTTGGGAATAAAGACAGCCAGGTCACGTGAACCTCCGCTTTGGAAGTAGCCCGTAGAGTCAGTTCAAGCTAGAAGAGCAGGTCCTGTGCATGTTCTGCCCTGGTCCTGGGAGGTGGCCTGCAGGAGGCCAGTGCATTTGTATCTGATCGTGTTGACAGGTGAAACTGTTTCTCTTCAGTGGGGTGGCAGCTGCTGTTAATAAACCTTCCTTTGGCTGAAGAAGCTCCATGTCTTGGCTCTATCCCTTGTGCTACCTCCAAAGAGGACTCTGCATTGCACAACTGAAGCTGACTTGTTTCAGGCCAGGAGGCAGCTGCTTCTACCATCCCATCCAGCAAGGCTCTGAGCACCTCTCCCCTGGAGCCTGGGGGCACGTGCCCAGTTCCGGGAGAGGGTCCGCACAACAAAAGCTTCCCCAGATGCTGATGTCTGAATGGAGCGAGACTGGCGATGTCTGCTCAGGAGAATCCAGCTGTGTGGGGGACGCCCAGCTCCAAACACGATCCTGATTAGCTCTCTGCCTCCTGGAGGCTCCGAATTCATCAGCCACCCCGAGCCGAGCCCACAGCAACTGCTGGAGGTAAAGCTGCAGAGTGAACCCAGCTCACTCCTGCTTTTCCTTGAGGTTGGCTCCCCTCCCTAAGGTCTCCTTTGAGCCCTGCTGCGAGCAAGGCCCCAGTCTGCGGGGTGCTTTGCGGGCTCAGCGCTGCAGCGGATTCCCCCACGCCCGCTCGGAGAGACGCGTCAGCCTAGAAAGAAAGCGAGCGGCTGCTCCTTGGGCTGGGTGGGAGTCATGTCAGTTTATTTGTACAAGGTCACATATACCAAAGCTGGGGGGACACAGAACAGCCAGAGCTGCCACCCGGGATGGAGGAGGATCCGGGCCCTTGTCTGTAAAGCAGCAGCACCAGCTATCACCCTGGGGTCCTGCTCCCTGCTAGAAATGCGGGCGGGATGCCTAGGCCGTGCTTCCTGCTGGTAGGCGTACAAGGCAGGGTAGGGGGACTCTCCCATGGGCTAGCGGGGCGGCTTAGGCTCCCCAAGCCTGCAGAGGCTGGGCTACCGCCCTCAGCCGCTGACACACCCAGTAATTAACAGACCTGTCCAGCAACGAAGCCTGGGAGCGGCCCGCACAGCCTGCGTGAGAGGAGGCATCGCTGTCACTGGCGTGAAAGTCAAACCCACCCTCCATTCGTGCAGGCGCTAGGCCCAGTTTCAGGCTGCTGCTCTGCCGCTCTCAGGGTCCTGGAGCAGGGAATCCCGGCCGGGCGTCTCGGAGCAGCCACGTCCTCCTGCCAAGAGCCGCAGCCCTAAACCTGAGCAACAGGACTCACCTGGGGCAGGGCTGGGTCTGCAGGGGAGAGAGGTTCCCCTGTGCCTCACCCCAGTGGCTGGAAGGGGCTCCTGGCTTTATAGACTTTGCCCTGAGCTCCCTGCCAGTGTCTCCTCCGAGCCTGCTCTCCCCACCCAGCACACCAGGCTGCATGCCCTGGGCGAGCTGTCCCACGCCTGACCCAGTCCCTGCCCAAGGCGAATGCGGCCAGGACAGAGACGGCAAGAACATGGCAGGAGGCAGAGCCCCAGGGCGAAGTGGGTCTAGCGGGCCTGTCTGCTCCTGAGTGCACAGATGGGTTCTGGGCTCCAGGCTCCCTGTGCTGGGAGCTGCCCTGGCCCCACCAAGCACCTATTGACAGAGCAGCTGAGAAGGGGCTTGGGGAGGAAGCTGAGCCCCCTCCCCAAAGGGCATTGCGCGGGGGAGGAGAGTGGGGTCCCTTTAGCT
This sequence comes from Malaclemys terrapin pileata, assembly GCF_027887155.1. Classification (NCBI taxonomy): domain Eukaryota; kingdom Metazoa; phylum Chordata; order Testudines; family Emydidae; genus Malaclemys; species Malaclemys terrapin. Next base: position 1,420,412 of record NC_071512.1, on the reverse strand, counting down.
GGCAGGCCAGGGGTGGGACAAAAGGAACGTGCAGCCACAAGCCACTAGGCCAGGCTGCCTCAGCCGTCACCTGTCCCCACCCCAGGCCCTCCCCTTACTTTTCCAGGGCCCATCAGTTGCTCAGAGGCAGGGCAGAGTCCAAACACCAGAGCTAGAGTTTTTCCTCGGGGAGTATCAAGTCCATGCGGAGGGGGATGGGGGGGGTTCTCTCCCTGGCCTAACTCAAAGGGGGATCTCAGCCCGTGTCTCCTGCAGTAGGGCAGGGGCAGCTCTGCACTCCCCTCCCTTCACATCGGAGCAGAGGAAGTGCCGGAGCAGCTCAGCCCAGGGGCCCATCGAACCTGGTATCCCGGCTCCATGATAGGCCAGGAGCAGGTGCTCCAGAGGGAGGAACAAGACGTTCCCTCATGAGCAGTGGTGGAATAAGCTCCCCTAGGGGAGATGTCTCCTGAGCCCTGACCTTGACTTGTCAAAGCCATCGCTGTGTCCTTAGCCTCTCCCCTTAGCCAGCCGCATGCCCAATCCCGTGAGCTCAGCATCAGCACTGTCCTGTGGCAGAGAGTTCCCCAGGGCAGGGGTAGCCGCTGCCATTGCCTCTCCAGTCCTGCAATGCCAGAAACACAGACTAACACTGGAGGAGGAGCTGGGGGTTATGCTCCTGCATGCTCTCAGCTCTGCCCTGCCTGGAGTGTCCCCGACTGAGATTCTCCTTTTTCCCTGGCAGCTTGTGTGCAGCCAGCCGCTGCCTCCAGCCGACGTCACACCTGTGCATCCATGAACCGGCCCTGCCCCTCCCAGTGTCACAGCCACCCCCTGCAGGCAGCGCAGCGTCATCCCCCGTTACAGGCGGACACACGAGGGGCAGGGTCCCATGAGAAGTTGGGATTAGAACCCAGGCATCCTGGCTCCCAGCCCCATGCTAGGATACTAGACAATGCTGCCTCTCATCCCACTCTCACCCAGTGCCGTGGCCAAGAGGCGGCAGGGTCTGCACCCACCGGACTGGCTCAGCTCTCTGCCCCGGGGGAAAAAGCTGGATGGGTCTGAGGCAGAGATGGGAGAGTCGATGTGAGGGACGGCAAGGAGACCCCGGGATCTCTCGCAGCGTCAGAGGCCTGTGCCTGGCCTGTCGACGTCGAGCTCCCTGCCCCAGAGGCAGCGGGGGAGGGAGCCCAGCCCTGTTGCCCAGGGAACCACCATGGTAATAAATAAGTGTAAAAAGAGACCAATGCACCCTTTAAGCAAAGGAAAATCAGGGGACGGTTACAACCAGCAACCCAACCAAGCCAGCCACACACACCAGGGAGCAAAGGGGGCGGGGGAGCGGAGGCAGGGGCAGCAGTGCCCCTTGCTGGCGTCCGACTGAACCTGCTGTGCTTGTCCAGGCGAGCCCGCTGGCGGAGGAGTGGCCCGTGTCCTCCCCTGCCCCCCCCCCACTCTTTGGTCGTGCTGGGTGGGCGGCTAGCGGGACAGGGGCGTCTGTTTGAGGGAAATGAGCACCGAGCGCATCCTCGACACGTCCTTCCATTGCTTGCTGCTTTTGGGGTTGAAGTCACACAGCTGGGCCACCTTCTCCCACTCTGTGCCGGGGTTTTCTTCCTTGGACTCCTTCAGGAAGACTTCCTCCGAGGCCCTGCGGGAGACACGGGGGTCAGTCCCTGAGGGAGAGGGGGCTGCTGGGCCTCCCTCCTGAGACCAGGGCGGTTCCTGTTTCCCAGTGGGTCGGACCCAGGCGCTGCTAGGCACCACACCTGCCCTCCACCCGGTTCACCCCCATCACCTCTCCCATGATCAGGCAACGCCCCCTCCTTCCGGGACACAGAGTCCTGGCTGGGCCATTCCAGAGCAAGCGCTTGGGGCTGCAGAACTACAGGCAATCCGGGGGCCCCAGCCAGCTGCTCCCAGGAGAGACCAGCAGCCCGCCCCTTTGCTTTGGGGATGTGGGTAGCCCAGTGTCACAAACAACAGCCTCGGGACTAGCCTGGCCATTGCTATCCTACTGTCCTAGAGCCGCTAGGCTCAGCACAGCCAACCTGCCTGCCCGAGCCTGGGCCAGCCCCAACCATGCACACGCCCAGCTCGCAAACTATCCTCCCCGTCCCTGCTGGGCTCACGCTCCCAGATCTCCAGGCCCGAGGCAGCCGGCTCCCAGCAGCGAGCGAGGCTCTTACACACCCAGACAGAGCCGTCTGCCTCATGTGAAGGGTGCCCCAGGTGCCGACCCTCCCTGCGCTCAGACTCCGGGGGGCCTGCGCTCACCTGGGACGTTGCCAGCCAGCCCTGGGGAGGCAGGTGCAGCAATCCCTCCCGGGGCGTGGGGGGACAGATTCTTGATGGGGCACCTCCTCAACAGGCTTGATCCAAAGCCCCACTCACCTCTTGTGAATCCGCCAGTAGGACGTGCTCAGCTGGGTGCCCCCCCCCGCCCCCTGCCCTGGAGGCCAAGGGCCCCTGGGAACCCCTATCTGGGCAGTGAGTGTCTCTGAGGGTTGAAATCCCCAGGGCTCTCTAGGGAAAGGACACAGAGACAGCAAGAGGCACATACACGTAGCCGATCACGTCGGCGTCCGGCTGCTGGTAAAATGCTTTGTCAGCAATCCTAGCGCATGAGCAGGAGACAGGGAGAGCAGACGCAGAGCAGCCAGGCAGGCAAAGGGTTAGATAGAGAGAGAGAGACGGGGTTAGTGTCCTTCCCCAGCCCGACGGGGCAGGGAACCCGTTCCGATTCGCTAGTGAGCCCGGGCTCCCGGCAGCAGGGCAGGAACATAGAAACCCCCCAGTGCGAGGCAGGCAGTGAAATCGGACTGACTCGGTGCTTAGATGCCACAGCACCAGCATCACGGAAACAAGCGTCTCGTAGCATCCGGACGGGATGAGACCTTCCGGAGCGAGGCATCTCCTCCGCAGGGCACCTCTCAGAGGAGTAGGGGTGTGACCCCATTTCCTGACAAAGATCCCCACCACCACTCTGCTGCTGGGCTCCAGCCCAGGGGTGGCTGCATTTCAAGGCCCCAGAGGACTGGGAGCTATTATTGACAGTGACTATTGCTGGTAAGAGCCACTGTGGATCTGGCTTTAGGACTCTGGGTGGACCAGCCCCGGGCACCTCCTCTGGCTGCACGCAGCTCGGCTGAGCGACAGGCTCCCTGCATCCCCGGCCGGCCCCACCGCCCCATCCCCCACCATACCTGTTGTTAACTCGGTTCTTCTCCAGCTGCTCACTCTGACGCACATTCCACTCCTCCAGGTCCTTCTTGGCCTTTTCACGCCATTCCTGCTCCATCACCTTCGAAGCAGCATCTAGAGCACAAGCAGGAGGGGCGGTCAGCAGGTTCTGCTGCCGGGGTCAGCTCGCTCCCTTGACGGGAGAACAGAAGCAGACAGGGCTGTACAGGCAGCAGGGTCCCGGGTCAGAGACTCTTGTCCTGGGGCAGATGCTCACGTCACCAGACCACCCTGCTGCTCCAGCACCAGCTTCCCATCCTCCCAGTTAAGCGCATGCCCGAGGGACTCTGCAGCCCCCAAGGACGAGGCTTTCCCTCTCCAGGCCCGCCGAGCAGCAGCACTCCCGCTGCAGAAGCCGGGTGGAGCGTGCAAGAGGAGGCTTCAGTGAGAGAGGTGCTGCAGGCAGCGTAGGAGCTGGGGCACCCACCCACACTTCCTGCCGGGAGCCTGGCCCTTGGGTTGGCGCCCCAGCCAGGGTCAGGGAACATGAGCCTGGGAGGGCAGGGTGTCTCCCCGGGTGCCCTGGGAGTGTGGCAATGCAGTAGAAAGGGCCTAGGAGCCCATGTTCTCCGCAGCTGCTAGGGACAGAAGCGGGCAGGGTCTCCACGCTGTGTAGAGGAGCCGCCCGCCCTGCCCACCCCACTCACCCAGCTCCTGCAACCGTTTCTTTTGCTCCTCCCGCCATTTGCGGATGCTCTCGGGCTCCTGGGTCAGCCTGTCAGCCCGGGCGATGGCTGCGTAGCCGTCCGTGGGGCCATTGGATTCCTGCAGGGGACAAGCACTTCCCCATGAAAAGCAGCCCTCTCCAGCACTCCCTGCCTGCCCCCAGACCCTCCCTAAGCATGGCACAGCAAGGGCATGTGTTCAGAGGAGCCCTGGCGAGTGGAACCCCTGCAGAGGGGTGAAGTGTAATGCCCCCCTCTGGATTGATAGTGACCAAACCCACTGAGGGGCCCAAGAGGAAGAACTGGAGGGCTCAGTCTGTTCCCACATCCATAGCAAGGAGCCCACCCCCGTGGCTGACCCCAAGCACCCCCTCAGCACAGAGACAGGGGCCACCAAGGCCAGACGCCCTCCTCTCCAACAGGCCAGCTGGCACCTTCTAACAGCATCAAACCCGTCTCACTGCCCAGTTCCTCCCACCCGCCTCCTGCCGAGCAGCCACTCACCGGCGCAACCCGATAGAACTTGCCATTCGCTGCCAACACGACTTTCATGTCTGTCCCGTCACGCCCCCATCAGCTGCTGCTGCTCTGGGGAGGGGCTACGGGCTGCACCTTTGTGACATCATCCTAACAACTGGCATCACGGGGCAGACGCAGCCACCTGGCTAATGCGCCTGTGAAGTCATAGTCATTCTGACGGGGCACTGTCCTGCTACCGATCCCTCCACCCCGCTGGTTGGAACCAGACGCCTCCCTTTTTCTGGGTCCTAGTGTCATACTGTTGGCGTCACACCCTGCCTCTGTGGGGAGAATCCTGGTGTCCCGCCCGCACCGCCGAGTCCCCAAAATGAGGGGCCGGGCACAGTCACCGATAACAAGGGGTGTTCTAGCTCTGGCCAGGGGAGTGCCGAAGCCTCAGTCCACAGGGCTGCAAGGTGGTGCTGTTCTGCCCAAGCAAACCCACTGGGTGACTGTTCCTAAGTGCAGGGCAGGGCAAAGGGTCTGGCTCTCACCTGAAAGAAATCTCCGTTCACAGTGGCCCCCACGTCCTCAAAATCAGCTGCATTGGAGGCAAGGGAGAAACATGTTACCCAGCTGTTAGCAGCACACGAGGGACCCAAGATTGCTGGTTTCAGCTTGGCACACAGAGCTGTGTGTGTTGGGGTGTGCAGAGCTCATGGCTGAAATAGCAGGGGGCTGGGGGATCATGACTGAACGGCACTGGGAGAGCTGGGGGGGGGGTGAGCCCAGGGCCGGGATAGTGGGGGGCTGTGGGTCGGAAGTGAAGGGCACTGGCAGAACTGTGGGCGTGGGGCACGCAGGGCCGGGATAGTGGGGGGCTGTGGGTCGGAAGTGAAGGGCACTGGCAGAACTGTGGGCGTGGGGCACGCAGGGCCGGGATAGTGGGGGGCTGTGGGTCGGAAGTGAAGGGCACTGGCAGAACTGTGAGCGTGGGGCACGCAGGGCCGGGATAGTGGGGGGCTGTGGGTCGGAAGTGAAGGGCACTGGCAGAACAGTGGGCGTGGGGCTGTGGGTCAGAGCTGTGCAAAGGGAAGCTTGTGCAGCACTATCTCCCTGGCTCTAGTCAGTAAATCCCTCACCTTGCTGACAGTAATTCCCTTGGCTTCACTTCAGCTCATGCAAAAGGCAGCAGCCCCCTGCTCCCAGCACTATGATCACATTCTGCCCACCCGCCCTGCCTCCTCCTGGCTGCCTGGGGAGAGGTGGAGGGATAGTGGGGGGCTGTGGGTCGGAAGTGAAGGGCACTGGCAGAACTGTGGGCGTGGGATCTAAAGCTATCACGTTGGGATTTAAAGCCCTTATAGCCGAGGGACAAAGGAGGGCTCAGTGCTAGCCCCAGGGTGTGAAACTCCCTCTCTGAGGAGCATGTCCCTCCGCCTCTCCCCACCAGACACGTGTGTCCGAGGGGATTCGGCTCCGGTGTATTTATGTCCTTATGACACTTTTCCTGGTGCTTTATCTGATCCAGTGATTAGAGCAATTGCAGGGCACTGCTCCCAAGCCCCCAAGCCGGGAGGCTGGCCAGGTTTAAGCCGCACTGATTGTTATTATGACTATTATTAGTAACAACAAATATTCCCCCAACTTTCAAACATTCCAACCAAAGCCAAGGTCTCTGAGCGGTGAGGTCACACATGGGCACATCATGTGATTGGTCATTCAGAGGGGCAATCAGCTGAATCCCTCCAACCAGCTCCTGGGACTCCCAAACAGAGGCTGGACCATTTTGACTCCACTTTGCCTGTGCTGTGCCATACCCAGTTGAGGCAGGCAGGAAGGTCCCAGAGCCTTTGGCGGGGGAGCCTGCAGATGGGCCTCACAGCCAGCTCGGCGCATGGAGCGGTGGCGCTGTTGTTGGGCCCACAAGACCACCAGGGAGTCCCAATGCCACACCTGGGGCAATGCTCCGACGGGGCAGAGCTGGGAGGAGGGACATTACATAAGGGCTGGGAACTGGAAGCTCTGGGTTCTACTCACAGCACAAGCATTGACGCCCTATGACTGGGCAGGTCCCCTCCCTCTGTGGCTCAGTCTCTCCCCCTATAAAATGGGCAGAATTATCTTCCCCCACCCGCTCGCCCCTTCAGAGATCTGTCCCTGAGATGAGCCTGTTGGGCATATTGACCAGGCTCCCGGCTGTTAGGTTGTGGAATAAATATGAAAGTAAAGAACTAAAGTTAGCTTTGGTTAAGAAAATATACGCGCTGTGAAGCAAGGTACTGACTAGCTAGTAGAAGGAAGGCTTTGAAAATCATGAGTTATGGGGCCAGAAGGAATGAAGGAGGAAGGATGTCTGGTTCAAAAAGTAATTAATGAGGCAAGGGACAGTTTCTACAAAGACGGCCTCTGATCGGTAGGGGAGACTGCAGACGGTTTCAAATAAGACAACAAGAATCTGTCTTAAAAGGAGCCAACATGGACTCTCTCACCCCAGATACCTGTGCTATCTTAAAACTAAAGGCTAGGTGAGCCCAGGTGCCATGAAAAAGCTGTTGGACAGCAGGTAGGAGGGGAAGAGATGAGGAGGAAAGACCTTGGGAGAACGGAGGTTGTAAATCCTCTCTGGATTAAATTTGAAAACTAGGGTGAACTGTCTCCAAGTATTTGTTAGCTCAAGTAATGGGCTATGGCAGCATTGGTCTGTTGGGGGTATAAAAAGAGTGATGAGTTTGAGGGTTCTTTGTCAGACCCTATGTCATCATGCTGGAGCACGCCAGGATGAGACTGTTTTCCCTAGATCTGGCCCATCCATAAGTATACTGAATACATTGTGACGGTCTCGGGTGTAATGACTGCTTATTTTTAGGCAGTCAGGCATGTTTTGAGCAACTGTATAAAGTATTATTTGGCCTTTGGACTCAATAAAGGAATGTACAGTTAAATTAGTGTCTGGTAGTCTCCCGTATTAATATTAATTATTTCTAATATTACTAATAATTCCAACTGAGGTGAAGGCTATTTGGGGCAAAGGGGAGCCAGACTCCAGCCCCTTTGATGGCCTTGGAGGGGTAGTGGAGCACCGAGAAGAGGCCCCTGCCTCCATCTAGAGAGGGACGTGGGTTCTCCCCAATGACATGCAGGCAGGCAGGGGCCTGCAGCTCAGTTGGACCCCCATGTCCTGGATTCACACAGCCAGTGCAGCCGGGCATGGGCCAGACCAGCCATGGGGCTCACGGCTTCCTTCCTGGGAATCAGGCAACTTCACAGCTACAGCCCAGCTGAGCTAATGGCCTTAGGGGAGGCTACTCAGGGGAGAGACAGCATGAAACAGGGGCATGAGGAAGCAGACTTCGACCTTCCACCCTGCCAGCTGCTCCAGTCAGAGCAGGGCCTTAGATCCCTCTCTGTTGCTGCTTCCCATCCCTGCCCAGCCGCACCCTCCTTTCTCTTCCACCCCGTCACACTCCTGCACACACACTCTAAGTAGGTGGCTACACCCAGTGCCGGGGCTTGCTAGATCTTGTCTGGCAGCATTTCCAGCTGCCACTCCCAATGCCTCCCTGGGCCCCGAGTCTGGCTCTGCTGTGAACTCCACTGACCTGTCCCTACGCTGGGCTAGAGGAGAGCCAGGCCTGCTGCCTTCCCGGCCCTGGTGTGCTCATGTCAGTGTGACAAGCTGACCACCCTTCACAAGCTCACCCCCCAGCCAGCATGAGGGGCCCTTTATTGCCTGAATGAGCCACAAAGACTGAACCTCCTCTCCATGGCAGCGGGATCACGGCAGGGCAGAGCTGGGGCAGCTCGCCTTCGCCCTGCTGCTGTCTGACATCAGCCCAGTAGTCCTACGGGGCAGGAGCTCCGGGGGCACGTCACACTGAGAAGTGGCGGCTGTGTCCTGATCTTTAGTAAGCAGCACTGGGAGAGCAGAGCCCAGAGCCAGCAGCAGCCATGCTGTCCATTGAACTCCAGGGTAACATCATCTGTGCTCGGCCCACGCCAGAGCTCCAAGTCCTGTAGAGATGGGACCTGGGAACCCTGAGAGCCCTACTCCCCGGGCAGGCAGGTGAGCCCATTCCACCCCTGGCAGAGTGGGGAACGGAACCCAGGAGTCCTGACTCGCAGTCCCTCCCCATGTACACCTCTACCCCGATATAACATGACCCGATAGAACACGAATTCAGATATAACACGGTAAAGCAGCGCTCCGGGGGAGGAGGCTGCGCACTCCGGTGGATCAAAGCAAGTTCGATATAACACGGTTTCACCTATAACGTGGTAAGATTTTTTGGCTCCCGAGGACAGCGTTATATCGGGGTAGACGTGTACTTTAACCATGAGACCATGCTCCTGTGTCCAAAACCTCTCTTCTATTCCTGGGGCAAAGCAGTTACTGCCCAGCTCCAGCCAGGTTGCTGGCTGTTACCAGCCCGACATCCTTCCCCCAGCCACAAGCGGGAAGAGGAGTTAGAAGGAGACAAATCCCCACAGCTAGGTCCCCCAGCCCCACCCCAGTGAAGGACATGGGGACATGCTCCTAAAAGGGGAGGGGGGGGGCTGCTTGTCAAGCCAAAGGAGGCCGCTGCTCACAGCTGTAGCACCATGTACAGTCAGCATAGGGGACGCAACTGTGCCCTAGGGGTCATGGCCCACCCCCAACAGAAGCCCCAGGCTGGGACCAGCCCCGTGGGGGGGGGGGGGAATCCCCATCACCCAGCCCCACTGGGGGCACACGTCGTGCCCAGCCCTGGGGGGTCATGGCCCACCCCCAGCAGAAGCCCCAGGCTGGGACCAGCCCCGTGGGGGGGGGGGGGGAATCCCCATCACCCAGCCCCACTGGGGGCACACGTCGTGCCCAGCCCTGGGGGGTCATGGCCCACCCCAGCGGGGGGAATCCCCATCACCCAGCCCCACGCTATGCCCAGCCCCGGGGGGGGGGGGTAATCCCCATCACCCAGCCCCACGCTATGCCCAGCCCCGGGGGGGTGGGTAAATCCCCATCACCCAGCCCCACGCCATGCCCAGCCCCCGGGGGGGGGGTAATCCCCATCACCCAGCCCCACGCTATGCCCAGCCCCGGGGGGGTGGTAATCCCCATCACCCAGCCCAGCAAGGGCCCTGCCCCAGCCCGGCTCCCCCCCGCACTCACCCCCCACGTCCGGGGCCTGCCCCGGGCCCCCGTCGGCCGCCCCGAAGCCCTCGTCGTTCTCGATGCCGGCGATCTCGCTCTCCTGCTGGGCCAGGAAGGCGGCGGCGGGGTCCTCCTCCGGGGCGCCGCTCTCCGACGACGAGAAGAAGCCGAAGTCGTCGGCCATGGCGGCCCCGCCGGACGAGCTCGGGCGCTGCCTGGCCGCCGCGCAGCGCTCGGAGCCGGGAGCCGGGAGCCGGGCGGGCGGACGGGGCGGGCGGAGCCGGGCGCGGCTGTCACTGCGGCGGGCGGGCGGAGCCAGGCGGGCGGGGCGGGGCGCGGGGGGCCCGGCCTGCTCTGGGGCGGAGCACAGCGCCCGCGAGGTGGGCCAGGCTCGTCCCCCGAAGGCGGGACCCTCCGCGGAGCAGGGCCGCGGCGGGGCGCCCTAGAGGGGACCCGCAGGCGGGCGCTGGGCGGTGGAGCGGGTGCGGGCCGCTGGGACACCAGCTCCCCATAGCGAGCAGCCTCCCAGCCCCCGGCCTGCCCCCCGAACCCGCAGGCACAGCGGAGGGGTGCGGAAGAGACCCCCCCTCACTTCGCTGCCACCCGCTCCTTTCCCGGAGCCCCGGGACGCTCCTTGGGGCAGGGCCCTGGTCTGCAAAGCCCCGAAGGCCCCGGGGGAACACGACAGGATTCCTGCAGGATGCCCCTGACCGGGCACATCCGGAAATAGACTCCCGGACTCAGCAGAGCCTGTGCCCTAAGAAACAGACGTGCGCTTACCTGCTCAAACCTGCACAGGGCTCAGTTTGTTCCCTTCTTCTGAATTGGGCCCAGCACATTTTTGTTAATGTCTTGGGACAGTTTTTACCCATCTCACCTTGAGCCACAGCTGGTCGGTGCGGAGACAAGCCGGCACCATGAGGCATTAGTTACCAAACATGGAAACACCCCCCTTCTCCTCCCCTGGGTCCCCAGAAAGTGTGTGTGTGGTGTGATACCCCCCGGCCACGTCAGCCCTGCCACTCCAGAATGGCTCTGGGACGTTTCTGGAGTGTACAGCCAGGGGTATTCTTGGGAGTCTGCCCATAATCTCAGTTTCTCCCAAGCCCTCTGCTTTGACAAATCCTCACATTCACTAACCCTGATGCTGGCAAAGAATCCAGGCGAGGACACCAGTTTGCAGATCTGCAAGGGAGTGTACTGGAGGGGGACAATCGCCCACTATCTGGTGCCATTTGTTACCGGTGTGAAGGGGGGGTGATGTGTGTATGTACAGGGGGGTGGCCATTAGGGGTGGCGGGAGATGGTGTGGGGATGTGAATTCAGCAGAGGGCAAGAACGAAGTTCACTCAAATGATCAGGGACTGTCAAAACAAGACTATCCGCGGTGACAAGTGAGTGCTCCAGCAGACATTGGGGCAGGAATGTTAAACCCCCATTTCAGGATTAAACCAGACACTACTTGAAACCAGGAGGAGACCTGGGCGGGGGATGGCAGGGACAGATTCTCCCCGTTTGGCCCCGGCGGGTTCTGGCATCTCCCTCTGCAGCACCTGGTGCTGAGCACAGTCAGAAATTGGGACCTGGGGCCTGACCTGTGTCCCAGGAGAGAGGAGAAAGGTTGCCCAGGCCTAGGAGAATGCAGTGCGGGGAGCTGGCCCCATCCGTGGCCTGTGCAGCCCGGCAGCTGTGCCCGCATGGAGCTCAGACTGCAGCCCCAGGAAGCCAGTCCCATGGTCATGGAAGGGCCAGGGCCAGGCTGTGGCCGGAGGCCAGATTCGAACCAGGCAGTCCACAAGTGACCACGGCCTTCGGGCATCTCCGGACAGCTTCGTCCCAAATTCGGGAACCTCCGCTGGTAGGTCACGTGGAACATGTGCCAGGGTTCGGGTATTTCCGGACAAGCCCGAGTGAGGTTCGGGCATCTCCGGATGGCGCTCGGCCGTTTCCGGCTGGCCCAGAGAAGCGGCCGTTGGCCATGGGGCCGGCTAGCCAGCGCCAGGCCGGAAGTGCGGCGGCGTGGTACGTCAGTTCCGGAGAGTGACGGAGCGGCGGGTCAGAGGCGGCAGCAAAATGGCGGCGCCTGAGGAGCGGGAGCTGACGGCGGAGCAGACCGAGAGGCTGCTGCAGTTCCAGGTGCCGGCCCGGGGGGAGCCGGGCCTGGGGCCCCGCAGCGGCCCGAGCGGGGAGCGGTGTGAGGGGACCGGGCCGGGCCGCCCCGGCCTCGACTTCCCCGGCGGGGCCGCCGACCCCTCTCCCGTTAGGGGCTCGCTGGGCCGGGCCCTGCCCCCGGGAGCTCCACCCGGGGCGGTTATCGGGCGCCGGTCACGCGGCTGGGCAGGACCCTGGGCGAGGGGCCGGGCCCCGGGGGGGCGTTGCCAGGGGCTGCAGCTCGCGGACCGTCCGTGCACGGGGCCCGGAGCTGTGCAGCCCTCGGGACGGGGCCTCCCCCTGCAGCCCACGGCGCGGGCACAGCGCCCACGCGGAGCCCTCCGGGAGCAGGGGCCTCGCTCTGCCCATCGCGGCCCCCATGCTGCCCCCTGGTGCTCTGGCTTGCCGGCGCTTCGGGCCGGGGGTTAGCTGTTTACTGCTTCTGCAGAGGGAACTGCTGGACGCTGATGGGGATTGGTGAACACGGGAAGCGAGTTGTGAATGAGTCAGTGCACCTGCCTGCAGGAAAAGCTTCGCGGACTGCCCCAGCCTCTTTAATTACATGGTCTCGGACATGCCTTGCGTGCTTGCTAGTGCGGAGCCGGAAGCTTTCCGTGGGGGGGCTAAGCAGGCAGTTTCTCATTCCCTTTGTCAAATAAGCTGCTAACTTCATCGTTTTGAAGTGCATAGATTTTTAAGGCTAGAAGGGACCCTTGTGATAATGTAACCTGACCTGTATAACATAGGCCATAGAACTTCAGCCAGTAATCAGCCACACACTTTGTTTGTGGATGTTGAGTACAATTATTTAGATATTAGCTGTGATTTTTCACATACATCATGAAATTTGCATGGCTAAAAAGCATATATTGGAGATGTGACCCCATGAGTGCTTTGCAAAGCATGCATGTCCCAGATGTAGGTGAACATGATGGGGGAAGTGGTTGGCAGACAGGAAAGAGACCGGTTTCAAAGTGGTAGCTGTGTTAATCTGTATCAGCAAAAAGAACGAGTACCTTAGAAACTAACAAATTTATTTGAGCATATGCTTTCATGGGCTAAAACCCACTTCATCAGATGCATGCAGTGGAAACTATAGTAGGAAGATATATATACACAGGACATGAAAAAATGGGTGTTGCCATTACTAACTATAACGAGAGTAATCAGTTAAGGTGGGATATTATCTGCAGGAGAAAAAAACTTTTGTAGTGATAATCAGGATGGCCCATTTCCAACAGTTGACAAGAAATTGTGAGTAACAGTAGGGGAAAAAGAAATTAGCACAGGGAAATAGGTTTTACTTTGTGTAATGACCCATCCACTCCCAGTCTTTATTCAAGCCTAATTTAATGGTGTCAAGTTTGCAAATTAATTCCAATTCTGCAGTTTCTCGTTGGCGTCTGTTTTTGAAGTGTTTTTTGTTGGAGTATTGCGACTTTGAGGTCTGTAATTGAGTGACCAGAGAGGTTGAAGTGTTCTCCGACTGGTTTTTGAATGTTATAATTCTTGATGTCTGATTTGTGTCCATTTATTCTTTTGCATAGAGACTGTCCGGGTTTGGCCAATGTACATGGCAGAGGGGCATTGCTGGCACATGATGGCATATATCACATTGGTAGATATGCACGTGAACAAGCCCCTGATGGTGTGGCTGATGTGATTAGGTCCTATGATGGTGTCACTTGAATAGATACGTGGACAGAGTTGGCAATGGACTTTATCGCAAGGATAGGTTCCTGGGTTAGTGTTTTTGTTTTGTGGTGTGTGGTTGCTGGTGAGTATTTGCTTCAGGTTGGGGGGCTGTCTGTAAGCGAGGACTGGCCTGTCTCCCAAGATCTGTGAGAGTGAGGAATTGTCCTTCAGGATAGGTTGTAGATCCTTGATGATGCGCTGGAGAGGTTTTAGTTGGGGGCTCAAGGTGACAGCTAGTGGCATTCTGTTACTTTCTTTGTTGGGCCTGTCCTGGAGTAGGTGACTTCTGGGTACTCTTCTGGCTCTGTCAATCTGGTTGTTCACTTTAGCAGGCGAGTATTGTAGTTGTAAGAATGCTTGATAGAGATCCTGTAGGTGTTTGTCTCTGTCTGAGGGGTTGGAGCAAATGCGGTTATATCTTAGAGCTTGGCTGTAGACAATGGATCATGTGGTGTGATCTGGATGAAAGCTGGAGGCATGTAGGTAAGTATAGCGGTCAGTAGGCTTCCGGTATAGGATGGTGTTTATGTGACCATCGCTTATTAGCACTGTAGTGTCCAGGAAGTGGATCTCTTACGTGGACTGGTCCAGGCTGAGGTTGATGGTGGGATGGAAATTGTTGAAATCATGGTGGAATTCCTAAAGGGCGGCTTTTCCATGGGTCCAGATGATGATGATGTCATCACTGTAGTGCAAGTAGAGTAGGGGTGTTAGGGGACGAGAGCTAAGGAAGCATTGTTCTAAGTCAGCCATAAAAATGTTGGCATACTGTGGGGCCATGCGGGTACCCATAGCAGTGCTGCGGACTTGAAGGGTGAGATAGTAACACAGTGGAGGCAGGAGGTTATCTTGGAAAGAATTGAGCCCATCCCTGTGTGGCTTGCAGGGTCCACGTGGACTTTTGTCATTGATCAGTTCTTAAATGTTTATAAAAACCTAAGGAAGTTCTTAATTAAAAAAAAAAATTTAACCTGGAGTTAAGGTTAAAAGGATCTATTATACATGGACTGTTTGTTACTTTAAAGAAGACTGCAGTCTGCATAACAGCTGTATAATTAAAAGGTAATTAAAGTCTTTAAGGTCAGTGATAAAATGAAACCAGGTGATGAAAGGATAATGTTTCTCAACTTTTGGTTGTTTACATGATTCCCTTATGAAAGGAGGGCAGAGTTAAGGTGGTTTGAGTTAACTGTGCATTTGTGTACTTACAGGTATCTTGGATTTCTTTTTTAAATGGGGAACTTTAACTTGGAATTTCCAGGCTCAATAAGGTGTCTATTGAGAAAATTCATAGTTCTTGAAAAAACAAACCCTTGAAAAGAAGTGATTCTTTCAACTTCAAATTTGTTTGTTATAGAAAAATAGCTTCTATTTTAAGTCAAACATAAATATGAAGTGCTTTTGTATCCTTGAATTGTCCTATCCAATACTGCGTGAGCAACAAAAGGTTCTTAATTTGGTTTTGGTCAAGGGCTGTCTTTTGGGACATCTGTAGAGAGAAGCTGGATGTGAGTAGGTTTGGGCAATCCAGAGAGAGATGCACTTCTGTTTGTTAGGAGCTAGAACAAAGTGAGGCTGCTTTTGTAGGATTTAATTATTGATCCATGTTCATTTCTGGCCTGATTTTCAAACTTCTGACTGTTTAATGTAATGCTGGTTGAGCGTTGGCTTTCCTCTGCAGACACAGAATGGGATAGTTTCTGTTGTGATGAGAATAAATTTGCTTTCAAAACTGTAGTGTCATTCAAAAAAAAACCCTGAACCTACTTTTAAGCTAAATTAATTTAAGCTAACAAAAGTAAAATACAACAGAGGGTCCTGTGGCACCTTTAAGACTAACAGAAGTATTGGAGCATAAGCTTTCATAGATGAATGCCCACTTCATCAGACACAAGTAATGGAAATTTCCAGAGGCAGGTATAAATCAGTATGGAGATAACGAGGTTAGTTCAATCAGGGAGGGTGAGGTGCTCTGCTAGCAGTTGAGGTGTGAACACCAAGAGAGGAGAAACTGCTTCTGTAGTTGGATAATCATTCAGTCTTTGTTTAATCCTGATTTGATGGTGTCAAATTTGCAAATGAACTGGAGCTCAGCAGTTTCTGTTTGGAGTCTGGTCCTGAAGTTTTTTTGCTGTAAGATGGCTACCTTTACATCTGCTATTGTGTGGCCAGGGAGGTTGAAGTGTTCTCCTACAGGTTTTTGTATATTGCCATTCCTGATATCTGACTTGTGTCCATTTATCCTCTTGCGTAGTGACTGTCCAGTTTGGCCAATGTACATAGCAGAAGGGCATTGCTAGCACATGATGGCATATATAACATTGGTGGATGTGCAGGTGAATGAACCGGTGATGATGTAGCTGATCTGGTTAGGTCCTGTGATGGTGTTGCTGGTGTAGATATGTGGGCAGAGTTGGCATCGAGGTTTGTTGCATGGGTTGGTTCCTGAGTTAGAGTTGTTATGGTGCGGTGCGTGGTCGCTGGTGAGAATATGCTTAAGGTTGGCGGGTTGGCTGTGGGCGAGGACTGGCCTGCCTCCCAAGGTCTGTGAAGTGAGGGATCATTGTCCAGGATGGGTTGTAGATCAAAGTAAAATAGTGGCATGCAGCTGAAAGGAGCCAAACATCTCTTTAGTTTGAGAAGTGGAGAGAGATGAAACTTGTTAGCAAAATGTCACTGATACTTTGGGCATCACAGTATATATCAAAACCCTTGATAAACACACTTGCAAAGAAATTCTCTCCTAAAAAAGATTTGGGAAAGGCTTTTGTGTTGCTAGACGTCAGATGCTCTTCGCCCTTGGAAACATAATTCTCTGGAATTTGGCAGTGGGTTGGGAATTAACAGTAGTGCCAGTTATGAGGGTGTGAGGACTTGCATCTTGTATGTGATGTTTCAACATATGAGTCTTCCAGAGAAAGAGCAACTTCCTTAAAGTCTAATATACAAACCCCCACGATCTTATGCTTACTAGTACTGACCTCTTGAGCAAATATGCTACTAAAACATTGAATTCCACTTCTCACTGCTTTGAGCTGAGATGCTTTCAGGGATTTTAATCTGCATCTCAAAACTGTAGGGAACGGACTGCCTCACAAAGCAGCTTCAACCTTTTTTCTTAAGGTTCTGTATCTTATATGAGAAGTTGAAGTGGTATATGGGAGACAAACGTTGAACTTTCTAGATGCTTGTTTTTAATGGGGCTTTTGTGGTTCTTGATATTTTAGTTTTGGAAAGTTTCTATTATGTAGTGCATTCAGCATTCATGCATTCTGAGCCCTCATGTTAGGTTGCATTGTTCTGCTTGGGAGCCTGTTTGTGACTGCTGGTTTGCTGGGATTAGCTTTTTTTTGTTATCTCTTTTATATTTGTCTAAAGGTGTAGTAAGAAGTAAAGCGAATTGAGTAAAAGCACAAGGCCTATGAATTCAGAGAGAGATACAGTACATAGATACTCTGGTGATGGAAGGCTTCTGACACTCGGGGTGCCACGGCTCTGGGCAGGGGGCTCAGGGCTTCTGCCCCACAGGAGCACTGGGGTTCAAGGCTTTAGACCTGGGGGGGAGCACTGCGGCTCAGGGCTCTAGCTACAGGGGGGCTGAAACAGGCGCTCCCCTCATAGCTAAAGCCCCAGCGCCTCCTGTGGGGCTGAAGCCCCAAGCCCAGCACCCCACATGAGGCGGAAACCGGGAGTGGAGCTGCAGGGCTGAGCCCCCGCCTGGAGCCCTGATCACCCCTCCACCTTGCGACTGCAGTTCCAACCCCCTGTGGCCGAAGCCCTGAGCCCCAGGGCTAGAGCCCCAAGGCAGTGCAGTATTTGCTTTTTGTTTGGGTTTTTTGTCTGCGCTGCTGCCTGATTGATTTACTTCCAATTCCACAGGTTGTCCAGTTGACCAGTAAGACACTAACTCTGATGCTCATATCTTTGAGGTTCTACCGTATAGCAATAAAGGGGAAAATTATGGTTAAGTGGAATTATTTGAAAATGTCATTTGGGCACTTGAAACTAAAGACTAATAAAATGTGCTTCTTTTCCTTGCGGGAAAACCTTTACGTGATGATATCTGACAAATTCACATAGATACTGGAAATTAAAGCTGACTGCAATTGAAGTGTGGTATTTACTTCAGATTTCTAACATGGTCTTGCTGGCTAGTGTTTTTTTTTTTAAAAAAAAAAAGGCGGGGGGCGTCTTGCTGTTAATACAAAGGTCCCTAAAAGCTATAGGAAAACTACATTAATATTTTGCCAGCAAGAATGGTCTAAGCATGGTTCTTGACTGACAATTTGAACTGTAGTCATACCAGGCATTAACATTCAGTGGAAAACTATTTTCAGCATCAATGAGAGAGTTCAGAGATGTTCATAAATTATGTTGCCTCTACTCTGGAATATGGTAGTAAGAGTGCTGTTTAACAAACTAATGCTTGGTACCTGAGGTTGCATCTACACAGGCAGTTTTGAAGGAAACCTCCCATCACTGCATCATCACCAGTACATCTCCATTTGTTGTAACAATGGTGGGAGTACTAATGCAAATTGTGGTAAAAATGTTGTAGGCTGGTCTACACTAATGCTCCCACTCCTGGGAGGTTTCCTGAAAATTGCCGTTGTGGATAAGGCCTGGAATGTTACCAAGAACACAACTGCCATACTACAGTGATGGTCAGTGAATAGTGTTGTGAATTAGTACTCCTCAAAACATACACATAGCTAACCAGCTCTGTAAGCACCCCTGCAAATGTTATAAAGATCAACACTCTTTAAAACAAATGGAACTTAGGCAACAAACTGTGATGTATATTTGCTTTTCATCCAAAAACTGCTACTGTATTTTGCATAACTTAAAAAGGAGAGAATGTTCTGTCAGGGCAGGCAGTCCTGTTAACAGCGCCCAGCAGTAATCCTAATCTGTAGAAACAAAGGTGTGAACAAGTTTCTGAATCTTGTAAATATGCAGTCGCTAGCAGCATTTCAGGGTTATTAAAAGAGGTGGTGATGAAGAGCTTTACAACACATGCTATTCAAAGGCTTAGATGCTCCATTGTAAAAACTCAAATGCCTGAACAAATAGCAGGCACAGGGATAAAGTATATGCTTGTGTCCACTCAGGTCCAGTGCTTTGAAAAGGCATCCAGAATGTACATGCATTGAGGTCTAGGCTCCACTACAACGTTAGGTCAATGTAAGCCACCTTGTGACAACCTAGTTGTGCATGTGTCTACACTTACGTTTGTCTCCTACCTAGGTAAGCACGCTGTTACATTAATGCAGTAACACCATCTCCCCAAGTGGCATTGGGCCATGGTCAATGTACTGAGGTCAACACAGTACAAGTGTAGATACCGCATTTCCTATGTTAACCCTAACAGACTTCCTGCAGCTGTCTCACAATGCCTGAAACCAACCACTCTGGTCAAAATTGTGAATTTCGGTGCCTGGGGTCACAGAGAGCGGACGCCTCCCCCCGACACCAACCTGTTAAAGCACTGCAGATTTTTGAAATGCATTTTCCTGATCGTCTTGTTTGACGAGCACAACTAGCAGTTCTCCAATGTTGTGTGTAACTGCTCAGCTGACCATGCCAGCTACGTGCTTCAGATGCATTCTGGCTTGGAATAGACCGAAGGTATTGGCTTTCCTGGGCCTGTGGGGAGAAGAGGACATCTACGAGCAAATTGCATGGGATGCAGGAGAAGGCATATGAGAGAGAGCAGCAGCAGTGCTACATGAAAGCAAAGGAACTGCGGCAGGCATATCAGAAGGCCAGGGAGGCCAACAGTTGGTCCAGTCTGAGCTGCAGACTTGCAGCTTTTACAAAGAGCTGCATGCTTACTTGGCAGAGACCCCACCGCCACTCTGCACACCACCATGGATCTCTCCGAGAAGCCCAAGTCACAGGCCCCTAGTTTGAACAGCGAAGAAGAGGAGGAGGATGGGGGACATGTGACTGATGGGTCCGGCTGCACTGTGAGCCAGGACCTGTTTGAGACTCCACTGCAATCCAGTCAGTCCTGGCAGTAGAGCATGGACGAGCCCAGAGCAGGGGAAGGAACCTCAGGTAAGTGTAAATGTATTTCCCATTACAGTGATGTACTGATGGCATCCCCAACTTAACAGGACACAGCTATGGACTTTTCATTAACTTACTCATACTAGAAGTGGTAGCGGTACAACAAAGAGAGGCAGAGGTGTTGTCTGCTTTGCATTCCCCTGTACAGTTAGGCAGGCGGGCATGCAGAGCAGTTGGATGTCACTTGAATCTTCCTGAGAGATCTCAATGAAACTTTCGTGGAGGTACTCTGCAATCCTCTCCCAAAGGGTTCTGGGGGTGGCAGCCTTATTTCTTCCTTCCCAGTAGGACGCTTTCCCATGCCAGTAGTCAATAACTTCAGCAGGCACCACTGCAATAAACAAGCTGGCAGCAGATGGGCCCAGGTGTTTTGGGACCAGCAGCAGCTGTGCTCTCTGTGCCTGTCACCCTCAGGAGTGAGATATCCGCTAAAATCACTACTGCGTGTGGAAAATGGTTGCAGTATTCAGTTCCATTCTCTATACTAATCGTTTAACATCGGATGGGTAGCCGTGTTAGTCTGTATCCACAAAAACGAGGAGTCTGGTGGCACCTTAAAGACTAACAGATTTATTCGTGCATAATCTTTCGTGGATAAAAAACCCACTTCTTCAGATGCATGGATCAATAAATCTGTTAGTCTTTAAGGTCCACCAGACTCCTTGTTGTTTTTGTGATAGTTTAATGTAACTGAGCCATTTCCCCCTACATTTTCCACACCAAGGCTAGTTCTGTGAGTGGTGCCATGCATAAGCGCTCTGAAGCAGAAGTGTCAATAAGGATGTCTTGTTTAAAACTTTGGGGCGCGGGGGGGAGCAGGGAAGGGAGTTCTGAATCTTAACTTCCGCTTTCTGTTGTGACTGTACTGACAATGGTATGTTTGTGTGTTTTATCTGTAGTTGCTGCTGTTGTGGCTGTGAGAGATTGCTCTTCCATACCTGCCAAATGCTGAGCCGGAGAAAGAAGAGAACTCAGGATGACATGTTCAGCGAGATCATGTAAGCCAGTGCTGCATCAGACCGGGAGCAGAGGGCCTGGAGGGTGAATATTGCAGACTGTATGGAGGAGGACAGAGCAGACAGAAAAAAGGTGCAGAAAAAGGAGAGGAAAATGCACCAGGACACAATGGAGCATCTCCGGCAGCACACACAGATGTTGCAAACTCTCATGGACCTAAAGGTTCAATAGTCATGGGCTCGCTTCCCTTTGCAGTCCATGGAGAACTCCATTACAGCACTTCTCTATATTCCCCTCAACATTCCACGTGGCACCAGGGACCCACATCTCTACTCTGACCACTCCACGTCAGGGGACATTAAAAACAGCTACACTTTCACATGCACTGACCTGTGAAAGACATGGTTGCTGTATGTATAGCTAAAATGGATGTGAATGTTCCTTCCCCTTGTAAAGTTCTGTTCCATAAATTTAGTCAGTTTTTAATGTTTTTGCTTTTAAATTGCACAGAGTTTTCTTTGCATTGGTTTTGTTACTCAATAAAGTTCTGTTGGGAAAATAATTACATATGCTGCAGAGTGGCTAGTGGTGCTGAAAGCACCTGCTTACTTGTTATTGTACAGAGTGACACAACTCAGGATCAGTGACAAACAGTATCATCATAAATGCACAGCAAGTACTATAAAATTAAGTTACTTTGACAGTATTATATTCATAGATGTACACCAAGCACCACACAATTCCTAACAGGCCTCAAAACAGCATGTCCAGGTAAAGCCCAGTACACCACAACACGTTACTGGGATTCACTGTTCAAGTGCTCTTCCAGAGCTTCCCTAAGCTGTAGAGTTCCTTGTTGTGCTCATCTGATAGCCCTTGTGTCTCGGTGTTCAGAGTCAGCAGAAAGCCACTCTACCTCCACCCCGCTGGCAACTTTCCCCCTTCCCTTCACAGATATTATGCAGGACAAACAGGCGGCTGTAATGGCTGGGATAGTCTTTTCACGGAGATTCAATCTTGTGACCAAACAGTATCAGCATCCCTTCAAGCTACCACAAGTGCATCCAACTGTCCTTCTGCACCTGCTGAGCTGATACCGGTAGCTGTTGAGGTGGCTGGTGTATGACTTTGAGTTGGGAGTAGGCTGGGCCCCCAGGATCACTATTGGAATGTCAACATGCAAATGGTAATCTGCTGCTTGGGAAAGAGCACCTGGTGGTAGCTTTCTAGAAAACTGCGTTCTTAAAGATGCAAGCGTCATGCACCTTCCCTGACCAGCCAACTTCGATGTTGATGACTCATCCCTGGTGATCCACCAAGGCTTGCATAAACATAGAAAAGTAGCCCTTTCTGATGACATACTCTGTGGCAAGGTGATCTGGTGCCAAAATAGGGATATGTGTGCTGTCTCTTACTCCATGGCAGTTTGAGAACCCCATTGCTGCAAATCCATCCACTGTGTCCTGCACTTTGCCGAGAGTCACAGTCCTGCATAGCCAGAGACAGTTAATGGCCCTGCACACTTGTAGGACCGTGGCTCCCACAGTGGATTTTTCCATCTCTCAAATGACTTTCCACTGACTGGTAGTAATCCAGCATTGCAAATTACCACAATGCAATCGCTATTCACTTCTCCGCTGTCAGTGCAGCTTTTGTTCTGGGGTCCCTACGCTGGAGGCCTGGAGCAGACTCAGCACGTGGATCTGGGAATGCGACCTTGTGCATCCAGAAGTTCTGCAGTCACTACTCATCATCCTAAGCCTGCATTACAGTGCAATCCCACCGCTCAGGGCTCGTTTCTCAGGCCCAGAAGCGGCACTCCATCATTTGCAGCTGCTTCATGAATGCCACCAACGATCCTGAATTGGTTCTCGCTTGTCTCTCAGCAATCTGCCCTCCAGCAAATCGTCCCGTTCCCCGCGTCTCCTCTTGCAGCTATGCCAGTACTGGAGGATTGTGTGTCTTGTGCTTGCAACACTTATGACAGTAGTGCAGAGCTGTTCGGGCTCCATGATTGTGTCAGAGATGGTGAGCGAGGAGGGCTGCACTGGTTCATAGGATCTTCAAACAGGTGAAAATTGTGGGCTATAGATGACATGGAATGGAGACAGCTGTACGCTTGTAAGTTGACCCCTTTCTCCCAGTCACCCCTGCATGACTAGTTTCTGCCAAAACTTACCAAAAGACAGTGTGCTGGATGGTGGCGGGTTGTGTGCTGGGATACCTACTCGGGGTGCACCGTGCTGTGTATCAGCACAGCCACTCCTGGTGAATACGTGCAGCACAGATGCAAGGAGCCAAATATGAAGAGAAACAAGCAATATACTAACTGCGGTGGCTTAATGCCAACATAACTTGTGGAGGCAAAAGTTCGTATTGTAGACATGCCCTTACAAATGTAGTTTATCCATCTCCTGGTTTCAGAAGGATACTTCATAATGGCAGACAATGACGTGTGGATGGAGTTAAAAGCCTGGAATTTAGTTGAATGACAGCAAATTTTGTAAAAGATCCTTAAAGCTGAGGCTTAATGGCCATGAAACTTGCTGATAAGTAAGGATAAGATTGTCACAGAAGTCAGATTCAGTGACTTTCAGAGACCTCCATGACACTTTCCCTTCAGCCCTGGTGCAGTGGGGCTGGAGCTATCAGCCGGTGAGGCAGCCCCAGATCTCCCAGATGCTGCGGGTGGCAGGGGGGCCCCAAAGTCCCCAGCCACAGCGGGGCTCCGGGGCTCTTTCCCCCCTATCATTTTTAGTACAAGTCACAGACAGGTCATGGCTTCTGTGACTTTTTGTTTATTCCTACAACTTGTCTGTGACTTTCACTAAAAATAACCGTGACAAAATCTTAAACTTACTGATAAGATATTTCAGCAACAAAAGCAGGTGTCATTGAATTGGAGATCTCAGATGAACAAGAATACCAGGCTAGAAACACCTGATTTAAGTGACTGAGGGCTTGTCTACACTTGAAACCCTACTGCGGTGCCGCTGCATTGCTGCAACTGTGCTATTGTAACACTTCAGTGTAGACACTACCTATATCGACAGGAGGGCCACTCCTGTCAGCCTAGTTAATTCATCTCCCCAAAAGGCGGTAGCTAGGCCAATGGAATAATTTTTCTGTCCTAGCACGGTCTACACCGGGGGTTAGATCGACTTAACTATGTCGCTCAGGTGTGTGATTTAGCCCTGGTCTACACTTGGGGGGGGATCGATCCAAGTTACGCAACTTCAACTACGTGAATAACCTAGCTGAAGTCGATGTACTTAGATCGACTTACCGTCGTGTCTTCACTGCGGTGAGTCTGCTGCTGCTGCTCCCCCATTGACTCTGCCTGCGCCTCTCGCGGCGCTGGAGTACACGAGTTGACGGGAGAGCGATAGATTGATCGCTGCCCGCCGATCCGGTGGGTAGTGTAGACATACCCTTAGCTGGGTTGATGTAATTTTGTATTTTTGTATGTACACTGTCACTGAGTGGTGTCAGGCTAATGAGAAAAGGTCCAGTCTTGTAGCTGTGGCAAAGAGTAGATGGACATAGAGTGCTTGGGAGCAACAGAATCCTGATTTAGTCCAAGTGCTAAATCTCAAGCACTGCTCTTGTTTACAAGGTGAATTAACAGTTGAGGGAGAATCCAACATGTTTGTGTGGAGAGAAAAATCTCAGGTTCCTAAAACAGATGAGCCATCCATCTTCAGTAAGGCAACTGAAGTCCCTTGATCCTCAAAACATTCTCACCTGGACAGCCAAATGTTTTTGAGAGGACCTGGATATCTGTTCTAAAAGAGCCAAGTAACTTGGGGAGGTAGCAAGCAAAATTAAACAGGAATAGCAAAAGTGGACTGGAATGAAAGGTGCACAGATGTAGAAAATGGATGGCTATAATTGGAGACTGCCCAAAGGAATTTATATCAGATTACCACTCCACCTTCACAGCCAGAGCATGCTGTCTCTTGCAGTAAAGCAAACCCATCTTGTGGGGCAGGTTGGATCTTGCCAAGTTTCCGTAAGGCTCAAAATTAAAATAGGAAACCGAACTTAACCCAAAATATTCTCAAGTACTGAATGAGAACTGACTTAGTGAGAGCTTGTCTCGCTATTTTACAGAACTGGGAGTCGAAGTGGTAGACATGATGCTTGTTGCATTTGGTTAACTAACAGATCCTCCGTACCTCAGAGGACTTCATCTGTGATGAGTAATGTGCACTTTAGGTATTAGGAGCTGTAGCACCAAGCAACCATATCCTCTATGCTATAGGGCACCTTCAAATTTCAGACACCTGACAGCCCCTTATTAGATATCCCAGCACCCACGATACCTCAGCAGCTTGGGGTAGGAATGAAGAGCCTGGGCTTTTCACCAGCGTGTTTTCCCTGGACCTCCCTGACCGTGTAGGCTTACCCTATTGATATATTTTGCTTTCCACAACCAACTCTCTGTACAATTTTTCATGAGTGATGTACCTGAGTATTCGGATTCTAATATCTAAATTGTATTTTTATATTTATTCACCTACATTTGGGTTATTGGTGATTATGCACTATATGCATCTGAAGAAGTGGGCTGTAGTCCACGAAAGCTTATGCTCTAATAAATCTGTTAGTCTCTAAGGTGCCACAAGTACTCCTGTTCTTTTTGCGGATACAGACTAACACGGCTGCTACTCTGAAACCTATATGTATCTTATTACTTTTAAAACAAACTTTGTATTTGTGGATAGTCTAAGCGCTATACCCAGATGTACAGACACCCTTTTCTTAACTTGTGTACTATATAATTTTTTAACATTAGCTTTAATAAAAATTTTAAATCTATCTCTGGCCATCGGGTTTAATCCCAAAGCTAGATGTCCACTAAATCTTTCAAGCCACTGTGATAGGAAAGAAACTGAAACAGTCTGTGCAGACAGTGAGTCAGTCCAGAACATGAGCTACTTAATCTTAATAAAGCTTGGCCTTACGAGAGATCTTGCTGAGGGAGTTGGTACAAGAAATGAGGCAGAACGGGAAACAATGGACTCTGGCTTAAAAGGGTCAGTGCGCATTGGAAGGCGCAACAACTAAAATGAATCGTGTCTTCCCTTGCCACTCACCTCCCCATAAAATTACTACTGCAACTATAAGCTCTCCCCAGGGGCTTCCAGTTTACCAACCGGAACAGGATTTTCCTACTGGTTTGTTTTTTAATGGAGCAGAAGCCAATGGGGCTTTCTTTTATTTACTTTTAAGTTTGTGCGCCAACATCACTTAATGTCGTCTCCCATACTGTGCCTAACTTTCACGGACTGCTTCAAGTAGTTGCTTCTACAGGGCTAACAGCAGCATAGTTTTCTATAAATCTGTATATGTGCTCAGATACCATGGTGATGGACACACACAAAATAAAACTTTACTATGTATTTTAGAGGAGGTTTTTAGTGGGTGGGGTGGGGAGAGATTTATTTCTCCAGCATGGTGACAGGAATGTTCACTTTACCCAAAGATTTTTGTCATCATTCAAAAGTTCTGTCAGCTTGCTATCTTACAATATCAGATGCCCACGTCCATGTGACTTCTTGTGCAGAAGTTTTGATTAGCAAGGATTTAAATTGTGCTTACCTGCTGTTGAATGAGTACTGAGAGCCCCAGTTGCTGTGAGGTCTGTAGGTGGTGGTTGGGTCTTTTTTGCACAAGTACTGAGTTTCAGATCATATTGTAGAGGTCTGTCGCATCTTACGCGCTTTTAACATGTGTGAATTCAGCTTTACGTGGTCAGCAAAAACAAAAGAGAAAAATAGCAATTTAAATACTGTTCCTGTAGTGTGGGCGATTCGGTCCGCCATTACACGCAATGTAATTTTGACTATAAGCGGTTATCGCTTTACACGCTGACTGTGGAACGTAACCCCAGCGTAAGACGAGACAGACCTGTAATATGTTCAGAGTGCTGTATCTGTATAAACTGGATGACGTACACTACAGCATATAGTGCAAAGCTGAACAATGCTATATCTTCAATAATATCACTCATTTCACCTGAAGGGGGAGGGATAGCTCAGTGGTTTGAGCATTGGCCTGCTAAACCCAGGGTTGTGAGCTCAATCCTTGAGGGGGCCATTTAGGGATCTGGGGCAAAAATCTGTCTGGGGATTGGTCCTGCTTTGAGCAGGGGGTTGGACTAGATGACTTCCTGAGATCCCTTCCAATCCTGATATTCTGTGATTCTATTAATCGCTTTACAGTTGCAATGAATTGTGGCTGAAATAACGGGCTGGAAGGCTTGCCAATGGCTTCCCTCACTCCCTGCTAGGCAGGAGCTGGGGGGGCGGGCGTGACCTTTGTGTGTATTTATTTTTAGGAGTAGCCTCTGTGATGAAGTGGGAATGTTCATAATGTTTTCTCTGAATACTGTGTGGGTGCCTCAGTTTCCCCTATGCAGTTCTCAAGTATCTAGGTGGTGGGAGAAGGGGGTGTGATTGTTGCAGAGCCCTAGAGGGCAGATGTGATGCTGTCTGGACAGAGAATGGCCAACACTCTGTCTCCTGGCAACTAATGGCCTGGGCCCCTCCTCTACAAAGGTGCTAGCTGAAGGTGTTGGAGAACAAAGAGATTAGGAGACCTTCTGGCCCGGGAAAGGGACAAGGGGGGAGGAGGGGCTGGAGAGTTTCAGTTTGGGGCTGGCTGGGGAATTGGAGGGAACCCCAAGGCTGGGGTCTAAGATCCTTACCCCCCCAGAAGGACCTGACTAAGGTCCTGTTTATGCCTACAAGCTCTGGTTTGGACTGTGTTCTTGTCGTCTAATAAACCTTCTGTTCTACTGCCTGGCTGAGAGTCACGGTGAATCGCAGGAAGCCGGGGGTGCAGGGCCTTGTCTCCCCCAAACTCCGTGACAGCCTCCCATTCCTTCTGGAGTGGAGGGGAAGGCTCCCAGGCAGTAAGGCGGATTGAATTGCTCAGTCTGGCTAGAAGCTGGTAATGGGTAAGATACTTACCTAACTTGCAGAAGTGCTGGGGATTGCTTAGTATATTGGGAGAACATAAAGTCCTGTCTGAGAGGATTGCTGACATTCAGCATTTCACAGAAGAAATAAGAATACCTACAAAAGTTGCATGATTTTCATGAGCAACTGCCGGAAGCAATCAATGCTGAATTGGGAGGGGAAGCTTTTTAAACGAAAGGGTCTGGTTATTAATTTTGTATTATGGTTACACGCCTCTGTTCAAATACAGCAATGAACTATAGAAATATTACACTTCCTTAGCACTCATCCTTTGGTTTTTTCCTTCCTTCACCAGGACTTGACTGGCATAGAGTCTATGGACCAGTGTCGTGACACCCTGGAGCAACACAACTGGAACATAGAGGTACCAGTTAGAATTATAGTGGAGGCACTTTTCTTTCCATCAACTTAGATGAAGAGTCTGAATGACTGTGGGTCTCTCAAAGTAGAATTTTCTTTCTTAAAGGATCCTTGTAGTGACATGAGTAATTATAATCAAGGTCATATTATAAAACCATCGTGCTTACACTTCAAAAGTAATCTCCAAGCTCCTAATCAGCCCCACCCCAGCAAGCTTTATTCCGTTGTTTGATTGTTAAGAATCTTAGGTGGTCTCATTTAATTGTGGTTGTTCACAATTTCCATTCATATTGAGTTGAGCATTGAACTGAGTGTACACTCTCTAAATTGCAGTTATCTCGTATTCCTTTTTTCTTGATCTCCAAGTGTAAATCGGAAAACACGTCCCTAGTGGATGCATTCAGACCTTGCTAATGTTGGGAAACATGATGGAAGTTGTCACCGACCCCAGGGTCTGGTCTATGCCCCAGCCTGTACCCAGTCCCTTGGAAGTGACCACTTTAGTATGCCAGCCCCCAAGAACCCACGTGATTCCACGGGGGCAGGCCCATGAATTCCAAAACTGGACCTTCAGGCATCAGCAATCTCTGTCTGTCTTCATGGCTCCCTGCAGCGAATCCAGCCCAGCCAGACTCCTGTGGGAGGCTTGTACTGTACCCCTTCAGGGTGCAATACTCTCAGTGAGTATTTGCAACTACCCAGGTGACCTTTTCCACACACAGTCACCTGGCGTACAGCATCTGAAAGTCCTTAAGCCGGCAAAGGTTAAGAGAAAGTTCAACCTGGCCACTTCAGCAATGCTGCTATCGAAGCTCTTTCTTCCTGTCTCTGTCCCTTTGTCCTTGGTCCCAGCCAGGTGAGTGTCACTCCAAAGGCCAGCTCTTAACCCAGCCACATGACACCTTTCCCCTCTGTTCTCCACCTGGGGCCTTTGCTCTGCTCTTCTGCTGAGGGGTTGGGGGAAATCTCTTTCCTCGTGGCTGCTGGTTGCTATCAGTGAACGTGCTAGTGATTGGGGTTTCCATTGTCTTTCCACATGCTCTATTGCTATGGGTTGGTTTCAGCCAGTCCTTCAACACTCAGACAGGTAGGTGTGTGAGGAACTCACCTCATGTCCCCTGCTCTCCTCCAAGAGCTTTCTAACCCTTCACACTCCGTGCATAGCAGTGCAAAGCACCAGAGGGACACTGAGGCCCAGAGTGGAATCAGAAAAATATTACCAAAATTCCCACTTCACAATAGCTATGAACTGAATTCAGCCCAATCACACTTGCTGTAAAACTGCTCATTATTGTTACCGCTTCAATCCATTTAGAGAAGCTACCAACTTTTTTTTTTTTTTTTTTGCCATATTGAATCTCTGTACTGACCTTCTGTGGCTCTGCTCCCATTTACCTCTACTCCTCTTGCACACTTTACAAGCACCCCTCTAAACCACTCTTAAGTCTTAGCGTCTTCAACCATGCAGTCCCCTACACCTCTACAAGCCTTCCAGGCAACATGCATGCAGTTCTGTCACGCCTTTTAAAACATTCTTAACACCCGCTTAGATCATGACACACAACGGCCACATTCGGTCAGACCAATGGTCCATCTAGCCCAGTATCCTGTCTCTGACAGTGGCCGTTGCCGAATGCTTCAGAGGGGATGAACAGAACAGGGCAATTATCATGCGATTCACCCCTGTCATCCAGTCCTAGCTTCTGGCAGCCAGAGGCTTAGGGATTCCCAGAGCATGGGGTTGCATTCCTGACCATCTTGGCTGATAGCCATTGATGGACCTACCCTCCATGAACTTATCTAGTTCTTTTAGGAACCCAGTTATACTTCTGGCCTTCACAACATCCCCTGAAAACGAGGTCCACAGGCTAAGTGTGCGTTGTGTAAAGAAGTACTTCTTTCTATTTGGTTTAAACCGTCTGCCTATTAATTTCTTTGGGTGACCCCTGGTTCTTGTGTCATGGGAAGTGGTAAATAACACTTTCCTAGTCACTTTCTCCACACCAGTCATGATTTTATAGACCTCTATCATATCCCCCCTTAGTCGTTTCTTTTCTAAGATGAACAGGCCCAGTCTTTTTAATCTCTCCTCACGTGGAATCTGTTCCATCCCCCTAATCACTTTTGGTGCCCTTTTTCCAAATCCAGGATATCTTTTTTTTTTTTTTTTTTAAGGAATGACTAGAATTGCATTCAATATTCAAGTGCGGGTGAACCATGGATTTATATAATGGCATTATGATATTTTCTCTCTTAATCTATCCCTTTCCTAATGGCGCCTAACATTCCACTGATGACCTCCTGCCACGTGCCTGCATTCTTTCCTATACTACCGCGTGGAGCCCCTAGACTGGGAGGTAGGGCTATGAACGGATTGCTTGTTTGGTACAGCTCTCCAACTGTACAGCACCGTGTAAGCTCAGTGTTGTACAAATGTGAGACCCCTTGGAAACACCTAGTCTGGAAGTTGGCAGTAGTTACTTTATTTTGATGTGTTAAGTTGCACGTGTCCAGGGCTCTAGGCATAGGGACAACTAACACCTACCACAAACTTCAGAATGGAACCAGTGTATTTTCTCTAACCTGCACGTATCCATGGCAACTTTTGATGGGTCCCTTTTGCTGCTCCTCCTATGATAGGCAGCTGTACAGGACCGGTTGAATGAGCAAGAGGGTGTCCCAAGTGTCTTCAATCCACCTCCATCCCGGCCGCTGCAGGTCAATACAGCCGACCACAGGATCTACAGCTATGTTGTTTCAAGGCCGCAACCAAGGGCAAGTTATTTACTAGTTTGGGTTTGTCTCGTTGTGTGGAATGGGTGATATCTCTGAAGAAGGAAAGAAATCAATCAACAGGGAAAGGAACTCCGTTTCCTTAGCAGATCTGCTTTCTTGTTTCTAAATATTTTCTCCTGAAAGCTACAAACAGTGCAGCTCCCTGGGCAGAACTGTTCTTACCCTCTCCATTACTACTTTGGATGTTTTCCTTTCTGGTATTTATCATAGTACACAGCAAACTCCTTCCTGCCCATATAGCTTGGAGTGAGGGCAGAGCAGAATTCCAATTCAGTTGTCCCAATTCAGCTAGAATGCTTTCTTGCTGTAGAACCATCTATTTGTATGACAGCCTGCTGAACTGATGTGGTCTGCTTTATGTGTGTTAGTATAAGATGTCAATTAACCTGACTGTAGATGGTTAATATGTAGCACTTGTATAACACTTCAGTCTTCACAGAACCCCTGTAAGATGAGTAAGTGCTGTTATCCTTATTTCACGGGTAGGGAAAGTGAGATGGAAGATTAAAGCCCAACTTTTGAAAAGTGGTCACTGGCTTTGGGTGCCTAAAATGTCTCAGGTTGGGCTCTCAAAGTGAGGCACCTGTTGGTGACTACTCAGAAGATTTGGCTTGCCTGAGGTCATCCAGCAAGTCACTAGCTTACAGGCCTGAGATCAGAGCACTAGACCACACTGTCTGTTTCACATATATTGCAGCGTGTTTGATGCTGGATAGAGGGTTATCTGCACTACTGTGTCTCAAGGGGCAGGGATAAATACCTAACACTTTGTTTGTAATTTCAGGGCCTGTTGGGATGGGGTTACTACTTGATAATGCTTCCATTCCGATTTACCTATTACACATTACTTGATATATTTAGGTAAGTACTTTTTTGTGCAGGCTGTTTATTGATTGTAGCAAAGCAAAATCTAACTCCCAAGTATGGCTGTGCTGCTTTTGGTGTTATATCTAATAAGACCATCAGGGTTTGTATTAAGCAAATACTCACACTTCAAAGTTCTCTGTAGCGTTGTCTGGTTTCTGTGTCTTGGAAACCTAGAACATAAAAGTTAGTAACAAATGAATGTTGTATAGTAGAAAGTAGATTTCAGAGAAGTATTATCTCCAAGAACTCATGGAGGATGGGTGAGGTCGCAGAGGACTAGAGAAGGGGGAACAGAGAGGACCCAGGGAATTATAGACCAGTCAGCCTAACTTCAATACCTGGAAAGATACTGGAACAAATTCTGAAACAATCATTTTGTGAGCACCTAGAGGATAACAGGGTTATAAGGAATAGCCAGCATGCCAAACCACCCTGATTTCTTCCTTCGGCAGGGTTACTGGCTTAGTGGATGGGGGGAAACATTAAAATCAAGATATATCATATCTACTAAAGCTTTTGACACAGTCCCATGTGACACTCTCATAAGCAAATTTGGGAAATGTCTCTAGATTAAATTAGTATAAGGTGGGTGCACAACTGGTTGAAAGACTGTACTCAGAGTAGTTAACAAGGGTTCGCTATCAAACTAGGAGCGATTACCTAGTTGGATCCCACAGGGGTCAGTCCTGGATCCAATACTATTCAGTATTTTCATTAATGTTTTGGATAACGGAGTGGGAGAGTATGCTTATAAAATGTGCAGATGACAATATGCTGGGAGGGGTTTCAAGCACTTAGGAGGACAGGATTAGAGTTGAAAATGACCTTGACAAATTGGAGAATTGGTCTGAATTCAGCAAGATGAAATTCAGGAAAGATAAGTGCAAAGTACTTTACTTAGGAAGGAAAAATCAAATGCACAACTACAAAATGAGGAATAATTCCTAGATGATGGTGGTGCTGAAAAGAACCTGGGGTTATAGTGGATCACAAGTTGAATATGAGTCAACTGTGTGAGGCAGCTGTGAAAAAAGTTGTCATTCTGGGGTGTATTCACAGAAATGTCATACGGAAGACAAAGGAGGTAACTGTCCCGCTCTACTCAGCACTGGTGAGGCCTCAGCTGGAGTGCTGTACCCAGTGCTGGGTGCCACACTTTAGGAAAGATGTGGACAAACTGGAGCTAGTCTAGAGGAGAGCAACAGAAATGATAAAAGGTTTAGAAAATCTGCCCTATGTGGAAAGGTTTAAAAAAACGGCCTGTTTACACTTGAGAAAAGAAGACCAAATATGTGAAAGGCTGTTCTAAATAGGACGATGATCAGTTGCTCTCCATGTCCACTGAAGGTAGGACCACAAGTATTGGGCTAAATCTGCAGCAAGGAAGTTTTAGGTTAGAAATTAGGAAAATCTTTCTAACTCTAAGGGTAGTTAAGCTCTGGAATAGGCGATGGAGATTTTTAAGAACAGGTTGGAAAAACTTTGTCAGGGATGGCCCAGCCCGCTGTGCTGAGGCAGGACGTGATGAGCTCTTGAGGTCCCTTCCAGCCCTACGATTTGATTCTATTCCTAGCAGTGTCTTCTGAATCTGTAAAGGAAACTAATGTATTTAATCCTAACCTGAAATCAGGCTGACACTTGCAGTTCCTAAATATTAAGCAATGGAGACCAAACAAGGAATGGGCACACTTCTATCTATTGAGGTACTGCCCAAAGGTTCCCCTCGGGAACAAGCATGTAGGGTAACACAGTCCCGGCCTCCGAGCTTACAGTCTAAAGAGCCAAGACACAGACAACAGGCTGTAATGATTTGCTCCCTGGTGTAATCTCCTCTTCCAGCAGCTGCCTAAAATAAACAGTCGTGCGTTAAACCCTCTGTGCAACAGAACTGCAGTTCTGGAAGAGACTTGTCCTGATCGACTTCCTGTGAATTGCCAGCCAATATAAGACCAGTGAGCCCTTAAATCTGGTATCTTGTCTCTGGCTGTGGCTTATGCCTGGTGTTTCAGAGGATGTTGAACCTTACACACACACACAATACACCTGGCCTTTATGCAGCGCTGTTCATGGAGGGAGTGCAGGTGAGGAAATCCATCATAACCTCTGGCAATCAGCTGATGCTTTGGAGCACGGAACTTTACCTGGCTTAGGTTATTCTCTAGGGTGCTCAAGATGGAGTAGTCAGTGTGTTAGCTGTAAATGTTGACCAGAAAAAGTTCTTCGGAAAGTCAGTAAGCTGAATTTCCAGTGTCCTTTGCTTTTCGCCTAGGTTTGCCGTGCGTTTTATACGCCCTGACCCTCGCAGTAGGGTCACGGACCCAGTGGGTGACATTGTTTCGTTTATTCATATGTTTGAAGAAAAATATGGGAGGATACACCCTGTCTTCTACCAGGGAACATACAGCCAGGTCAGTAGGGCATGTTGGTGCAAAGGTATGTGGGACTATCTTGCTGGTATTGCCTGGCACACTGGCTCTAAAGAGGAATGACAAAAACCATTTTGCATTTTAAAAGTCCAGTACTAATGTTCAGACTCAGTAACGAGGTAATGGAGATCTCAATTATGAGCGTATTAGGAACCCGAGTCCAACCCACTGTAGGCACTTGCCATGGTGGGGTCTCTGCCAGTCTCAGGGACGTGCCAAACAATTGAAGCTGGGAAGGCAAAGCTGATCTGGCAGTTTCTCAGCAGTCTCTGTGGTTCAGAAGCCCACACCTCCTCTTTTGTTCTGCTAGTATCAGTTTTATAAGCTGACGTAGTGGCCCAAAGTCTGTCCTGATGTACACCCCATTGGAAGTGACCGGGGCCGCGCCACGGTGCAAGTCTGAGCAGAACTTAGCCCAGTAACTTCAGAAACTTGGGGAAATGGCCCCTTTGAGTCCAGGAGGTAAAAGGAGAGAACAGATCCCTCTTTTGTTGGATTGGGGTGATGATTCTTCCCAGAAGAAGAGGGGCTCCCTAACATGTCTGTCTTTGCTCCCCCCCTTCCAGTCCCAGCCCCAATGCGCGCACACTCCTCTGTTGTGGAGTCCATCCCAGGAGGTGGCTGAGTGCCAGAGAGCACTGCTCAGCCTATATCCCTTAGCTCTACTCAAGGGCTGAGGTCATTCCCTCCAGCAGTCCCTGCCCCCAGGAACAAGGGGCCATACTTAGAACCCAAACTTACCCAGCAGCCCTATGGTCATCTATCAGCAGCTCAGTGCCAGTTCAGCAGAGGCTTGCGGAGTGACGTGTTTCAGCTGAGAAGTGGGGGGTTACAGAGATCAGCTTAATAACGAGTTTCAGTGGCTGTGGTCGGAAGGTTGGATCCTACATCATCCACATTGGAAAATGGAGCCAAAAACTGCACGATTCTGGGCCATGGGAGTCCTGCAGGCTGAGCCAGAGAAACCCTCCTGGGTCACTAGGCGTGCAGTGCTTTGCCTGCCATTCTCCCAAGGCCCTGCCTGCCAAGGAGCAGTGAGGAAAGCCCAGTCGAGGGTTCCTTTCTCCTGCAGGCAGAGAATTCACTGGGCACATGGGTGTGGAGGGAGGTCTGGCATGTTCTTCAATTAGTACCACATTAGATTGAAAAACTGCTTCCCCTGGCCTATCCCACCCTAACACCAAAGGGGCAGCAGGCCCCTCCCACTCCAGCTTTTCTGTGCTCTCCCCAGGCGCTGAATGACGCTAAGCGGGAGCTGCGCTTCCTGTTGGTTTATCTGCACGGTGACGACCACCAAGATTCAGATGAATTCTGTCGGTAGGTTGGAGAGCGTTTTCTTAAATAACTGGCCATGTGTTTGGGACCCAGCTCTATGTCTGCCATCTCTTCTCTTCCTCCAGCAACACTCTGTGTGCCCCGGAGGTGATCACCCTCATCAACACTAGGATGCTTTTCTGGGCATGCTCCACAAACAAACCAGAGGGATACAGAGGTGAGTGTCCCCCTGCTGAACTCTTCCTGATTCTTGTTAAATCTGCACTAAACAGATTGGGATTGCAGACAATGTGCGTCTGTTCTGCAGGCTTGATCATTTCCGTGTGCAGGTGAGTAAGTGATAGGCCCCAGAGACCAGCCCGTGATACCTTACTACACCGAGTGGAATGGGGCTACTCCAGACCATGTTCTGCATAACCGAGGACATACCATATCTGAGACTAATATTGCAGCCCAAGGAGCCCTCTGCTCTTAATACACCTCTACCCCGATTTAACGCTGTCCTTGGGAGGCAAAAAATCTTACCGTGTTATAGGTGAAGCCACGTTATATTGAACTTGCTTTGATCCGCCGGAGTGCGCCGCCCCGCCCCCCCCGCCGGAGCGCTGCTTTACCGCGTGCTATCGGGGTAGAGGAGTACTGGCTGTTTCACACTCATGTCTCAGCAGAGTTAGCTGTTGTTCCTTTGCAGTCGGCATGCTGGCTTCCTTCAGTGGCCTTGTCATAGGGGCGTTAGGCTGAGTGGGGAAGCAGGTGCCGAATGATAGTGGTTTGTGTTGTGCCTGGGGACAAAATGGCCACAGGTGATTCCTTGGGTTTTTCCCGCCCCCTCAGATCTCAGGGGCCTTCTTAGGACTGGATGTGGGGCAAGAATGTCCACCTACCAGTCCACACTAGGCTTTGCAGCATGCCACTAAATCCTTTCCGAGCCCGTGATGCCTGTCCTACGAGTGCCTGGTGGGGGTTGTGCTGAACAATGTGTGCCCTCTTCCCAAGACTGACAACGGGGGTTGTGTGGTAGTTTAGATCTTTCGTGGCCCACAGAGTGAGCAGCTGGGTCCACGATTTGAACCTGGGACTGCCAGGCTACTGAGCCCTTGGAGGTGTCACTGTCTCAGGAAGAACACCTCTGACCGATGTCTTGGTTGCCTTCTAAAAAGGGAACGGACTAGTGGGTTGGCAGCCATGGAGTCTGAAGCTGTGTCTCTATGCCCAGCAAAGGGACTGGCAGGACCGCGGGAGCTGCCCACTTCTGGAAGCTTGGGGGAGGGGAGGCAATTCTAGTCTTATGACCCCTTGGCCTCTCTGTTGGGACTGCCAGCAGTGATGGTGGTTTCTGCGCCCATCTCCCAGTGTCCCAGGCTCTGCGTGAGAACACATACCCATTCCTCGCCATGATTATGTTGAAAGATCGCAGAATGACGGTGGTGGGACGACTAGAAGGCCTCATCCAACCTGATGACCTCATTAACCAGCTGACGTTCATCATGGATGCCAATCAGACGTACTTGGTGTCTGAGCGCCTGGAAAGGTACCAGGCTAGGAACTGGAAGCCCCAGTAATACTTATCTCGTGGAATTGGGAATTCCCATGGAGTGGGTCAGATCTAATTCAGGGGGGCTGTGAGTGTGCTGCACTTGGTTCTGCAATGCATTCAGTGGCCAGTGGAAATGCTGGTGCAGGCGGTGCACCGCCCTGATGTGTACATTCAGACTACACTGCATTCTGGGAATTGAGGTCTCCATGGGCAACATTCCTGCTCAAAGATGAATAACCACAATCTGCTCCATTTTTCTGGAGGTTTGGGGCAGTCTGGAGCGGCTGGCACCTTTCAGGCAAAGTCTGGATGTTGCTGGACTCTCTAACTGTGGCTAAGAGCGTAACTGGGCTCCAGGCATTTCGGCCAGAGTCATGCTGATACCTTCAGCCAGTCTTGTATGGGAGTCGCCGCCCCGGGTGGCTGTGCTGCTGAGTTAAGGCTGCATTTGTGATGTCCTGCTGCCGCCTCATTGACACATGTCCCCTCCAGCTACTGATGTGGGCTCCATTCAGACTGAGAGCCGATAGGACGCCAGCTCAGTGTCTCATTTCCTTAATTCTTCCTGCTCCCCAGTCAGAGAGCGTGCCTTGCTGATGGGCCGACCTGTGGGTTTCTAAAGGGAGTCAGGAACGGGCTAAAGAAACATGGGACTCACTAGCTGCAGCAGATGGGTGCAGTGTGCATGGCACCTGCCCACACTACAGCCCTCGTTTGTGCATTTATCCTCAGCCTGAAATTGAGGCCATCTGTGCCAGGGACTAGTCACCATAGAGAGCCCAGCCTCCTTCAGGAGCGGGAAACCTCCACTGTTTCAGAGCAGCATCAGCCGGGTTAGTCTGTATGCGCAAAAAGAACAGGAGTCCTTGGGGCACCTTAGAGACTAATGCTCAAATAAATGTTAGTCTCTAAGGTGCCCCAAGGACTCGGGTTCCTTCTGCAGCGTCTGTGTGCTCCTCCTTTGGGAAGGTGTTAGTGCTGGGAAGGCTATTGTCTTCCTCTTGCCCTGCCCTGCTTATGTTTCTGGGTGTGTAACCACCCCTCGTTCCCTGATGTTTGCAGGGAGGAGAGAAACCAAACACAGGTCCTGCGGCAGCAGCAGGATGAGGCGTACCTGGCTTCCCTGCGGGCGGATCAGGAAAAGGAGCGCAAGAAAAAGGAGGAACGGGAGAGGAAGAAGAGGAAGGAAGAAGAGGTGCACCAGCAGAAGCTAGCGGAGGAGAGGCGGCGCCAGGTGAGACGGAAGTGTTCCTGGGAAGCATAGCAGTAACACTGGCTCCAAGCTCTCTTGCTGCTGCTTCCTGCTAGTTTCCCACTCTGGGGCTTCCTCCCTTCCTGGTCGGCCTGCCCACTGGTTTCCAATCAGGCGCTGAGTTCATATAATCCTGCATCTGCCTCGTACGTCCTTCTCGGGGGTTTCCTGGGGCAGGACACGCTATGCCTTGGCATTGAGGCCAGCTCCATGCCAGCCTGGTGCTCTGATCTTCTTTGTTGCTTTTCAGACTCTGCAGGAGGAGAAGGTGCGCAAATCGGAATGCCTTCCACCAGAGCCACATCCTGATGACCCAGAGAGTGTGAAGATCATTTTTAAGCTGCCCAACGATTCCAGAGTGGAGAGGCGATTCCATTTCTCACAGTCATTAACGGTGAGGGGAGTCGGGAGTGGAAGGCGAGGGATGTCTAGAGCAGCAGCAGAATCCCAAATTCTTAAGCTGGCTGGACAGGCTGGGGGTGGCCACGCTCTCACCCTTGCTACAGCCTCAGTAGGCAGAGGTGATGTGCTTCCATGAGGGGGAGGGTAACTACACTTGTCACTACTGGGCAGGGAAAGACCAGATGTCAAGCTGAAATACTGCTTATCCCCTCCTAAACGTGGGCTTCCTGCTGCTTCTCAGGCCCTGGGTCTGCTCTGGAGTTCCTAGGAGCACGGAGACCAGCCTCTGGCATGCTTCAAGCAGGGACTTGAAAAACAGCTGTCCCTAGTGGGCAGTCTGGTTCTGTGTCCTCGTGCAGGGTTCAGGTTGTCTTTAGTGTTTGACAAACTAAATGCTCTGACTGCTATGAGACTAGTCGTCTGGTCCCCACACCAGCTGGGCGTTTGAGTGCCTCTGCCAGGGCTGCAGGAATTACTGCATGCTGCTTTTCCATTGGCAAATGCCTCTGTGTTTCCCTTCCAGGTGATCCATGACTTCCTGTTCTCCTTGAAAGAGAGCCCAGAGAAGTTCCAGATTGAGGCCAACTTCCCTCGCCGTGTCCTGCCCTGCCTCCCTACAGAGGAGTGGCCCAACCCCCCCACGCTGCAGGAGGCTGGACTCAGCCACACGGAAGTTCTCTTTGTTCAGGACCTCACGGACGATTGACACTTTTCCAAAACACGATGGAAGGAAAAATTCAGATTATAATAAGACTGCTGCGTACAAATGAGGGATCAGAGACCACGTCACCCGTGCCAGCCATGCTGTGTGTCTGCGCTGGCGCGAGAAAGCTCACCTACTCCCACGCACCGTCATCCCCTTACACTTGAGGGCAGAGAGGGAGGGGGGCCACCATTGCCCTCCCCAGGGAAGGGCAGAAAAGGCAGCTCTCAGTCAATATTACTTTTACTAGACCCCCAAGGCCTGCTGTCCTGTGAAGATTTGATACTTTGCTGCTCCTGGTGGCCAAAGGACACTGCACCTGTGCTGGGGAGGGGAGGGATGGACACAATTTCTTCAGCTTCCCACTGTGTATAAAAACCTTCCTTTTACTAGTTCTCTTGCTTTGTAATGACCAAAGGAGACTGGAGTTGACAATGGTATTAATTTTTTGATAAAGAGCTGGTTGAAGTTCTTAACGCCATGGGATCTTGCCCAGGGTTCTTAGCCTGCGTAGTGTAATAAACTCTGCCTCTAGCGTGCCTGTGCTAATGCTTCTGGTGTCAGTGCTTTCCTCTCCACGTAGGCTGCTCCCATTCCAGCTGCAGAGCGGGGGGCACTCTGAGCTGGTTCTAATGACCAACCTGCACCCACCTGGAATGAATCTGGTTTTCACTCTGTGTTGCAAGGTTAATCTGGCTCTGTACTTATCTTCATTCAGCCTTCTTGGCTCCAGTCGCTGTGGAGCAGCTGCTGCCTGTGTCATGTCCAGTAGAATTGCAAAACTCAGCAGCTACTAATGTATAAAAATGGCTAATGCTCTTAGGGGATGAGGCAATCTAGGAACTCCTGCTGAGTGGGGCCCTATGAAGTGCAAGTGCTCTCCCTCGGGGTGCAGGGGAAGGCTGGCTGTCCAAAAATTCATAGGGTTTGCCTAGGAGTGAGAGTCGGGACTGACTAACTAGGGCTGGCCAGATGCTATTCGTGGAGTTGTCCAGTGCAGAAAGACAACTTTCTAGTGTCTGCGCTTGCCTGGTGTGGGGAATCGTTCCTGCATCATACCAGCCCTAGAGAAGTAGAGCCACTCAAGCACCTTCCTGGTCTGCAGCCTCCTTCCAGCTAGCACTGGGCTGCACAAGAAAGAGGGTTGGTTTGTCACTGTTATGGAGGTCTCTGAGCTGGCTCCTGAGTCAGGATGCAGAATTCCCCCCTTCCCGTTATGCTGCCTTGCATCTGCATGGGGGAGTTGTGGACTGAGGGAGGGAGGTGACCTTGAGCTCTCTGGTGTGATGAGAAACAGGCAGAAGTGTTTGTTACACTGGTGCTAACCAGAGTCATTACAACTGCAACTTACCTTCCTCATGTTGGCTGTTACCCCTTTCCCAAAAGGGCTTTGAGTTCCACGGAAGGTTAAGAGCAGAGCAAAGGAACCTTAATTAGTCCTTTGAAGGAAGCCTAACCCATTTGTCCTGTTGATTGTAGGTATGTCTGGCTGAGTTCCTGCTCCCTTGACCAGCCCAC
Organism: Malaclemys terrapin pileata; assembly: GCF_027887155.1. Taxonomy (NCBI): domain Eukaryota; kingdom Metazoa; phylum Chordata; order Testudines; family Emydidae; genus Malaclemys; species Malaclemys terrapin. The sequence goes on along the minus strand of NC_071512.1, from coordinate 1,379,935 downwards.
TGCTGAGAGTCTGTTGCTTTCCCCCGGAAGGACCCAGGTACCGGGAACTATGAAGGCAGCAAGGGAAGTTATTGGTCCCCTTTCTTTGGCTGTATCTCAGCCCGGCTGCCTGAAAATACTCTTGCATCTTAACTCCGGGCCTTTTTTGCTGACAGAATGGGAACAGCTCTCCGGGCCTTCTTAACCGAAGAACTCTACTGAAGAAGTGCCGCCCTGGGTCTTTACAGCCCCAGGTACTATCGCTGGGTATCAACCACAGATTCCCCCCCCCCCGGCTGCTTTGTCCTGCCTGACTCCCAACTCCCCTGCCAGCATGAGATTCCAGGCAGGTCACCTTACACCCATCTTCATTCCCTTGTTACTCAAGTGTGCAGCCAGGATTAAAGGAAGAGTTACTGCCGCTGGGGCGCGGAGCTCAGGGACTCTGTAATCCCTGCACCGAAAGCCCACCTGCAGCAGGCCTGTGCTTGCTCACCTTGGAGAGCCAACCTGTAGCATTTCACAACTGCAGGCTGCTACAACTGCAGGATCCCACCTTGGTGCCTGCTGTGACCAGCCGGCAATGGGGCTATGCCCCTCGGAGCTTTGGCTCAGCCTGGAGAGGACATCTCACTGTTCTCAGACAGGACCCTGGGCTGGACTGATAGTGGAAGCTGCAGGTGGGGGTACGCTAGCTGGCCTCTCTGAAGGGGTAGCTGACTTCCTGTCTGGGAGCAGCCAGGGAGGAAGTGCTAGCCCACAGGAAGTGGAGACTACACTGAGCCATACTGACAGGTGAACAGTCAGGCTGGAGGGAGGTTACTAGAGTTCCACAGGGAGCTGTCTTGGGGCCAATCTTCAACAACATTTTCATTAATGACCATGGCACAAAGTGGGAGGGTGCTAATAAAATTTGCAGATGACACAGCTGGGAGCTAGTGCCAATCTGGAAGAGGACAGGACTATCAGACAAGATCTGGCTGCTGGGTATAATAAAAATGGGATGAAATGTAATAGTGCACAGTGTAAGGTCATGCACTTAGACTAGCAACAAGAATTTTTGCTGTAAGCTGGGGCTGTATCAGATGGGATGACTGAGCTGGCACTGTGATACAGACGTGAAAAAAGCTAATGCAGTCCTAGGATGCCTCAGGTGGGCATTTCCAGCACAGAAGGGAAGTGTTAGTGCCATAATGCAAGGCACTGGTGAGACCTCACTGGGAATAGTGTGTGGAGTTCTGGTCTCACTGGAACAGACGCAGAGAAGGTCAACTAGGATGATCTGAGGACTGGAAAACCTACTTTCTGAGAGGAGACTCAGAGACTTGGTCTAACTGAACAAAGGCTGAGTGGAGATAGGATTGCTCTCTATAAATACATCAGGGAGGGAGAGGAGTTATTGAAGTTAAGGGCCAATGCTGGCACAAGAACAAACGGCTATAAACTGACCCTCAAGTTTAGGCTTGAAATTAGACAAAGGTTTCTAACCATCTAGAAGTTCTAGAACAGCCTCCCCAGGGGAGTAGTGGAGGGCACAAATCCAAACGGGCTTCCACCCCTGTGGCCTGGCCCGGCCCCTGTGAAGCTGTGCTCACCTGGTGCTCAGAGCAGCCCGTAGCTTCGGTGCATTTCCACCCACCGGCTCCTCGTTGCTGCTGCAGCAAGCTGCTGGGGAGGGGACTGCAGGTCCAGGTACCCCTGACAGCATGGCGCAGAGCCCAGGACCCTGTTTCACCTGCTCGTGCAAACCTCATTTATCACCGGACATTGAGTGGGTCAGGAGCCAGCAGCTTCTCCTTCCCAGGGCCTGGCCCCAGCCTGGCTGCCTGCTCCCATCAGTCAGAGGGATCCAGCCGTGCCTCTCACTTGCAGGCTCCTGCCCCTGTGCTAATGCAGGCCCCCCTGTCCTACAATGCAACCCAGCCCCCTCCCCCGTGCAGTGCCTGGAAGCTGCAGGCCCAGCATGCAGTGCAGAAGGGAAGCTAGAGCATTGCATGCTGGGACCTGTAGGATCCAGGTCATGCTGCCTGGTGTGCTGGGTGTAGACTCCGTGCTGGGAAGTGGACGATGTGATTGGCAGCTGGGGGAGCAGGTGCCGACCCCCATGATAAGAGGGTGAACAGCCAGGGCCCCGGGCTAGCATAAGCACAGGCTAGGGTCAGCATTGGCCAGAGGCAGCGAGAAGAGAGAGGCAGGGAGGCTGGGTACGGCGCGTTGGTATACATCATACATTTATTAGTGAATATCCCTCTCAAAATCAGCCACAACATTAAAAAAAATAATGATTGCACTACTTGATCAAGCCGAACTAGCAACTTTCATTTTAAAAAAAGTACAAATCTGTTAAAAATTTCAATCCGTATAATACACATATATATAATACAACAGACTAGGTATGTTAAATGCTACAAAACCAATATGAGTCCAATGGAATGGAAAAAAACACTTTTAGAGCTTTAAGAACCTTTTTCTCTATATATTAGCCTTTTCTCAAATACATACATGGGAAAAATGAGGTAACTGTAAAATGTGCAAGTAACAGAGCAAAAAAAATTATATATATATTTATATATATATATAAAACTTTCTAACACAGAACACGCGTCCTAGCACCATCCAGGGGGGCCGCTGAGCTGTCCCTCTGGAGGGCCTGGGGACTGGAATAATAGAACAGTAAACAGTCCACTACCCCACCACAGGAACTCATTGGTAACAGTGGTATCTACAGCGCAATCAGCAATCACAAACATCCTAAATAATTGGGGGGCTGTTTTTAAATGAGACCTTAGCTGCTCATTGGAATAAATTCTGCAGCACACGAGCTGTGAGCTTTCGAGTCACCATCAAAAGAACCGTAAGGCTTTTCACCGGGCATCTTAAAGAGGGGTTAAAACAGGTGGATGCCAACACTGCTCTGATTGGCTATACACAGAGAAACGTCACCTGTGGCTATGTACAGAAGAGACCTTTGGTTAGTCGTGTCCGTGAAATAAAAACGTTGAAAACGGGGGAGGAGGGGCTGGCCGGGGCACCTGGTCCCCCAGGAGCTGCTGGTGTCTGTGCGGTTTGCCTGAGTGCAGGAGCCGGCCCTGGCCTGGCAGGCAGGAGGAGCCAGGGGGGCTGCTCGCTGGCCCCAGAGCAAACGCCAGCCCGGTGCCTCACCGGCCGGAAGGGCAGCTCTCCCGGGACAGTGTAAAAGCTTCCGCGACAAACTGGATTGTCCGTAATGGAGCAGCTGGGCCCCGTCTGGAGGATACCGTGATTCTATTGGCTGAGAGGGCAGGAAAGGCCTTCGCTTCTGCCAATCCGAAGCTGCTGTTTGGCCACAGTCCGGCCTCCCCATGCCCCAGGCACATGGTGCAAGAGGCACAAAGGTGCCAGGCTGGGAGGCTCCCAGCTCTGCCTTGAGCTAACCTGTGGGGGGGAAAACGGGCCCTCCCACCCCCACACTGCCAGCTGGATTCTGAACACCAGCCCCCTGGGGTCAGGCTTCCTGGACCCCCAAACCCTGCATGGCTGCAGGGACCCGGCTCAGTCCCTGGACTTTCCCCCTGCTCCAGGGCGCAGTATTGCTAAGCCAGTGCATGGCCCTGACCCACCCCCACCCCTAGCTGCAGCCACCAGGGCCCAGCTCAGGGCTTCCCACCAGCAGACCAGTCCCTCCACCCTGGGGGGAGGGTACACAGCCCCAGTCTGCCTGTGGGAAGCTCAGAGCACCGGGGGGCCATTCTCGTGGCCAACCCTCGCCCCAGGTGCAAGTGAGCGAGGGAGGGGTGGGGCACACCAATGAGAAGGGGGCGCTCCTCTCTCTGACCGCCTCCCCCCCCCCAACTTCTCACCTCTGGCTGGTGGAGAGGGAACGTCCGTGTGCGTTTGTTGGTTAAGCTGGCTCCTCCTCCCTGGGCTCCTCCTGACTCAGTTTACCTTGGGGGGAGGGGGGAAATGTCCTGAAAATCTTACGGTCCTCCTGAGGCGCTGGCCACGTGCAGTCCGGTGCCTGGCAGTAGTGAGCTGAGCCCAGAGCCCCTCGCCCCCGCTGGCCAGGGAGTCAATACCACGTCCCAAGCTGCTCGGACACGCATGCATATTGTGAACATCTACACGGGGCTGGCGTCCGTCTCCCTGCACCCGGAGCACACCCCAGGAAGAGGGTTCTTCTCGTTACATCATGCAACACAACTTCCACGACAAACATTTCGGGCACCGGCTTGGCCGCTCCCTTGCTTTGACTGGGAGGCGTCTGGGCAGCAGCGTGCACGCACCCGAAGGACCAGACCCAGGGCACAAGCAACAGACCATGCAGAGGCATTACCAGGGCACAGGGCCGGGATGGAGGCAGAGGAAGGGACGGGAAGGTGGGGAGGGGCAGAACCCGCTCAGCGTTTCCATGATACAAGCTGGGGGAAGGGAAGATCCATAAATCAATGCCCACCTCCTCCCCCCCATCCACCGGCCAGCGCAGGGCCCTGCTGGGATGCTCACGGGGGGCTGGGAGTACAGGGGGCTCCTGCGTCACCCTCTGCACAGGGCAGTTACAATTCACCGTGAGAATATCGAAAAATGAGGCAGGAGCACACTCCGGGGCCACCTGCCCTGCAAGCCAGGGACATGCCCACCGGGGGCTCTCCGCACCAGGGACGCACCTCATTCGCCTTCTAGAAAGACAGGTGCCCCTGTGGCATGCAGGGTCTCTCCACCAGGCACACTGGCAGGGACCGGGAGGTTTTGCCCACCACCTGTCAGCGACGGCGCGGGAATAGTATTGCTGGAGCTCAGCCTGGGGAGAGCGGCCGGCCCAGGGAGGGAAGGACAATGGGGATCCTCCTGTCCGAGCTCCAGCAGGACAGCGCCAGGCCCAGCCCGACCCGCTCTCCATGGGAGGCTGGACTGGGAAGTGGGAGAGGCCTGGCCCCTGGTAATGCCTCGAGTAGCTGTGCCCGGTGCCCCACTGACCATTTCCTCCTGCTGCCCGCCAGGGCCCAGTCCGTCCCGGGCAGCTCGCCTGGCCCTCCTGCTTCGAGCTGCTGGTGCGATCAAACCTGCCAGGCTCGCTCCGGCGCCGGGTCACGCAGCCACAAACCAAAACTCAACAGAAAACCCAAACCCAACAGATACAAAGAGCTGAAAGTGATGGCGCAAGGCCGGCGTCTCTGGGGTGCGCGGAGCACAGGGAGGCGCCGCCGCCCACACCCCCCAGCACCATTCCGGGGCCAGCCCCGGCGCCACAGGGAGCGCCCCGGGCCCTGGCCGTGCCGCGCAGGCGGGGAGGAGGTGGGGTGTCCGGGATCCTAGATTGCGTCTATTCTCACCACAGCCGAGGAGAGCCTTGGGGCTAAGCGTGCGGCCGGGCCCAGGGGGCGGGCTGGTGGCCCGGGCCCCTCGCCCAAGGTCCTCTTCCTCTAGCGAATTGTGCGGCAGAGTGTCTGTGAGCCTCACTCGGCCTCCCGGTGCACCTCGGACGCGTCCGCCCGGCAGATCGGGCACGTGCGGTTCGCCTGGGGGGGGAGAAGAGAGTGAGACCAGCGCCCCAGCCAAGAGACAGCCGCATTCGGCACCAGAGAACGGGGCTGGCTCTTCCGGTGCTGCAGCCAGCCGGGAGCCCACGACACCGGGGGGGTGTTTAGAGAGCCGGGGCTGCGTACGTAAACACTACACCCCCATGCCAGACAGCTGCCACCCTGCCCAGCTCCCAGCCCGTGCAGCCGAGGGCTCTGAAAGCAGGCTGGGGGCAGGGGGAGGGTAAGGAAACGCATGTGCTAGGCTGGATCCCTGTCCTCCCGGGGCGTGGGAGCGTCAGGCACACAGGGCTGGCAGCACTGTGCTCCCAAGCCTGGCACCTGCCCCCGCTGCGAAGGGCAGCAGGTTACCCCACGGGCAGCCTCCCCGATCTCAGAGGTCTCCGGAGCAGGCGGTCGGATGCTGCCTGTGCCCTGGTGGAGCGTGGCTTGACCGTCACATGGAGACACTCAGCTGGCAGCAGGTGGAAATACACTGCGTGGTCCCAGTGTCTCTGCCCTCTGGGCCAGACACAGACGGGCCGGCAGCCTTCTCCACCGCTTTGCCCGGCATGTCCCGGGGGTTCCCACCCCTTCCCTGCACGTCTGCCCCACCCGGCCACAGGCTGAAGGCTCTGGCAGGGTTTGAAGACGTTTAGCCCGAGCTAAGAACTAGCGGGTCACAAGCGCGCCCGGTCCCGGCTGGCTGGCAGGGCAGCAGCAGGGGGTAGTGCCCGCCCTGCCGCTCACACAGGAGCGTGCACAGCCCCGAGGGACAGCGCTGTTCAAACACGCCCCGTTTCACACCCAGGCGCTGCAGGGGATCCCCACTGACACACTCCAAGAACATCCAGAGCGATCAAGGGGGGGTGGGGGCAGCAACCTACCCCAGACCAGTGATCCACCCCCCACTCCGCTGCCACAGGAGCGGCCACCCACCACCAGAGGGAGCTGTTGAAACCGGAGGCACCGGGACCCCCTGACCGGGCGCCCAGCCCCCGCGGCTGTGCGTGCAGGCCAAAGCAGCCCCAGCGCAGGTACCTTTAACCATTTGTCGACACACTTGGCGTGGAACTCGTGGTTGCAGGGCAGGACCCGCAGCAGCTGCCTAGCTTCGAAGTCGCTGAAGCACACGACGCACCTGGGGAGAAGGGAACCGTCACCAGGCGCCGGCTCCAGCAGCCCCCCCCAGCGCCTGCGCTCCGCAGCGCCAGAGGGGACACGCTGGGGCAGTGCAACGCGTCCACGCCCCGAGCCCGACCCCGGCCCCCCGGGAGCTCGGGTACACGCCCACGCCCCGAGCCCGACCCCAGCCCCCCGGGAGCTCGGGTACACGCCCACGCCCCGAGCCGGACCCCGGGCCCCCCGGGAGCTCGGATACACGCCCACGCCCCGAGCCGGACCCCGGGCCCCCCCGGGAGCTCGGGTACACGGCCACGCCCCGAGCCGGACCCCGGGCCCCCCGGGAGCTCGGGTACACGCCCACGCCCCGAGCCGGACCCCGGGCCCCCCGGGAGCTCGGGTACACGGCCACGCCCCGAGCCCGACCCCAGCCCCCCGGGAGCTCGGGTACACGGCCACGCCCCGAGCCAGACCCCGGGCCCCCCGGGAGCTCGGGTACACGCCCATGCCCCGAGCCGGACCCCAGGCCCCCCGGGAGCTCGGGTACACGCCCACGCCCCGAGCCGGACCCCAGCCTCCCGGGAGCTCAGGTACCCCCCATACCCCAGCCCCCAGGGAGCTCAGGTACACGCCCCACACCCCGGCGTCACTCACAGGCTCTGCTCCGACTGGTGGCTCTCGGGGTTGAAGCGGTACGATGGGAGGTGTTCGATGTCTGCTTTGGTGAGGCCCCGCGGCTTGGCCTCGCCCAGCCGCTCAGCCAGGTTCAGTAACGCCTGGGGGCGGAACGGGGACCCAGAGCTCAGCTCCCTCTTTAAACCCCGAGCCAGCAGCCCCTTCCCCAGCCCTCATCTGAGGGGTCCAAGCAGAGCCCCTACCCCTTCCCCGAGTGTCTGCCCCACACCCCCATGGCAAGCGAGCGGCTGAAATGCCAGCCCGCTCCTCCAGGAGCTCCCCAGCCGCCTCCTGCCCAGAAGAGACGTGGCGCAGTCTCCTTGTTCCCACACCCGGAGCGCGGGCCCACGGGGCTGGGCAGCAGCAGAGGCACTGCTCCCTGCCGCTGGAATCCGCCCCCCCCAGATCCCAGCAGCCGCCCAGGGCGGGGAGAGGCCAGCACACCTCGTAATTCTCCATCTCCACATCGTCCACGTCCAGGTCGAGGCTGAGCGTGGGCCCCACGGCCGTCGGCGACACGGGGAGCATCGAGCTGGGGAGAGAGGGGGCGGGGCAGTTACCCACTAGCAGTGGGACCCTGCAGGATGCGTGTCACATGTGGTTCAAGGAACCACAACCCAACCCCCCACCCCCACAGCCCCCAGCGCGCCTGTGGGGCAGAGGCCTGAGGGGTGGGAGGGGACCCAGCCCCGCAGACGCCCCCCGTGGGTACTCACAGGAAGTACGGCAGGAAGCTCGGGTAGTAGGGGGGGGGCGGCGGTGGGGGGGGCGGCAGTGGCTGCTGCAGTCGGTATCGCTGGGTATTCAGTCGCCGTGGCATCATGGGTGGGTATGGCTGCAGGGAGAGAGCACAGGGCCCGGTCAGCAGCCCCGGGGTGCGCCCAGCCCGTACCCCACCGTGCAGACCAGGCGGAGGGGGAGCAGCAGCCCCTGGCAGCCAGCGCTGGGGATCCGGGGCCCTAACTCCACCAAGGAGGACAACCCTGCTTCCCGCCAGCCCGGCCCTGTCCCATCTCCTCTCTCGGGGGCACGGCCGCGTTCCCTGAGCACAGAGCCCAGCCGCCCCACTCCCCACTCGGGAACTTACCACGCCAAACGGCAGCTCCTGGTGCAGCGGGTCGTGGGGGAGGTAATGCAGCGGGACAGAGGGGGACAGCGCTGGGGCGTGGGGAGAGGGCGGGTAGGCGAAGCCCCCGATGGCATGCTGCTCCCCTCGCAACTCCACCTCATTGTCTATCCTCTGCAGAGGCTGGAGGGGAGAGAAAGTGTGTGTGAACTCGGTTACTGGGGTCCCTGCTGTGCCCACGGGGCCGGGGGGAGCTCAGTTACCAGGGGGGTCCCTGCTGTGCCCACGGGGCCGGGGGCCGCTCTGCTCTGCCAGTGCACCCCCCCATGGGGATCAGCCTCTCTCACAGACACCACCCTGCAGGAATCCTGGACTTCCCGGGCCTGGCCCTCCCTCCCACCTGCTCCAGACAGCGCGAGTCCATCCCAGGAGCACGGCTGCAGCGCTGCGGCCTGGGCATGGGAACGCGAGCCCAGCCCCAGAGGTCACCCAGCCCACCCTGCCTTGCAGAGCTTGCTAGGGGCAGCTAGAGCAGGAAGTGCCCCTGCCCAGCGAGGCTGCAGGGTAGGCTCACCCCAGCCCTGGCCAGGAGCCCAGTCCATCCCCCGGCAGTGCGCAGACCCCGCCCAGCCCGCCCCATGCCCATACTCACCATGCGCGGGTGCTGGGCCTGCAGCGGTAGGAACTGGCCGAGGGGGGCCATGTGCGGGGGCTGGTGCGGCGGCACTGGCGGGGGCGGGTGCAGGATGTAATGGTCGCTGGAGAGGATGGGCGGGAACGTCTGGTAGGAGACGGGCAGCTGCTGCATGGCACATGCCTGGATGAGCTGGGAAGGAAGGAAGAGTGCGGGGGGAGGGAGTCAGTCGCCCAGCACCCCACACTCAGGAATGGGGGCCCGCAGAGTCCCAGGGGTGCCCCATCCCCGATTACCCAGCTGGGGAGTGGACGGGGGCCAAGAGCCACAGGCTTTTGTGGCTATCAAAGGTGTCACGGGCCCAAGCAGGCAGTATCCTGCTCCAGGTCGCTAGCCCTTCGCTCCCCCACTCCATCCGGAGCTCCTGCTTGCCGGTTCCCGTCCCCACTCCCTCTCCCACAGCACGTCCTGGCGCGGCGTGCCCAGAGCCCCCGAGATGGGCCCAGGTTGCCAGCTCCCCACGAGCCCCAGGCGACTCACAGGGGGCGGGAGGCAGCAGAGTGGGTAGTGCTGCCCGCTGAACATCATGGAGCATGCTGGGAGCTGCTGCGCGCTGCACCCGGGGATGTGCTGGCCTGCGTGGATAGGAAAGCCCTGCGTCGTTACCGTGGTCACCGTGTAGGAGAGGGGGACGGGGCCCTGGTGCACCTGCAAACGGGAGACACGCGAAGCACCGTCAGATGGCTCCTCGCGCCAGCCTGCCCCAGCCACGGCCGAGCCCACGAGGCCGGGCGCCCCCAGGCTGGCCACGCTGCAGCCAGACCCCTGAATCCCAGCTCCTCCTCCCCGGCCCACGGCTCTGCAGCGCCACCGTCTGCTCTGCTTCACGAGGCTGGGGCCGAGCCCTGCGGCTCCCGGGGGCTTACCAACGCAGCCTTGGCTGGGCAGAGACCGGGCACGGCCCCTGGCAGGAGCAGCTCGAGGTGGGGCGAGGGGCTTCCCCCAAAGACATTCTCTCTGGAGCACCCAACCCTTTGGCACTGGGCATCTGCGTGAGCAGAGGGGGACGCACCGCACGGCATCAGGGGACATCGCCCCCTGGGTCATTCACCCAACAGCCCCTGGGGGTTACCCTCAGGGCACCCACCCCAGGAACCTGGGGCACAGCTGGGCGAGCCAGGCCGGCCCGGGGTCTCCACACGCCGCAGGGTCAGGCGCATCGGGGGTGGTCAGAAGGAGGCCCTGCTGCCGTGGCACCCAGCTGCTCTGGACACAGACGGCCGCAGGAATTCAGAGTCTGGCCACGCTTAGCTCTCGCTGAACAGCAGCTGGGCCGGGAAAGACCCATAATCTGGACTCCACGGCCACGCACAATCTCCAGGGAGGAGAAACCTGCACCTCCCTGCGGGGCTGCCACTGGCCAGGCCAGGCCAGGCGGCGCTCGGTGCCCCTTTGAGAGGGGGTCAGTCACACTGGATCGGCACGCTGGGACGCCTGCAGGACTCCCCTCGGGCCTCTACTCTGGCAGGCAAGTCAAGGGCTCTCCGTCTCTGCCCAGTCGGGTCCCTGGTACCCGCAGGCACCCGGGAACCTGCGCAGGGCTGGCCAAAGCTGCCACGGCAGCACATTCGAACTCGTCTGGCGCCCACTGGCTCCAGCCCCAGGGCCGCGCATTGGCACCTGGGCGAGAACTGCTCAGCTCTGGGACATGGGCCTGTGGGGACGTCACCCTGGCCCTCTCCGTGCTGGGGAGCTCCAAACCCCTGCCCCTCCTCCCGCCGGGGACAGCAGAGTCCCCATCCCTGCCCTACCTGCTCGTGGAGATCCACCATGAATGGGCTCTGGTGGGGCGGGTGAGCGGCTGGGTGAAGCATTCGTGGTGGCGTGCTGGCGAGAGCGTACGCTCGGGGCTCATCTACAGGGAGGTGCTGCTGCTGCGGGGGGAAGGCAGGGCGCAGGTAGTTCTCATCCTGGGCCAGCAGGGTTTGCAGAGGTCGGTCGCGTCGTCCCCACGGACGCCTGGAAGGGGGGCTGTGGGCCGCCATGGGGAAGGAACAGACCAGGAGTGACCTCAGAGCCATGCAGCTGTCACATACAGGACAGTGCCTGGGCCAGCCCCACACAGCCATCACACCCCTGGACGGCAGGACTCAGACCACAGCAGCACTGACCATGCGGGGCTGGTGTTGCATGGGACATGTGGGGTTGGAGCAGTCCCAGCTAGGACAGCACCCCTGGGTGTGCAGAGAGCTAGGACATGAGGTCCCCCCTCAGCACCCTCCCAGGCGGGGCTCCTGCGGGGCGCAGGGCTGAGCCGTGAGCCTGCCCGTGAGTGCCAAGCTCAGACCAACACGCCTCTATCCCACCCCGACCCCAGGCAGGGGGAGCCTTGCCCGCCTGGCTGGAGTCAGATACACTGGGGTCGGGGGCACCCGGCCGTGCTTGGCTTTACCCCAGCAGGTGAGGTCAGCTGGGCCCCCGAGCTCCGGACGTGCCGCAGTCTGTCCCGCCAGGCTCCTCCGTGGGCCGGCAGAGTTTCAGGGGTGTCACCGGGAAACCAACGCTCAGTGGCTGTGCTGTTCACGCACCCAGAGACCAGGGGTACCCAGTACGTTACGAATCACTTCCCCTACCTGCCCACTAAGACCCCAAACAGCTGCCGGCTGGGCAGGGGAGATCCCCTTCCTCCCACTGCAACGGCCCCAGAGCTCTCCCGGCAAGCCCGTGGCTGCCCCGGCCCATGGCCCCAGCCCTCCCCATGGAGGAAGCTGAAGGAAAGGCCCTTCTTTGGCAATAGCGAGCAGGCAAACCAGCCCGGCCCGAGGAGCTGAGACTGTCGACGGCCGCAGCAAGGCCTGGCCTGCCTGGCGCTTTTTAAAGATGAAGTTGTTGCCCCTTGACACTACAGATCCCAGCATGCAATGCTCCGCCTGAACCTGAGCAGATGTGCCACACTGCATGCTGGGAGCTGTGGTCTCTGCAGTCTGCACCCCAGTATGGGGGGCGGGGGCAACGCCCTGCTCCACTCCCGGGCGAGGGAGGGGCCGTACCTTCGCCTGAGGTGCTCGGGGCTGCTGCAGGGTCCCCCCGAGAAACGCCGCGGGTTGAAGGGGGCAGAGGGAGGCCGCCTATTGACTGCCAGTTCCCATGGTCGCATTGGTGACGTCGGGGAGGCAGAAGGGCGCGCTGGGCCTCAGGCTCCAAGCGGGACGAGACACCAGCACCTCACAGCCTGCCAAGAACGAGAAGGCAGTGAACCCCCCGGCGCGCACTGCCCAGGGCTCTCCCACCCACAGGCAACAGCACCAGGGGCCTCTGCCCCGGTGGGACCCGCTACTTCCCGCCCCTCCCACACACAGACCGTCTGATCCCGGAGTCCCTGCCCAGCGATCCCCGCAGTTCTGCTCGGCTGCTCCCCACAACTGCTCCGCTCCACCTGCCCCCTAGGCCTGCCGAGAAACCGACACGGGGAAGGCGGGGAGCGCAGGGCAGGGGCACTGCATGCCAGGCCAGCGGACTACACACGCAGGGGCACCCCCAGCCAGTGGGAGGAAAGGCAGAGTTACGCGTGCACTGACTGGCCAGCACTGCCTGCACCTGGAGAGCTCGGCCAGATGGGAGGGGCAGACGAGGGAGAAATGGGAGGAGAGGCGGACATGAAAGCAGTACCGCTGGTGGCAGTGCCAAGGAGAATCGGGGGGAAGAGGGCTGACCCCCAGGCACTTCCCACACCCCTGCTCCAGGCCAACAGGCTGCTCAGAAGCAGAAGGGCCTGGACATAGTCTATTCAATGTGGTACTGATGCAGTTAACAGCTGGCCCCGCAGTGCAGGTGCCCCCAGCTGTGACCCCGTCTGCCTCCTGCGAGGGGCTGGGCAGCTCTCACTCCATGCCAGCCTCTAAGCCCCTGGGATTAACATTTTTGTAATGCTTTCCCACAATGCCCAGGGCCTGGCGAGGCCAGGCACCGCGGTACCAGGTTCCCATAGTGGCTGCACTGCTGCTAGTCCCAAGACCTTCCGGGCCCTGCTGCCTCCGGCACGCTGGGACCTGCGGAGGCTTGCCGGTCTCTGCAGCAGGGTGTCAGCACCCCGGGCAGCTACAGGCCTCGTGCTCTGGGGCCTGGCCAGCGCCCAGCGAAGGAACGAGTATTCCCAATGGGGGAGCTGCAACGGGGCGAGCCCATACCTTGGGCACCCTGCTGAGGGGAAATGGCCAGCCCTACAGGTGGCTTGGGCCCTCAGGGGCCTGTGTCCCTCCGCCAGGGCCCAGTCCCACTCCAGCAGGCCTCGGGAGCGGCAGGAGACAGAAGCTATTGTCTCGTGGGCAGGAGCACAGGGCCAAGGGGAGGGAAGGCGCCAGGCTCTCAGCTGGAGAGCAGGTAGTTGAGGGAAACGGGTGGGAGCAGAGAGCCCCCCCTCGCAGCTAAGCACGCACACCCCGTGATGGGCAGCCAGGAGAGCGCCTGGCCTCCACAGGGGCCCTGGTGAGTGGCCCCCCGACCGCGAGCCCCCGCTGGTTCACCGGCATGCCAGCCTGCTCACAGCTGAGGGCACAGCAAAGCTGACCTCCGGGAGGGCGCAGGCCCCGCCCCCAGCAGTGCCATCTTGCTGGAAGTGGCTTGGTTGGGGCAGCGCAGCAGTGGCGTGTGGCTGAGGGGGGCTCCTCTCTCCCCAGCACTTCTCCTGCAGGGAGCCTCCAGCCGCTTTACAAACTGTTATCCCTGGGGGCAGTGACCCGGCCGTGGTCACAGCAGAGCAGCCGCAGAGCTGAGAGCAGAACCCAGATCTCCTGAGTCCTAGCTCGGTGCCTTATCAACAGACACCACTTGGCCTGCAGCGGGCACAGCTTTGGAGTGACCCCAGCGTGTCACCTGCAGGCCTGGGGAGGAAGGCAGGAACATGGGGACACAGGGCCAGGGCGTTTCCCCCCCACCCTAGCCGCAGGAAATGCCAGACAGATGGTAGGCGATGCACCAAAAGGGTCCCTGCTCTCCGGCGCAGAGCGAAGGCCCCAGCAGCACCTGTAACCTGGACAGGGCCGGCACCGCTTTCTGGGCCAGGCTGGGCTCAGCTGCCCGCGGAGCCGGAGCAGGAAGAGAACATGCTGAGCCCGGGGCCGGGCTCAGGCACAGGACCCCCCCAGCAGCTCCCCCAGGAAGCTGGGTTTGGGTTTTCTCCACATGGCCATGTGCGCCTGGCCCAGGCGCCACAGTAAAGCCTCAAGCGGGCGCGGGGCGCTGGCCCGGCTCGCACCGCTGCTGGCGCACAGGGCACACACCTGCTGGCGCACGGGGCACACACCTGCTGGGCAGGCCGGGCCCGAGGCAGGGGAAGAAGTGAGCTCATCCAACCACCACCTCAGCCTTCACGTCCCTGCAAGCACCACAGCTCTGCACCAGCCAGCGTCCCAGGAGCAACGTCTTGGGCCCCTCGCTACGCCAGGCCTGCTGTCACCACCCGCTCCCCTCCAAGGGCCCCCCATGCAGGCTGCTGCCCGGGGACCTGCTCTCCTGCCGCTCAGGTCAGCCAGCTCCCACGGCTCCACCCCCTCCCTCAGGGACACAGGCCTGGTCAGCGTCCCTCCCGGGGGCAGCCGGACCGCCCCACCCAAGGCACCAGCGCCGGGGGAGGGCGGGGGGATAAGCCTCCAGTCCTCCCTGCGGCTCCCCAAGAAGAGCAGAGCCCGAGGGGTGCCGTGGGACAGTCACACCGGGAGCTAGGTACTGGTGCGGATGCTCGTCCCGGATAGCCCATTGCGAGAGGGCAGGGACCACATTCTACACAAGGATCTGGAGAACAGGGACCTTCTGTGGCAGCGTTGATGCCCCCAGGGTGCCACCTTCCCCTTTAATTCCTATCCAGGAGCTTCATTCGTTCCCTAGCTGGCCAGGCGCTCTCTGGGGCGGGGAACCGCTCTCTCTGCTCTGGGTCTGCACAGCCACACAGCGATACACACAACAAACGCAAAGGTGAAACAGCATCCCAGGCGCTCGGCCCACCTGCCAGGCCAGCCACACCACAGCCAAGGGCCACACGCAACGGGAACCAAGGACGAGGCGCTCCACGGCGGCCTATGAACAGGCCCCAGCCTTCCCATGCTAGGGAGGTGGGATTACTGAAAACCCACCCTGCTCCCCCAGACATTGCAGGCAGTTGGAATCACGCAGGCCCTGTCACTGCTGGCCAAGCGAGTGGGGTCCGAAGCCTGCTGACCTGCACACCGCCAGCTCACACCCTTGCACCCAGGACTACCTTGGGCCGCACTAGTGCTCAGTACCGTGTTAGCACGTGCATTTCCCAACACCTTCCCAGGGCAGGAAAAGCCCCTAAGAACTTCGACTGAACCCCACCCCAGGGCAGCTGGCCCACTGCAGCTTCAAGGCAGTCGCTCAGCCGCCCGCCCCGACCCAGGCCAACCTCTGAAATGTCCCACAGAGGCTGGCCAGGCCTCACAGGGGCAGCACCCCAGCACCGACACGGGGAATCCAACTCCTGCTCCAGATTCTTAGCTTTCATTTGACATTAGCCCTTCTGGGTGCAAAGCTAACCTTCACACTGTGACTCAAGCGTGACCCAGGAGTGATGTCTGGCTGAGTCTGCAGACAGCCTGAAGCAAGAGCTCTGGGGCACGAGCTGCTCATTCACCTCAACCAGCTGTTAACTCTGGAGCCTAATGATGATGATGTAAGTGTCAGTCTCAACTATTTCACCGCTGATCAAAGCACACTGGAAAGGAGAGGGAGGCACTCAGATGCCTAAATAAGCACGGCCACCAATCCAACAGCCCCGCTGCCACTCACGCTCTGGGGAGGAGTCTCATTTTGCCATAATTTTTCCTACCCGCCTTCGACCACAGAGCGCTTTCAAGCCCTGCCTAGAAATGCCAAGTTCCCTGCACTGCTGGGGCGTCCTGAGAAACACATTATACCGCAGTGAGAGACGAGATGCGGACACGCCACTGTCTGAAAGGAACTATAAAGTGAAGCCCTTTGTAGCTTCAGTGGCACTGGGCCGCCCAGAATGCCCCCCATCCTGGCCACGGAGATTCGAGAACAAAAGGCAGCACTTCCAAGAAGGGGGCGTAATGTGCACACCCCGCCCTTGGGACCGTGCGCTGCTAGTAACTTCTGCTCTCCCATTGGCTCTCTGCACACCCAAGAGTCACAGGTGGCCAAGTGTCAGCAATGCAGAGGCAGGCAGGCCCAGCGGTTAGGGCATTAGGACCCAGGAGACCAGGGTTCAGGTCCCTGCTCCACCAAAGACTTCCAGTCATGCAGCTTAAGGCCAGACGGGCCCCATCATCCAGCCCGACCTCCTATACATCCCAGACCACCCCCACGCCATGCCCAACCACCGGGAGACTACACTGCTGGCTGCATGCCACGGGCAGAGAATGGGCGTGCTGAGATGCACCAGTGCGCAAGGCTCCTGCAAAGGCAGGGAAATGACTTGGTGCGAGATACCCAGACGATCCCAGCAAGCGACCCGAGCCCCACGCTGCAGAGGGGGACAACCCCCCCAGGTCCCTGCCAGTGTGAGCTGGGGCAAAACCCCTTCCTGACCTGGCGATCAGTCAGACCCTGACCATGTGAGCAAGAACCAGCCAGCCAGGCAGCTGAGAGACAGACTTCCTGGTGCTGCCTCAGAGTCCACCCCCCCCCCATGTCCCCCTACCAGGGAGGGCTCCCTGAGGCTTCAGAGAAAGGAGATAAAAACCCAAACCAGAATACACCCGGCGAGGAAGGGGTTTCCTTCCTGACCCCTACAGGTGACCAACAGAAGCCCTAAAGCATGAGCTGTTTGAAAGAGAAGACACAGAATGACCCCCCAGGCTGCTGAGCCCTGCCCCCCAGCATCAGAGGCAACCCCGCCATACAATCCCACTCATAAATCTGTATGAATCGCCCCCCGCTGCTCCTGTGGGGCGGCGGGTCCAGAGCCTCACGCCTCTGCTGGTTAGACCCCTTCTCATTTCCATCCTGGGGCCAGCACTGACCTCTAGCTCCAACAGCTCTTCGCCCTCTCACTGTTCACCCCCCACCTGCATCTCTGGACAGCCTCCACTTCGCTAGGCACACCCCGATCACCACCGCAGCCCTTCTCTGCACCACTTTCTGTCTGAATTCATCTTCCCTGGACATGGGTGACAAGAACAGTGCACAGTGTGCCAGACAAAGTCTCACCAGGGCCTTGTCCAATGGCGTTAATACTCCTCTCTCTCTACCGGAAACACATCACCTGACCCAGCCGAGGTTAACACAGACCTTTCTCACAGCCCCACCACGGTTACCCTGTGATCCACCTACACACCCAGGTCCTTCTCCTCCTCCCCTCACTTCCCCCGAGCTCAGAGCACAAATGCTTGTTCCTAGTCCCCAAGAGCATGACCTTGCCCTTGGGGCTATTAAACCTCATCCCTTTTCTACTCCTCCAGTCCTCAAAGTCGTCCCATTCTTCCTGAGAATATTCCGATCCTCCTCTGCACGGACGATCCCTCCCACCCTCACTTGGCCTGTCCCTGCACCAGTTCCCCATCTGTGAAATGGGGATCGTACCGTTACCCTGCCTCAGATACCCCACGAATGGAGCCCTGTAAGTCCCATACACCGATAGAAAACAGCACCCTACAGAGACATCATCTTAGCTGAACATTTCAGGGGGCTCTGAGCCGACAGCTGAGCAGCCAGGAATTTCTCCCCAGACCATTCAGAGTTGAAGGTCGACAGCAATTAACTCAAAGATGCACCAACCGCCTGCATGGTGGCAGAGAGGCCAGAAGCCCCAGGTAATCTCTGCTAGAAGCTGCCAATTTATCGGACTAATATTTATATTTGCCAACCTCCATCTTCCTCTTTGATCAGACCATGGGCCTCTCCACAGCAGCAAGGTGTGCAATCGGAGAAAAAAAATCAAGCAACTATCACAAGAGGGGCTGCCACGGCTCTGCACAAAACAAGGCCAAACCTCGGCCCGGCTCAGGCACTGAGCTACAAAGCATGTGTCCCATACAAGAGCTCATGGAGGCAATGCTGGGAGTGACTCTCAGGAGACCCACGGAAGGGCCTTAGCGAGCAAACAGAACTCGCAGCACTGATCAGCCACCCAGCAGAGAGGCACGGGCTAGCTAGAGGCCACCCACACCGGAGCCGCAGCCTCACGAAGAGGCTGAAAGGAGGGGAGAGATGCTCGGACAACAGGTGGGGACTGGGCGATGGACAGTACCAAAGCAAATGTCAGTATCAGCTGGGGGGCCACAGCTCCCCCTAACCTCCCAGAGGGCCTCACACTGGCCACAGCATCCGAGGGGCAGAGCTAGGAGGAAGATCTGGCCAGGTCTAATTTTAGCTTCCCCGTTGTTTGCAGCATCTCGGGAGTTGGGAACAATGCCCCCACCCCCACCAGCAGCAGCTGCTCCTCTTGCTCTTGGGAAAACCCCATGATGTCACCCCACTTGTGGGGGCCAGGTCTGAGAGCTGACTGTGCTGCAAGAGTTCATCATAGTGTCCCCAGGCTCCATTTTGTTCCACACCTACGATTCGTCTCCTCCTCGGTAGCAAGAACGGCTTGTTGCTGAAGGGATATGGGGTGAGGAGGGCTAAACAGACCCAGCTTTGTAATTTACCCCGTCAGTTTTTTTCAAAGCTGGGTTGCAATTTGCTGCAATTCTTTTTAATGTAGGCCCTACATAAACAATGAGCAACAGATCATTGTATTCACAGCGGCCTGAGAGTTACAAGCATGGGAGCTGGACAGCACTTGCCAGCAGGTTGCAACAGACTTGCAATACACACCGCTTTGGGGACTCGCGACTTGCAGGGGGCCCCTTCAAAAAGAGGTGCGGGGAGCCGTGCCCATCCTAAGGGACAGCACAGCCACACCCCCAGAGCAGGCACACAGGAGACCCCGCAGTCCAGAGCCCCCACACCTGCGGGTGGGGCATAGGAAAGAAAGCAGCGTCGGTTCACAAGAAGGCCCAACATTCCTGGCCATAAGGCTCTGGATTTCCAGGGCCCTTGACAGCTTCAAGCAGCCCCCAGCAGGGAATCTCTACGCCCCGATGAAGGCTGTCCCCTTCCTTCCTCCCTCTTAATGCTGCAGGCCACTCCACCCCCATGGCTAGGCACATGTCTCTGCTCCCCTCCCAGCAGAGAGGGCAGTGGGGAGAGCTCCAGGACCACGCTCAGCCCATCGCCCTTCCAGTCCCGTTACTGCTGCCCTTTGCCTTCGCTAACGTGTTTATCCAACATCCAGCTGCCCGCACCCCAGCATCTTCCTGGTGCAGCTGTGCCGGAGAGTGGGGGCAGGGGCTCACCACCCTGTCACTTAACCTGCAGGATGGTAAGAGCGTCTGTCTACACTACAGGGAGAACCCGGGGCCTGTATTCCATTCTTAACGGCCCCTTCCTCTTTGCCTTGACCACGCCCCCTCCTCCTCCTGCCCTGCCGCAGGGCCGCTCTTTGAGACAGAACTGCACTGTACCGCCACGAACAGCCAGACAAGAGCATTCACACCCCCCATCTGGGAGCCCTCCAAGCCTCTCTCCTCCAGCACATGCCCTTTGGAACAGCCCCCTAAAAGCCATCACCCCAAATTCTCCTCCCCCCCCCACATTCCAGAGCCTGCCCACCCCCAGGATGCCACCCCAGTACACCCCTGCTGAAATCCTCAGCCCCATCTCCACAGGCCCTGCAACTCCCCCACCACTCTATCAGCCCGCTTCCCAGCCACCCCCGACCCCACCCCGCCTCGCACTGGGCTCCTCCAGTCTCTCCCAGCGTCTCAAGGTTGTTGTTCCAAGGACCTTCTCCTCCGCCACTCCCCCCGCCTGTAGTAACCTCCCGCCTGTTTATTTACTCGGCTCCATCTGCTTGCAAGTGCCAGCTGTAACCTCTCCACTCCCGGGTAATCCCCCTGCACTTCGCTCGGCCCCACCGCCGCCGGCTCAGACACTGGGGGCCGCTGTTTGCAGGAGAGATGCTACACAAAGGAACAGACTGTCCCTTCCACTGCTCAGGGAGGAGACTAGAAAAAAACAGAAACTCTCTGGGCTGGTGCTCTGCGGTCCCCGCACGGGGCCGGGGCCGGGGCCGCCCGCAGCACCCACCTGGGCGCAGGAGACCAGAAGGGCCCAAGTGCCAAACACCCAAGGAAACACTCGGGGGGGGGGGGGTCTCGCCTCCTGACACACGGGGCTGGGGGGGGGACCCCAGACACACCTCGCCCTGCGGATGGCCCAGGAAAGGACCACACCGCGGAGGGAGGGAGGCAGGACTGGAAAGTCCAACTAAGTTTGAAGGTCACCGGGCGCTGTACTTGCCCCCCCCCCCCCGGGCCGAGCCTGTCCAGCAGCGCCCCCAGATCCCGGCACCTCCCCCGGAGCTCGGGGCACGGGTCCGCCCCCCGGCACGGCTGCTGCGATCGCTACCGAGCACGGGGGGGGGGTCACCCCGCGCTGGCTTTTCGGGGCGCCCCGGGGGGGGACCAGGCCCGGAGCCCCCCCCCCCCGCGCGGAGCTGTGGCTTTAAGAGCAGCCCGAGCCCGGCCATGTGCTCGCTGCCAAACAAAAGCAATAACAAAGGGAGCGCCCGGCGCGCGCCGCACGCGGGGACCCGGGGCCGAGCCCCGCCGCCCCCCCGCGCGCGCACGTGTCGCTCCGCCGCCCCGGGGCCCGCAGCGCGAGCAGCCCCCCCCCCGCTGGGGCAATGACCCGGGGAGGGGCCCGGCCCGGGGCCGCCCCGCGCAGCCCGCCCGGCCCTACCTGCGCCTCGGGCCCGCGGCTTCGTCCGGCGGGCGCCCGGCCCGGCCCGGCCCGGCCCCTGCGGCGGCTCCGCTCCGCCCCGGCCTCTGGCCCTTTAAGACCCGACGGGGAGCGGCGGCCGGGGCGTTTGATTCACAACATTCGGGGGCCGGGGGCGCGCGCGCGCGCTCCCGGGGCGGGGCACGTGACCGGGCGCGTCACCCTCCACCGCCATCTTGCACGGTGGGGGCCGAGCCCCTCCCCCCACGCGGGGCACCCGGGTACGGCGTAACCAGGGGCAGCGGGTATCCTAGCAACTGTCGCCACGCAGCGCGGGATGGGGCCTAGCAACCAGGGGCGCCGCGGGACCACCGGGCCGGGCCCCCCGCGCCTCGGCCAGCAGCAGAGCCGGCCCCGATCCTGGGCCAGAGCCAGCTTCTCCCTGGGAGTCTGTCCTGGACACCCCGCGGGCTGGGCCGGGCCCCAGCGCGCCCCGTCAAGTGGCACCCCTGGGAGCCCCCAGGACGGCGGGTTCCTGGGCGCGAGGGAGCTGCCAGGAGGAGGAACACTGTCCCAGCGTGACCCCGCCAGCACTCGGCCAGGCCTCTCTCTCCTACAAGATTTGCACGGCCTGGGCCTTGCACGAGGACACGCTGCCCTGGCGGGACGGAGCTGCACACTTTCTAGGGAGCAAGATGGAGGCAGTTCAGGTTATGGGCTACATTTGACATCATCTAATCATGTGTCTTCCTCAAAGATGAATCCCAAATAAATACTAGGCATTTTACAGTCCTTCCTGGTGAAAGCCAGAGACTCCACACATGCTCCAACTCCTACTTAAATTCAAGAATCTCCCCATCTCACACCGGCGCAAGCAACCAAGGGCAAGAGGGGAAAATGCCAAGACCCTGGCTAAGGCCGACACGGCCCTTTTCTTGCGCTGCACTAGTATTTAGACCCCTCACACAGTGAGCCAGTAATGGAGCTTCAGCTTTCACTGACGTTTTAAGGATGGCTTTAGTCAGAATATTAGACTTTTTTTTAAATGTATATGTTCATTGTTTCTGCATCAGGCTTTTCAGCCAAAGCCAGCGTGTTTTCATTTTAACCAGTCTGTCAGCTTCTTAGAATAGTCATTTTTAAAAATGAGTTCAGAGTACCTTGAGAACATACACATGCCCCTAAGACCCCCTGCCAATGTGTAATTTCACAACCATCTTTTCCTTTTAAGTTGTGTGAAAAAGCCACAAAAGGGGACCTGAGTGCATTGAAACTCATCATGCACCAAGTGCTGTTAAACACAAAGTAAACAAACGGTAAACAAATAAAATAAATCCCCCCTCTACTCTCTGGTGTCACTTGATACAATAGTTACAGATGCAGACAGAAGTGTTTGAACTGATGGGATCACTAACACTGACCCTTTACATTTTTTTTGGCAACAGAAAAGTCCAATTTGGCATTTGGAAAGGCTTATGGCTTTATATTGGAACAATGGGGGAGCACCCAACCCTAAAAACGTACAGGAGTTGCACCAGAAGCAAACCGAGGAAGCCCTGCAATTTGTGCCTAGAGCCCAGCAGAGCACGCCAAGAGGCTGTGCTACTGACTGTCCACTGATCCTCTGGAAACTCACTCAGCTGCTCTATGCAAGAGTCACACCGTAAGTACCAAATGCTGTGTCCAAACTAAACCTCCCTACGAATACAGAAGCATTTACTGGACACACAGAAAGCCCCAGTGAAGAAAGAGAGCCAGCTTACAGCTGTGATGCAATGGGAGGACTCTTCTCCAGTCATGAAAGCATCCCTGTAAAGTAGAACAAGGCAAAGGGTTTGTGGAGCTAGTGAATGGGTAGTGCCATCACTCTAAAAGAAACACTCCAAATGGTTACAACATTTTAACCAGTCAGGAACGCAGCAAGCGAATCAACACAGGCAGCCAGGTCGCTCCTGACATCACAATCCCATCAATACCGCACAGTCCAGAGTTCACTCGAGACGAGCTAGGTTTCAAAACCAGCCAAAATATTTGAGTGGTTCCAATTCCGGATGGAGACAAACTTACGAAAACCTGATGGAGACCACATACCTGAGACACCCCTGGGATCTCTGTCACCGGGCCCTGTCCGAGCCCCCTACGGCACATAGCCTCATTGCTCAGTATCCCCACCATCTCCATGCGTCATTCACACCACCTGAACCCCAGCGAACAGCATTCATGACAGACACACAGCTGGTTAGAGTCAGGGGAAGTTCAAGTATCATTACTCTTGGGGCAGGTGCCCCAAGAATCATACATAACGTTGCCCCTGCCAGCCATGCTACCTTCCAATCGGCAGTTTCAGTCTAAACTGGGTACATACTTGGGGAGCCAGAGAACATATGTTCCCACCCCTCCCAGGGGAGCTTCATTACTGAAGTGAATTTAGTGCTGATGGAAGGTACCCGAGCGGCAAAGGCCTCTAGCTGATCTCCAGGGCAAGTGCGAACAGCAGGCACGCAAGCTTTGCACGTATCCCCAACATACTGCACCCTGCCCTGGAGGTCAAGGGAGGTCAGCCTCTGTGCTCCCACTCTATCCCTGGCCTCTGTGCCGAGGCTGCCACTTTGCAACAGGGAGATCTGTTCAGCAGGTAGTGGGGTCCTCAGCCTATTTCTCCTCTGACCCAGCAGATGATCAGAGGGCAGCAACTTTGGGTCAGTCCTGAGCTGGGCTAGGAGAAATTCCAACACCAGTCACAAGGGCCCCAGTCTCCTTCCCCAACCTTCTTTATTTAATCTGACCCACACCTTGCTGTGACTTGCCTCAAGACCCATCACTCCCACAGGCTGTGCTCACGACAGCACACGCAGCCTTTGGGAGCTCACCGTGCAATTCCTACCATGCTGCGGCCGTGCATGCCGACGCTTCCTCCAAGGAGACGTCACAGGCACTCATTGGCTGCTTTGCAGCGTGAGTAAATACACAGCCCAGCCTCTCCCTGGTCGCCTAAATCCAAACCTCCTCGAGTCCAACCTCTTTAAGACACCATCTGCTGCTGCAGACATGTGGCGCTTCTCATGACCCAGATATAGATCAGGTCCGTAGTAGGATTAGATTGGGTGGGTTCAAGTGGCTCAGGGCATCTCCCTTAAGAATTCTTGTCCCTGAGCCTCCCCAAAGCCTCCTAGTTGCTAAGAATTTTTGTTCAGGGTCATTTTGGTTTCTTCTCCGGGGGGGTAGGAGGGGGGAGACCCTCAGCAGCCCACAGCCAGGCTCGGAAACTGCCCGTCCAGAAAGCAAACAAAGCGATCGGCTACCCAAGCCCATAAATCCTTCCAGGTATGCCTACACTGCACTTAAATACCCATGGCTGGCCCGTGTCACCTCACTCGGGATTGTGGGGCTTGGGTTAAGGGGTTGCTTAACTGTGGTGTAGACGTTCAAGCTCTTGGACCCTCCTGGGGTCCCTGAGCCCAAACGTCTACACTGCAGTGGAACAGCCCCAAGCCCCATGAGCCCAAGTCAGCTGACAAGGGCCAGCCACGAGTTCTTATCTGCAGTGTAGACGTAGTCCTAGACCGCACGGGACAGAGATGTTCTTTCTAGCCCAAGCTCCAGGGGCTGCAGTAATGCAGCCATGCTTAGCTGCCCCAGGATAAGCCACTTGCCCCAGGATAAGCCACTTGCCCCAGGTGCTCCCTCTCCACCCAGCTTGGTGCAGTGAACTTCCCTGACAGTACAGGCAGGACGCCTCGGCTTTGACTCCCACTCACCCCCAAACTGACAGCGGCAGCAGTACTCACAGGACACACATTAATATGAAGGAAAAAACCCACAAGCTCCCCCACACACACACAAACACACATTCTCTTTCTTCACTTGCCCCAAGGTCACCATATCCCTGTGGCCTGGGACTTCGTGTCCCCAGCAAGTCAGACACTGCAGCAGCCAGCTCTGACCTGGGTATTCGCACAGGAAGGGGAACCCCTTGTTCTCCGAATCCCCCCCAGCCATGTTTCAGGAGGGTCCATGCATGCAGGGCCACAGAGCCATTCTGCTTCTGCCGACAGATTTTTATTTGATTTGAACATACCACGGACCATGCTGCCCTGAGATCGCTCCGGCAAACAACTCCCCTTCCCAGTGTCTGCGAAGGGCTGGGAGAGGTCTCCTCCCCCCTTGCCACGAGAGGGCTTCACATCACAGCAACCCTCTTCCTAGGGGATTCCCTACCCCATGCAGCCCCTGAGGCTGTTCTCATTTGCACCAGCCTCTGAAGCAGCCCAGCACCACGCAAGGTGGCATAACACCCCCTTTGTTACCCTCCCCCTGCCAAGGAGGCACAGCACAGAATCGAGCCCCATTGCCATGTTCTAGAGCAGTGGTTTTCAAACTGCGGGTCGTGACCCAATACTGGGTTGCGGAATGTCAGCCACTGGGTCAGTACTGCTGAGCGGGCCGTTAAAAGTCCCGTCGGCAGTATTACCCGGCTAAGGCAGGCTAGTGCCCAGGGCCGGCTCCAGGCACCAGCGCAGCAAGCAGGTGCTTGGGGCGGCCAAGGGGAAGGGGCGGCACATTGGGCTCTTCCCTCTGAGAGGGACCGAGGGACCCGCCGCCGAAGAAGAAAGCGGCGCGGTGGAGCTGCCGCCAAAGTGCCGCCGATCGCAGCTTGCTTTTTTTTTTTCCTCCCGCTGCTTGGGGCGGCAAAAACCCCTGGAGCTGGGCCTGCTAGTGCCTACCTGCTCTGAAACCACACTGCACCCCGGAAGCAGCCAGCAGCAGGTCCGGCTCCTAGGCGGGGAGACCACGGGGCTCCGCGCACCGGCTCTGCACTCCCATTGGCCTGCAGGTGAGAGCTGCGTGGAGCCAATTGCATGCCTCCGCCTGGGAGCCAGACCTGCTGCTGGCCGCTTCTGGGGTACAGCATGATCCGCAGTGCCAGGACAGGCAGGAAGCCTGCCTCTGCACCCCGGCTGCGCCGCTGACCAGGAGCCACCCGAGGTAAGCCCATGCCCCAATCCCCTGCCCCCAGCCCTGAGCCCCCCCCCAAACCCTGAGCCCCTTCCTGCACCCCAAACCCGTCATCCCCGGCCCAGCCCAGAGCCCTGACCCTCTCCCACACAACTCCCTGACCCAGACCAGAACTCCCTCCCACACCCTGAACCCCTCATTCCCAGCCCCACCCTACAGCCCTCACCCCCGTACCCCAACCCTCTGCCCCAGCCCTGAGCCCCTTCCACACGCAAAACACTCATCCCCAGCTCCACTGGGTCGCGGGCATCAACAATTTTCTTCAACTGGGTCCCAGAAAAAAGTTTGAAAACCACTGCTCTAGAGTTGTGTGTGTCCATGTACCCTCCCTTTGACTCTAGCCTGGACATTAACCCCCAGACATCAGAAGGGACAGAATGCTTTTCCCTATCACCCCCTTTGGGCGCTTCAGAGGGAGCGGCTTTGGGGCAAAGAGCTGCATCTCAGACCCCGCTCACAACAGAGTCCCCAGGACAGTTTCACTGGCTGGACTAGACTGTACACATCCATCTGGCTCTCACCGCGTTTGCAAGGCAGCCGTGGGCTAGTGCCTAGGAAGTAAAGTGAGGTTCAGAAGCCTGGTCTCACTGCTCAAGCAGAGAAACCCCAGGAGTGAGAACTGCATCAGTGGTGAAAAGTAATTTTGTTACAAGTGGAAACACTACGTAGCCACCTAGGGGGCTAGAAACAAAGTGAGGAAGTTGGTTTGGGGTTTTTTTAAGCATGGAGCCTTTCCTTTGACTCTGTCCCTTTAAAGGGATACGGACAACTGGAAATCTAATCATTTCCAAAAACGAGCTGACAGTAGTTCCACTGAAGACACCCGCCCGACAGGATCTGGGATTTTCAGAGACTACTTCTCCTTTTGCCCCCAATTTTCATTTGCACTTTGCTGAGAGCGCCGCACACGAACAGCCGGCTCTAAGGGACACATGATCACGCTCGGCACAAAGTGCTGTCACACGCACCCAGGAACCTCCCAGACACAGCAGAGAAGTAGGGTTGTCCCTGGGCTCCATTACAGCTCCCTCAGGTATTGTCTGCACCAGTAACAGAGCCCCTTTTGCAAGCGCTGTTGCACAGCTGGCAACAGATACACTCAGGGCACCGGAGCCGTCCAGCCCCAGTTACAGCTCCTGCCAAAGGACCTCAATTGTTAGCCACGTTCCCCGCAGCGCTGCCAGCAAGAGCAAAGCACTTCAGATGCTCCGAGCCAAAAGCAAACAGACAGCCAGCCAGATCCAGGATGGCAAGGAAAACATATGTGCTGGAGGCAGGGGGCAGAGGTGGGCTGGCACAGAGGTCCTGGCTGCAATGCATAATGCAGATCAGGGTTTGGTTCCTCATTTCTCTCAGCTGGTTGGTCTCTGTGTCTCATGCAGGTCACCACGATGCAGGGCTTCAAGCAGCGCTCGCTGCGACGAGCACATCCTGCAGCTTGGGCCCACCCCCCACGTATCCGAGTCAAAAGTTCACACAGCGTTTTACTGCTGTGAGCTCTGCATCACTCAGAGAGATTCTGTCCCTCCTTGCTGGTCACTGAGCTCCAGGAAACGACACCTGTGCAAACCCACCGAGGGCCCCAGGCGCGAGAGGGAGGCAGGGCTTGGACTGCAGATGCTTTACTCATCAGGACAGCGCACACGGTGGAAAGAGTCCGGACTGAGTTTGCAGGGCTGGCAGTTCGCAAAATCTGCCCTGGTGAACTGAGTACATTTGCTTTAGAAATCGTTAGCACCCAACCATGGAACCCCGCTCCCGTCCTCCCTCCATCTGAGACAGGCGCTTTGCGGAGCAGGACACGCCACGAGGCGAGCCCTGCGGAGTCTGAGCTGCCATGCCTGGGCCACTGCTGTAGAACAGAGTCTGTGGGTGGCAGATGTCACCGCGGGTCTGCGCAGGGCGAATACCTTGCGCATTGAGCGTGCTACGCGGATGTGGGCGTTTTCTTTCGAAAAAAACTGAAAATTCCAAATTAGAGCAACACCTAATCCCTCCCCTCCTCTGGCCCCCCCAAAACCCACCTCACACACTTTTCAAAGCACAGAAATGCCAAGGCAGGGTGCCTTGGGTGACCCCCTCATTTCCTGGCATGGCCCCTCCCTGAGGGGAGCCAGCAACTCACAACCAGCCTCATTCCCCAAACACAAGACAGCCGCGGATTCCCACTGCCACAGCGTGCACTCCGGCCCACGAGGCCCTAGAGACCCAGGCCTTTGCCAGCTCCAGAACCACGGGCAACAATTCACCTCTCCTCAAAGAAATAACGCGCGCCAACTGGCACACAGCTAGCGGGTCTCTGGGCAAGGCGGGGTCCCGTGAGCGTGACTGGTGACAGCGTTACCATGTGTATTGGACAGACGTGTCTAAATGCTCCCATGTGCGAGACTCCACCCAAACGGCACAGAGACACTGTCTTCTCCACATTGCCGGGCGCCCTGAGGCCAGCTCAGCAGCAGAGATCGGGCGTTTGAGTCCAGCCAGCCAAGGGGCAAAACCGCCGTTTTAGGAAACCCCTTTCTTCCCCTTTATTGGAAAAGTCAGAACCCCACTTTTCTAGAGCCCGGCTAGCTCAACTGCACTGCGCTGCTTTTCCTTCCCACCCTAGCCAGCCCTGGTGCGCCAAGGACTTGGGCAGATCAGTCACATCCTAAGTGAATTAGGGGCATGTCCTGTATTGGCTTTTTCCGCCTTAATCACAACGCCGCTCCCACAGCCGCCATGCGCTGCCCAGAACAGCCCACCAGCGCCATGCACCTGCAGGAAGAGCCCTCCCCCTACCTGGCCAACACTGCTGCATTCCTCCACCAGGGGTCATTCAATTCCCCCTAAACTCTTTTCCATTTCAAACAAAACTCCTTCGCCCCCATTTCATTAGCTGGCTCTGGGCTCCCAGCCCAATCAGTCCCCCAGCACAGAGCTCATGGCCCACCCGGGCAAAGCTACACCCCCCCCTCACAGAAGTAGCAACAGCCACTGCACAAATCAAGGGGGATTTTAAAAGTCTCTTTCCCCTTTATTTGTTCCATGTGCTCCATGACTGGGAGCCATAAACCACGGCAGTCAGCGGCAGCAGGTTTTACTGCTCCAGGGACCAGCGCTGCTTTGCAAGTCAGATGTAGTGGCTGCTGTGAGCCGAGGACACACCATTTACGCTCCAACGCAGGGCCCAGCAGCACAAAAAACCACCCAGCACTCGCATGGGGACCGGCTAGCCGGGCCCTGGAGCGCTGAAGGGCACTGCTGGGGAATGCTTATTCCCGCCAGGTGACTAGGGCTGGCTGGCTCGACCAGAGGCTGCTGCTAAAGCCCACTGCAAACACCAGGTGGGGAATCTAGGCATCAGCCCAAGGCTGCTCTGGGTAGGGAAGGCCCCACCTGTCTCAGCGAATGCTGCTCTAACCTCATTGTGCAAGAAACGGAAGGGACTCAGCTTGCAAACCTAAGAGCACAGCTGCACCACTTCCTGCTGTTCCCCCGAGCTCTGCGTCTGCCCTGCCGTGTGAGGCCTCTCCCTGCGTGAGCAAGCCACTCAACTCGCCAGAACCGCACTCACCGCTCCCTGGAAACTCTCCTTTATACAGCCGGGGCCTTCCTGGCTCCCGCCAGCAGGTGGAGCAGAGACCGGAGTGGAGATAGCCCCATGGAAAGGCTTCAGCTCCGCTGGACTTGAGTGCGGGCGCTCTCAATGGTGGAGAATAGCTCAGAGCTCTGAATGGCTTCACACTGTCCACGGGCCTTAGGGGCTGCAGGCTCCGGGCATGTCTGGGGGACAGGCACTGTCCCAGTCACCTGTCCCACCAGGCTGGTGTGTAGCCAACTCCTGTGGGACCCCAGGACAGCTGCCCAGGGGACAGAGGAGGTGCTGCATGCACCCCCTCTGGGTACCGCCTCCTCTTTCTCAGGCTGCAGAGGCCTTTTCCCTCACAATCCCAAAGCCACCGTGACTGGCGAGATGGCCCAAAGGAAACCATGCCACCGCCCACTTCCCACCCAGCCCCGAGCACTCAGAGCAGCGCCAGCATCCAGAGCAGCGACTTCCACTCAGCCCACAAACCCACCCGACTCCGTTTTCTCCGCTCCCTTGCTCCCGACTGACTCCACTTCCCCCAGACCAGCAGCCCTTCCATTCAGTCCGTTCCAACGGGAGACCTCTGTGGTTTTGCTGAGCACTAGCTCCGAGTTCTCCGTGTGGCCGTCCTGACCCCAGCCCCAACCACCGCACTGCACCACCTGCAAGATCCGGGCACAAGCTCTTGGGCAAGCAAAAGTGCCTCATCAGTATTCAGAGGCTGCCCATGTGTAGGGTTGCCAATCCTCCAGGATTGTCCTGGAGTCTCCTGGAATGAAAGATTCATCTTTAATTAAGGATTATATCATGTAACGAAACCTCCAGGAATACGTCCAACCAAAACTGACAACCCTACCCACGTGCTTTGGGGCAGTAACAAAATAAGAGACCCAGGGGTTTCTGCCTTGGGGTCGGCCCAGCCCTGCAGTTTCTAGTTCCATGCCCTGGTGCTTTGCTCTGATCAGATGCAGAACGTCCAAACAAGGGAATCAGGGGTGGGGCCAGGCGCCCTTAAACCAAACAACAGCTGCCAGCCACGGAAGCCCCAAAGAGCTCACTGGCCCGTGTCACCTTCGCGCTCCATTCAAACTGCAGAGATTGCCAGAGGGCCAATCAGAGCCAGTCCTGGCAGTGCTCTGTGCCAGGTGGGCACCCAGCCACTAGGACCTACTCATTTCACATCGGTCCCCAAGTGGGTGGGGATCACCACCGGTCACTGCTGCTCTGGGCTGGATTCGGGTTAGGGGAGAAAGGCTCCCTGTCCCGTCACCAGTGCCCCCAGCAGGGCAGCTCCCCCAGGAGGGGAACAAGTCGCTCACAGGAACCTCCCGCCTGCACCGTGACCTCCTGGACTCACCCCAGGAGAGACTCCTGCACCGATCCCACTGGAAGTGCCGCCTGAGGGCCTGCGCTCCCCCTTGGAAAAAAGATTCAAAGCGGGGCCAGAATTCATCTAAAAGCCCAAATCCCACCCCAAGAGACTCGGCTTCCCACGGCCAGACTGCAAAGCAAACACCCAAAGGTGACAAACAAAGGCACCTCAACCAGCTCGCTGCATTAGTCGTATTTTTAGACACCGCTATGAAGCTGGTCTTATTATTTTCATTGCAATGTGCATAATTACCCACAAAGCACTGCAGTGGCATACGAAACCAGCTCGCTCTCCCTCTGACAAGAGCTAGTAAAGGGCAGGCCTGCATCAATGCCGTGCTCCTATTATCCTGGGAAGGAGGGGCTGGGGAAACTGAGGGGTGCGGAGCACGTGCAGAGTGTGAATCACAGGGACCAAGAGTTGCTCCTCTCAAGGGAGCCTGGGGGGATGGTGTCCTGAAATCCGGGATGAGGTGCCACCGTTCAACCTGAGAGACGGACACCCTGAGGCGACTCAAAGGACAGGGGTAGTTTGACCTCCTCCTTGTCTCTTGGGTCAGTCAGTGCTTGTGGGCCGCCCAGGGCGGGCTGGGGGGGGAGCTCCGTGCATGGGGGCAGCAGGCACACAGACAGGAGTGAGAGAAGGGAGCGTCAGGCAGCAAGGTTGGCATCGTTACCACAGCAACTTGGGACACAGCAGAGACAGGACCCAGGAGGTGGCCATGGAGGTGGCCATAGAGGTGTGGACGACGGGTCAAAGGGGCTATGGGAGCCGCCCCAGCCCGTCGCATTAGCAGCGCTGGCTTTGGGCAGACTGCAGGGAGAGCCAGGAGGCCAGAGAGCGCAGCGGGTCCTCACCAGCATTTCAGCTGCCAGAGCGGAGAGGAAGAGTCGGGTTCTCAGGATGTGACGGGGGAAGGAGCCGGGGAGCGTGACCATTACTTCAGCCTGGGGAGGGCAGCGCTGCCCACAACAGAGGGGACAGGGCAGAGCGGTTGGCAAGAACAACACAGCACTTCTGCTTTGGCACCGTTTAGCTCACGCTGGTGACCAAGTTTAGCCAGCGGAATTTCCACTTCTAGAAAAAAAAAACAACAGCCAGAACGATTTACTCTGCACAGGGCCTGGGCCAGGGCCGCTCGAATCCAGTGCTTTAAACCAGGCCTTTAAACCGCCGTTAGCCGGGTATTTAATAAGCTAATGACCTACAGAGACCACTTCTCTCTCCTCGCCCCCCATGAGTCCCTAGGTGCGAACAGGGCTTTTCAGAAACCCCAGGACAGCGCATACAAGTAATCAGAGAATTATGGATGGCTGCTGGCTGCAAAGTGGGTTATGTGCCCTGGCAGGCTAGAGAACAATTGCCAGGCAGTTTTTCTATTGCTTTCCATGTATTTCTTTGTGAGCTTCACTGCTAGTGGCAACGCTTGCCAGGCGCTTAGCACCAAGATCTCCCCCCGCTTCCCCTCCATCACATCTGCTCCTTCTCCATTTGAAGGAACATTTTCCTGGGGTTTGAGTGGAGCTGAAAATTAGTAACTTCAGTCGAGAGAGCAAGTCCCCCCAGCTCTGGGTAAGAGCTCTGAGCGGACTGCTCCCATTGAACCAGAGGAGGGAGCTCTGTGTTTTAGTAGGTCCTGTACAAAGTGTCCTTCTAATTCCTCAGGGACAGACTAGCCGGGGGGAGGAGGGGATTCGAAAGTCTGGAGACTCTTCCATCAGATGAGAACCAGTTTTAAAAGCTGGAGCTGAACTGGGTGTCACTCTAACCCACCTGTCCCCGTAGGGAACGGCCAGGCTGCCTCGAGCCTACAGAATGAGGGCGTACGGCAGGTGGGCAGTCCTGTCGCCTAGCAGGGTAACCAGGCGAATAGGCAAACACGGCTGAGCAGCGTGACGGAGGCTATCGAAGAACAGATCTGTAACTGGAAACATAGCCCCTCTCGCACAGAGAACCCTTTCAAGTAAAACAAGTCTGACGCGTGCATCCTATTCAACTCTGCTACCCAGCCTTGGGAGATCTCAGGTGCAGGGTTTCCAGTGGCCTACAGTCAGCAGTTCACCGTACCCTGCCCTAGCACAGGCTTTGTCAGGAGCTGTATGGAACATTGTAGCTACTTCTCCCAGGAGCCGGGCTTAAGAGATGACGTCATACAGGAATGAATAAAGTCCAACTTAGGTCTACAATGCAGAGCTGCCGCCTGATGAGACTAAATCCCTACATGCAACGTGTCTATGGAGATGCAGGCCAGCCCTCTCGGAGCAAGGTTTTGCGCTCTGGTCCCAGGGCCTGCACATTACAGCAGAAGACGGCTACGACCGGGCACCATGCAAGCTGCCAACACTGCCCGCCCCTGGCTGGGCAGAGTTTGGGACCCCTGTGCCATATCCAACACCCCCCGCCCCAATGACCCCACAGAGCTTCCTGTACGCAGGGCAGCACAGAGAGCCAAAGACGCCTTGAAGTCCACTAGGGACCTTGTGATGCCAGGACAAAACCTGAAGTCAGAATCTTCCCCTGCACCCCTCAGAATCCCCAAGCTGCGTCCCCGAGAACTCGTGAGCAAGACCGACTGGTCCCAATGTCTAGGCGGAGCACAAGGCAAGGACTGAACAAGGAGCCGAGCTGGGCAGCCCCTCCCAAGGGGAGACACGAGAGGAAATGGGTTTAAAGAGGCAAAGCAGGGCTGTGCTGGCCCACGGTGCCAGGCCAGCAATCCAGGGCAAGGGCCATGTGTCACTAGACACTTGTGCAGCTCCAGTTCACGGGGACTGCGATCTGGGTCGGGCCCTCTGGGGCTGCTGCCGTACAAACACCTGATGATAATTCCACCTCCTTCGATCCCAACACGCCAGCTCTAGCTGCCAGCCCCAGAATCACCAGCAGGCCCCAGTGGCCTGGGTCAGAAGCCCTGCCCCAGGAGCCACCGGCTAGCAGCCCTGGTCCGACAGCCTGCAGCTGGGGCATGCAGCAAGACTCAGCAGATAGTCCAGGCTGGCTACAGTACTTGGGAGCAAGAGCACTTGGGCTAGCTTAGCCTGCCATGTGGCTAGTTACCACCTCCCATCCGCCAGCCAGAGGCTTCTTCCCCTTTACAGGGGGCCCAGGTAACTGGCCTCCGCAGAGAGAGAGAGAGTAACCCCAGCCCCAGGCACTGCCTCCCCCCAGCCCCCTTGCCCTGCTGCCCTGGGCGCTGCCTACACCCAGACCCTCCCCTGCAGCCCCTTTGCGCTATACCCTGATCTGAACAAAGCCACCCCCCAGAAACCCTGCCCCAACTTCACTCAACCCTGCACCGCAGCACTGCTGGGTTGAACCGGCCTGCCCGGGAGCACCTTTCCCCACATCCCAGACGGCAGGAGAGAGAGAAACCCACTGATCCACTTTAACCCCAAATCCCCCCACACACAACATCCCCTTCCTGCCCTCCACACCCACCACCACGGGCTCTGCCTGTCTGCAGCTGGGCCTGGACAACGGGATGGATTACTCGATAATCGCCCTGTTCTGTTCATCCCCTCTGGGGCATCCGGCCCCAGCCACTGTCAGAGACAGGACACGGGGCTGGATGGGCCATTGTTCTGACCCAGTGTGGCCGTTCTTATGGTCTGACTCCCCCGGCCCATCCCCCCTGCACTGGGCTGTGTGTGCCTATCCCCCGCCCCGGCCCATCCACCCTGCACCAGGCTGTGCGCGCCTATCCCCCGCCCCGGCCCATCCACCCTGCACCGTGCACCTACCCACCCACCCCGGCCCATCCCCCTTGCATTGGGCTGTGTGTGCCTATCCCCCGCCCCGGCCCATCCACCCTGCACCGGGCTGTATGTGCGCCTACCCCTCCAGCCCACACCCCCTGCACCGGGCTGTGTGTGCACCTATCCCCCGCCCCAGCCCATCCCCCCTGCACCGGGCTGTGTGTGCACCTATCCCCCGCCCCAGCCCATCCCCCCTGAACCGGGCTGTGCGTGCACCTATCCCCCGCCCCAGCCCATCCCCCCTGCACCGGGCTGTGTGTGCACTACCCCCCCCCGGCCCACACCCCCTGCACCGGGCTGTGTGTGCACCTATCCCCCGCCCCAGCCCATCCCCCCTGAACCGGGCTGTGTGTGCACCTATCCCCCGCCCCAGCCCATCCCCCCTGCACCGGGCTGTGTGTGCACCTATCCCCCGCCCCAGCCCATCCCCCCTGCACCGGGCTGTGTGTGCACTACCCCCCCCGGCCTACACCCCCTGCACCGGGCTGTGTGTGCACCTATCCCCCGCCCCAGCCCATCCCCCCTGCACCGGGCTGTGTGTGCACCTATCCCCCGCCCCAGCCCACACCCCCTGCACCGGGCTGTGTGCGCCTACACCCCCCCCCCGCTCATCCCCCCCTGCACCGGGCTGTGTGTGCACTACCCCCCCCCCGGCCCACACCCCCTGCACTGGGCTCTGTGTGCACCTATCCCCCCCCGCCCATCCCCCCTGCATCGGGCTGTGTGAGCACCTCCCCCGCCGCCCCGGGCTCCCCCCTCCAGAGCCCGCAGGCCCTCGCGGGGCCGGGGCGCGGAACCCGCCGCCCGGGGTCCCTACCTGCCGCCGGCCGGCCGGGCTCAGCCCGCTCGCATGGCCCGGCCGCTGGAGCCCGCGGGCGCGGTGCAGCTGCCTGGCGCTGGCTCCTCCGGCCCTGTGCTCAGCCCCGCCCCATGGTGTCGCGCTCCCCCCCGGGCCGCCGCCCGATGGAACCGGCTGCGCCGCACGCAGGAGCAGCCTCCCCCCGCGGCACGAATGGACCAGTCCACGGCCCGCTCCACCAGCGCGGGCCGAGGGGGCAGCTCGGGCCAAGCCAGGCGGGGCCGTAGTGCGCCTAAAGGCTGCGCCGCACAACCTCCTGGGACCGGGGCCGTAACGTGCCTAAAGGCTGCGCCCCACAAATCCTGCTGGGTGGAGCTCGGGGGGAGGGGGTAGGCTGCACCCACAGCCGGCGCTTTTCAGCACCCCGCGGGGCAAGCGCCGGGCAACCAGAGCAGGGATGGGCTCTGCCCCCGGTCACACAATGAGTCCGTGGTGGAGGCCTGATTTCCAGCCACACTCTCTGACCACTACATTGTACTCCCCTCCCAGAACTGGACCTAGAACCCAGGCGTCCATCCCGGATGCCCTGTGCTAATGTAACAAATGCTTTTTCAACTTCAACACGTAGCAAGAGCAGCAGGGATTTTGCAGAGTGGGAGCCCCTCCCACAGCTCAGCCCTGCAACCAGCCTCCCAGGTCAGCCTGGGGCACCCCAAGGCAGGCCGAGGCACCAGCCCAGAGTCTCCATGGGCAGAGGGAATGAAGGGGCTCAGTGGAGGTCACTCTTAGGTGCCCCCAGCAGAGAGGAACAGCCCTGCTTTGATCCCCATAGATTCCCAGGCCAGGTGGGACCAATGTGATCATGTCGTTTGACCCCCTGTATAGTGCAGGCCAGGGACCTGCCCCACAATAACTCCTTTCCTTGCCCCCAGTGGGCTCCCCAGTCCCCCAAGCTAGGTTCTGGAAGGGACCCAGATTCTCAGCTCTCTGCTGCCTGGAAGCAACAGCTTTCCCCAGTGCCCCGGCCTGTGGCCCAGGGGGCCCCTCCCCACGGAGAGCAGCCCTTGGGGTGAACGTCCCCTGTGTTTCACAGCAGGCTGGGGCAGAGGGAATGCCAGGACCTGTGTGGCCCAGGAAGCACTTCCTAGCCACCTGGTGTTGTTTCCACAGCTGCATGTTAGCCTGGTGCCTGCCCTCCCCGGGGGCCTGCACAGCCCCCTGCAGTGCCTGCTCCCCCCACCTGGGAACCCCCTCGGCACCCCACTCCCCAGCTCCTTCCGCCAGGGGTGCTGTCCCTGCCT
Organism: Malaclemys terrapin pileata; assembly: GCF_027887155.1. Taxonomy (NCBI): domain Eukaryota; kingdom Metazoa; phylum Chordata; order Testudines; family Emydidae; genus Malaclemys; species Malaclemys terrapin. Next base: position 1,343,411 of record NC_071512.1, on the reverse strand, counting down.
GAGACAGAGCAGAGCTGTAACTGGGCTCAGGGCAAGACTCCTGCCCACAGCCCAGCCCTCTATGCCAGGGGTGAGTAAGAGCCCAGCCCAGCACATGGGCACGCACCCCCCCCTCCCCCCAGGTGTGCGAGGCTCCAGGCAGGTGAGAGCTCCCCAGCACCCTGCAGGGCGGCACTCCAGCCACCCAGAGCCTCCAGCGCACCGGGCCAGGCAATACTGTGAGGCTGGGGGGCGCAGCCTGGCATGCGGGGCCTGACGCCCAGCGTGGCAGCAGGCGCTGGGAGAGTCATGTCCCGGGCGGGGGGAGTCGTTCTGGTCACAGTGCAGGACGTTTGTTAGTAACTAGCTGTGGCTGCCTGCCAGCCCCCAATGTGCTGCTGGAGCACGTGGGCAACCAGCTGCTGCCGGGTCCCTGGGGACGGGCTGGAGCAGCGGGGCAGGCTGTCGGCATGTGCTCCTGGCCCAAGCCCTGCCCTGGCTGCATCTCCCCGTCAGGGCAGGAGACTGCTCGCTCCGAGTCCCAGGGGCAAACCTCACAGAGCAACCAGCCAAGCTGTCCAGGCTGGCGCGGCCCCACAGTCTGCTGGCACCTGGTGGCAGATGTGCCTTTCAGCAGCATGCTGGGCAGCACCTGGAGCCAGGGAATTGCTCTTCGTGGCACCCACAGCCCTCGAACGGGTGACCACTTCCCACGTTACAGGCTGTGGATCCCCAAGGAGCATGGCCTGGCCTGGCCCCGGGCTCCCCAGGACCCTGCGGCAAGTCAGAGGGGGCTCTTGATGCTGACAGTCAGACAGAGGCTCTGCCCCACAGCCTGTCGGCCGCCCTGCCCCTCCTGAGGCAGCCTATTGCCCAGGGTGGGGATCCTTCCCCATCCCAGTGCCCTTTGGACGCCCTGACGTCGCCGCTCTGCTGGTTATTGATTGGCTGGTTGGTTGGTTGGTTTCCAAGCTATGGTGATAACATCGGGAAATAACCCGGGATGGCACAGGGCGGGCCGGGCTCCGAAGGGGCAGAGGGCACCCCCCGCCCCAGGAGCAGAGCCCCGGGAGGACACCACGTGGGGCCATGCCAGGTCCCCGAGGTGTGGTGCTCTCATCACTGTCACAGCAGAGCCGGGCCCTCGGGGAAATCTTGCTCTTAATGTGGTGCCCAAATGAGAGCGGAGGCCTTCTGGCCCCATATGCCCATTGGGCTGTGTGCGCTGTGCCCCCAGGGCGCCAGACACCCATTGCCCATGCCGCTGGCTGCAATGGGTCATTCCCACTGATCTCCTCACCCTGGGAGCTGAGCGGGGGCTGGAAGGCCCTGTGCCAGGATACCCAGAGATGAGGGGGGAGGAGTCAGGCCAGCACATGGCAATGACAATAATTCTCAGAGGCGGGACTCGGACAGGTGTCAGTGACTGGGGAGAGCCTGCCCAGGGGGACTCCCTAACAGGGCTCTGGAGGGCGCTGCCTGCTCCCGGCTTCCTGGCCTGTTGTCAGGGGCAGGGGGAGCCTGGGGGAGCTGCCCCGGCCTGTTTCTGGCTGGGAAGCAGGCGATCAATAACTGGTACCCGGCTTCAGCTGAAGGGCCGGGGGTGCTGGAGGCCTCATGGGGATGCGGTTTCGGGGCTGTCACAGGGAGGCAGGTGAGCAGGGCCGCGGTGACTGTGCAGGGCAGAGAGGGCTGTGGATTTCCTGGAGCAGCGTTGCACACAGGCTGCTGGGTGCTGAGGGGTCCCAGGAGGCCCAAATCAACCAGGCGCCATTCCGGCTCCCCACCCCCACTCCCCGGGGGTTCTCACCAAGGCCCCGTGTACACTGCCGCTGGGTGGCTGGGCTGGGGCACGGTCAGCCCTTGGGGGGGGTATTGCTCACCCCAAACCTGCAGCATCCCCGGGGTCACCAACACGCTGAGGGTCACCTGGCTCTTGCACGGCTGGTGCGCTGCACGGGGTTGCCTTGAAACCTCCCAACGGGGCCTTTGAAGCTGTCAGGCTCCGGCACTGGGCAGGGGGCTGTCAGGGATGTGGGGCTGGGGCTGGCGGGGAGGCAGCCCACTGGGGTGCAATAGGGACCCACGGCCATGGAATGTCGTCATGTGGGCTCAGAGTGACGGTCCCATTGAGGCAAAGGCGGCAGCTCCCTCCTCTCCGAGCCCTGGCCCCAGGCTAGGGGTTGGCTGCCCCCCGCAGAGGGCTGGCACTGAGCTCTCAGAGCCCTGACCGGAGTGACCTAGCCCAGAAACAGAGGTGCTGCCGTGCTGGGGAACCTGGCTGACAGGCATGTCTGGGGGGACCCTGTCGATCCGGGGGGCTCTGAAGTTCCTCTCCCGGACTCTCCCATTCCCACCCCATTCCGGCCAGGCTGGGGGGCGGCACAGGGCTCTCTGTGCTCGCTGCCCACCCCCCAACAACACTGCACCTGATAGGTGCCTGGCCCCATTTCCAGACCCCCCGGGGGCCCTCGCTCCCCATGCCTTTACTCCAACCCATCTTCCGCTTGAGAGGAGCCGCACAATCCCCCCTTGTCCCTGAGACCTGGAAGTAGGTCACATGAATCCCCCGGGCGTCTCAGTGCTGCAATACGGGGTGAGCTCTGGGGCCCTGCAGCGCCAGGGGAGGGGCTCCTTACCCCTGCCAAAGGGCAGGATGGGGGGCAGGGGCCCCGAGCTGTGCAGGGCTCCCAGACAGCAGGATGTGAGTGTGGACGGGCCAGGATCCTGGGGTAAGACATAAAACTGGGGGCAGAACTGCCTCTCGTTCCACCCTCGCCCATCGGCTGCCTCCTTCCATCCCGTTCGGGGAGACCGGTGTCTCTCCATGGGCTCCACGCCTGGAAGGGCTGTAGTGGGCCCCCGAGAATCTGTGCCTGCCCGGGAATGAATTTATCCCTGGGGGACGGGGCAGGATCAGACGAGGACTGAGGGGAAGGGACTCACCCGAGGCCGCACAGCCAGTCAGAGCCGGGAAGAGGACCCAGGCGTCCTGGCTCCCAGACCCATGCTTTAGCTGCTGTATCCTGATTCCTAGAGGTCAAGGCCAGAGGGGAGCATGAGATCAGGTCGTCTGACCCCCTGTCGCTCATCCCGCTTCGCTCAGGCTCCCTCCCAACCCAGCCGCTCGGATTCCTGGGTCCTGGGCTCTGCGCAGTGCAGCTGCCCTGGCCCAGCAGCTCCTTGTGATTGCCAGGTCACCCCCATCCACTCCTGGGCAGGGCCTGAATGTGGCTGTAGTGCCAATCTGCCCATCCCCCAGCAATCCTGCTACCCAGCCCTGCTCAGGGGGCCCTGGGACTCAAAGCTGGATGGCAGGGCAGTGGGGGCAGCTGCTGGGCACCCGGCAGGCTGGGAGGAGCTGGGACGACCAGGAAGCAGGGGCCCAGCATGACAGAGCTGTGGGGTGGATCCCCCCAAGTCCAACGGGGGGAGTAGAGGGAACTCCTAACGCCCCTGCCCCAAGGAGCCGCCCCTGCCTAGGGCTCCCCCAGCTCCCAGCAGAGCCCACGGGCCTGCTACTGGCATCCTGCCCCAGAGCAGTGGGGAGGAGGGCCTCAAGGAAGCAGGAAGGCAGAGATGGTTTGTGACCCACTAATTGCAGTTAATGATTGATCCGCCCAATTATAGCAGGAGCCAAAGGTCTGTTGTGGTCTCAGAGCCGGCGGAGCCAGCAGGGAGCAGGGCAGCATCCCTGAGCGAGCCCCACAGCGCAGGTAGGGGGCACAGTGCAGGGCCACTTGCCACTCATGGCCTGACCATGCTTGAGGTCCTGCCAGCGGCAGGGTCGTGCGCTGGGATGGGGGAGCTGAGACGGCTGGGCCGGGCCTGGTGACACCACATCACAGAGCAGCACCCCGGAAAGCAGGAGTGTGGGGGTCCGTGGGGCCCAGGACACGATTGCTCCCTGCTGTGGATTCTAGGCCCGAGCGACGGGACGCCCACCCTTCCCAGGGGACAGCCTGGCGGGCCCCGCACAGAGAGTCTGGATCTTCAGTGTGATTCTCTCCGCTGTCATCCCACCCCTACCCCCCCCAGCCAGGCCCCGGGAGCCCCTCCTACACCCTCCACGGACAGAACTCTCTGGGGTGGCTGGGCATTTCCTCCCCGTCGTATGCACCCGCCCTGCGCGAGCAGCTGGGGCCGGAGCTCGTCGCCCTGCAGGAGGGGCAGCGGGAGCCTCTGGGCGTGGTGGGGCCGGTGCTTGGACTGACCAAGTGGAGCTGCGGGCTCAGTGCTGGGGGAATCTCCTCTCACCTGCCTCCTCCACGGGCTCACACATCCTAGCCTGGGAGTGAGGGCAGGATCAGGCCCCTGCCTGCTCGCTCTGGGGGACGGGCTCGCTCACCCCAGCGCCGTGAGAGCCGCCTGGGGTCCCAGAGGCGCAGGGTGTGCTGGGCATTGGAGACCCAGCTGCCATGGGGTCCCCCCTGCCCTGCCCTGCCCCCTCCAGGTGCCCATCCCCTGGCCACACTCTGCCCCTGCTGTGGCACCCACCCAGGCGCATGCGGCCCCAGGGCTCTGGCGTGTGAACTGCCCGGGAGGTCTGGCTGGGCAGGGGAGGGGGCAGGAGAGGCTGTTCCGGGGGGGGGCGAGAGACATGCAGCGGAAGGGTGTGAGGAGCAGGGAGCTCTCGCTGAAGACTTCCCACCCCACCCCCCCAATGTGCCAGCAGGTCCCTTTGGCAGGATGGCCTGGTGCCCGCTGCTGCTGCTGCCCGTGCTCTTGGTGGCGGGTAAGGATTTCACTCCCTGGCTGGCGGGAAGGGGGCATGGCACGCATGGGGGGGCGAGGACAGAGTGGGGGGGGTAGGGGGCTGTGATTCCCCTGGGGCTGGGCACTGAGGGTCGGGTTCCCCAGGGCAGGTGCCTGCCCCTGCAGCAGGCGACCTCGGAGACCCGGAGCAGCTGCAGGCACTGGGGACCGAGTGCCCTCCTGTGGGCAGGGGGCCAAGCAGTAACCCCCAAGGACCCAGCCTGCCCACTCCAGATGTCCCTGGAGTCTGGTACCTCCTGGCGTCCCAGCGGCCTGGGGAGCAGCTCAAAGCCAGCTGCTCAGGGAGTGCCATGCCAGGGCTGGACTGGCATCCCCTGGGGCAGGCAGTGCCCTGGCAGCAGGGCAAGGGGGGCTCTGAACAGCTCAGCGCAGGGGCTAACGCTGGGCAAACGTCTCCCTTGCAGTTTCAGGGAACACAGCCCCGAGGTTCAACATCACCATCGCCTATGTGCCCGAGGACCTGGCCGTGGGTGAGTGCGGGGCGGAGATGGCGGGGCCAGGCCGGGGTGATGCAGAGAACCAGTCACAGGGTTCAGGCCAGACAGCACCATCGATGCCTAGGCTGAGTCCTGACAGCCCAGGCCACCACCCCCACCCCGCTCCCTGTACGGCACCCAGTCTTCCGGCTGGGCAGCTGTCCAAGGAGAACCCACCACTGCCCGGGGTTAATCATGCGCAGTGGGGAGAGCTGCCTTGCATCTCATTGGAACAAGTCAGGGGTCCACAGGCTGGCTGCTACGCCCCAGCCTGGGAAGAGCCTCTGGACGACCCCTCTAGTGGGCCAGACCCCCAAGGGGGCTCACGTTTCCTCCAGCATGGGCCCCACGGCCTCACCGCCTCCTCGGACTGAACCTCTGGGCTCCAGCCCCACTGTCTCCCCCCCATGAGCTCTGCCAGCGAGTCCAGCTGAGCCAGACGCCGCCGGGAGAGACGTGTCCCCTCCGCAGGGGGCAATGCCCCTCGCCCAGCGTTCACAGTGACACTCCCCCAGCGTGGGGACTGGGCAGGCAGCGGGCACAGCACAGGGAGTCTTTGGGAAGCCCAGAGAGAGGCAGGTGAGAGCCCAGCCCAGCCTGGCCAGCCTAGAGCCCAGGGAACCCCAGTGTCAGGGGCTGTGTCTCTGTCTGACCTGCTTGGTCAGATCCCAGGTGAGAGCCGAGGCTCCTCCCACAGCCAGCTCTTATCCCCCTCCCCAGCCTTTGTTCTCCAGCTGGGATCTGTGCCCAGCTTCCCTGCTGAGGGGGGACCCAACTCCCTCTGGGGCGCAAGAGGTCAGTGTCCTGGCGATGGGATCTGCCATGGTCGTCTCAGATTCTCCATTGATTCAAGTATCCGAGGGGTAGCCGTGTTAGTCTGAATCTGTAAAAAGCAACAGAGGGTCCTGTGGCACCTTTGAGACTAACAGAAGTATTGGGAGCATAAGCTTTTCGTGGGTAAGAACCTCACTTCTTCAGATGCAAGGTCCATGGCAGGACCAAATACTGTCTAGACCATCCCTGATAGACATTTATCTAACCTACTCTTAAATATCTCCAGAGATGGAGATTCCACAACCTCCCTAGGCAATTTATTCCAGTGTTTAACCACCCTGACAGTTAGGAACTTTTTCCTAATGTCCAACCTAGACCTCCCTTGCTGCAGTTTAAGCCCATTGCTTCTTGTTCTATCCTTAGAGGCTAAGGTGAACAAGTTTTCTCCCTCCTCCTTATGACACCCTTTTAGATACCTGAAAACTGCTATCATGTCCCCTCTCAGTCTTCTCTTTTCCAAACTAAACAAACCCAATTCTTTCAGCCTTCCTTCATAGGTCATGTTCTCAAGACCTTTAATCATTCTTGTTGCTCTTCTCTGGACCCTCTCCAATTTCTCCACATCTTTCTTGAAATGCGGTGCCCAGAACTGGACACAATACTCCAGTTGAGGCCTAACCAGCGCAGAGTAGAGCGGAAGAATGACTTCTCGTGTCTTGCTCACAACACACCTGTTAATACATCCCAGAATCACGTTTGCTTTTTTTGCAACAGCATCACACTGTTGACTCATATTTAGCTTGTGGTCCACTATAACCCCTAGATCCCTTTCTGCCGTACTCCTTCCTAGACAGTCTCTTCCCATTCTGTATGTGTGAAACTGATCTTTCCTTCCTAAGTGGAGCACTTTGCATTTATCTTTGTTAAAGTTCATCCTGTTTACCTCAGACCATTTCTCCAATTTGTCCAGATCATTTTGAATTATGACCCTGTCCTCCAAAGTAGTCGCAATCCCTCCCAGTTTGGTATCATCTGCAAACTTAATAAGCGTACTTTTTATGCCAATATCTAAGTTGTTAATGAAGATATTGAACAGAGCCGGTCCCAAAACAGACCCCTGCGGAACCCCACTCGTTACGCCTTTCCAGCAGGATTGGGAACCATTAATAACAACTCTCTGAGTACGGTTATCCAGCCAGTTATGCACCCACCTTATAGTAGCCCCATCTAAGTTATATTTGCCTAGTTTATTGATAAGAATATCATGCGAGACCGTATCAAATGCCTTACTAAAGTCTAGGTATACCACATCCACAGCTTCACCCTTATCCACAATGCTCGTTATCCTATCAAAGAAAGCTATCAGATTGGTTTGACACGGTTTGTTCTTTACAAATCCATGCTGGCTGTTCCCTATCACCTTACCACCTTCCAAGTGTTTGCAGGTGATTTCCTTAATTACTTGCTCCATTCTCTTCCCTGGCACAGAAGTTAAACTAATTGGTCTGTAGTTTCCTGGGTTGTTTTTATTTCCCTTTTTATAGATGGGCACTATATTTGCCCTTTTCCAGTCTTCTGGAATCTCTCCTGTCTCCCATGATTTTCCAAAGATAATAGCTAGAGGCTCAGATACCTCCTCTATTAGCTCCTTGAGTATTCTAGGATGCATTTCATCAGGCCCTGGTGACTTGCAGGCATCTAACTTTTCTAAGTGTTTTTTAACTTGTTCTTTTTTTATTTTATCTGCTAAACCTACCCCCTTCCCATTAGCATTCACTATGTTAGGCATTCCTTCAGACTTCTCGGTGAAGACCGAAACAAAGAAGTCATTAAGCATCTCTGCCATTTCCAAGTTTCCTGTTACTGTTTCTCCCTCTTCACTGAGCAGTGGGCCTACCCTGTCTTTGGTCTTCCTCTTGCTTCTAATGTATTGATAAAAAGTCTTCTTGTTTCCCTTTATTCCTGTAGCTAGTTTGAGCTCATTTTGTGCCTTTGCCTTTCTAATCTTGCCCCTGCATTCCTGTGTTGTTTGCCTACATTCATCCTTTGTAATCTGTCCTAGTTTCCATTTTTTATATGACTCCTTTTTATTTTTTAGATCGTGCAAGATCTCGTGGTTAAGCCAAGGTGGAGATGGAGTCAGACTCAGCCAGTCTTTTTTCAGTGCCCCACCCTGGCTCAGACAGCGGGCAACATGCCCACCTATGTCTCTTAGCCTCCCTGAGAGCAAACTGTCCCCCCACCCCCCACCCCCGGAGCCGTGCACAATATAGGGGAAACTGAGGCACACACAGGATTCATAAAACATTACAGAAAATTCCCACTTCATCTGGCTTCAGCTTCCTGCCGCTGGATCTCGCCCGGCCTTTCTCCATTCAATCCAAGAGCCCTTTGGGACCTGGGATTTTCTCCCTGGGAAGGGCCTTACAGCCTGCACTGATCTCTCCATCTCTGCTGTGATGAGCTACCTAGGCTGCTGGATGGAGCTGGGGCTGTCCCCAGCAGGGTGGGAGTGTCACGGAGTTTGGGGGAGACAAGGCCCTGCACCCCCAGCTTCCTGCGATTCACCGTGACTCTCAGCCAGGCAGTAGAACAGAAGGTTTATTAGACGACAGGAACACAGTCCAAACCAGAGCTTGTAGGCATAAACAGGACCCCTTAGTCAGGTCCTTCTGGGGGTAGGAGTCTTGGACCCCAGTCTTGGGGCTCCCTCCAATTCCCCAGCCAGCCCAAAACTGAAACTCTCCAGCCCCTCCTCCCCCCTTGTCCCTTTCCCGGGCCAAAAGGTCACCTAATCTCTTTGTTCTCCAACACCTTCAGCTAGCACCTTTGTAGAGGAGGGGCCCAGGCCATTAGTTGCCAAGAGACAGAGTGTCGGCCATTCTCTGTCCAGACAGCATCACATCTGCCCTCTAGGGCTCTGCAACAATCACACCCGCTTCTCCCACCACCTAGATACTTGAGAACTGCATAGGGGAAACTGAGGCACACACACAGTATTCAGAGAAAACATTAAGAACAGTCCCACTTCCTCACAGGGAGCAGCTGGCTGCCTCCTCGGGGGCCCTTGCTGCAGCAGGTGGTCCTCGGACCGGCCCTGTCCCAGCCATGACGTCTCCCCCTCCCCCCGCAGGAGCCTGGGCCTTTCAGCTGACGGCTTTGGACGCCGATGGTGACCCATTATTCTATGGCATGAACGGGCAGGACGCCTACTATTTCTCCGTCAACGCCATGACGGGCGATGTGCTGCTGGCGGCCTCTCTGGACCGTGAGGTAACGGGGCGGCCGGGGGCTGCTGGGCACGGAGATGATAGAGACCAGAGCCAGGGCAGCGGGTGATGCTCCGGGGCCGTCACAGCTGCTCTGACCTTGTGCAGCCCAGATGGCACCAGGCCTGCTCCCTGCAGCCCCTTTCCCGGGCAGTGCCAGGCAGCAGCCATAGGACTCCCACCCCCACAGGGCCTGGCACTCTCGGATCCCACGGGAGAGAGGGCACCCCTGGCAGTGGCACCAGGAGCCTCCCTGGGGAGGGGCAGCTCCCCGGCGGAGCCCCAGGCCACTCCCCCGCCTCTGCCCTCTGAGCAGGGTGCTGGAGGGAGCCCCAGAGCAGCTCCCCCGGGGAGCACTGGGACGGGGGCAGGGGCTGGCAGGGTTTGGGGAGCTGATGCACAGCCCTTCCACAGCAAAGGGAGCAGACGTGAAAGGAGTCCCAGGCTGGGGTCGCTGCGGGCTGCGGATCGGGAGTGAGGGGCGCTGCCGTTCCCTTGTCCCCTACAGGAACACTTCCCCCCACACCTGCGGGGAGGGGACCTCTGGGGAGCGCAGCTCGCTTTGGTCCCAATGAGCTGCCTTGTGTGGCGCTGAAGTGAAATATGGGGCGAGTCAATGGGAACGGGGAAGGGGGGCAGGAGGGAGCTGGGGCATCCCTTGAGCAAAGCTCCCCCCACTTTGTGTTTCCTTCCAGACAAAAGAGAAACTCAGTGTCACCATCACAGTGACAGACAAGATCAACACCGAGGTGAGGGAGCGGGCGGTGCAGGGGCCTTGCCTGGGGGAGCGGGGCAGGGCGGGGGACTGGCAGGGGCCGTGCCTGGGGGAGCGGGGCAGGGCGGGGGACTGGCAGGGGCTGTGTCTGGGGGAGTGGGGCAGGATGGAGGCTGGCAGGGGCCGTGTCTGGGGGAGTGGGGCAGGATGGAGGCTGGCAGGGGCCGTGCCTGGGGGGAGCGGGGCAGGGGCTGTGCCTGGGGGGAGTGGGGCAGGGCGGGGGGCTGGCTGGTCCGTGCCTGGGGGGAGCGGGGCAGGGCGGGGGGCTGGCTGGTCCATGCCTGGGGGAGTGGGGCAGGGTGGGGGCTGGCAGGGGCCGTGCCTGGGGGAGTGGGGCAGGGTGGGGGCTGGCAGGGGCCGTGCCTGGGGGAGTGGGGCAGGGTGGGGGCTGGCAGGGTCCGTGCCTGGGGGAGTGGGGCAGGATGGAGGCTGGCAGGGGCCGTGCCTAGGGGAGTGGGGCAGGGCGGGGGGCTGGCAGGGGCCGTGCCTGGGGGAGTGGGGCAGGGCCGGGGGCTGGCTGGTCCATGCCTGGGGGAGTGGGGCAGGATGGAGGCTGGCAGGGGCCGTGCCTGGGGGAGTGGGGCAGGGCGGGGGGCTGGCTGGTCCATGCCTGGGGGAGTGGGGTAGCAGGTCTGCGTGTGGACGCAGGGGGAGTGGGCAGGTTATGCACCCAGGGGCGGGTGCGTTGTGCTGGCAGTTCTTCGGGGACAGACGTGGCAGCAGCTGGTCTGGCCGGGTCTAGTCCAGCCCTGGCAGAAGCTGGTGACTCCTGGTGTCTGCGGGGGCTGATTGGATCCGGGCTGTGTCTGGAGCCTGAGACGCTGCGCCCTGGTGTGCCCGGAGCAGCGCCCGTCGCGGCTGGGTCGGGGCCCCCAGCCCCTGTCCCTCAGCCGCCTCTGCTCCTGCAGGTCTCCAGGAAGCTGCCCATCATTGTGCAGGATCGGAACGACAACCCCCCCATCTTCCAGAACCAGCCCTACATCATCGACCTCCCGGAGGTACCGAGCCCAGCCAGGCCTTCCCTGACCCTCGCTGTGACCCCGCAGCCTCCCTACACAGCCCGGGGCCCGCACCTGGGCTCCACTCCCCCGCTGGCCAGGGCAGCCTCCCATGGGGCAGCGCGGCAGAGCCTGGCCCTGCTTTTCCTCAGCCACCGGCCTCCCGTGGGACAGAGCCGCAGCGCTCAGAGCCAGCCGTCCCCCCCGTGAAGCCCCCCCCCCCCAGGAGCTGGCCCCGCCCTGAGGAGCTGCCCCCCCCAGGAACTGCCCCCCCCGAGGAGCCGTCCCCTGTCCTGAGGAGCCAGCCCGCATCCCGAGGAGCCAGCCCGCACCCCAAGGAGCCAGCTCCCACCCCGAAGAACCGCCCCCCACCGAGAAGCAGGTCCCCACCCTGAGGAGCCGACACACCCGGCACTGGCTGCCCCCCTCGCCTCTGCAGGGTGCTGGGCGGGTCCCAGCAGCAGCCTGGCCTGGCGATGGAGCAGCGCATGCTGGCAGGGGCCTGCGGGCGCGCTGGGCTGGCGACCTCGGGGTGAAGTGAGGGCAGTGATTGGGCAACAAAATGGCAAATGAAATTTAACGTGGATAAATGTAAAGTAATGCACATTGGAAAAAATAACCCCAACTATACATACAATATGATGGGGGCTAATTTAGCTACAACAAATCAGGAAAGATCTTGGAGTCATCGTGGATAGTTCTCTGAAGATGTCTACTCAGTGTGCAGAGGTGGTCAAAAAAGCAAACAGGATGTTAGGAATCATTAAAAAGGGGATAGAGAATAGGACAGAGAATATATTATTGCCCTTATATAAATCGATGGTACGCCCTCATCTCGAATACTGCGTACAGATGTGGTCTCCTCATCTCAAAAAAGATATACTGGCACTAGAAAAGGTTCAGAAAAGGGCAACTAAAATGATTAGGGGTTTGGAGAGGGTCCCATATGAGGAGAGATTAAAGAGGCAAGGACTCTTCAGCTTGGAAAAGAGGAGACTAAGGGGGGATATGATAGAGGTATATAAAATCATGACTGATGTGGAGAAAGTAGATAAGGAAAAGTTATTTACTTATTCCCATAATACAAGAACTAGGGGTCACCAAATGAAATGAATGGGCAGCAGGTTTAAAACAAATACAAGGAAGTTCTTCTTCACACAGCGCACAGTCAACTTGTGGAACTCCTTGCCTGAGGAGGTTGTGAAGGCTAGGACTATAACAGAGTTTAAAAGAGAACTGGATAAATTCATGGTGGTTAAGTCCATTAATGGCTATTAGCCATGATGGGTAAGGAATGGTGTCCCTAGCCTCTGTCTGTCAGAGGGTGGAGATGGATGGCAGGAGAGAGATCACTTGATCGTTGCCTGTTAGATTCACTCCCTCTGGGGCACCTGGCATTGGTCACTGTCGGTAGACAGGATACTGGGCTAGATGGACCTTTGGTCTGACCCAGTACGGCCGTTCTTATGTTCAGTGGGGCCCTCAGTGCGTTGGCATCAGGCCGGACACCTTGGCCGGGCCAGGGCTGACCCGGGACCAGCAGGCCTGCCAGCGCGTGCCAAGTGGGGGGCTCCCGAGCCAGGCCGCGGGGGCTGTCACTGACCCCCATCCCCAGGTTGGGCACATGCTGATTGGCAGGGGCATTCGGCAGCTCCAGGCAGCCCCTGTGGGGAAACGCCAGGGCTGTGGCACGCGGGGCGACGGGTCCCCTGTGTCTTGGGTTCCCCCAGACGTGGCAGCTCCAGGCACAACATCCTGATCCCTTGGGTGGTGCATCCAGCCCCGTGAGATGCCCCCCGAGCTGCTGCTGCGAGTGACCCCGCTCTGTCCGTGGGGCGTGCCCAGGGCTGCGCCAACTTCCTGGCTGCCAGGTGCTGCCCCGGACCTACAGGCACCTCCCAGGCCAGTCCTACCTGACCCCTGTGTTTCAGACCTGGCCGATAGGCAGCGCCATCTACAGAGTGCTGGCCACGGACGCCGACTCGGGCAACGACGGCAGAGTGCGGTATGAGATCGTGTCGGTGAGTGCCGGGGATGCCTCTGCGGGGCCGGGGCAGGGGAGATGGTTCGGCAGGGCCCAGCGCGGGGCCGGGGCAGGGGAGATGGTTCGGCTGGGCCCGGCACGGGGCCGGGTCGGGGGAGGTGGTTTGGCTGGGCCCGGAGTGGGGCCGGGGAGGGGGAGATGGTTCGGCTGGGCCCGGCACGGGGCCGGGTCGGGGGAGGTGGTTTGGCTGGGCCCAGGGCGGGTGGGGGGTTTTGCGGCCGGGGGCCAATGCGGCTGGTGGCTGATAACAGGCTGGGGGCGGGTGTCCAAGGTTCCTCAGCGTCCCCAGGCCCCCCTGAGCCACACGCCTGGGGGGGCCAGCCTCAGGAGCTGTATGGGGGGTCCCTCTGCGAGCTGGAACGTGACCCACTCCCAAGTAGAGGGCAATGGCGGCGCCCCACTCCTCCAGCCCCAGGCACGTCAGTGGGGCGAGAGGGGGCAGGGACAGGACCCTGCTTGGGGTGCCCAGCGTGGGGTGGGTCTCGGGGAGCCTGGCAGTGGGGGGAACAAGGCGCTGCCCAGCGGATGTGACAACCAGCCTCGCTCTCGCCACCCGGCTCGCCCCGTCCTCGGGCAGCCCCCAGCGCGGGCGTCTGCCCCGGTCCCGCCAGGGCCAGGCAGCCCAGACCAGCCGGGCGCTGCCAACTCCGCTGGCAGCCGCTAGAGAGCAGCATTGGGCCACGCTGGCCTCAACCACGTGCTGGGGGCAGCTCTGAGACGAGGCGGTGGAGGGGCAGGTGGCCCATGGGGGGCCGAGAGCTGGGGCATGTGGAGGCCGGGGGATGGGGGGCAGCAGGCTGGCGGGAGATTCGGAGGCGCGAAGGGAGTTCTTGGAGCTGTGCTGCAGCAGGCACTGGGGGCAGGGCTGTGGGGGGCTGTGGCTGGAGGGGTGCGTGGGGCTGTGGTGGGGGGGCTGTGGCTGGAGGGGGTGCGGGGGGGCTGTGGTGGGGGGGCTGTAGCTGGAGGGGCGCGGGGGGCTGTGGCTGGAGGGGGCTCGGGGGGCTGTGGCTGGAAGGGGTGCAGGGGGGCTGTGGTGGGGGGCTGTGGCTGGAGGGGGTGGTGGGGGGCTGTGGCTGGAGGGGGTGCAGGGGGCCGTGGTGGGGGGGCTGTGGCTGGAGAGGATGGGGGGTCTGTGGTTGGAGGGGGTGCGGGGGGCTGTGTCAGGAGAGGATGGGGGGGCTGCAGCTGGAGGGGGCGCGGGGTGGGCTGTTGTGGGGAGGCTGTGGCTGGAAAGGTTGCGGGGGGCTGTGTCTGGAAAGTATTGGGGGGGCTACAGCTGGAGGGGGCACAGGGGGCTGTGGCTGGAGAGGATGAGGGGGGCTGTGGCTGAAGGGGATGCAGGGGGCCTGTGGCTGGAGGGGGTGCAAGGGGGCTGTGGTGGGGGGGCTGCGGCTGGAGGGGGCGCGGGGGGCTGTGACTGGAGAGGATCGGGGGGGCTGTGGCTGGAGGGGGTGCAGGGGGGGCTGTGGTGGGGGGGCTGTGGCTGGAGGGGGCACAGGGGGCTGTGGCTGGAGAGGATGGGGGGCTGTGGCTAGAAGGGGTGCGGGGGGCTGTGGTGGGGGGGCTGCGGCTGGAGGGGGCACGGGGGGCTGTGGCTGGAGAGGATGGGGGGGCTGCATCTGGAGGGGGCGCGGGGGGCTGTGGCTGGAGGAGGTGCGGGGGGGGGTTGGGGGGGGCTGTGGCTGGAGGAGGTGTGGGGGGCTGTGGTGGGGGGGCTGCGGCTGGAGGGGGTGCAGGGCAGGACTCCCATGGAGGAACTGTGCAGGGCCCTGGAAAGCCCAGGAGTCTGGGGGACATGTGGCTTAGCTCTGCCCCAGCCCTGCCTCGCCCGGGGGCATGCAGCTGGCACTCACTGCCTGTCAGGGGCTGTTGGCGGAGCTTGGGGGACAGCCGGGGAGCTGCTGGGAACGGCACGGGGTGCAGGAGGCTCTGGCTGGCTGCGGCAGGGCGTGGGCTTTCTGTGGATAGGGAGCGATTCCCCTCCTTTTGAGGGTCCCCTGTCTCCATCTCTCCCTCGGTGAGTCCCACGGCGCTCTGGGGGGTGGGGTGGGGATGGGTCTGCATCCCGGGCTCACACACAGCCACCCTCCTCCTCCCCCTCCCGCAGGTGACCCCCGACGCCGCCAAGAATCACCAGCTGTTCTACATCCTGCAGAATGGGACAGTCGGGCTGAATGGCTCCCTGAGCTACAACAACCAGAGCACCTACTACCAGCTCCAGCTCAAGGCCACGGTGGGCCAGCCCCGGGGGGTCTGCGGGAGGGGCTGGAGGGAATAGGGGTGGGGGCGCTTGGTAGCAGGGAGTACAGGGGGCTGTGGGCGCTGAGATTTCACGGGGTCTCTACTCCCCAGGACGGCAGGGCAGCCCATGGGGGGGTGGCTGGAGGGAATAGGGGTGGGGGCGCAGGGTGGCAGGAGGATGGGGGGCTGCAGGAGGGCTGGAGGGAATAGGGGTGCGGGCACAGGATGGCAGGGAGTACGGGGGGGCTGCGGGTGCTGGGATCTCACGGGGTCTCTGCTCCCCAGGATGGCGTGGGCTGCCAGGAGAACTGCACCTACCTGAGCTCCGTCGCCTACCTGTCTGTGAACGTGGTGGATAAGCCCGACCTGGCCCCACAGTTCCTGAACGAGCCCTACGTGGGGTCGGTGCCCGAGAACTGCCCCCTGGTAAAAGGCGCCTGCCGCCTGCTCTGCCCCAGTGCCCTCCCCTCTGGCCAGAGCCTGGCGCTCATGACATCACCGCCTGTTGCCATGGAGCAGAGCGATGTCAGGGAGTCCCCGGCCTGGAACGGGCTGCACTCCCAGAGCCCCCCTTGGGCTGCCTTAGGCAGGCGGGGCCCATGGAGACTACAACTCCCAGCATGCCTTGGGCCTGAACATGCTGTGGGGAGCCAGGGGGGCGCGAAGGGGGGAAGCGGCCTGGGGTCTCACGCTGGCCCCCTTGGGGGTGCTCCCCTGAACGGGTCCCGTGCTGAGCAGGGACACCCTGAAACCCCCATTTGATTCCCTGGGGCCCAGGGAAGGAGAGGCTGAGCCCCCCTCTGCCAGAAGTGGGGGTCCGGACCTGCCCCTGCTGTGGGGAGGGAGTGAGCTGGGCAGAGGGGGGTAGCAAAGCCGTCATGGGGTGTACAGCAAGCCCCATCCTCACCAGGCTCCTCGTTCCAGGGGACCCCAGTGCTGACCGTGTGGGCCATAGACAGAGACAAGGGCGTGAACTATGCCCTCAACTACAGCCTCCTAAGTGAGTGACGCTGAGGGGCGGGGGGACGGACAGGCGGGGGGCTCCCTTCGGCTCCCTCTCCGAGGGCGCTCATGCCAACATGTGTGGGAATTTGGGGTGCATGGGGGCAGGTTGTGGGGCTGGGGCAGTCACTCCGAGGGGCTGAATTTGGGGGGACAGGTTGGGGGGCTGGGGCAGTCACTCCGAGGGGCTGAGTTTGGGGTGAGGGCAGGATGGGGGGCTGGGGTAGTCACTCCGAGGGGCTGAGTTTGGGGGGACAGGTTGGGGGGCTGGGGTAGTCACTCCGAGGGGCTGAGTTTGGGGGGACAGGTTGGGGGGCTGGGGTAGTCACTCCGAGGGGCTGAGTTTGGGGGGACAGGTTGGGGGGCTGGGGCAGTCACTCCGAGGGGCTGAGTTTGGGGGACAGGTTGGGGGGCTGGGGTAGTCACTCTGAGGGGCTGAGTTTGGGGGGACAGGTTGGGGGGCTGGGGCAGTCACTCCGAGGGGCTGAGTTTGGGGTGAGGGCAGGTTGGGGGGCTGGGGCATGAGCAGAGGCCCAGCCCTGTGCAGCAGCGAGGGGCCACGTCCCCTCTCCGTGCCAGGGGTTGGGTAGCTCCTGAGCGGTGGGAGAGCCACCATGCGGGGCTGCTGGGGAGCACAGGGCGCCGTTAGCCGGGGAGCCTACCCCAGCTGCACTCACAGAAATCACGGACCCAAGGGTGCTGAGGGGCCGGGGCGGAAGGTGCTGAGACCCTCATGGCCTCAGTGGGCGCCATCCCCCAGGGGAAGGTCCCTGAGTGCAGGGGCCGTGTCTGGCAAGTGGCTCTGGCCAGTCCCGGCTGGCGACGCCCCCCCAGGGCCCCATTCCCCAGCCCGCATGGCCAGTGGGCACCCAGCCCTCAGCTCTCCTCCACCCTCATGCCCAGATGCCAGCGTGCCGTTTGCTATCGACCTCGCCACGGGCACCATCACGGTGCGCAGCGCCCTGGACAGAGAGCAGCTGTCCAGCGAGGAGGTGCTGCTAGAGGTGCTGGTGAGTAGGATGCAGCCGTGAGAGCCCTGCCACCCCCCCCCGACCCCGCTCCTCCCCTCTCCCCGGTGCCCCTGGCCCCCCTCCTGACCCATCCCCCTCCGGTACCCCTGTGTCCCAGCCTGACCCGTCCCGCCCAGTGCCCGTGGCCCCCGACCTGACCCATCCCATCCTCCCTTCCCCTGACCCCTCACCCCACTGCTGCCCCTGCCTGACCTGGCCCGTCCTCTCCACCCCAGGCGCAGGAGGAGAATCTGGATATCTACGGGCAGGTGGCTCAGGCCAGCACCACGGTGACCGTCCAGGTGACCGATGTCAACGACAACACACCCCAGTTCTACGACTGCGAGCTCCCCGCCTGCGACTTCGCTGCCACCCCCCAGAGCCGCTTCGGGGGCTCCCTCGAGGAGCATTCCTCTGCCGGGGTGCCTGTGCGTGACCTCCACATTGTGGCCCACGACCCTGACAAGGTGGGAGCTGCTGGGCTGCCCCCTGCCCCTGGGCATCCACCACCCTGAGGGGTGGGATCGAGGGACATCGGCCAGGCTGGGAGAGCAGGGGCTGGGGGTCAGGACCGGGGGGGGGTTGGCAGGGCTGGGGTAGCGGGGGCTGGGGGTCAGGATCGGGGGGGGTTGGCAGGGCTGGGGTAGCGGGGGCTGGGGGTCAGGATCGGGGGTTGGCAGGGCTGGGGGAGCGGGGACTGGGGGTCAGGATCGGGGGGATCGGCAGGGCTGGGGGTTAGGATCGGGGGGGATCGGCAGGGCTGGGGGAGCAGGGGTCACAGGTCAGGATTGGGACCAGTGCCCAACCCAGTTGCTCCCCTGTGGGGTGTGGCCGGGGTGGAGCAGGCCCCCAGCAGCCGGGTTTCTCCCCCTCCTCTCTCCCGGGCAGGGCTCCAATGGCGCCTTTGAGCTGCAGCTGCAGGGCCCAGACGCCGCCTCCTTCTCCGTCTCGCCCACGAGGATCACGGGCACGGGGGCGGTGCAGGTCCTGGTGAAGCACTCCAGCACCGTGGATTACGAGCGGGTTCCTGTGATGACAGTGGAGGTGAGAGCCCCGGAGGGTGCAGGGGGACAGGCCCCAGAGCCAGGCTGGGCCAGCTGCCGGTCCCGGGGGGCAGGCCGTCTCCTGCGTGCCTACGCTGAGGGCTGCAGGGGGGCTGCATCCCGTTGGGCTGGGCAGGCGGGGAGGTGCCGCTCCCCCTGGCCTTGGGGCTGCCCGCCGATCCTCCTTTGTGCCTGGCCGCATTTGGCCTAGCCCAGAGCCCAGAGCCCCGGGGGCCGGGACCTGCGTCGCTGCAGTGGGGGAACCATCCCTGTCCTTGGGGGCGGGCACCCAGCGTGGGCAGGGCAGCTCCAGCCTCATTCCCCTGAACTCAGCCACAGGCAGCCCCAAGGAGGATGGGGGGATGGGGCAGACGCGGTCCCTTCCACTGAGTATGGGGGTGCTCGGCAGGTTTGGGGGGACGCAGTCCACAGGCGCCAACTTTTTTTGGTGCCAGTGGGTGCTCGTGCCTACCCCCGCCCCACCCCGACTCCACCCCACCCCAAAGTCCCTCCCCCAACTCTGCCCCTCCCTGCCCCTATTGGACCCCTCCCCAAATCCCCACCCTGGCCCTGCCTCCTCCCCCAAGCGCGCCACGTTTCCCCTCCTCCCCCTGGGGGCGCAAGCGCTGGGAGGCAGGGGGGAGACGCAGGACCCAGCGGCACGCTCAGGGGAGGAGGCGGAGGTGAGTTGAGGCTGGGGGGGGGCCGGGAGCTGCCGGTGGGTGCAGAGCCCTGGAGCATCCACCATGACGTGGTCCCTTCCCCAGGGGAGGGGGCTCAGTGGGTTTGGGGGTGATGTGGTCCCTTCCCCATGCTGCAGATCGTTGCCAACGACACCAGGAACCCCGGGAACTGCTGCTCCATCGCCACAGTGACCATCCAGCTGCTTGACATCAACGACCACAGCCCGGAGTTCAAGCAGAGCACGTACTGGCTGCAGGTGCCGGAGAACAGCCCAGCGGGCACCGTCATCTCCACCATCACGGTGAGGGAGCCCACGGGGGCAGTGGTGCTCTGGGGCACCCGCGGGGGGTGGGGTTGTGGCAGGCACTGGGGGCCCTGGCTGGGGCCCAGCCCCCCCGAAGGCCTCCCAGGGGCTGGGCCCCACTGCTGCTGTGACCAACGGGGCCCTTCTGGCTTTTTCAGGCCACTGACCCGGACAGCGGTGGCTTTGGCAGGATCACCTACAGGCTGCTGCCCGAGAGCATGTACGTACCCTGCCGCGCCCCTCACTGCCGCGGGGAGGTCCTGGTTGGGCTCCGGAGGGGCTGGTGGGACTGTGCCTGGTGCCTGCCTCCAGCCCGGCATGCCGGGACCGGACGGGTCCATAGGCACCAACTTTTTCGGTGCCGGTGGGTGCCCGGGCCCCGACTCCACCCCATCCCCGTCCCGTCCCCATTCCAACCCCATCCCCCAAGTCCACGCCCTAACTCCGCCCCCTTCCTTCTCCTATTGGATCCCTTCCCCAAATCCCCGCCCCGGCCCCGCCTCTTCCCCCAGCACGCAGTGTTCCCCCTCCTCCCCTCTCCCTCCCTGCCCCGCGAACCAGCTGTTCTCTCCCGCAGGCACCGCCCCTGCAGTTCCCATTGGCTGCGGAGCCGGTGCTCGGGGCAGGGGCAGCGTGCGGAGCCCTATGGCCCCCCCGCCTAGGAGTCGGACCTGCTGGCCACTTCCGGGATGCAGCACGGAGCCAGGACACGTAGGGACTAGCCTGCCTTAGCCCCGCAGTGCTGCTGACTGGACTTTTAACGGCCCAGACGGCGGTGCTGACCGGAGCCGCCAGGGTCCTTTTTCGAGCAGCTGTTCTGGTCGAAAACCGGACACCTGGTCACTCTATGTCCCACAGGCTGCACATCTTTGCGGTGAACGCCAGCAGCGGGGAGGTGCTGGTGCGAAACGGCAGCTTTCTGGACCGTGAGACCCGCACGCCCTATTACGTCACCCTGCAGGCCGTGGACGGGGGGAACATGACTGGCTCCACCTTCCTCGAGATCACCCTGCAGGATGCCAACGACAACGCCCCAGTCATCAGCGGCTCCTACAACATCTTCATCAACGAGGAGCAGGAGAACATCAGCGTCCAGATCCAGGTGGGGCTGAGCCCTGGGGGCCGATGCCCTTGCCCCACTTCTCCAGAGGACTAGCCGGCCCTTGGCACCTTCCAGCCGGCCCCTTTGGCTGCCCCCTGGGGCCGTCTAATGAGGCTCCTTTAACGGGGGCGCTGGGGCTTTCCTGGGGCTGTGGGGAGCCCGCTGGAGGCCAAGGGTGTGGGTTCCCTGGCTCTGTAACGGCGCCAGGGCTGGATGGGCGGGATGGTGACCGGTTCCCAGGCATGAGGCACCGTGCACTGCTGGGCTTGTGGGATGGGCGGGGGAGCTCTGTGATGGGGGTCCCTGAGTCCGGCCCTGAGCCCTCCGGCGGCCTCGTTTCCAGGCCTTTGACAGCGACGAGCCCGGCACCAACAACAGCCGCCTGCGGTTCCAGCTGGAGCCCGGGGCCTTCAGCGCCAACTTCACCATCGACCCCACCACGGGGGTGCTGCGCAGCGTGGGAGCGCTGGACCGCGAGGCCCTGGAGCCGGCGCTGAAGGGGAAGGTGGTGGTGACCGTGCGGGTGCACGACCTGGGCGTGCCACAGCTCAGCTCCCTCGTCAACGTCACCATCACTGTGGAGGTAACTGGGCTCCTGGCCGTGCGGGGGGGGATGGGGGCATGGGGCTAGGTGGGGGGCCACGCTGGGGGGGCGGGGCTCTCGGCTGGAGTGGGCGGGCCAGACTGGGGTGGGCGGGGCTCCTGGCTGTGCTGGGGTGGGTGGCAGGCTGGGGGGGCGGGGCTCCTGGCTGTGCTGGGGGGGTGGCAGGATGGGGGGCGGGGCTCCTGGCTGTGCTGGGGGGGGCCAGGCTGGGGGGGCCGGGGCTCCCGGCTGAAGTGGGGGGCCAGACTGGGGAGGACGGGGCTCCTAGCTGTGCTGGGGGCGTGGCAGGCTGGGGGGCAGGGCTCCTGGCTGTGAGGGGGGGGCGGCAGGCCGGGGGGGGGCAGGGCTCCTGACTGTGCTGGGGGGTGGCAGGCTGGGGGGCAGGGCTCCTGGCTGTGCTGGGGGGGGCAGCAGGCTGGGGGGGGCTCCTGGCCGTGCTGGGGCGGGGTGCGGAGGGCTCCTGTCCTGAATCTTTCTCCTGGGGAAGGGGAGCTGTGAGAATATTCCTGGGGCCCACGCTGGGAGGAGTGCGGGCACACGTCTGCCCCTCGCCCAGCTGGGCACCGTGCAGGGCCCAGACGAGTGGCCTGGGTTTCTCTCCACAGGACGTGAACGACAATGCGCCCGTGTTCCTCAACGAGCCCTACGCGTTCTCTGTGCGGGAGGGCCTGGCAGGTACGAGGGCCGCCTGGCCGGGTGCGCACTTGTGGGGCACATTGAATACCAGCAACAGGCCAACGGGGTCTGGGCAGGGCTGACTGAGTGGGGAGGCAGGGGGCACTGTCAGTCCAGTGGTGGGGTGGGGAGAGGTGGGGGGCAGGCAGGGGGCAGTGTGGAGCACGGGCAGGACAGCGGCAGGGCAGGGGTGGGCAGGGGGCACCAGGGGGCACGGGCAGTCCAGCGGCAGGGCAGGGGCGGGCAGGGACAGCGTGGATGTGGGCAGTCCAGCAGCAGGGCAGGGGCAGCGTGGATGTGGTCAGTCCGGCGGCAGGGCAGGGGCAGCGTGGATGTGGTCAGTCCGGCGGCAGGGCAGGGGCAGCTTGGGTGTGGTCAGTCCGGCGGCAGGGCAGGGGCAGCGTGGATGTGGTCAGTCCGGCGGCAGGGCAGGGGCAGCTTGGGTGTGGTCAGTCCGGCGGCAGGGCAGGGGCAGCGTGGATGTGGTCAGTCCGGCGGCAGGGCAGGGGCAGCTTGGGTGTGGTCAGTCCGTCGGCACGGAAGGGGCAGCGTGGGTGTGGTCAGTCTGGCGGCAGGGCAGGGGCAGCGTGGGTGTGGTCAGTCTGGCGGCAGGGCAGGGGCAGCGTGGGTGTGGTCAGTCCGGCGGCAGGGCAGGGGCAGTGTGGGTGTGGTCAGTCCGGCGGCAGGGCAGGGGCAGTGTGGATGTGATCAGTCTGGCGGCAGGGCAGTGGCGCCGCTCACCGGTTTCCCCGTCCCCAGGTGCCTTCGTGGGCAGCGTGGAGGCGGAGGACGCGGACCAGACCGAGGTCCATCACCGAATCTCCTTCCAGTTGGTCAGCAGCAGCGGCTCCAGCAACTTCCTGCTGCGCTCCATCCGCCTGGGCCCTGGGCACTACCAGGGCAACCTGTCCCTGGACCCCGACGTGGCGCTGGACTACGACCGGCTCAGTCCGGCACGCTTCACCCTGACGGTGCAGGCAGAGAACACGGGCACCGGCGACGCCCTCAACGCGGTGCCCTGTACGGTGCAGGTGCAGGTGCTGGACGTGAACGACGAGCCGCCCACCCTGGTGCCGGCCTCGCCGCAGGACGTGAGCGTGGCCGAGGACGCCAAGCCAGGGCTGCTCACTACCCTGCAGGCCTCCGACCTGGACACCAACCACTCGCTGCACTTCCAGGAGCTGGGCCTGGCCTGCTACAAGGGCGCGGGGACCGCAGGCCACGTGTGCCAGGACTGGTTCTACCTGGAGCCCAACGGCTCCGTCTTCCTCAACAGCTCGCAGCTCGACTACGAGGCCTGCGACCGGGTGACCATCGCCCTGCGTGTGGAGGACACACACACCGAGGAGGGCAACCCCTACAGCAACAACGGTGGGGCTGGCCCCACAACCTCGTCTCCCACTGCCCCCCACGTGACGCTGGCTGTTCCAGCCTCGCCCAGCGGGGGGCGCTGTGGGGAGCGGGGTGCTGGCTGAGGGGGGTGTTCCGGATACTCTGTCCCTGGCCTCGCCCAGCAGGGGGCGCTGTGGGGAGCGGGGTGCTGGCTGAGGGGGTGATCCCAGATACTCTGTCCCAGCCTCGCCCAGCAGGGGGCGCCGTGGGGAGCGGGGTGCTGGCTGAGGGGGTGACCCTGGATACTCTGTCCCAGCCTCGCCCAGCAGGGGGCACCGTGGGGAGCGGGGTGCTGGCTGAGGGGGTGTTCCGGATACGCTGTCCCGGCCTCGCCCAGCAGGGGGTGCTGTGGGGTGCGGGGTGCTGGCTGAGGGGGGTGTTCCGGATACTCTGTCCCAGTCTTGCCCAGCAGGGGGCGCTGTGGGGAGCGGGGTGCTGGCTGAGGGGGTGACCCCGGATACTCTGTCCCAGCCTCGCCCAGCAGGGGGCGCCGTGGGGAGCGGGGTGCTGGCTGAGGGGGGTGTTCCGGATACTCTGTCCCGGCCTCGCCCAGCAGGGGGTGCTGTGGGGTGCGGGGTGCTGGCTGAGGGGGGTGTTCCGGATACGCTGTCCCGGTCTCGCCCAGCAGGGGGCGCCGTGGGGAGCGGGGTGCTGGCTGAGGGGGGTGTTCCGGATACGCTGTCCCAGTCTTGCCCAGCAGGGGGCGCTGTGGGGCACGGGGTGCTGGCTGAGGGGGGTGTTCCAGATACTCTGTCCCAGTCTTGCCCAGCAGGGGGCGCTGTGGGGAGCGGGGTGCTGGCTGAGGGGGTGACCCCGGATACGCTGTCCCAGCCTCGCCCAGTGGGGGCGCCGTGGGGAGCGGGGTGCTGGCTGTGGGGGTGACCCCGGATACTCTGTCCCTGGCCTCGCCCAGCAGGGGGCGCTGTGGGGAGCGGGGTGCTGGCTGAGGGGGTGTTCCCGGGTACTCTGGCCTAGCCTCGCCCAGCAGGGGGCGCCGTGGGGAGCGGGGTGCTGGCTGAGGGGGTGATCCCAGATACTGTGTCCCAGCCTCGCCCAGCAGGGGGCGCCGTGGGGAGCGGGGCGCTGGCTGTGGGGGTGACCCCGGATACTCTGTCCCAGTCTTGCCCAGCAGGGGGCGCTGTGGGGCACGGGGTGCTGGCTGAGGGGGGTGTTCCAGATACTCTGTCCCAGTCTTGCCCAGCAGGGGGCGCTGTGGGGAGCGGGGTGCTGGCTGAGGGGGTGACCCCGGATACTCTGTCCCGGCCTCGCCCAGCAGGGGGCGCCGTGGGGAGCGGGGTGGGAGCCCTGGCTCTGGGGGTGATCCGTGCTGCCCTGGCCCCAGCAGCAGGGATCGGTGCACATGGACGGAGGCAGGTTTTGAAGGTCCTGTGGGGCGGGGCTGGGGCGCCGCAGAGACCCCTGATCTGTGACGGGGGCTCTCGCTTCCATGTCCTTCGCAGCAACGCTGAGGGTCCTGATCAGTGACGTGAACGACAACAGCCCGGAGTTCCTGCGCATCAACGACACCTTCGGTGAGAGCGCGGGCTGGGGGGCTCTGCGTGGGGGCGAGGCCGGGGCCCTGCGCCCAGCCAGCCAGCGGGGCCTGTCCTGAGCGCTGGCAGGCCCCTGAGCCTTGGGTGTGGAGCAGGACTCGGGTGGTGCCCTGGTGCCACTGGGCAGCTGTCGGTGCCCGTCACTTACAGCCCCTGGATGCGAGTGGTGGCACGGGAGCCCCGTGAGCTCGGCAGGTGCCCGATTTTGCCCAGTGGGCTCCAGCAGAGGGTGGCTGCAGCTGCCGTGTGCCGTTGTGAGCTGAGCCGAGCGCTGGCCGCGACTGAGCCGTCTCCCTGTCTCCTTCGCAGTTGTGGTCCCTGAGGTCTCCCCCGTGGACCTGCCGGTGGCTGTGGTCAAGGTGAGGAGGCTGCGGGTCCGGGGCAGCTGCCCTTGGGGGGCTTGCGGGGGGGCAGCCCGGAGCAGGGGGCTGTGCCGGTGGGGCCATGACATGCCCGGTCTCCTGTCACAGGCCAGGGACGCCGACTCGAGGCCACACGGAGCCATCACCTTCAGCATCTCCAAAGTCCTGTTCCTCCAGGACAACGGGCCCTCCCACACTCTCACCAGTGTCTTCAAGGTGGCGACGGCGGCTGAGGGGGACCTCTACGTCGGCAGCATCCAGTAACGCCGGGGCAGGGAGAGAGCTGGGCCTGGGGGGGCAGCGGGGCAGGGAGAGAGCTGGGCCTGGGGGGCAGCAGGGCAGGGAGAGAGCTGGGCCTGGGGGGGCAGCAGGGCAGGGAGAGAGCTGGGCCTGGGGGGCAGCAGGGCAGGGGTAGCTGGGCCTGGGGGCAGTGGGGCAGGGACAGAGCTGGGTTGGGTGGGCAGTGGGGCAGTGGTAGCTGGGTTTGGTGGGGAGCGTCTGATCACCCTGCTGTCCTGACAGAGTTGCAAGCAACCTGGATGGGTCGGTAAAGGGCCGGTACCAGGTGACGGTGGAGGCCAAAGACAGCGGGACGCCGTCGCTCAACTCCTCAGCCGTGCTGGACGTGAGTACGCTCCCGGCCCTCTCTGCGGCCAGCGCTGGGCACAGCACCGTGCCCACACCTGGCCTGGCTCACCCACCAGCTCTCCCTCCCCCCACTGCAGATCTTCACCGTGGACCAGAGCTACCGGGTCAGGCTGGTGTTCTCGACCTCCGTGAACGAAGTGCAGGAGAACTCGGACAGGATCAAAGCGTGAGGGGTCCCTGGGCGCAGACGGGGCAGGGTGTCACAGTCACCTGGCCGGCCATGTGCACTCGCGCGTGTGCAGATGACACGGCGGTGTGCACCCCTAAGGGGACCGGTGGTGTCCAGGACCATGTGGCAGGCTCAGTGCCCACCTCCCCTCGCTATTCCAGTCCCACCTTCCCATCAGCCCTGCAGCTCCCCGCCCCCTTGCTGCATGGGCCACGGGCTGCACCGGCAGGGCCCTGAATGCCCAAGCCGCCTGGTGCTGCTGGCCGGTGGGGAAGGCCCCCGGGATACCATATGCCCAGGTGTGCTCCCGCTCGGGACCAGCTTTGACCCGTGACGTTGAAAGGGAGAACCGGATGCCCCCACCTGGCTCTGGCAAGTGACACGTCTCTATCCACCCCCGGGCCTGCGAGTGGAGGGCTGAGGCAGCTAGACTGGGGCTCCCTGGGGCTGATGGCGTGGGGCACGGCCCATGTACCAGCCTCCTCCCTGTTTGCTCCAGGGCTCTGACGGTGGCGACCAGGACGACGGTGTATGTGGCAGTGATCCAGTCCGCGGCGGATGCGCAGTCCAGATTGTCCAGGTGCCCAAGGCGTGGGAAGGGGGCAGGGCACAGGCCGGGTGGAGGTGGCCAAGGCCGTGGGGCTGGGGCAGATCCTGGGGGAGGGGTGGGGTGGCGCAGGCTGGAGAGAGGGAGGTTGGTGGGGGTAGCTCTGGCAGAGGATGACGACAAGGCAGGCGAAGGCCAGGTGCTTGGCGGCTGCTGGCCCTGGGCCCTGGGTCTGCAGTTGGGACGTGCGGGGAGCTGGGACAGGGGCTAAAGCAGGGGCCAGGGGCCACGGTTGTGGGATGGCACCGCAGGGTTGTGACAGGGCCGGACTCTGGGGCTGCCATCGACGCGTTCTCGGCTCACATGATGGCCTCTTGCGTCCTGCAGGGCCCAGGAGAAGTCTGTGATGGAGGCGTACTTCGTGTACAGCAACGGGACAGCCCTGGGGGTGAACGAGCTTAGCATGTGAGTGAGGTTAGCTGGCAGGGGGGCGGGCAGAGGGCTGTCTGTGTGGGGGGTGTGCTGTGGGCAGGGGGCGGGCAGAGGGCTGTCTGTGTGGGGGGGGTGCTGTGGGCAGGGGATGGGCAGAGGGCTGTGGGGGGGGTGTGCTGTGGGCAGGGGGCGGGCAGAGGGCTGTCTGTAGGGGGGTGTGCTGTGGGCAGGGGGCGGGCAGAGGGCTGTGTGGGGGGTGTGCTGTGGGCAGGGGGCGGGCAGAGCGCTGTCTGTGTGTGGGGTGTGCTGTGGGCGGGGTGTGGGCAGAGGGCTGTCTGTGTGTGGGGTGTGCTGTGGGCAGGGGATGGGCAGAGCGCTGTCTGTGTGGGGGGTGTGCTGTGGGCAGGGGGCGGGCAGAGGGCTGTCTGTAGGGGGGTGTGCTGTGGGCAGCGGGCGGGCAGAGGGCTGTGTGTGTGGGGTGTGCTGTGGGCGGGGTGTGTGTGCAGAGGGCTGTCTGGGGGGGCGCTATGGGCAGGGGTCTGGGGGGCACCGTGGGTGGGATGCCCGCGAAGGGCCGTCTGGGGCAGCACGAGTGGGGTTCATATCTGGGTTTGTGTCCTCAACAGACTGGTCCAGAGCAACTCGCAGGCGCTGAGCGAGCTGATCCAGTTGGGACTCACCATTATTGTGAGTATGGCGGAGCCACCTTGGCTGGGGGGGCCGCGGGAGCCGCCTTGGCTGGGGGGGCCGCGGGAGCCAGCCGGGCTGGGGACGTGCTGCCTCCTCCCGGAGGAAGGGCCAGGCTGGGCAGGGCGTGTGGGAACCTGCCCCGTTAGGGCCACGGCCGCTCGCCTGAAAGCAGCACGTCGCGTCAGCCGCCTCCTCGCTGGGTTTGGAGGGGGCACCGGGGCTGGGTACCTAGGGGAGGCTGGCGCTCCCAGGACCGGGGGCACTGCGGGGAGGGTCCCAGGGGAAGGCTGAGGGCAGGGGAGCAGCGAGAGCTTTGCTGCCTGAACCCCCAGAGAGCCGGAGCAGACGGCCCGAGGGGGCTGATGGCAGGGGAGGCTGCGTGTTGGGGGGGACCGGGGGACCGGGGACGAGGGATGCTCCCCCGGGGAGGACGAGCTCCCAGCACAGAGGTGGGGGTCTGGCCGGAGGAGAGGGGGTGCACTGTACTGGAAGGGCTGGGATGGCTGACCTGGCAGTGGTGTAGGCTAGGGCTGGGGTGGAGGACGCCGGCGCGTGGTGCACACCATGTTGATGGGGTAAGGGCAGTGCCCCGGGGTGAGGAAGGGGCTGGTATGGGCTATTTGCACTGGGGGGTTGCAATTAACTGGCCCCAGGGAGGGTATCGCCGAGTCTGTGAAGCTGGCATGGGTTCCTGGGGTGCTGAAGGAGGCGGGTGGAGGTGGACACGCTGAGGGCACTCCGGGCAGGACTGCCCTGTGACAGAAGGGTGGGTCCCTCTAACACAGCGACCCCCCAGCCCCTCGGCAGTGACCAGGCTGCTGGCTGGAGAGGGGCTGGCCCCCGCTCTGGGGGTGGGGGGTGGCACAGCCTGTGCAGCGGTGGGATCCTGGTGCGGGGGGTGACGTGTCTCTATGCCCAGGGCCCCGGGACAGTGGTGGAGCCCAATAAGGAGAACGAGCTGGTTGGCATCATCGCAGGGCTGGCTGGGGGCCTGGTACTGCTGCTCCTCGTCATGACGCTGGCCTTGCTGGCCACCAGCCGGAGGTAGGAGACCCTCCCACCCCCTCGGCCCCTCGGCCCCCGGCCCTGCCTGTCCCGCCCCATATCTCCTGCTGCTCCTGCCTGTGCATGTCCCCTGCCAGTCCTGTGCCCTCCTGTACCATTGCAGGTGCCAGCCTGTCCCCATTTCCTGCACCAGCCAGCACTGCCCTCTGCTCCACGCCCCGTCACTCACCCCTGCCCACTGTTTGCTTTTGCAGCTACAGGAGGAAGCTGAAGGCCATGAAAGCGCTGAAGGTGGCGTCCACGCTGACAGCCAACGTGGCACAGCAGGGGCCGACCATCCCCGGGACAAACAAATACAACGCTGAGGGGTGAGCATGGCCGGCAGGAGGGGGGCTGCGTGCGCCCCCAGACCTGCCTGGGCACCCATCCCTGGGAGCAGGGGCTGCGGCCTGGCCAGGGGAGCTCCAGGAGGGTGGAGGCAGGGCTGTGACATGCCCCAGCACTGGTCACTGGGAAGCAGAGAGGGGGTGGCAGTGCCATGGGGTATGTTTGTGGTGGACGTTCCTGGGCCCAGAGCCGCTCCCACCCCACGTGCTGCGCCCGACTGGGCACCGAGGGCCACGTGCCCAAAGAGCAAAGGCCCCTTGGGTGGCCCAACAGCATGTGAATGGCCTCTGGCCGCGTGTGCCCCGCCAGTGCCCCGGCTGCACACCGCTCCACTTTGCTGTGTGCGGTGTCTGCCTTGGGGTGCGTCAGGGTGGGGGCTGGGCTGCTGCGTTGCAGTGGTGCTGGGGCTGCTGCACGGTTGTTGCGGTGTAGCTGGGCACGGATGTTTCTGTGTTGTGCTGCCTGTGGTTGTGTCGTGGTTGTGGTGAGTGTGGCTGTGCTGTTGTGTTGTGCTGGCTGTGGTTGTGTTGTGGTTGTAGGGGCTGTTGTTGTGTTGTGCTGCCTTTAGTTGTGTCGTGGTTGTGGTGAGTGGCTGTGCTGTTGTGTTGTGCTGTCTGTGGTTGTGTTGTGGTTGTAGTGGTTGTGCTGTTGTTGTGTTGTGCTGCCTGTGGTTGTAGTGGTTGTGCTGTTGTTATGTTGTGCTGGCTGTGGTTGTGGTTGTAGTGGCTGTGCTGTTGTTGTGTTGCTCACCCCTGGTTGTTCTCTCCCCAGGGCTAACCCCGTGCTCAATCTCATGTTGGACGCCCCTGCGGACCTGGGCTTTGACGAGGACTCCAACTCCGATGCCGCCAGGTGGGACGGGAACGTGTCCTTGGGGGGCTGGGCTGTAGTGCCCTGGCCCCCATAGGGACCAGCCCAGGGAGCCCGCCCTGTGCCCTTGGTGTCCCCTCAGCCCCGCGGGTGGGCGCTCTGACCAGACGGGCACTGCCCAGCCCGACAACACCCTGGCTAATCTGTGCTGCTCCCTCTCCCGCAGCCTGAACTCGCTGGACGAAAACATCGTGGAGAACCTGGCGGAGGGCAGCCCTGGTGCCCCGGAGCTGCAGGTGAGTGAGCATCCCCCACGCCCACCTCTACGGTGGTGGGCATGGCCTGCGCAGCCGCACGCTCTGCCCGTGGGATGCCCGCTCTGGCCATGAACTAGCTCTGCCTCCACCACGCTCTGTGCCAGCCTGTGGGCAATGGCCGTGGCAGCTCCCTGGCTTTGGAGCCCATGTCGTGTCCTCGCCTGGCAGTGCCATCGCCCTTCACTGCAAGTGCGCCTGGCACATCTGGGGGTGGAGGCTGAGGGGGAGGTGGGGATGGGAGCCCAGGACTGGGGGCGGCTGGCACCATGGGGGGGTAATTAACGGTCCCAGCAGCTGTCAGACACTGGGCTGCTTGTGGAGCCAGGACCCCAGCTGACTAGGGAGGGCAGCCAGGCTGGGGGGAGGGGCGGGGCACCCCTGGGGGCTGGCACTTCCGTGCGCTCACAGCCTGGCTCCCCATGGTTCAGCCGCGGAGGACGCCATAGCTGTGGGTCCAGCTTGTGGCTGGCATGGGGCAGTTCTGCTGGGTGCACTTCGGCCACACGACTCTGTCACTCTCCCTCCGCAGCTGGGCTGGGCGGGGGGTCCGGCACAGCTGGGCGGCTGTGAGGAGCCCCTGACGGCCGCCCTGCAGGGCCACCGCACGACTCCGGCTAGCGAGCCGGCTCGGCGACCGGGAGACCCCAACAAGGCAACCTTCACCTTCAGCAACCCCTGCCTGGACACCACGGACCTGTGAGAGCCCTCGGCTGGCTCTGGGGAGGAGCAGCCACAGCGCAGCGGGACTCGTGTGGCAGCTCCCCATGGAGCGCTGGAGCTACCTGCTGGCTCTGTAATGGTCCCGTCCCCGCCAATAAACCTGCCCAGCCTGGGGCTGGCAGTCCCCCTTCCCGTGTGTGTGGGGGCCTCGCCCAGCGCCCCAGGACTGTCTGGGCCCCGTGCCCGCGTGGCTGGCAGCTCTTAGCAGGGCCGTGAGGAGCGGGACTTTGGGAAGCAAGGCAGGGGGCTGGGCCCTGGGGAGCGGGGTAGGTCCAGCGTGGGCAGTGGTGGCATTGGGGTATGTGTAGCTGCCTCTCCCTACTAGAGACAGTGCCTGGGGGTCAGCATGGGGCACGGGAGGACAAGGCACAGGCCAGGAACTGGAGCCTGCTGGGCCCTGGCTTGGGGCATGGGATTGCTGCCCTAATCCCCCCCACGCACACTGCAGGGGAGAGGCACACAGGGGTGCCCACTGGGGCTGGGCAAGGCAGGGCTCATGGGGTGTGCAGTGGGGTGAGGGCACACACTAGGGCTGGGCATGCAGGGGGCTCTGGGCACTTTGCAAAGCCGGCTAAAAGACTTTCCAGAGTCCAAAGGCGCCGAGCAGTGTCAGCCAAATGGGCCGTGCCCCAGGGAGGCGGGAAGTGTTTCTCCCAGGGGCCGCTGGGGATGAGGCAACCCCAAGCCAAGCGCCGCTGCAGCATGATGGCCCCCTGGAGCAGCGCCCGACGCCCC
This sequence comes from Malaclemys terrapin pileata, assembly GCF_027887155.1. Taxonomy (NCBI): domain Eukaryota; kingdom Metazoa; phylum Chordata; order Testudines; family Emydidae; genus Malaclemys; species Malaclemys terrapin. Next base: position 1,311,888 of record NC_071512.1, on the reverse strand, counting down.
CCAGGCCCAGGAAAGACGGTGCTTCCCCCCCGGGGGGGAAGGAAGGCCCCCAGGGCAGGTTTTCCAGGTTTTATTACCCAACATCCAAGTTCACAAGTTTTACCCAAAAAAACAAGGAAAAAGAAGAAGTAAATGGCGAAGTCCCGGCAGCCGCCTGGCCTGGCTCAGTCCTTGTGATCTCTGCGGCACGCCAACGCTGTCCGGAGACCAGCATGCCAGGCGGGCAGGCCAGCTGTGCCACGTCTCCAGCCAGTGCCGCTGGATCTGCAGGCAGATTGTGGGGACCCCACCACCGGAGCACACATGCCCCCGCTCCCCTCTAGCCCTGTCTGAGAGCTGTTATGCCAGGGGCACGTCGCAGACCTGCCCATGCGGCTACAAGGCACTCGGGGACGAGCAGGCGACGTTCTGCTGTGGGGGGCACAGGTCGGGTGTGGGACTGGGTGCCATGGCCCAGTGCCTGTGTGCCGCTGCTGAGTGTACCAGCCCCCTTGGCTGTGCCAGGTGCGGCCCATGGGGCTGCCACTGAATGCCCCTGCCCGTGGCGTGATGAGCAGTGCCAGGCCATGGCATAGGCTGGAGGCAGCGGGACAGCAAGGCTGGGCTGGGGGGGGGAGGCTGACCAGCAAGGGGCTCCAGTGGCTTGGGCCAGCTCTGTGCCATGCTCCACTCACCTCTGATCCCCTTCCAGTGCCCCACTGCCATCACCCTGTGCCTACCCCCCCAGCAGGGCCACCAGGCACCTGTGCTCTGGCCAGGTGAGGTGCAGGGAGGCAATGTCTGTCCCGTCCGTCCCCCCCCTTTGCACGCGGGGTTTGTTAATGTGCTCGTAACGGGGTGAACTCGCCCCATCAGCCTCGTGGCTCTGGGAACGCTGCCCCGAGCGGCTGGGCCCTGGCAGGCTCCACCTGGCAGCGTGGGCACAAGTCTGGATCACTGAGCGCTGGAGCCAGCACAGGCGACTGGCACCATGGGGTGCACCAGGGTGTCACCCTCCCCCCCAGCTACCTGGCCAATGCTGCAGCCAGTGGAAGCTACAATCTGCCCCCCCCCCCCCCCCCACGGCCAATCGGGACTATTCTGTGGGGATCAAGTGCTTCCTCATTGGCCAATCAGCTGCCCGGGAATCCTGTACACTGATTGTCTGAAAAGGTGTACTTCAGCCAGTGAGTGAGCCCTGTGTGCTGATTGGCTGGAGAGGCAGGAATGTGATGGGCTCTCCCTGGGCTGCCCTGCTCCCCCTGGGAGCGCATGGCTCCCCCCCCCTCCGGGGGCAGAGCTGGTGCCCAAGGGCCAGGGTGGGTCCTCGTGTACATGGGACACACCCATTACCTGGGTAGGGGCAGGCCAGGGTATCCTGCAGGCTGATTGGCCGGGAAAGTCACATGATTTGACACCTACTTCAGTTGCTACCATCTGGCTTTGCAGCATGGCCTGGCAGAGCAGGTGGGGCACCGGGGCCTCCGCACTGGGCTATGGCCTGGCAAGTGCCCCTGGGTGAGAGAGACAGCAGGGTAAGGGAGGGATGTGGGTAGAGCCCGCAGGCACCCGCCTCCAAGCACCCCTGCAGCTGCACCCCAGTGCCCTCTCCCCGCTGCCCAGGCAGGGCCTCTGTTGGGACACCCCGGAGGGGTAGGCTCCAAGGCGTGTGGCATTGAAACTGGGCACCTAGCACCCACTGCCCTTTGGGCCTCAGGGTTCATAGGGCCAGGTTCCCCCCAGCGGCAGGACTGCAGGTACGTGACTCTCGGAACAAATGGGGACGCCTGCTCCAGGGCTGGGCAGCCCAGGGGGGCAGACACTCCTGCCATGCCCACCTGCACCAGGCCAGCTGCCTGCAAAAGCACACGCCCCACGCTGGGCCTGCGCCCCGCTCACTCCCCCCGGCTCAGCAGGGTGCATCCTGAGAGGCACCCAGCCCAGAGAGAGAAGCAGCTGGGGCCTTCTCACCACACGCTGGCTCTGCATCTCTCTCTGGCCCCCTCCTGCCTGGGCCAGTCCCCAGTCATGCCATGGAGCCGGGCACCTCTCTGCTCCTTTCCCGCAGGCAGTCAGCGGCCCCCAGCTCTATGGACCTGGGCAGGCGCCGAGGAGCTGGTGTTGAGGGTCCGTGTGTGGAGCAGGAGCTGCCTCGTGCAGCAGGCTAGGGGCACTGATCCTCGTGCAGCAGGCTAGGGGCACTGATCCTCGTGCAGCAGGCTAGGGGCACTGATCCTCGTGCAGCAAGCTAGGGGCACTGATAACCACCATCACCAGCATCAGCTCCCCGGGCGCAGCCTCTGCCCCCGCGTCCGCCCGTGCTCCCACTCTGCAGCTCGGGGTCAGGTCGCTTTCACGAGCTGCACCAGGGCAGAGGCCCAAGCAGCCGGGGGGACAGGGGTTTGAGGTCTTTACACAGGAACCACCAGCAGGCTCTGTCCCCAGCCCCACTGCGGCGTGGGCTTCGCCAGGGTGAATGTCGGAGCAGCAGGGGCTGGTGCTGCCCCCAGCTCTGGCCGGGGTGTGTCCTGGAAGCTGTGACTCCCCCCCTCACATACCCTGGCGCTCGGCTGAGCTCAGCCTGCCCGGTTTGTTTCCAGAGACAAACCACGAAATCCCACCATGAAGGAAGTTTGTAGAAGAGGAAAGAAAAGGAAACGGCTCCTCACGCCACCGGAGCAAGCGGTTCTGGGGGGAAACGCCGCCGCGCGAGTCCTTGAAAAAGCCAGAAAATTCAAACACAGTTCAATAAAATCTCCCCTGAAAAACCCCGAACGTGAAAAGTGCCAACAAACCCCTTTGTGATCTGAAAACCACGTGGACTTCAGGGGCGCACGGCCACACCCCAACGCAGAGACACGCAGACCCACAGGGAGATGCACGGTTGCGCCCCCATGCAGGGGGACACAGACACACGCACACGCAGGGACCCACATATGCCCACGCAGTGACATGCACACTCAGGGACCCGCAGGGACACCCAGACACACGCACACGCTGAGACACACACACAGACACATGCACACACTGAGACGCAAGGCCCCACAGACACACACGCAGGATGCCCAGACAGGACATGAACGTTGCCCAGCGGTCTGGGTTTCTCAGGCAATTGGCTTGGTTTGTGGCCTTGGCACCGTGGCCTGTGTGGGGAGGGTGGGGCTGAGCTGGGGCAGAGGGCTACAGGCTGCCTCCCCGTGCCAGCGTGGGGAGGACACCCGTCTGCAAAGCTTTGAGCTCAGTCGAGGGTGGGAGTCGGTGACAGCAGCTGCAGAGCCAGGAGCCTCTTGGGACCCGGAGCGAGGCCGGAGTTTGTCTCTCCAAACCACAGTCCGATACATGAGCGCCGGCAAAGCCAGCCCAGGCCAGCCTGACTGCAAAGCTTCCACCACCTCCCCGGGGAGCCTGGCACAGCGGGCGCCTGGCTCGGAGCAGGACTGCAGCTTTGCAGGGCGGCAGAGCGCGGCTGGTTCCAGCCGCCCAGGCTGACGGGAAGCTGGAGTTTCCCCAGAACGCACAAGGGGCAGCGGGACTCTCTGGCTCGGCCAGGGCTCAGCTCCAGGCACCGGGCGCTGTCCAGGGAGCCAGACCTTAGGACCTGGGTTGTGGGACTTTAAGGTAGCCAGTGCTGTTTTGTGCTTTGGGAAACTCAGCTTGTGACCGGGAGAAAGGCAAGGAGCCGGCCCCCTGCCAGACACGCTCCCAAGGGCTGGTCCGCAACCACCTCCACCCCTTCCGCTTTTCTTCTGGTCTTCCCATCACGGGCTTCACTGCACAAACCCCAGTCCCCACCCAGGGGTGCCCAGATGTTGTCCAGCAGAGGGACGGCTGTGTCAGCTGCACCCTGACCCCAGATCTCAGCAACCCCTCCTGCAGACCACGGTGCAGCATGTGGGGATTACGTGTCCCAGCATGCAGTGCTCCATCTCAATGGAACCAGACATCGCTGGGTGAGCATTGCATGCTGGGGCCTGAAGTCTCTGCACGCCGCACCCTGCCCAGGCGTGCAGCTCGGGGCGGGGCAGTGTGGCCAGTGTCTGGGCTGGGTGAGCAGGGGACCGTGGGGTCCAAGTGCTTGGAGCTGCTGAGCCTGGGGCCAGAGGGGTGAGACCCCAGCCCCCGGGATTGCCTGAGAAACCCCACGACCTGGGCTGGGCTGCCGTTCCCAGCCCGCCAGGGCGCGAGCGGCTGCCTCACTCCGCGGCGGGGCCGGCCCGGGAGCAGCAGCGGGGCTGGCGCACACTCTGCAGAAGCGCCCGGAACATGCTGGGCGGCCGCTTGACTTCCCCCTTCTGCGGCGCCCCCTTGATGGAGCTGGCCCGGGTGCTCTGTGGCGTCAGCACCACCTGCCGGCCGTGCTCCTCGATCTGCTTCTCCAGGTGCTTCTGGATGGCCATGCCCAGCACCTCCACCTCCATGGAGGCGCCATACACCTCCCACGTCATCCCCTTCTCGTCCCAGCTGACTTCCCGGATGGGCTCGGGCGGCTCTTCCTGCGCCCCCTTCACGCGCACCTCGGGGTAGGACGCCTGGGGAGACTTGGCCACCGGCGTCATGGGCCCCGTGGCCACAGACCTGGTCTCCACTGGGATGGAGACCTGCATCTCCGCGTCCTTCTTGGAGGGCTTCAGCTCCGGGCCCGGGCTCTTCAGGCCCGAGGGGCCTTGGCCCCGGCTGTGGAAAGTGAAGGCCGAGGACCCGTCCGGGGGGTTTATGGGGCTGATGGCCACGGACACCAGCGACACTCGGCTGCCGACCTGCGTCCCGGTGTCCTGAGTCCCAGCGTCCTGCGGGGGAGGAGTGACCTCAAACGAGTAGGTCTTGGAGAGCAGCTCCACAGTCCGGGGCTCCCGGGCAGCCTCCTCCCCAGGCCCCACTTCCGTCCCCATTGCTCGTCGCGGCTCCTGAACTGGGCTTCCCTCCGCAGTGCTCTGGGGCAGGACGCGTCCCCCTCTGGCCTCAGCTGGAGCCGCCCGGCTCTCCCCGGACTTGCTGGGAGCAGCAGCAGAGGGGGCCTCTGGCGCGGCTTTCTGGATGGAGAGAGGGGCAGGGGGACTGGTCTCCTTGGCTCGGGCTGACGCTGCTTCTGTTCCCGGGGTGGATTCCTTGGTCCCTTCTGGAGAAGGAAGCGCCATGTCCCTGTTGCCCCCTACCCCTGGGGCAGCTGGGGGTCCCAGCTGGGCCTTGGGCTCTGCCAGAGACGCAGGTGCTTTCCCACCAGCATGTCCACAGGGCGTGGCCACGCCGTCTTCGGACAATGGCGCTGCGCCGGGGGCTCCCACGCTCCAGCGGGACACGGCTCCCTTGGAGGCCCCAGACTGCTCTTGGCTTCGGTCCTGCGGGCACATGCGAGGCACCGGACCCAGCTCCGGACTGACCGCTGCGACTCCGGCACCATCTGGCTCAGGGTCTGTGTTGGCTGGTTCAAGAAATGCAACGTGTTTCAGAGCGGCCGGGGCGCAAGGTGGGTCCTTGCTGTGCCCCTTGAGGCATGGCCCCGGGCTGGCCACGGCAGTGCCCACTCCCGTTGGAGGGCCCTGAGGGACGACGGAGCCATCGGGCCGCGTCAAGGGGCCCGAGCTCCGCTCGCCGTTCTGTCCCAAGCTGGCAACAGGCGTTCGCTCGGCCCCCTTTTCCAACGGCCCCGCTCCTGCTCCGGGGCCCTTGAGAGCCAAGGCCCGGCCGCCAGCCGCGGGCTCCGGCGAGGACTGCTGGGCCATGGCGGGGGCCTCGGCTCGGCTCTCTGTGCTGCCTTGGCCGCCGGGCTCGGTGCCGCCGGGCTCGGTGCCGCAGCAGTTCCTCATGGCCAGCGCGCCGGCCCCACAGCGGGAGTGGTGGAGGTAGCCGCTCGTCGCGTCCTCAGCCGCCCCCTCCTGTGCGAGCAGCTGCAGGGTCTCTGGCTCCTCAGTGCTGCCCATGCCTCGGCCGGGGCTCTCCCATGCTACTCCACCGCCTGGCGTGCGGCCCTGAAACAGACAACAGCAGGGTTACGCTGCAGCCCTGGGCCGTGCTCCGTCCTGCACCACCTCCTCCGGCCGCCGGCCCCCCGGCCAGACCCACGGGCCTCCCACAGCCCCGGCTGGGGCCCCTTCGCTGCTAAGGAGACCCCGGCCGCCTCAAAGCAAATCAGCCCCAGAGGAGCCGGACTCTGCCCCTAGCCCCAGAGGAGCCGGAGCCGCCCGTGCCCAGCTGGAGAATGGGGGGGCCCACACTGGAAAGACAGCGTAGTGTGATGGGGAGCAGGACACCGCAGCCACAGGCTGTGCCCACCGCCCACAAGGAGCAGCTAGAGCTGCGTCCGCCTCTGCCCAAACTGTCGCTGTCCTGCGTTGTGCCAGGCCGGGGGCGAGAACCGGGGCCTGTGCATGGACATTCCCCCGCCCCCGCTCCAGGCTCCGCCCCCGCTCCACGCTCTCTGCCCCCACCCCCGCTCCAGGCTTCCCCTGAGGGCAGAGCTTCAACCTTGATGGGACCCAAGACCAACCCGACAGGACCCCAGTTTCCAAGCAGAGCCCAAGGCCCCCTGCACCCGCTCAGCTGCTCCGTACGCTTCCAGCCCATCTGTCTCGGTACAGACAGCGCCTCGCTGTCAGAGCTGACGTGCGCCCACACGCACTAAATGCCTGACCAGCTCCAGGCCCGGCCGGTCACAGCCCCAGTGCACGTGCAAACGAGGCGCACTGTTGTGCACACGTGTTTCCTAACGCCAAGTCCATGGAGGCGACGCGCCGGGTTGGGGTGGGCGTCGGTGGCCGTGGCACGAGTGTGGGATGGTGCAATGGTCACATGCTCCAACAGACCCTCTCCCCCACCATACGGGGGCGAGTCCTGCTCCCCACCACAGCCCACGTGCACGTGTGGGCATGCACCTGCCCCCTGCCCCCTTCCCTGCAGCACCACCTCCACCACGCCCTTTGCTATTGCGACATTTGGCCTCCCCGTCCCTCCCCAACAGGCGCCTTGGTGCCCGCGGGTGGCAGAGGGGAAGGGAGGATTCTAGCTTTTCTCGACGTGGCCAGGCAGAGTTGAGCCTCAGCTCGTGGGGCTGGGCAAGGCTCGTGGTGCCCGCGGCACGGCCAGCGGCAGAGCCGGGAACACTGGCCAGGCCTCCCAGACCGAGCAGCGGGTTTGCAGGGAAGGAAGGAAAAGGAATTTCTGGCAGGCTGAGGGAGGAGAGAAAAAGGGTTATTTGGAGCTGCTCTGAGGGCCGGGGTATGAGACAGCCCCCCCCCAGCCCAGGCCAAGTTGGCTGCAGAACGGACACCAGGACAAACTGGGTCCTGCAGCCTCCTGCAGCCTGACCCCTCCTCCCCCCCCCCCCCCCCCCCCGGCACAGACCTCCAGGTCTCTCCTGCAGCCGGACAGGTGAGCTCCTGTCCCCTCCCATGCGTCCCCGATTTCGCCATTGCTGGGGCCAAGGCACCCGCAGCGGCGCAGCTCCAGCCACCCCCGGCCTCCTGTGGCGATTCAGCGCCAGCTCCCTAGAACCATGGGCCAAGCCCACGCCTGGGGTAACCATGGAAGCCGACAGATTTACACCAGGTATTGATGTGGCCCCACCCACCCAAAATCTCCTAACGAGCAGGCAGGTCTGGAGGCGGAAATTCTGTGACTTTCAGCAACTTCTGCTGGGACAGGCTAGGGGAGCAGGTCCCACCCCGGCCCGGATCCGGTCGCACCGGGCAATGGGGCTCCCCTGGGCTTCCAGGGGACGCCGAGGGGCAGGGGCCCCTTGTGGGGCAGAGCTGCCCTGAGCAGCCTCCCGGTGATCACCCCAGCCCAGCCGTCGCGGGGACCCATGCCTCCGCCAGCACCGGGAATGAGGTGGGGCCGCATGGCCTTATCAGCTCCATAGCAAAATGCAATAGGGGGCTTGCCCCGAATGCTCCCCCCCCCCGGGAAGGAGGGGTACCACCCCCAGCTCGCAGACTGGGCACTGAGATACCAAGAGCTAGGGCCACCCCTGTGAGGCCAGTGCCCACCCTGGCACCCAGGAGCTGCCAGAATGTGTGTGGGGCCCAGCCTCGGCTGCCCGGGAGATCTGCTGGGTCAGCGTAGGTCCTGGGCCCCCTCCCCCGTACAGCAGCGCAGGAGCTGGGGGGCAGATTCTGGCGGGACTCATGGGACGAGCTGGACCAGGGAGGTTAGGGCAGAGTCCACCCAGGCAGCTTCGGGGTGCACAGGCCTTGGGGGGGGGATGTTGCACTGGGGGAAATCACCCCCACAGAGCGGCACCAGCTATGCCAGCATCTGGAGTCCTGGCTCCCAGCCCTTTGCCTGTTTCCCTAGCCCACGTCGTCTCTCCAGGCCCGGGGTCCCACGGCCCCCCACTTGCCAGCTTCCGTCCGGCCTGCACTAGGGACACACTGGAACCACCGAGTGTCCTCGAGCCCCCAGCCCAGCGGGTGAGTGGCGGCTGTCGCTCTCTCTCTGTGCCCACTGGTGTAGTACCCAGCTATGGGCAGCCCAGGCTCTGAGGGGCCTGTAGGGCATGGCCTGGTCACATGCACTGCACTGTGTGTGCGCGAATGGGGGTGACACCACAGAGCGGTTAGGGGGATGGCGCATGGCTGGTGCAGGGAACGCAAGCAGCTGGGGAATGGGCAGGCGGCAGGTACAGGGCTCTGTGTCGGGTAACGTGGGGGTGGGGGGCAGGTATGGGGGTCTGCACTGAGGGTGGCAGTGGGGCTGGCTCAGGGGAGGCAGCGGGTTAGGGGCAGGTGAAGGGATCTAGGCAGGGAGCACAGGGGTCAGGCTGTCGGAGCAGGTAGAGGGAGATGTGGGAGTTGGGTTGGTAGGACAGGTACAGGGTGGGGCTGGGTTGGGGTTGCAGGTACAGGGGGCAGGTACGGGGGCTGGGTTGGGGGGCAGGTACGGGGGGCTGGGTTGCAGGGCAGGTACAGGGGGCAGGTACGGGGGGCTGGGTTGGGGGGCAGGTACGGGGGGCTGGGTTGCGGGGCAGGTACAGAGGGCAGGTACGGGGGGCTGGGTTGGGGGGCAGGTACAGAGGGCAGGTACAGGGAGCTGGGTTGGGGGGCAGGTACGGGGGGCTGGGTTGCAGGGCAGGTACAGGGGGCTGGGTTGGGGGGCAGGTACGGGGGGCTGGGTTGCAGGGCAGGTACAGGGGGCTGGGTTGGGGGGCAGGTACAGGGGGCTGGATTTGGATGCACAATATTTTACAGAGATCAGTTCGCAGCTGTTGCTGTCCCCTCCTCACAGAGGTTCCTGGGCCCAGCCCCAGCCCTGCCCGTCTGCCAGTGCCTGGCTCTGACGTTATTGACACAGCCCAGGACCGGATAGATCATTGGTACAACCAAAGTTCTGTAGTGGCACCAAATCTTGTATAAAGGGGGTCAAATAAGGTGTCTAAGACAAGGTTATGTTTGCTGGTTATGATTATGCTACTTGTGTGCATGGATCATTTTTGTATTTAAAGTTATAAGTATTGGCTCTAGACTGTCTGTATTTCAAACAGAAGAACAGGAGTACTTGTGGCACCTTAGAGACTATGCATCCGAAGAAGTGGGCTGTAGCCCACGAAAGCTTATGCTCTAATAAATTTGTTAGTCTCTAAGGTGCCACAAGTACTCCTGTTCTTCTTTTTGCGGATACAGACTAACACGGCTGTTACTCTGAAACTTGTCATTATGCAAGGCACTGCATTTAGCCATATGGAATGGAAATCCATCAACCTCATGATATATATCTCCTCATTATATGTTCCATTCTATATGCATCCGAAGAAGTGGGCTGTAGTCCACGAAAGCTTATGCTCTAATAAATCTGTTAGTCTCTAAGGTGCCACAAGTACTCCTGTTCTTCTTTTTGTATTTCAAACTTGTGCTATGCTTTTGGGTGACACCCCAGACAAGTTGGTGTCAGCTCTGCCTAGCCTGCTTAATGGCCCATTAAGGACCATCAGCTATACAATGGACCCATTGAGAGAAGGCAGATACACCTTGTAACTGAGCAAGGCAGGGACATGCCTATGGACAAAACTCAAAAGTTCTTTCATGCCATGTGCTGGGTGGCTTGCTTTTGGAACAAAGGAAGCACAGATCACATGGCAAGGGACTACAAAAGGCAGCTGCAGTTTCTCCATCTTGTCTTCAATCCTGCTTCTTATCTCTGGAGGGACTTTGCTACAAACTGAAGCTCTGAACAAAGGACTGAATGACCCATCCCAGCTGGGGATGTTCCAGAGACTTGATTTGAACCTGCAGTTTATTCTATCACTGCTATAAGCCTGAACCAAGAACTTTGCCATTACTGTATGTAATTGATTCCATTTAACCAATTTTAACTCTCACCTTTCTTTCTTTCTTTCTTTCTTTCTTTCTTTTTATCAATAAACCTTTAGATTTTAGATTCTAAAGGATTGGCAACAGCGTGATTTATGGGTAAGATCGGATTTGTATATTGACCTGGGTCTGGGGCTTGGTCCTTTGGGATCGAGAAAACCTTTTTTCTTTTACTGGGGTATTGGTTTTCATAACCATTTGTCCCCATAACGAGTGGCACTGGTGGTGATACTGGGAAACTGGAGGGGTAGCCGTGTTAGTCTGAATCTGTAAAAAGCAACAGAGGGTCCTGTAGCACCTTTGAGACTAACAGAAGTAAGGTGCCACAGGACCCTCTGTTGGGAAACTGGAGTGTCTGAGGGAATTGCTTGTGTGACTTGTGGTTAGCCAGTGGGGTGAGACCGAAGTCCTCTCTGTTTGGCTGGTTTGGAACCCCAGCCTTGGGCTGTAACTGCCCTTGTCGTGGAGTGTGGGGGACTCAGGCCCCCGTACTCCCGGCTTCCTGCGATTCCCCGTGACTCTCAGCCAGCCAATAAAGCGGAAGGTTTATTGGAGAACAGGAACACAGTCAAGAGCAGAGCTTGTAGATACAACCAGGACCCCTCAGTCAAGTCCTCTTGGGGAGTGCAGGGAGCTTAGACCCAGCTTGGGTTCCCTGCGTTGCACCTCCCAGCCCCAAACTGAAAAACTCCCAAAAATCCCTCCAGCAGCTCTCTCCCCCCTCCCCCTGCTCCTCCTCTCCTTTGTTCCGACTCGGGGCAGAAGGTGTCACCTCTCCCACCCCCCTCCTGGCTCAGGTTACAGCTCAGGTAGATCAATGTAACTCCCAGGCTCCATTCCCAGGTCCAATCCGCCCCGCTCCCTGCTCCGTCCCAGCCCTGCTCTAAGCAATTTGTCCTGAATTGATAATCTGAGTTGTGTCCCGCCAGAGGCCGCATCGTTACACTGGCACAGAGAGGGGATGCCTGGCACGCACCCCTGGGACTCAGCCGGTTGCATCACAGGCTCCTGTAGGCCAGCGTGGCCTGGGTCACACGCCCTGGCCCCATGTCACCCGCCAGCAGCCCTGCGGTGGGAGGAGCGCAGGGTTTGCCAGGGGGCTCAGAGGATGGTGCCAGACCCTCTGGCCTCTCCTTGGCAATAGCGCCAGCACAGGGAGGGGACACGCTGTGCCCTGAAGCCTGGGACACAGGGCTTCCCAAGACAGAACTCCACCCCTCCTGCCAAGGAACCCTGGGGCATGAGTTGGCGTCTGCCCAGACAGCTGGGAAGCCCAAGAGAAGCTGGATCAGAGGGGGACGGGGGAAGCTGGTCTTAAACACAACAAAGAAGCTAACAAGAAGTGGAAGATTGGACAAATGACCAGGGAGGAGTATAAAATATTGCTCAGGCATGCAGGAGTGAAATCAGGAAGGCCAAATCACACTTGGAGTTGCAGCTAGCAAGAGATGTTAAGAGTAACAAGAAGGGTTTCTTCAGGTATGTTAGCAACAAGAAGAAAGTCAAGGAAAGTGTGGGCCCCTTACTGACTGAGGGAGGCAACCTAGTTACTGAGGATGTGGAAAAAGCTAATGTACTCAATGCTTTTTTTGCCTCTGTCTTCACGAACAAGGTCAGCTCCCAGACTGCTGCACTGGGCAGCACAGTATGGGGAGAAGGTGACCAGTCCTCTGGGGAGAAAAGTGTTTCAGGACTATTTAGAAAAACTGGACGAGCACAAGTCCATGGGGCCGGATGCGCTGCATCCGAGGGTGCTAAAGGAGTTGGCGGATGTGATTGCAGGGCCATTGGCCATTATCTTTGAAAACTCATGGCGATCGGGGGAGGTCCCGGATGACTGGAAAAAGGCTAATGTAGTGCCCATCTTTAAAAAAGGGAAGGAGGAGGATCCGGGGAACTACAGGCCAGTCAGCCTCACCTCAGTCCCTGGAAAAATCATGGAGCAGGTCCTCAAGGAATCAATTCTGAAACACTTAGAGGAGAGGAAAGTGATCCGGAACAGTCAGCATGGATTCACCAAGGGCAAGTCATGCCTGACTAACCTAATTGCCTTCTATGATGAGATAAGTGGCTCTGTGGATGAGGGGAAAGCAGTGGATGTGTTATTCCTTGACTTTAGCAAAGCTTTTGATACGGTCTCCCACAGTATTCTTGCCGCCAAGTTAAAGAAGTATGGGCTGGATGAATGGACTGTAAGGTGGACAGAAAGCTGGCTAGATCGTCGGGCTCAACGGGTAGTGATCAACGGCTCCATGTCTAGTTGGCAGCCGGTTTCAAGCGGAGTGCCCCAAGGGTCGGTCCTGGGGCCGGTTTTGTTCAATATCTTTATTAATGATCTGGAGGATGGTGTGGACTGCACTCTCAGCAAGTTTGCAGATTTCAGAGTAACAGCCGTGTTAGTCTGTATCCGCAAAAAGAAGAACAGGAGTACTTGTGGCACCTTAGAGACTAACAAATTTATTAGAGCATAAGCTTTCGTGGACTACAGCCCACTTCTTCGGATGCATATAGAAGAAGTGGGCTGTAGTCCACGAAAGCTTATGCTCTAATAAATTTGTTAGTCTCTAAGGTGCCACAAGTACTCCTGTTCTTCTTTTTAAGTTTGCAGATGACACTCAACTGGGAGGAGTGGTAGATACGCTGGAGGGTAGGGATAGGATACAGAGGGACCTAGACAAATTAAAGGATTGGGCCAAAATAAATCTGATGAGGTTCAATAAGGACAAGTGCAGAGTCCTGCACTTAGGATGGAAGAATCCCATGCACTGCTACAGACTAGGGACCGAATGGCTAGGTAGCAGTTCTGCAAAAAACGACCTAGGGGTTATGGTGGATGAGAAGCTGGATATGAGTCAACAGTGTGCCCTTGTTGCCAAGAAGGCTAACGGCATTTTGGGCTGTATAAGTAGGGGCATTGCCAGCAGATCGAGGGACGTGATCATTCCCCTCTATTGGACATTGGTGAGGCCTCATCTGGAGTATTGTGTCCAGTTTTGGGCTCCACACTACAAGAAGGATGTGGAAAAATTGGAAAGAGTCCAATGGAGGACAACAAAAATGATTAGAGGGTTGGAGCACATGACTTATGAGGAGAGGCTGAGGGAACTGGGATTGTTTAGTCTGCAGAAGAGAAGAATGAGGGAGGGATTTGATAGCTGCTTTCAACTACCTGAGGGGGGTTTCCAAAGAGGATGGATCTAGACTGTTTTCAGTGGTACCTGATGACAGAACAAGGACTAATGGTCTCAAGTTGCTGTTGGGGAGGTTTAGGATATTAGGAAAAACTTTTTCACTAGGAGGGTGGTGAAGCACTGGAATGGGTTACCTAGGGAGGTGGTGGAATCTCCTTCCTTGGAGATTTTTAAGGCCCGGCTTGACAGAGCCCTGGCTGGGATGATTTAGTTGGGAATTGGTCCTGCTTTGAGCAGGGGGTTGGACTAGATGACCTCCTGAGGTCCTTTCCAACCCTGAGATTCTATGATTCTAAGCCAGGCTCTCTGGGCCCTCGTGGGGTGCACTGCAGACAGTGCTGGCCTGAGCCCTAGAGAGCTGCCCGGGCTCGGCGCCAGGGAGAGTGACACAGCGGATCCCTGGGACGGTGGCTGAGCTGAGCCCGGCTGTGCAGCACGGTGCCCATCAATGTCCAGCTGTGTCTTCATCACACCCTCTGCCGTGCCGCTGCCCGTCCGACTCGCTGTCTCTGTCCTGAGGGCTGTAACCAACTCCTGCCTGCCAAGCCCAGAGCCACGTGGCACCGATGCCCAGGCGACTAGATCCACCAGAGCTGGGTCCTGCCCTCTCACCCCGGTGCAATCCACTGACGTCCCTCAGACAGGCCCGTGCGGTGAGGATCCGCTGCTCCCCCCAGTGCCCCAGCCAGACTCTGTTACGGTTGGGACACGTTCTCCAAAAGCCCCTGAACCTGCCCGTGCAAAAGTAGAGGCCGATCCGTGCATGTATCAAGCCCCTGCCTTTGCACAACAAGCTGCTCACAACCAAGGTATTCCTGCACGTGCACGAGGGCGTTCACGCGCAGGGGGTGCAAACGCGGCCTGTTCTGACAGCAGCTGCGGCTCCCGAGCCCGTGAGGATCCAAGCGAGGGGCACTGGGCTGACTTTGCGCAGAGAGCTAGCGCCACGCTCGGGGGTACCTGCGATCCTCAGCCCTGGCCAAACTCCCACTGGAGGTCGGCATTTCCCTGCCACACACTGGGTACCGGATTCCTCCCCTGCTCCTGCCCTTGCTGCTGGGCGGCCCTGCTCTGTGCTGTCAGACAGCTGCAGGCTTCACCCCAGAGGTGACCACAGTGGCGGCCCTGGCGAGTACGGCTGGAATCCTGCAGGCGCCGCGGATCTCAGAGCAGTCTGCTGAGCGCTGGCTGCTTCTCCCCGTCTCCAGCTGCTCCACAGCATTGAAAGAAGCTAAAAATACATCGTTTTCCTACTGCTGCGTCTGGCGATGACACATGGGAGGAGAAAGGGGAGTGATGGGAGAACATGGAGGGGAGGGGGCTGGTGACGGAGGACAGAGAGGGGAGGTGGGGGGCTGGGTGAGGGAGAACGGGGAGAGGGGAGGTGGGGGTTGTGGGTGAGCGGGAGGGGGGCCGGCCAGGTGAGGAGATATCCACCGTATGACAAGGTGCCCAGCCCAATGAGCGAGGGTGATCCCTGCTCTCCACGCCACCCTGCCAGCCCCTCCTCCGGGCAGTGCCCAGCCGTGCCGCACATGGGAAGCCCAGGCGCTCAGCCAGGCCTCGGGGCCAGCCTTCCTGCTGAACGCAAGGAGCAGAGAAAGGGCAGGACAGGGCAGGGGACGCGGGTGCTGATGGCACATGCAATGGGGCCACGTTCATCACGGCTGCGCTGGTGTTGCATGGCTCTGAGCGAGTGACACTGGCCAATGCCAGCGCAGCGCCAGGCAGAACCTGCTCCCTTGTGCGAGCAGGAGTCCGGCTTTTCCGCCTGGGCCCAGAGCGGCCTGTTCTGCCTGCGGGGAGGGAGGTGTGACGTTGCCAGAGCAGAACGGTTCACCCCGCTGCGTTGGGGGCACAGGGAATCTAGCTGCCAGCAGGTGTGGGGGTCAGCGTATGTGGTGACGGAGCACGGCAGGAAACGCCACTCCCAGAGGGGTAAGATCTGGATGCGAGACAGCAGGGGCCTGCTAGCTCCGGTGCCTGCTACTCTCCTTCGGCGTCTGGGCAAATCCAGCATCACCCACACGCCGAATGAATGGCGGCTCGCTGGGAACTACAAAAGCAGCTCACGCCCCGGCCCCACCAGTCGCACTGTGGCCCTGGGTCGGACGCTGATCTCCCTGGGGAAGTCAGCGCCACCAGCAGAGCGCCGCATTCTGCTGAGCTAGGGAGCGACTGGACTGGAGGGACGCCGGAGCGCACGGGGCAGAGAGCCGCCCCCCCCAGCTCAGAGCTCGCCGGGCTCCTAGTTACCGGGAGCAGCCAGGCGGTAACAGCAACTTTGTTATGGGACAAACACCCCGGGCCTAGACTGCCTCCCAGCCTGTCTGCTGTGTTCCCCACGCTTCCCTCTCCAGGCCTGTCCCGCCAAAGGGGGCCGCGCATTGGCTGGGCTGGGCTGTGTTTAAAGTCAGGGTGGCAGCAGCTGTGTAGGAAAAGCAGCATCTCACATCCACACCCGGCGTGAAGTGCTTCCCAGCATGTTCAGGGTTTAGTTTGGTTCAATGGCTCCCAGCGCCCCCCCTGCTGTAACCCCCATTCGCCGCACACCACTGCCGGGGCCCTCCCCTTGGGGTACCCTGGGCAAGGGGCCTGCAAAAGCCACAGCCCAGCGCTGAACGTCCCTGGGGTGCTCAGCCCACCTAACCCTGCTGCTGGCAGGTCTGGGAATCGGACTGATCCAAGAGTCTCTCTCTGGTCTGTGCCTGGCTCTGGGAGGTGTGTGCCGGGCCTGGCATTGCCAAGCACGGACCCAGAGGAGCAATTGCCTTAAATATTCGCCAGGTACAAAATTCCAGTCGCATTGGAGGCTTTTCCCGAGGGCTGATCCGTTCCTCTCTCGCCTTCCCAGGTGTAGGAATCTGCGTTCAGCGAGGGTCCCCCTCCACCCGCACACGCGTGTGCACATGTGAACACACACACACGGAGCAAATCCTCCTCGAGGACCCCCGCCCTCAGCCCAAAGCCACTGTCACCAGACAGGCCAAGAGAGCCGGGCTGGGGCCAGGCCCTGGCCCAGGCAGGGCAGGTGCCAATGGGCGGGGAGGCGGAGATCCTGCTCTGGACAATAATAATTAACGCGATGGGGCCGGGGGGGGGGGGGGGGCACATCTGCAGGATGAAATATTGCACGGATCGCTTGTGCCGCGCGAAAGGGGCCGGGGCCGGTCTCCTCGGAAACTCACATCTCCCGGTGTCCCCAGGGCCGGATCCCCCGAAAACCCGGAGCACGCGGCCACGACACACACCCAGCCCCGTGTAGACACGGCACCGGCATCGCCAGCGCACAGCCCGCTCCCCGGCTGGCACCCTGGCACATGGCACCCCCGCGCCCCCAAGGAGCCCCGCTCCGCGCCCCCAGGGGCAAGGCGCAAACCGGCCCCCGGGATCCCGCACCCAGGCGGGGGGGGGGGGGGGCGCGTCTCGCCAGCCCTGCCCCGCGGCTCTGTCCCCTTCCCTCGCTCGGCTCCCCGCGCCCCGCCCGCGCGCACTGACCTGCGGGACCCCGGGGAGCCCCGGCCCCGCGTCCGGCTCGGGGAGACGCGCCGCCCCGCACCGCTGTTCCAGGCGCTGCCGGCTAGTGCAGCTGGGAGCATGCGTGGGGGAGGCGGCGGGTTTCGGGGAGAGGAGGCGGGCGAAGCAGCGAGCCGAGCCGAGCCGCACCGCTCCGAGGGGAGGAGGGCCCGGCTCCGCGGGGCTGGAGCTGCGGCCATGGGGCAGCCCCCTGGGCACAGGCAGGGGCACCTGCCCTTGGCTCTCCCGGCCCCTGTAGGCACCGAGCCCTCTCCTGGGGGGCTGCCCCCGGGAACCCTGCAGGGCGGGCGGCTTGGTGCCAGTGGGCATGGCGAAGGATCCCAAGCCCCTGCCACAGGCCGGCAGGGATGTGCCCTGGGTACCCGGCACACAGTCAGCGGCCAGTGCTGCCCCCGGCCCTAGGGGACTCCAGGCCTGGGCACTCGCTGGGCTCACCCTGGAGCAGGTGGCTCCAGCGTCCAAGCCAGCGAGAGGTCAGCAGCCATCCCCACCCCACAGATCCCCGGGCGCTGCTGGAACTGGCTGGGCAGAGAGACAGACGCCCGCGCCCAGAGGATACCAGTGGGAGCTGGGGATCCCAGGCTCTCCGCCCTGGCGCTGGGGAAGCCGGTGCCGGCAGGTCGGGGTGGTTCCCAGAAGGAGGCGAGCGGGCGCAGGGGTCACCCTGGCACGAAGACTCCGATGCTTCCCCTTGGCAGGGCACGGCTGGTACCTCGCTGCCCTGGGCAGAAATGGAGCGTGGTGCCCGTGAGAAGTGCCCGCTGACAGCTCTGGAGATCAGAGGCCTCCACCCAAGCAGGGCCAGCGGGCAGAATGTCCCACCTCGTCCTGCCAGTGCCCCTCCAGTCCAGCCTGAACAACCCTCTGGGGACAGGGGAGCTCGGCCTCTCTGGCCCATGCAGCTCCAGGGGGTCGTACCTGAGGCTTTGTGACTCGCCGCTGCCCCGAGACCCCCGGCTTCTTTTCCCTGGGTCACCAGCAGCTGTCGGGAGAAGACTTGATCAGATTGAGTCCAGTGCTGGGTAACGGCTCCATTCAGGTCCCTGCTCCCCAGAGCTAGACATCCCTGGGCACGGGCACTGGGCGTCGCTGGCCACTCGGACAGGGTGGGGCTGAGTTGGCCAGTGGATTCTGCCCATCCAGCCCCGTTCTCTTGGCTGCTGAGAGCTGGGCCCTGCAGACAGTGACACCATGTTACTCAACCTGGTAATTTTCCAGTTTGTGTGGGGGGAAGATGAGCCTTTCCCATCCTCCCCTCTCAGCAGCAGTCGGCTCTTTCCCCTCCCTGGGGTTCTGCGGTGAGCTGGCACCCCTCTGCCCTGCCTGGATCAGCAAAATCAGTGTGTGTGTGGGGGGGGGGGGGCAGTGTGCAAATGCACCCACAGCCTGAACCTACAACCCCCCACCCTGGCCAACTCCCTCCTGACCCCCACGCTGGAGCAGCCTGGATCCTGAAGGGTGGGGAAGGGCTGTGCCAGCGCCCCTGGCCTCTCCACCCCACCGCCCTGGGTGCCCGCCAGGAAAGACCTTGTCCATGCAGGAAGGGAGGGGCTGGGTGACCGGGGAGGGGAGGACATGCTCCCCAGGCGGTGCCGGAAGGGAAGGCCGTGGCTCCACACACAGGGTCAGTGCGTCCTGCCAGCCTCTGCCTCTCCTGCTACCGCTCACAGGCTCAGCATTGAGGGGGTGAGGAAACCTCTTCTCTTCAGGCCGCAGGTTCTTGCCTCTCCCTGTCTCCCCCGCCTCCACCCATTGCTCGGCGGATTCCCCCTTCTCTCCCCGCTGCGCTGCCCTCTCAGCTCTGCCTTAGATGGGCTGGTTCCAGCGTCTCCCTTTCCCCAAGGTAGCTGAGCGCCAGCGGGGCAGCCACGCCATGCCTGACTCCATTGCTGGTGCGTTAGCAGAGCCAGGCTGAGGCCTGCAAATGCTGCTGGCATGTGGGGTGGGCTGGGGAGGTGATGCCTTTCTCATGCCCCCGGCACTGGCCACCCGTGCTCCCTTGTGGGCCCAGGGCAGGGATCTGCACCATATCCCCTGCTGCGGTGACATCACAGGCGTGAGCTCTGGCTTCCCTGTCACTGCCTGGCCGGCAGCAGGGTTTGCCCCCGGGAAGGAACAGTGTCCTGGTGCCAGCGAGCTCCATGGCTGTGACCTGTGCCAGGACCTGGACCCTGGCGGGGGCCACTGGCAGCTTCTGGAACACAGATACTCAACACATTGGGATGGAGCAAGTGGGCATGGCTCGTCCATTGGCCTCCCCAGCCACACAGAGAACCCAGCCCCTTGCTGGGGACAGCAGCCCAGCCAGCAGGCTCAGGAACACTCCCTAGCTGTGAGCTGCTGGGGGGGGGCAGGGGGTGCCCCCTCCCTCTGCACAGCAGAGAAAGCTGCAGTGGAGCCAGCATGGGGGGAGGGTGGCGCTGGGTTGGGTGCCCTGTAATTTCCTTGTTGCCACCTCTGCTCTGTGGCTGTGACTCATGCATGAATCACCCTCCAGTTGCTAATTCGCACCATCTTTTATTCCTCAAAACAAGGAACTGTAACTAGCGCTGCTTTCTGCTGCGGGGGGAGGAAAAGGGGCCGGGCGGGGGGTGAGCAGGGTGCCAGTTCCCCAGAGGGATGGCGGCTGCAGGAGCCCGTCACAGTGACCCTGCCATGGCTCTCTCCCGGAGACGGCATAGCCAGAGTATCCAATGCCTTGTGCCTCTCCGTCAGACTCCTGCATCTCCCCCCACGTCCCAGCGGGGGCACGGCCGTGGCACGGGGACGCACTGTGATCCTGCGCCATCGACGTGAACCCCAGCACTCGGCCGAGTTTGGCGCTGTCGCCACTAGAGCCCAGGCCCTGCCCAGGCGGGGGTGGGTGTCAGATCCCTGCGCACCTGGGCACGCTGGGGAGTTAATTATGGGAAGGTTTGTTGGACGGTCCAGGCAGAATGTCTGGCTGGCAGCTCCCCCCAAGCCAGGGGAGTGATTCACAGCGGTTCTGCTGGGGAAAGGAGACAGGAGATGCAGGGCTCTTACATTGGGCCCGTGCCGCAGCCGAGCTGGGCTAGGGGTAGTCTGGAGGCTGGTGCAGTGGCTGTCACTGGGTGGGTTGGGCTGTCGTTCCTAATGCAGGGCAGGCTGGGTCTCCCTGCCCTCTCTCTGCCAGGCGAACCACTCTGCCCTGGTCCAGAGCCCAGGCTGCAGCTCCAACCTGTCAATCTCCCCACACACAGGCTGCCCGCAGAAGGGACAGCTCAGGGCTCGCTCCTCGCCAAAGAAGGGCTGGGTCCATGGTGCTTTGGGGTGAAGAGCCAACCCTGATACGTTCTGTGGGGCCCCCTCTGCCTTGCCCCCTTTTCACCCCCCAAACCAGATGGGGAGTTTAGCTTTCAGTAAAGTCCTGTAATGATTGAAAGCAGCGAAGATCAGAGCTGACTAGATTCCCGCTCCCCACAGCTGATCTGGACCGGAGAGCACCTGTCTGCCCCACCCCGCCCCTTCACACTGCAGGTGGCCAGAGTGCCCACAGCAGGGTGGTGCTCCAAGGGCGTGCAAGGAGGGGTCTCAGGAGGTCTGATATGGGTTTGGGCAGCTAGGGCGGCTGGCCTGCAGCATCTCACGGCGCGAGGAAGGGCTCAGACAAGGCGGTTGCTCCAGGGGAGCGTGCCCTAGACTCACAGAGCTAGAAACAGCGACAAGACTCTACGCAGACCCAGCTAGAGGCATGTGGGACCCAGCGACTGGGTCTGCAAACGACGGACTGGTGAGCTCAGGACTCCAGTTGTGACCCGTTGGCCAAGCTGCAGCCACCCGTTTACCAACCCGAATGCCTCCAGCACACGGACGGAAACGACCCCTTTGTGCTGCGCTTTTCAGCGGTTACTTCTGTGACTGGCTCCTAACGGGCAGGCCCGTGTGTATGTGTGTGCACTGCCTGCTCCTGGTGGGGGCTAATGGAAGCGACCCCTACGAACAGCAGCTCAGATCCCCAGCACGGCCTGGGAGTGGGAACTCCACCCACCGACTCTTCTCTCGGTAACGTCAGCAAATTCAGGCCCGCCGGAGGGCTCCTGGGGCCGGGAGCTCCGCCACCTCGCTGGGAGGGGTGGAGCAGCACCTGCTCTGTGGTTATTTGGATAGCCCCGGGTTACGTAGAGATGGGGATCGCGTCGTGCACCAAGGAGCAGCCGAAGAGGTGTTCTCACCTCCAGCCCCTGGCACAGGGCGAGGGGAGCGGGAATATCACAGAGAGCTGGGGCTGGCGAGAGAGAAAGGGGAGGCACCGGCATGCGCACAATGGGAAGGAATTGGAAATCACGGAACATTGGCCATTGGCTGTAGAATCGCAGGGCAGCCAGGGCCACGCAGCTGACATTTGTGGAAAGATCGGCCTGTGCTGACCCCCCCGCCGCCCCTGTAACGTGCCCTCTGCTGACCCCCCCGCCCCTGTAACCCGCCCTGTGCTGACCCCCCCACCCCTGTAACCCACCCGGTCTGATCCCCCTGCCCCATGTCATACCCATGTGCTGGTGGCCCCGCCCCACTCCCCCATGCTGATTCCCTCACACAGAGGACTAGGGGCAGGACTCCTGGGTTCTGTTCCCATCCCCCTCATTTGCTGTGTGATTTAGGCAAGTCTCTTCCCTTGTGGGTGCTCGTTTCCCCATCTCCTAATTACATCCCAGTGCAGCCCCGAACCCCCCAGGCGCTCACGCCTTCCTGACTAGCTCCTGGCCCCTTTGTTGGGCTGAGCCTCAGTGGGCGGAGTTCGAGGGGGGGGGAACGGACCGCGTGGGGAGAGGCTGGGCCGGAGCGTGGGTTACCCGAGCTGCACTCGGCAGAGCGAGACCCACCCTGCATTGGGGGGCGTCTGGTGCAGCGCGTTCCCCTTGCACGGGCATGTGCCGGCCCTGCTCACTTTTCACCCTTTCCTGCCTCCTGCCCACCCCTCCCAGCCCGTCTCTGCAGCCCATACAGCTCTATAGGGCCCGGGTGCGTGGGGGGGCCACCCTAGTTCCAGGGTTCGCTCCAGCTGCTGGAGCCAATCAGCATGAGCCGTGCACCTGGTTGCCTGGCAACGTGGGCATGTAGGCAGCGAGAACGGTAAACAGCAAGGTTGGAACGAAAACCCCAATGCTAAAAATAGGAAGGAAATAAAAATAAATAGAATAATAACAGCGCCCCCTTGGGGCAGGGCAGGTCCCTGTGCAGCTGCATGCTCGAACCAGGGCAGCGCCCCCAGGGGCAGGGACCTGCAGCCGGTGTCCATTGCTTCCTGTGGGACTAGCGCCTCCATTGGCTTTTGAGGGCAGGACGCCAGGCCCGTGTAGCGTGTGTGTGTGTGTGTGAGAGGTGTGCACACCTCGGGGGCTGTTCCAGCATGGTTGTACGCATGCATGTGTGGATATGTGCATATGGGGAGGTGGCTGAGTGTGCACGTCTGTGCGTGTGCGTGGGCACGTGAGGGTGTGCACACGTCCATGGGTGTGCCGGCACGTTAGTGTGTCTGTGTCCCTGCAGCCGGCCCCGGGGTGCATAGACAGTCCTGGGAGCCACTAGCCTCACACGAGTTTGCAGTGGCCCCAGCCCTGGCCCAGGGGCAGAGCGCCAGGTGGAGCAGCGGCTGCCCCGTGCCTGGCTCCAGGCTGGCCACTGCCGTGCAGGGTTAAGATGAGGACGAGGGGGGCCCTGTGCAGGCAGAGCTCAGCACCCTTCCCCCCGCTGGGCCCGGTGTGTCACACGGCACCTAGAACCCTGCGGCCCGACGCCCCCCCCGCTGGACAGCCACCCCCCCACCCGCTGAGCACCTCCCAGCGCCGCTGGTGCCACTGTGCGCACAGCAGGCCCTGCCGGCGCGTCTGCCTCCATCTGGGCATGTGTCCTGGGGCCGCTCCACACCTCGGTGGTGTCGCCACAGCCCCTGGCTGCCCTAACGCCCCCGCTGCCCACAGCCGGCCCCACACCTGGGGGCGCCTCCCCCCAGTGGGAACTGGCCCTGGCTCCCAAACAGCCAATCAGAACGCAAGATATGAGCCCAGCCCGGGTGTGCCCCGCCTCGCCCCCACCTCTTCCTCCCCCGCCCCCCAGGCACACATTCACCCTCCCCCCCAGCCACACATTCACCCTCCCCCCCCAGCCACACATTCACCCTCCCCCGCCCCCTGCAGCAGAGATCCCAGAACAACCCCCACTGTTATCCCACAGTTGCCATGGCAACTGCTTGTTACCCAAGATGCAAACCCACCAAACTCACAAGCTGCCAATGGCTCGGGCACAGATCCGGCCGTGGCCCAGCAGCCCCCCACCCTGGAAAGAGCCCACCCCACCCACGCAGTCACCAAGGGCTGTCACCAGCAGGGTCCTGCAGTGCCACTGGGGGGAGGGACGTGGGCCCAATCACAACCCCCCCAACCTGGTCCAGTCCCCCCGCCCCCAATCGCAACCCCCTGCAGCCTGGCCCAGCCCCTCCAACCCCATCCGGCCCTTGGGGAGGGGATGCCTGGATGCACTGCAGAGGGACCCACACTTCCATGCTGGAGAAGAGGACAGCGGTGGGGCTATGGTCTGGCTGTGCCTGGGGCAGCCACGGAGCCAGGCTGGGCTGTGCCAATGGGGCTGGACAGGCGAGTCGGTGGTGCTGTCTTGGCCCCTGCTGGCTGGCACCTTTCCGCTGGCGTAGTGACCCCATCGCTGGGTCAGGTCTCTCCACCAGCCCCTAGCCATGCTATGCTCCTGGGCCCACCCCCATCCCAGCCTAAATCGCTGTCTCCCCCTGGCCCCTCCCCAGCCATGGCCCCAGAATTCGCTCTGATGAAGCAGGTCCCTTTGAACCGGGCACAGCCAGGCGTCTTCGGGGGCGTGAGTTAGGGGAGGCTCAGATGGAGCTGTGTCCCTCGGAGGACGACTGCCTCCTCCTCTCCCAGCGCAAGGCGTGCGACTGGCAGGCTAACAATAGGAGAGAGGCTGAGCAAGATGTTCCCTATCACCTTGGAAACGGGCTCTGTGCTCTCGACGCCTGAAATACGCCTTCACCCCAGCAGAGGCTGGCACAGTTGCAGCCCCTCCTCCACGGTCTGCCTTCCCCTCTGTGCATGCACCGTCGGGAGAGTGACTGCTCGCACAAGCACGGGACGAGGCATGTGAACGCACGGCCCACGCACAAGGCCATGTACGCACCGGCGTGCTCCCAGCATGGCTCCACGTGGACCAGAACACACACTGCTACGAGTACATGCACAACTACACACACAAAGTTACGCAGCCTCCCTGGGGTGCATTCGCCATCTCCTCTGGCAATTTGAAATCGAGGTTGGATTCTTTAGCTAGCTCCAGTGTGAACAGGCGTTAATGCAGGCCTGGGCTATGCAGGAACTCAGCCTAGTGGCCCTGTGCCTGGTAAGTCGCGCTGGCAATGCCTGGCAAACAACATGCACAGCCACGCAAAGGCAGCCCGGCTCCCTCCAGCACAGCGTGGGAAAACAGGCAGATTCCACTCTGCTCATCTCACCCGGCCAGCCAGAGCTCTCCACATCACCACGGCCACACCCACACAACCCCAAGGCACACTTCCACGCACTGAGGATGGTTCTCACGCTGGGATCCAGCCGGTCTCACCCCTCCATGCTGTCACCTGCACGCCTGCACCTGCTCCCCCCACAAGCCCCCTGTGCCACATGTGCAAACCGCCTCTGGGCTCAGTTCCAACACATGGGCGCCAGACCACGACATGCCAACGCCACATGGGGGGCACTCAGCATGGGCCCCACAGGTCTGCCACACCCCAAATGCTGATCTGAGCAGCTCAGTTTGGGATGTGCGTGGATACGCCCTGGTGGGACGCACCTTTGCCCCAAGACTTGTATGGGGCACACCTCCCGCTGGCTCCCCCAGGACGTCCCTGCAGCAGAAGCCAGAAGGAAATGGATGTTTTATCTCACATCAAAGCCACAATCGAAGGGTGAGAGGTCGATTGGCTCTTGGCACAGACATGGGGGAGAGACAGAACTGGAAGACCCAGCAAAGGTCATCGGAACCCCTTGGGGCCAGCGTGGGCCAGTCTCTTGGCTGGACGTGCAGGGAGGGGCTGGGAAAGGAGGCTGCTTGCTTGCAGAAAGGCAAGGCATTTCCAGAGGCTGCACTCCGCCCATCCCCCTCCTTTCACACATGGCTGCGTGCTTTATCTGCAAGAGTGCTCTGCCAGTTTTCTGCAGGCAGCCATGCAGAAAGGCCAGGCTCTGGAGCAGATGTGGGTCCGGCAGATGGAACGCAAAATCTTCACCTGTATAAATCTGGCTCACACACCGCCCCCCAAGCCAGACACACTGAGTGCCTTTCTACACCCGCACGCTGCACACAGGCAGTTGGTCCCGCAATCCACCCTACCCACATATCCCCGGCCACGTGCAGACACCCACCCACCCATCCACAAGGAGCCTCCTCAGAGAATAAACCATCCTTTGCCCTTCAGCGTCTGAGGAGCTCGGTGCACCCGCAGCCAGGTCAGGATTAACAGCCCATTTCCAGGTGGGGAACAGGCTCAGAGGAGACAGGGTCAGAGCCAGGAGAAGAGCCCCCAGCCCCTGCACTGAGCTTAGCAATTTGCTCCCCCAGAGATGGGGCCAGGAGTCTGTAGGGCTCCCAGTGGGGACCCAAGAGCACGAGTTCCAGCCTCAGGGCAACAGTGACAAACCAGGGCACAAACCTCACTGGCCCATGAGCTCTGAACTTAAATTTCACCAGCCAATTGCACCCGGTGCAAACTTCTCCGACGCTAGATCAGCCTTAAGACGGGTCCCAGACAGTCCCGTGGGGTGCGCCCCCGGGTGAGTGACAGCTGTGACACCAAGAATCACAGCGATATTTGGGTTACGCCCAGTCTCCGAGTACCAGTCACTGACCCCAGATCAATTGCGCTTTAGGTCTCACACCAAAGACAAGGCTTGTAGTCAATCCTATAGTAACTGCATGAAGATTTAGTAAATAGGAGAAGGAACAGCTCAGCTGGTGGGAGGAGGCCCCTGCCTGACTCCTCTTTATGGGGAGGAGGCAGAGTAACAACAAAAAGTGTTTGTCCTCTTGGCGAGGGTAGGTAGGGAACTTCCCGCTGCAAAGTCCCACGATGGGCCATCTGGTGTCGAGGGCTGAACGTGACCCCTTCTGCTGGAGACTAGCCCGTCACACTAGCTAATGTCTCTCTCCTGGCTGGTGATTTACACAATCCCAGAGGCTCACAACACAACAGCCCAAATGATACAATATAGACACAGCTGAGCTGTTATACGGGAGATTAACGGTGGCAGCAACTCACAAGTATCCAATAAAGTCTAAAGACAAACACAGTCTTCTCCTTCGAATGCCTGTTTTAACAGTGCTAGCACGCGGGTGAGCCAGCCAGCCTGATTCCAGCTGTGTATTTGTTGAGACCTGAGGACCTTGGCACGAGACGGCACCTGGTCTGCCAGCGTCCCGGAGCCTCTTTGCCCTGCAGTGACCCTGGAGCTGCCGTTCCAAGTCTGCACTCTGTGAGGTCAGGAGCCTGTCCTCCTGCATTCGCAGGGGCTGGTACCTCTGCACAAGGCACCAAGCAGCAGATCCCACCGGGGTAAGGGCCAAGGCAGAGACAAGAGAGAGGAAATGCTCCAAGGATGGGAGTGCAGGTGCATTTCAGCGCCGCCCTCCCCAGTGCTTCACACTTCGCACCCTGCCAGCCTCCAGCACTGACGCCCTCTGCTCTGTCTAGCCAGGAATCCCCCTTCTGAGCCGCAATTCGCCCCCACTGCTTTGAATGGCAGGAGTCTGCCATGGTGCTGTTCTTGCTGTGCCTGTTGTTGAGTCTGAACTTTTGATGAGCTTAAACTTAACCCAGACTTGATGTCTCTGTCTGAACTTTTAATCAAAGCTCTGACCTGCGAACTACTCATGACACCCCCCTCCCCTTAAGTAGTCATCTCCCCTTTTCTCTTTCTGAATTTACATTTTAACCTGTTTTATCCTGTAAAATTTTGTTTGATTATGCATGACCATTATGATCTGTTAATCACTTTGTTTACTTCTGTGTATAAATATTGATGCTCACCCCTAATAAACTTGCCACACTTACTCTGAAGCTTTTCAAGCTAAGGATAGTGTGAGCCCGTTGATCAACGAATTGGTGTCTGGTCTCTGACAGATTGTGAGCCCCATACCAACTCCGCACGAACTCGGGTGCTGGAGAGGTGAGTGAGGACTTGCTTTTTACCTAACAATTTGGGGGCTCGTCCGGGATTTCCTTCTGGTGCGGTGCCTCTGTCCAGTGGTCAGACCACTCATATACGAATTGGCAGGCGCCACGGGAGATTTCTCCCAGCCAATTCAATATTGAGGGGTCGTGTACTGGACAGCAGGGTAAACGCCAGTTGGAGGGCTCCTGTCAGACACCATGGGTCAAGGGACTAGTGTGCCTCTTGAGAGTCCGTTGGGGATTGTAAATAAGTTATGGAACGAAGGGAAACTCCCAGTACAGACAGGAATGTCTAGGAGAAAGTTGTACACACTGTGTGTAAGGAATTGGACTGGGTATACCGCGGTATTGGCCAACCCGGAGATGAGGTGGCCTTCGTATGGCTCTTTCGAACAGGCTGCCTTAAGAGGAGTAAGGAGCCAGATCGAAAAAGACCATCCGGGACAGTTATGTTACTGGTTTTGTTGGGACACAGCAGCAGAGCTGTGGAAATCTTTAAAAATTATGGCAGTCAGGTATTCTCCCGAGAGTGAACCCCCTCCATGTTATTTCGATGAAGGGTGTAAACCATGGCGTGTTTTGACTCGTCAGTTGGTCCCCACTGCACCTGCCCCTATTCCTCCGCAGGGGGACTCTCTCCAGGGCGCAGAGGGGAATCTGCAGGACTCCAGATCGGAATCTCTGCAGAGGGATAAGGGGGAAATGGAAGGGCACACCTCGGGAGGAATAATTACTAGGCAAATGACCAAGCAGATGCAGCAGGTTGCATACCCCTCCCCTGGGGACGCCCAGAGGGTCCGGTCGCATCCGCAGATACTTACACCAGGGACGAATACATCCCTGCACCACCAGCTCAGCCCGTTCCCCAGGCCTGGATCAACTACGGGCAACAGCAGCAGCTGCAGCAAACTCAGCCTCCTCAATGACGGTACCCCGGGGGCGAAGGCAAACAATGTGATGGTCTTATTTCCTTAATGTCTTTAGCCGGCTCCTTCCTCACTTTCTCCCCTCCCAGCAAAGAGCCTCGTCTAACCCTTTCAGTCCAGGGACTGCCTGTCTCCTTCCTCATTGATACTGGAGCTACTTTCTCTCTTTTAAATCATGCCCCCTCTCCCTGGCTATCCTCTGAGGTTAAAACTGCAACTGGGGTGGAGGGCAACCCACAGTCTCTGGGACTCACTTTGCCTCTAAATGTTATTTATGCTGATAAATGTTTCTCACCATTTTCTTTTTTCCCCAGCTTGTCTGATCCCTTTGATGGGCCGGGATTTACTCTGTAAGCTTGAGGCTACTTTAACCTGCACTCCTGAAGGGGTAGGATTATTGATGACAGTGTTAGGAGATTCGGCCCCAACTCAGGGTAATTGGGAAACCCCCCCCTCTCTCTCCCCTGACCTCACTGACTTGCCTTTAACCCTCTGGGGAATTTCTGACACTGATGTTGGCCTGCTCCTTTCAGCAGAGCCAGTAAGGATTCAAGTGAAGCCCTCCTTAACCCCCCCGTCAGTCCCTCAATACCCCCTGTCGTTGGAAGCCCGGGAGGGCATCCGCCCCATTATCGAGGGATTCATTGCACAAAAGCTAGTCCGCCCTCAGCGCATCCCCTGTAACACCCCTATACTGCCTGTCAAAAAGCCTCCTAAAAAGGACGGAGACCCTATTCGTTGGCGCTTTGTACAGGATCTACGGGTTGTTAATCAGTAGGTGGTCCCTCTTCATGCAGTAGTTCCTGATCCAGCTACTATCATCAGCCAAATCCCCTGGGATGCTGAGTGGTTCACTGTTATTGACTTAAAATCAGCCTTTTTCAGCATTCCTGTGCACCCAGACTCTCAGTATCTCTTTGGTTTCACCTGGGAGGGACAAAGTTATGTCTGGCAACGACTTCCTCAAGGCTACAGAGACAGCCCCACGATTTTCAGCCAATGCCTCCGCCACGACTTGGAAGGCTTCACCAGTCCGCAGGGATCCACGTTAGTCCTATACGTAGATGACATCCTATTAGGTAACCGCGAAGAAGCTGCCCTCCGCATCGATGGTAAGGCACTTTTATTATACCTACACACCAGAGGCCACAAGATAGACCCTAACAAGATTCAGTGGGTCTCACAGAAGGTCCGATATCTGGGCTTCCTGTTAACCCCAGAGGGGAGACAAATGGACCCAGTCCGCATAAAGACTATCCAAAACTGCCCTCTGCCAAACACCAAGAAACAACTTCAAGGTTTCTTAGAATTAATTGGCTTCTGTCACCCCTGGTTGCCGTCCTGCGGGGAGTTAAGCAAACCGCTCCACCGACTCACTGCTAACCTTGCTCCTGACCCTTTGCAGTGGTCCCCGGACACAATCCAAGCCTTTCAGTTACTCAAGGACAGTGTGGCCTCCTCCATGTCTCTCCGCCCCCCCAATTACAGCAACCCTTTCACCTTTTTGTCCACGAGAGGGGCGGAATTGCTAGTGGCGTCCTTACCCAGCTGAGCGGGCCCCACCATTTCCCGCTTGCTTTTTACTCTCAGCAGATCGACCCTGTCGCTCAGGGAACCCCATCCTGCACCCGGACTCTAGCAGCAGCTGCCCTGCTGATCACAAAGGCAAAGAGCCTGACCCTGGGTCATTTTACCACGGTTTGGACCTCTCATGCCTTGTCAGCCCTTCTGCGTAGGGGCACAACCCAAGTCTTTTCGGTCCATCGTCAGCAACAGCTAGAGGCCGAACTCTTAAAAGACACTAACCTAATTTTTGAAAGGTGTGGGCCCCTTAATCCAGCTACCTTGCTTCCTGACCTGCCAGTCCTCCAGGATCAGCACGACTGTTTGGAAGTAGTTTATAGCATCTTACAAATAAGGGACCTGGCTTATGCCGGATGGCCGAGCCTGCCTCCCTCGCTCCACATACCCCGTGGCAGTTCGCTGGCACCATGATAAGGGGGGTCACTACGGCACGCACGCCCTTGTGGATACCATCGCTCGCTTTTGGTATGCTCCAGGCATTCAACCCTACTGCCTGTCAATAGTGAAAGCATGCAGCACATGTCAGCGTAATGGACCTGCTCCGCTTCTTAACAAAATTAAGGGTGGAAGACCTCCGCCTGCTGCTCCATTTCAACATCTTCAAATTGACTTTGCAGATATGCCAAAGGCTTTTGGAAAAAAGCACCTCCTTGTTTTGGTTTGCCCTCTGACTTCCTGGGTCGAAGCTTTTCCTACTGCTAATTGTACTGCTGCCACAGTGGCGAAGATTCTCCTTAGAGACATTGTACCCCGTTTTGGCATCCCTCTCGTGCTTGACTCAGATCGCGGACCTCACTTTACTGGTCATGTCCTTGGCCGTTTAGAACAAGGACTGGGCATTTCACACTCCTTTCATACACCCTACCACCCTCAGTCTAGCGGGAAAGTTGAGCGTATGAATAGGGAGCTTAAGTTTACATTGGCTAAATACTGTCAGGAAACAGGATTAAAGTGGCCTCAGGTACTTCCCTTGATCCTGTTTCACCTTCGTACTCGCCCAACCCGTGTATTGGGATTATCCCCCTTTGAACTGCTCTATGGACACCCCCCTTTCAAAGGCGGGGCGCTACCACGTGCTGATGTTTCACTATTGGGAGGGGATCATATGACCGCGTGCCAGTTTCTCTCCCTACAGGCTCGCCTCCGTACCCTTTGGAAAGCCTCGCAGTTTTCCCAGACCGTGCCGCTGGAAGAACAGATCCACCCGTTCCAACCAGGGGACTTCGTCTGGGCCAAAAAGTTCGTTCGTGGTGACACCCTCCAGCCGAGATTTACTGGACCCCACCAGGTTCTTTTAACAACCCAGACTGCAGTGTTCCTGGAAGGACGCAAATCCTGGATCCACCACTCCCACGTCAAGCCAGCCGTAGTGGACCACAGTGACGGACCAGCAGCTCTTGCCACCACTGAGGACACTGCCTCCAACCAGTGGACCAGCTTACCTCTTTCAGACATCAGACTTAAATTGACTCGGCAAAAATGAGAGGACCTTTTATTCTGACAACTGTATGTTTTTTATTATGCCTTTTTAGTTTATTTTCTACTTATGAAGATAATGCTTTTATTAGATATTCCCATGAGGTTAAAACTCGTATTTTAGGAAATAGAAGTAATTGCTGGGTATGTACTCAATTTCCAGTAAATGCAGAACAGGGACTACTAGAATCTTTAACCAATGAAACTGCGACCCTATTTGAGAATCAGGCCGGGGAAATGTCCCAGCTGCGCCAGTTAGCTTTGCAAAACCGAATGGCTTTAGACATAATGTTAGCAGCCCAGGGAGGAACTTGCGCCCTCATAAATGAAGAATGCTGTGTTTTTGTAAATGACACCTACTCTGACACTTTTCAACGTACCAAACATCTAAGGGAAATAGCTAAGAACTACTCCTCTGGCCAGCCACCTTATGATTGGTGGGGAGCCTTATGGAATTGGCTGCCTGGATTTGGGTGGGTTAAAAAACTCCTGGTGGGTATTGTTGGGGCCATAGTAATCCTTATAATACTGTGTTGCTGTATTCAGTGTGTCCCTTCCCTCATAAACTCATGTAGGTCAGTTTATTCTTTTCCTACTTCAGCCAAGGGCCTTACTCTCTTCGAGTTGGCCCAGGCTGAAATTGCCAAGCGGCCCTTGGCTCCTTAAAATGGGGTGTAGCTTTTGGTAAATAGTTATCCCAAAGCTACAAATGGAGGAATGTTGAGTCTGAACTTTTGATGAGCTTAAACTTAACCCAGACTTGATGTCTCTGTCTGAACTTTTAATCAAAGCTCTGACCTGCGAACTACTCATGACACCCCTCTCCCCTTAAGTAGTCATCTCCCCTTTTCTCTTTCTGAATTTACATTTTAACCTGTTTTATCCTGTAAAATTTTGTTTGATTATGCATGACCATTATGATCTGTTAATCACTTTGTTTACTTCTGTGTATAAATATTGATGCTCACCCCTAATAAACTTGCCACACTTACTCTGAAGCTTTTCAAGCTAAGGATAGTGTGAGCCCGTTGATCAACGAATTGGTGTCTGGTCTCTGACAGATTGTGAGCCCCATACCAACTCCGCACGAACTCGGGTGCTGGAGAGGTGAGTGAGGACTTGCTTTTTACCTAACACTGTCACCGCACAGAGTGAGGGCATTCCCCAGATCTCCCCCACATACCAGCCCACAGGGATAGCCTCAGAGCCTAGCTGGGGTCCTCAGCCCCCTGAGATGGAGGTCTCCCTGCGTTTTTGTGGTGAGGGGGTGTGACAAACTGGGACTGTTCTTAATGTTTCCTCTGAATACTGTGTGGGTGCCTCAGTTTCCCCTATGCATTTCTTAAGTCCCTAGGGCGTGAGATTGTTGCAGAGCAAAGGGCCAGGGCACATAAATGGCCGACACTCTATCTCCTGGCAACTAATGGCTGGGGCCCTTTCCCCCTGCAAGGTGATAGCTAAAGGTGTTGGAGAACAAAGAGATGAGGTGACCTCCTGGCCCAGGAAAGAGACAAACCCAGAGGTCGAGGGACTGGATGGGGAGTTAGTTTTGTAGCTGGCTGGGGAGGTGGAGTGAGTGCAGACTGGGATGTCTGGCTCGCTGTCCCCCAGGATGGACCCGGCTGAGGGGTCCTGTTCTCTGTACCTACAAACTCTGTTTTAGACTGTGTTCCTGTCATCGAATAAACCTCTGTTTTACTGGCTGGCTGAGAGTCACGTCTGACTGCGAAGTGGGTGTGCAGGACCCTCTGGCTTCCTCAGGACCCTGCCAGGGCGGACTTGCTGTGGGAAGCGCACGGAGGGGCAGAGGATGCTGAATGCTCCAAGGTCAGACTCAGGCAGGGCCAGCTCTGGCTTTTTTGCCACCCCAGGCAAAAAAGCCTCCCGCCGCCCCCCGGCGGGGAGCGCAGCAGGGCAGGGCACCGAGCCCGGCTGCGGCCCCGCTCTCCCCGGCCGTCCGGAGCGCCGGGAGGAGGGTGGCGAGCTTGGCTGCGGGCCCGCTCTCCCCAGCCGGGCGGAGCGCCGGGGGGAGGGCGGCGCCGGGGGAGGGCGGCGAGCCCGCCGCGGCTCTGCTCTCCCCAGTGGCCGGAGTGCCAGGAGGAGGGCGGAGAGCCCAGCCACGGCACCGCTCTCCCCAACCGGCCAGAGCGCCGGGAGGAGGGCGGAGATCCCGGCCGTGGCCCCGCTCTCCCCGGCCGGCCGGAGCGCCGGGAGGAGGGCGAAGAGCCCGGCTGCGGCCCTGCTCTCCCTGGCCGGCCGGAGCGCTGGGAGAGGGCGGCAAGCCCAGTCGTGGTCCCGCTCTCAGGCTGGAGCACCGCCGGGCGCCCCAGCAGCCCCAGTATGTTTAAAAAAAAACACAACAACCCTGAGCGCCGCTCCCCTCCAGGTGCCGTCCCAAGCACATGCTTGGTAGGCTGGTGCCTGGAGCCGGCCCTGGACCCAGGAAGGTGAAGCCGTGTGAGCTCCTTGCCCTGAAGACAGTCTGCTCACACCACAGCTAATAACAATCATCCCCAGGAGACACCCATTATCCAAGTTCACGCAGCTCAGGTCTTTTCCTGGCACTATGACTGACTATTGGATACAGCGAGCGAGAGGTTTGGTTGGGAACAGACCGTCAGATTCTGCACTGGTGGCCACGGGATCTGGCAACAGGGCCAAAGTTACTCACGGTGTAACTCTGTAGAAATCACCATTTACACCAGGGATGGAGTTGGCCTGATGTGACCCAATGGCCAAGACGACCCATACCTGCTGAGAGTGGGCAGGGTCAGACTGCAACAGCCGCAGACCATGGGCCACCACAATGCAAGAAGAAAAGTTCTCTGCCTGATTTGGCAGGAGGGCTGTGAAACACTTTGGTTTCCAAGGGGAGAGCTGAAAACCCCAAATGCCCTTCAAATCGCTCCTCTCTGCCTCGCTGCTTGGGCAGCCCAGGCAAGATCCATGTCCTCAGAATTCCCCTGATTCCCCAGTGCGGAGTCTGTAATAACCTGAGACCCTTTGAAAGCATTGCCGGACCGCAAGGGGGGACAACTGACATGGAGCGTGGCCGATGGAAGTCTTGTTAGAAGGAGAGTGGCTCGCAGCGCGCTGTTGGGCACTGCATTGTCTGAGTGACGAAGCCTGTTACTGCTGCGGCTACAGGCCATCCGTCAGGCAGGCAGCAGACGCTGCCTCGCTCCATAAGTACTGTATTCTCAGCTGAGAACAGAGGTGCTCTTGTGAGTCCATTCAGAGACACTCCCAGCGCAGTGCCCAGGGCTACGGCAGTGCTTAGATGTCTGTGTGGCCTGCACAGCATGCGCTGAAGAGAATGGAAGGAAATTGGTCACGCTGCTGCTTGTTTTCTTTCTCCACTTTGAAATCAGACTAGGAGGTCCTCTGACCACACACCAATCACCTGTGCCTGAGAAACCAAGACCCAAAGGTTGTCGTGACACTTTCTGGGGTTATCCGGGCTGTCTGGGGAGAATCACTACGGAAGAGAGCCTGGTCTGTTGTACGCACCTGGGGAAACACTCCCAGCCACCGTCTGCTGCCCATACGCTCTGGGAGCCCCACTCTTTCCTCTTGCAGGCTGGCAACTTATACACCCCACTTTGTTACACTTGAGTGCCCGGCCGTTCTCTTCTGGACACCTGCAGTGCACCCTGATCTGCGGCCATTGGGAAAGCGGTGCTCCCCACTTCACTGGGCCCACCTCCGTTCAGTACCCTGCTTAGCACAAGGGACATGTCCATAGTCAAGCCAGATTGAAGTTTCTTTAACAGAGCCTGTGGTAGAGATTCAAATGGAAGCAAGTAGAAGGGTTTGGAAACAGGAGGTTACAGTTAAAAGAAAAACAAACCCAAGCCTAGAGCCCATACTTAGTACTACGTGACTTTCCTGTCTAATCAGGTATTGCCCACCCTATGGTCAGGCCTTGCAGCACTTGTCCGGTTCATACTTTAACGCCATTCCATGCGGTTTCTCCAGGAGATTGTAGGATAAAGCCTGTTGCATTGGTGTAGATGGAATAAATGGGCTAAATGAATACAAGTCCCGTCTATCAGAGGTGCCATTGTAACCTTTGGGTGGGCTAGAGTTCACTTTGTTGCCCTTCTCCAGTGTCTACAAATAAAACCCCAGCTCCCATAGAAAAGTAGCTGGAGACCCAGAGTTAGGCACAGGAATGACACCATCCCCTGGTTCTTTCTGGGGGGTTGAAGCTATGGCTGTGCTAACCAGGGGCTCCGTGTGTCCCCCATTTCCCTCTTCCAGTTTGCCAATTGTCACCAAACGCAGTAGGGTTCTAGAAGATTCCCGGCAGTGCCGGAATTCCTGGCTGCGGTGTTCACATTATGGACAGACAGAGAAATGCTGCTGAGTTGACGACCACATTCTGCTCTGCCAACAAGCAATTCTTAAGTGTACAAGAAACCTGCAAGAGACTCGTGAGCTCCCTCCCTGGCCTGCAAGGAAATAAACGCACTGGAATAGGGTGATAATCTGGAGCAGTTCTGAGGAACCCTGTGCTGAAGGGCTGGAAGGGTAAGAGATGTACCCAGCTTTGAAAAGGCGGCAGGGCTGATTCGCTGAAGGACAGTCCAGCGATCCTTCTTCACGAGGGGAAGCCGTCGTTTTACACGCAGGATAAGGTCTAACAAGCACGGCTTCGGAGCGGAAATTTGGGGCTAACTCAGCTAGCGCTATCTGAGCATGTCCCCAAAGCAGTGGATGAAGGAGAACCAGCTGACATCATTTGTTAGGACTCTCAACAAGCTTTGACAGCATTTCTCACGAGAGGCTATTGAGGAATCTCTGTAGTAAGAGGGGAGAGGTAAAGTTCTGTCATGGATGAGAAACTGGGTAAGGGGAAGAACGCCCAAACCAGGAATAAACGGTCGACTTTTAAGATGGCAAATGATAACTGTGGGGTGGCCTGGGTTCAGAATGGTCTGTAAGCACGCAGAGAAAAGCTCTGGGTGCCAGAGGGAGACCGAACACCCAGTCAAAGAGGGACCCTCGTGCTGACGGGCCGTTAAAAGTCTGGTCAGCGGTGCTAAGGCAGACTAGTCCCTGCCTGTCCTGGGGCATCGTGCTGTGCCTCGGAAGTGGCCAGCAGGTCTGGCTCCTAGGCTCCGCGTGCTGCCCCCGCCCCGAGCACTGGCTCTGCACTCCCGTTGGCTGGGTATCGCAGCCAATCGGAGTGGGGGGGGCAGTGCCTGCCTGCGAGAGCCATGCGGCGCGTGGAGCCTCCTGGCCCCCCAGCCTAGGACCTGTACCTGTTGGCTGTTTCCGGGGCGTGCGCAGGGCGGTGCCAGGATAGACAGGCAGCCTGCCTTAGCCCCCCCTGCTGCGCCACTGACCAGGAACCACCCGAGGAAGCTGACACCCCAATCCCTTGCCCTACCCCTGAGCCACCCCCGAACCCGGAGCCCCCTTTTGCACCCCAACCCCCTCATCCCCAGCCCAGAGCCCCCTTCTGCACCCCAACCCCCTCATCCCCAGCCCCAGCCCAGAGCCCGCACCCCCTCCTGCACCCCAAGCCCTTGCCCCAGCCCAGAACCGCCTCCCACACCCTGAACCCCTCATTCCTAGCCCCACCCTACAGCCCTCACCCCCTCCCACCTCAACCCCCTGCCCCATCCCAGATCCCGCACCCCCTCCTGCACCCCAACCCCCTCATCCCCAGCCCCAGCCCAGAGCCCGCACCCCCTCCTGCACCCCAAGCCCTTGCCCCAGCCCAGAACCGCCTCCCACACCCTGAACCCCTCATTCCTAGCCCCACCCTGAAGCCCTCACCCCCTCCCACCTCAACCCCCTGCCCCAGCCCTGTGAAAGTGAGTGGGAGCGAGCTACCAAGAGAGGGGGAAATGTAGTGAGCGGAGGGCGGGGCCTTGGGGAAAGAGGCGGGGTTAGGGTGGTCAGTTTTGTGCAGCTAGAAAGTTGGCAAGCCTAGGATGCCACAGGGGCAGGGCCGGCGCTTCCATTTAGGCGACCTAGGCGGTTGCCTAGAGCACCAGGATTTGGAGGGGGGGGGGCGGCAATTCGGCGGCGGGGGGTCCTTCCTTGCTCCGGGTCCTTCTGTGCTCCTTCACTAACTCCGGGACCCGCCGCAGAACTGCCAATGACGACCAGGAGCGTGGAAGGACCCCCCCGTAGGGCGCCAAGAACCCTGGGGCCGCTCCTGCATCGGGGAGAGTACAATGACACCTCTGCTCAAAGCACAGCAGGAGTAACACGAATCACGTAACAAGATGCTGTTACGCCTAAGGGAGCGGAGGGAAAATAATACTGACAATCACTATGGAAGCAGCATCACAGTTCCAAAGTTAAGCTTGTGATGAGTTTTACTTACAGCAGAGATCCAGTCACTTCACTACACACAAGGAATACAGTGTGACTCCCCAGCACTTACTTCTTCAGTATGGAATGTGAAATCGAGAGGGCACCAGGAGCTAAGTGTGGAAAGAGCTTTTGTTAACTTGTGTTACAAACCTAACCAGATTTCAATACAGATTTGTATTATATAAAGGGCACCCTGGAGTTTTTTGTTCTTATATTTGTTTACAAGATGCATGTAATTCTCCTCAAACCTTTTCTAAAAAGCAACTACAGCAGCTCCATGCTTATCATAAAGAACCCTACAAAAACAAACGAGTATGCATGTGACGGAGGAAAGCCAAGTTAGGGTAAGGAAGTATTTATTTTTCAGTGTTCGAAGAGTCTGAAGGTAAGAAATGAATATTTAAACATTATTTTAAAAACAACTTGATTATGTCCTTTTAATGACTTTGGTATTTAAGAATAAAAATTCCAACATGTCTTGGTACTCTATGTTATAAATATGCATTCTTTACCTTATGGAGTTTGAGATCTATCAGGTAAATGCCTCATTACGTTTGTTTTGTAAAACGTGTTCTTTATTGAAGAGCTCATTCCCAGCGGCAAATATTAAATATAAAATGAGGCCGTTCTAGTGAATTAAAAATGTTTTTAAATGAACGTTGTTGGTGCCCGTGAACTCAGAGAACGGTGCTAGGGTGACCACTCTGAAGACTACCATGATTGCTTCTCCGTGTGCACACGATCTGGCATCCCCCCGCCCAGGTTCCCTGGCACTGTGAAACAGCCGACTTTGGGAAGCCCTGTCCCTATGACCTAGCACCAGCTTGAGGTGAGTTCAGTCTCCACAAGCCAGCAGAGCTCAGACTGGGAAAACAAGGGATGGTCAAACTCCTCCCCTGATCCCAAGTCCTAACCCCAGCTCCAAGGCAGCTGGGGCATCCTGCCAGGGGTGAAACAGCGAACGGCAGTCACCTCCAAACCGTGGGCGTTGGGCTCCAGAGCGAACGTGCAGGGTGCAGTTCAGCACGACACTGCCGCACGCTCTCCTGGTGCGGGGAGCCTGGCTGGGCGGCAGAGCAGGGCGTGGGAGAGGTGCCTACGGTACATCCCGGGGCAGCAAACCGTGGGGCCGGTTTGGAGCTCGTCCCAGGAACTGCCCCAGTGGCCAGAAACCATGCGCCTCGCACGGGCCCCAAGGGCCACGGCCGCCCTGCTTCCTAAGCGCCCCCCCGTGGAGAGCCCTGGGGGCAGGGGGCAGGGGGGCCCGGGGGCCCGGCAGAGCCCACCTGGCCGGCATGGCCTTGCTGGGCCTTGGCCGCCCGCCCTGGGGCAGCATGAAGCAAAGGCTGCTGGGAGCAACAGCCCACTGCCCCCCTCCTCCTGCCCCCAATGGCCC
Organism: Malaclemys terrapin pileata; assembly: GCF_027887155.1. Lineage (NCBI taxonomy): Eukaryota > Metazoa > Chordata > Testudines > Emydidae > Malaclemys > Malaclemys terrapin. The sequence goes on along the minus strand of NC_071512.1, from coordinate 1,272,958 downwards.
CGCCCCCTAGGCCTCGCCACGCCCCTCTGGCCCAACGGGCGCAACGTGCTTGGGTCACAGCTGCATTTCCCGCCTTGTCACCCGTTGGCCGGACTCTCAGCCAATCCGAAAGGTGGGATGACACCCCGCCCACTTCCTGCTCAGCCATTCGCGAGCGTCCATCATCTTACGTCCAGCCCCCTCAGCCAATCAGGAGAGTCTCCTCTCCGACGCTGCCCTGGCCCCCTCTCAGCCAATCAGGGTGTCCGCGTCTCGCCCGCCCGCCGGTGTCGTTGTCAGGAGCAGGCTCCCCGGCCAGCCCGAGGCGCGGCCATGCAGAGGGTGCTGGGGGCCGGGCCGCTGCACTGGGAGGCGGTGGGGGCGGCTCGGCGGAGTGGGCGGGCCGGGCTCAGGCTCCTAGCAGAGGCGGGCCGGCGTAAGGCCGCGTTACTATGGCAGCCAGTGAACGGAGGCGGGGCTCCGCCAACCGGAAGTGACGCACCGGAAGGCGGAAGTGGCGGGAAAGGCGGCTGCGCTCTCGACTGGCGCAGGGGGAAGCACGTGGCGGCCGCGGCCCAGGCCGGACTCGACGCGCCTGGCCTCCTGCCCATGGTGGAGACGTTCTGCGCGCGGGCGATGCGCGTGGCCGAGGCTGACCTGGTGCAGCAGCTCCGCAGCGCGCGGCCCGCGAAGGAGAAGCGGCAGTGGGTGCAGGGCATCCTGGAAACCATCCAGCGCTGCAGCCACGTCCTGGAGGTGTCCATCCCCGTAAAGCGGGACAGCGGCCACTGGGAGGTGATTGAGGGCTGGCGGGCCCAGCACAGCCAGCACCTCCTGCCCTGCAAAGGGGGTAAGGGGGGCAGGCCCGAGCCCAGCACCGCCAGCACCTCCTGCCCTGCAAAGGGGGTAAGGGGGGCAGGCCTGAGCCCAGCACAGCCAGCACCTCTTCCCCTGCAAAGGGGGTAAGGGGGACAAGCCCAGCACAGCCAGCACCTCTTCCCCTGCAAAGGGGGTAAGGGGGGCAGGCCCGAGCCCAGCACCGCCAGCACCTCCTGCCCTGCAAAGGGGGTAAGGGGGGCAGGCCCGAGCCCAGCACACAGCCAGCACCTCTTCCCCTGCAAAGGGGGTAAGGGGGGCAGGCCCGAGCCCAGCACAGCCAGCACCTCCTGCCCTGCAAAGGGGGTAAAGGGGGCAGGCCCGAGCCCAGCACAGCCAGCATCTCCTGCCCTGCAAAGGGGGTAAGGGGGGCAGGCCCGAGCCCAGCACACAGCCAGCACCTCTTCCCCTGCAAAGGGGGTAAGGGGGGCAGGCCCGAGCCCAGCACAGCCAGCACCTCCTGCCCTGCAAAGGGGGTAAGGGGGGCAGGCCCGAGCCCAGCACAGCCAGCACCTCCTGCCCTGCAAAGGGGGTAAGGGGGGCAGGCCCGAGCCCAGCACAGCCAGCACCTCCTGCCCTGCAAAGGGGGTAAGGGGGACAGGCCCGAGCCCAGCACTGCCAGCACCTCTTCCCCTGCAAAGGGGGTAAAGGGGGCAGGCCCGAGCCCAGCACAGCCAGCACCTCTTCCCCTGCAAAGGGGGTAAGGGGGGCAGGCCCGAGCCCAGCACAGCCAGCACCTCCTGCCCTGCAAAGGGGGTAAAGGGGGCAGGCCCGAGCCCAGCACAGCCAGCACCTCCTGCCCTGCAAAGGGGGTAAGGGGGGCAGGCCCGAGCCCAGCACAGCCAGCACCTCCTGCCCTGCAAAGGGGGTAAGGGGGGCAGGCCTGAGCCCAGCACAGCCAGCACCTCTTCCCCTGCAAAGGGGGTAAGGGGAACAAGCCCAGCACAGCCAGCACCTCTTCCCCTGCAAAGGGGGTAAGGGGGGCAGGCCTGAGCCCAGCACTGCCAGCACCTCCTGCCCTGCAAAGGGGGTAAGGGGGGCAGGCCTGAGCCCAGCACAGCCAGCACCTCTTCCCCTGCAAAGGGGGTAAGGGGGGCAGGCCTGAGCCCAGCACAGCCAGCACCTCCTGCCCTGCAAAGGGGGTAAGGGGGACAGGCCCGAGCCCAGCACTGCCAGCACCTCTTCCCCTGCAAAGGGGGTAAAGGGGGCAGGCCCGAGCCCAGCACAGCCAGCACCTCTTCCCCTGCAAAGGGGGTAAGGGGGGCAGGCCCGAGCCCAGCACAGCCAGCACCTCCTGCCCTGCAAAGGGGGTAAGGGGGGCAGGCCCGAGCCCAGCACAGCCAGCACCTCCTGCCCTGCAAAGGGGGTAAGGGGGGCAGACCCGAGCCCAGCACAGCCAGCACCTCCTGCCCTGCAAAGGGGGTAAGGGGGGCAGGCCCGAGCCCAGCACTGCCAGCACCTCCTGCCCGGTAAGGGGGGCAGGCCTGAGCCCAGCACCGCCAGCACCTCCTGCCCAGCAAAGGGGGTGAGAGGGGCAGGCCCAAGCCCAGCACTGCCAGCACCTCCTGCCCGGTAAGGGGGGCAGGCCTGAGCCCAGCACCGCCAGCACCTCCTGCCCAGCAAAGGGGGTGAGAGGGGCAGGCCCAAGCCCAGCACAGCCTCCTCTGCCCAGCCTCTCCCTCCATTAACACTCCCGCCAGGTTGATGCTAAAGGCACTGCAGCGTCCCTGATCATTAACACTGCCAGGGCAGGGTGCTGGTTACCCACCTTACTTCTCCATGAGCCATTCAGACGAGAAGAGTGTTGGTGGGGAAACACTCCACCACCTCCAGGTTGTTAAATGAAACCTGAGCAGCTGTATCTGGATGGTGTCTGGTGCCCGCGAAATAACCTTCCTTTCTCAGAGCACCTGAGAGGAACAAGTGGAGCTGAGCGATGGCCGATCTGAGCTTGTGACTACGTGCTGCCGTTGCAGAGAGGCTGGCCAAAGCGTTGGGCCCTTTTTGACTCTCCTCTGTGTCACTGTCTTGTTGGATATGCAAGTCTCCTTCATTTGTTGTCTCTCTGCTTTTCCCCAGGGGTTCGGTTTTCGGAGTCAATTAGCATTGATGACGTAAAAGCCCTGGCAGCCTTAATGACATACAAATGTGCGGTGGTGGGTAAGTCAGTGAGAGCTGGGAAGGCGCCCGGTGGGCTCTGTCAGTGGGGTGGTGGTGCTCGTGGAATGCCAGACTTCTATCACCTAGGAGAGCTCATGTTGTGCTTTGATAATGATCCGGTGTGTGTTAGCCAAGATGTACTGTGCTATGTAAAGTGTGTGATGATGCCCCCAAGCCTCTTGAGTGGTGGGATCGAGGAATTCTGTTCTATCTTGAAAAACTGTGAAAAAACGTGAGCTGGAGTGGGGGTAGGTTAACAAGGGCTGGTGTACGTCCACTACCCATTGTTGGAGTGGCAAACTAATTAATGAGCTTGCGCTGTCCAAGGGAGTCTTGAGCAGTGTGAGATGGTATATTTCTGGGGTGCAAGGTTGGGGGCAGGGATGATTTGCTGATGCGTCTCTCTGTATAGTTCATGAGTGGCTCAAGGGAGCCTTCATGCAATTTAGCTGGGTGTGGGCTCCATGTGCTGATGGCTGAGTGATAACAGTGCCTGGAGGGGTTGGCTACTTGCCACTTCCGTAGCAATGTGTGAGACCGCCCAGGCTGGCGAGTTAAGGGGGCACAGCAGTCCCGCAGTCCCAGGTTGTACCCTGGAGGTCCTGTCACAGGGGTTTCACTCATGAAATACATCTTGTGTCTCCTGGTTGTCACGGATTCAGTCCTTGCTGGTGGTGATTGTGACAGGTGCAGGTTCCCTAGCCATTCTTCGTTTAGGACCTGAGCCTTACAGATATAGTTATGGAGGCAGTTACAGGTTAGTGTGGCATGGGGGTCTGGCCCTGTGCTCTCGTTACCAGCCGTACTTCCTGTGCGTTGGGTTAGCTCCCCTTCTGGAGCGATGCCCCAGCAGACTTGGGGCAGTCACTTGCACAGCCCTGCTTCATAACAAAAGGGTGTGTTAGGGCAGGACGTCGGGGTGCCTGTCACTGATCTGGCTGCCTGATGAATTTCAGATGTTCCCTTTGGTGGTGCCATGGCTGGCGTGAAGATTGATCCAAAGAAGTATTCAGTAAGTTGGCATTGTTTCCTTTTTATTGTTCACGCTCCATTAGCAGGGGATTCCTGCAGCCATTCCTAGCGATGCACTCTGACAAGCGAGGAAGAGGCATTGCTGGTGAGCAGCTCTCTCCAGTGGCTGTGAAAAGCAGCTCTGGGGGAGAAAGAGCTGATGAGCTTTGATTCAGTATGTCCAGCCGGGCGGGTGACAAAAGACACGCTCCTGGGGCTGGGGCTGGAGCTGTCCCAGCAGGTGTGTCGGGGCAAGTTGTGAGTAAGAGTTGGGCATTCCTTGAGCTGTGAGCAGAGGCGACCAAGCATGCATTCGTTGTCCACGTCAGTCTAACAGGTGCCCCGGTTCTGTACAGCACCGGTTGCATTAACTCCTGCAGCGCCTCAGTCATGTTCGAAGCTTTGTGGCCCTCAGAACACGCTGCTCCTGTGAAGGCATATGGCCCCTGCTGGCTGCCGTACCTCAGGCGTTTGCTTTTCTTTCGGGGCCCCCAGTAATGGCTGAATGTTGATGTTCTTGCACAGGAAGGTGAGCTGGAGAAAATAACAAGGCAGTTTACGGTTGAAATGGCCAAGAAGGGATTTATAGGTGAGGCTGGCTCCTTCCCACATTTTCCTCCAGGGCTGTATGAAAAATGACTGCTTTGCAGGTAGGCAAAGGACCCAGCAGAGAACCAAGTGGCTAGTCAGCAGGTGTGCTGGGGCCACTGCTTGTCACGTTGAGCGATATTGTCTTGTTTTCACCTGGCGTACACTTAGACTGCAGAGCGTCCAGGATAAGACCCGTCTTTTTGTTCTGTGTTCGTACAGCACCTAGCACAGGGGGTCCTGGTCCCTGGCTGGGCTCCTAGGCGATCTGGTCATACAAATACCACAATACCAGACCACTGATTTGTGACCTTTGCGTTCCATCGAGATTCCCCCGGCCTTTTCAGCCAGGGGTGTGTGTGTGGGCTCCGAAGCTTCGTAGTTCCTTCTCCCTCGGCGTGTGACACACACGGATCAAGGGAGAGTCGTCACACAGCAAAGAATCTTGGAGTCCCCATGGGTGTGTGACGGTTGGGAAGAGTCATGGCAAAGCCCAGGGGCATGAGGCTGTGACCGGAGTGGATCGGAAATGCCATGTTGCAGACGGAAGATCATTAGCTACGTCTAAAGGCAACAGTGCGTTGGGTTCAGCTGGCCTTGTAATCCCCGGGCCCTTCAGAAGTGCAGGTGCTGTGATCTGTTTGAACAAAGAGAGCGAATTGAGAAGGCACCAGAATTGACACATCTGTTATCCCTGGCAGGGCCTGGAACTGACGTTGCTGCTCCTGACATAAATACAGGGGAACGGGAGATGTCCTGGATTGCTGACACCTACTCCCGCACTCTCGGCTACAAGGTAATGGCTTGTTCTACACAAGCTGAGCCACTGTTGCTTCCTTTAGGGAGGTGGTCCATTCCCATGGCTTGTGGGGTGGCCTCCCACTGAGGTGGGGCTGGGGCAGACTAGCTGGGGCTAGTACTAAAATGGGGTTGACAGTAAAGTTGCTTTATCTTTGACTGGGCTGGGCCTGTGGGTCAAGGAAAGTCTGAACTCTACTGGGCCTTGTTTTCCCTGGACCAGTCGAGCAAGACGCGGGCTTGACCTTTGCTCTTCTGTTTGGAATTGTAGGATATCAATGCCCATGCCTGTGTGACAGGGAAGCCTATTAGTCAGGGAGGAATCCATGGGCGAGTCCCCGCCACAGGCCGTGGTCTGTTGCATGGGATTGAGAACTACATCAACAACACTCTCTACATGAACCTCGTTGGCCTGAGCCCTGGTTTCCCTGGCAAGACCTTTGCGTTGCAGGTAAGCACCGGGCAGAGCCATAACATTGTAAACTAGGCTTGTTTTCTTGTGGTCTTCACTGTCGCCATCGCTCCGTTCCCAGCAGAATTCAGCTGCTTCGCATCCTCCGTCCATGTCGACAAAGGAGCCTTTGTCTTTCAGGCTCAGCTCCAGCAACGCTGCCTGACGTTTATCTCCCAGCCGCCCGTCCGCCGTTGAGAACACAGCCCGTCTCCAGATGGGAAGACAGTTGGCCTCAACGGCTGCCCCCCTGCAGCTCTGTGAATTGTGCTGTGGTTTGGGGCAGCGTCCTGTGTTAGCCGTGGAACATCCCAGTGCAGCTTGCTGTGCATTTAATACCTTGGGAACAAAACATGTCGCAGTAGCTGGTTGCATGTTGGTTACGCACTAAGGCCAGATGCTCAGAGTTCGGGGCCTGCGGCTATGCCCCTCCCAGGTTCACGTGCCCGGTACCTGTAGAAATAAGCAAGACCCCGTGTGCGGGACCAGAGTCTGCTGCAGGAATCCCTACGTTTTGTGATAACCACTACACCAGTGTTAACTTAATAGTAATAACTAATCCCTAGCTTTTATATAATGCTCTTCAGTAAATCTCAGGGCTTTCCATTTGATTTTCATATGTTCTGCTGCCAGGCACCTCTCGTTCCCACGCTCCCCAGCACGCTCAAACATGCAGCGATGGCTCATGGATGAATCTCCTCCTTCTCTCCATATGAACCAGGGAAGCAGTGGGGCTTGTAGCTAGCTTCAGCGGGTCAGCTCCCTAGCAGCTCTACCCTCCTGACCCCTGCGCTTGGATTTGTGGAATAGTGCAGAGAGCACGTGCTGTAATCCTGCTTCCCCTCTTGAGGAAATCTGCAGCGAAAGATACAGCTACAGCAGGTCCCAGCAGGGCAGGGAGACGGTGAACAAAACACCAGGTGCCCAGCCACAGCAAAATGGTGAATGCCAGAGCAAAAATGGTGAATTTTGCATCTTGGGAATCTGCCATATTATGGAACTATGGAGTCCACAGGTCCCAGTTTCAAATGAATGGGGTGGTTAGCACTTCTTAGAGCTGTTGTTTCAGGCTCTCTGCAGACTCAGGCAGGCAGCGGTTGCAGACTGTAGGTACTCGGACTGCATCGGTTACACTCGGCTCAAGTTTTCAAGGCTCTCTCTGCAACCGTAAGGGCTGGAAACATCTTTTTTTTTTTTAAAAAAAGCTGAGATTCTGGAGCATGATTCTGTGGCACGGGGAGAATTCCCTGGAATCCGGGAGTTCGCAGGGCTTTGCATGTAAGCCAGGGTCCGATTCTCAGAGGGGAAAGTACCCGCAAGGAGCTTTGGGTGCTAAGCACCTTGGAAAATCAAACATGTTATGTAACTCTGCCTCCACCCTGGTGGGTCTGTCTCCAAATCCCCACTGTCTAACCTGAGCCGCTGTAGGACTGGTGTCCTCAGGTCTCTGTGCTGGGTGAGAGGTGAGGGAAGCCTGATTTATTAGCCAGATGTGTCTGTGTGCAGTCAACCTGGCAGCTTGCCTTCTCTGCCTGCTCTGCATCTCTCTCCACCTTCCCTGCAGATCCCAGTTCAGGGCCTGCCTTGGAACCATGGTGAAATGCTTCCCTCTTGTGTGTCTCCGATAGCTCTGCCCTCTTCTCCTGGTGCTGCCGACTCACTCCTTGCTCTGCTGATCCAGCTCGGTTGTTTATTTTTCCAACCATTGCCTGCATCAGCCCGGCATTGTCCTGCTGGATGTCATAGCATTTGTCCTGCCAAATGGCAATGGAGCACTTACGGCTCCTGAACTCTGGGTTCATCACAGTGGCCTGGAGAGTCCAGTGCTAATGTGCCGACTGCCTCTGGCAGCGTTACTCACGCGCACCGTCCCTCCTCACCCAGTCCTCTGACAAAAAGCTTTCCAGGATGATGAAGCAGCCTGTGGCCAGGGACTTGAGTCTCCCTAGTCAAAGCTCAGGAAAAGAGCATCTCTGGACTCTGTTGTAGGAAGTTCACTCTGGTCCTGTGATTTCTGTGTCCTGTGGTTGTGTTCCTTCTGAACCGATTTATACAGGCTCTCCTGGTGCCTGACCATATGCAGGTACACCTCTGCCTCGATAGAACGCTGTCCTCGGGAGCCAAAAAATCGTACCGCGTTCTATCGAACTGGCTTTGATCCGCCGGAGTGCGCAGCTCCCCCACCCGTGTTATATCCGAATTCGTCTTCTATCGGGTCGCGTTCTATCGGGGTAGCGGTGTATAAGAGACAAGGTGGGGAAGGTAATGTCTTTTATTGGACCAAGTTCTGCTGGGGACAGAGACAAGCTTTCAAGCTACACAGAGCCCTTCTGCGGGTCTGGGAAAGGTGCTCTGAGCAGCACAGCTAAAGACGAGGTGGAACAAATTTGCTTTGCATAAGTATCAAAGGGGTAGCCGTGTTAGTCTGGATCTGTAAAAGCAGCAAAGGGTCCTGTGGCACCTTATAGACTAACATAGTAAGGTGTTTTTTTTTGTTTGTTTTTTTTTGCATAAGTAGTTAACACACATTTCAAGGGACCGTTTAAGGTGAAGTGGCCTGTTAACGTCTCCCCAGTCATAGGGGAGATAGGAGGGGTGGCAGGGTTGAGTGGGTCACAGATTGTTGTAATAAGCCATAAATCCAGTGTCTATTCGGTCCATGAGTTTTAGTGTCTAGCAGAGTTATGAATTGAAGTTCCCAGGCTCGTCTGTTGTGCAGGTTTCCTTTGAGGCTGAGGGTGCAGCTCTGGCTCTGTATGTTTCTAGTGTGAACATAGTCGGCATGTCTTTCGGAGCCTGCTGTGCCCTACCTAAGTGTATGGACAGTGTTGTCAGACTTCCAGGCCTTTCTCTATTCACCACGTTGTGGTACCTAGGAGAGCCTGTCAGCAAGATCACACCGAAGCTGCGTAGCGACTCTGCGGATTGACCCTCCAGTCGCTGATGCCCATCGCTCTCAGACTGCAGGAAGACTGGGGTCCTGAAAACATAACCTGCTAAAACTCATGTTCCCATACTCAGTGTTGAATTGGAGAGGTCCCTTCACTTACCGGCACACCCCCTGCTTTACATGGTCCATTCTAGGCAAGGTACTACAGTATTTTACTAATACCACAAATGCAAACGCGCTGTAGTCTATGAGCAGGAGCGAAACGGGCATGGTATGTCCTGTCGGACCTAGCATCTGTACTGCCGAGCAGGGATGGGGTTGTTCTGGAGGAGCTGCTGAGGTCTGGTTGGAATACATTTGTCATGTTTTAATCAACAGCGGAGGAAGGTGTGGCTCACCTGTATTGCATTTAGCATCCTGAGGTTTCTGGGCTGGAATTTGGTGGGTGATGAATCTGAAAAGACAGGGTTGGTCATTAGGCTGGTCGGCATGTGGACCCTGTTGTTCCTTGGGCGTCCTAAGCCTGGTCTCTTTCACATTCAGCTGACAGTTGTGACAGCTGCACTGTGTCCATTTGCGTTCAGGGCATGGGTGTGTCTAGCTGTGTGACAAGCACACGCCCGTTTCTTCAGTGTCTGAAATGACGGGCTTTGTGCAGGGTGACTGCCTGTATGGGGAACGGGCTGCCGCTGGCCATTGGTTTTTCTTCCCTAATTACCCATTGCTAATGGAGCTCCCTTTCCCTGGGACTTGAAGCTGGCAGTCTCCCAGCTCCTTCTTCAGTTCAAGAGCAATATGCTGTGACCTCTGAGAGTCTGTGCCTCGGGCCACAGGACTCCGCCAGCCGAGCTGAGATTGTACAAGGAACTGATGGCTCCAGGAGTCACCTCTATTGAATTAGCTATTCTGAGCAATCTCCAAAGGGATTGTGAACACTTTCTAATTAACTTACCGGGCTAATGAAGCAGAGGAGAGGAGAGGCCCTTGGCTGCTTCATCTTTATAGTTTTTCCTGTGGAAGTTGTTTTTGCTAAATAAGAAATTGGTTTTCAGCTTTGCTTTAAGAACCTGATCCCGGCCAGCAGCTGAGCTGGGATCCAGGGGGGAGACACCTGCCTTAAGGGGAAGAACATAAGAACGGCCACACTGGGTCAGACCAAAGGTCCATCTAGCCCAGTGTCCTGTCTACCGACAGTGGCCAATGCCAGGTGCCCCAGAGGGAATGAACAGAACAGGGAATCATTGAGTGATCCATCCCCGTCATCCATTCCCAACTTCTGGCAAACAGAAGCTGGAGACAGCATCCCGGTGCATCCTTGCTAATAGCCAAGAACCTCACCATTACGAGGTCTCCCTTACCTGCAATAATTCTTCCTCCCTCTGGTTTCTTGGAAGTTAATTGAACCAGCATAGGAGGATAAAAGATCTTTTTGATGTCAGTGAAGGAGATGGCAAAGGGCATCACCTACGACGATCCGATTAAAACCAGGTGCGCTCCATGGGGATACATTGGCTGTCGGATTGCATCAGCTCTGTGCGAGCTGAAGGAGACTCGAGGCAATGTGAACTAGTGGCTTGAGTACTAGACTGGGGATTGGGAGCCTTGGTTTTATTTTTGGCACTAGCAGCTTGGTGCTTGGACAAGCTATTTCCTCTGTCCCTCACTTTCCCCATCTGTAACATTTGGGTGGTGACCCTGATTTCTTCTGTAGCAGGCTGTGAGGTCCAGGCTGTAGCAGAGCTAGGTATTCTTGTCACTTACTGCACTGCAGGCCACACTGGGGGTCCTTCCGCTCTACTCTGCGCTGGTTAGGCCTCAGCTGGAGGATTGTGTCCAGATCTGGGCACCGCATTTCAAGAAAGATGTGGAGAAATTGGAGAGGGTCCAGAGAAGAGCAACAAGAATGATTAAAGGTCTTGAGAACATGACCTATGAAGGAAGGCTGAAAGAATTGGGTTGGTTTAGTTTGGAAAAGAGAAGACTGAGAGGGGACATGATAGCAGTTTTCAGGTATCTAAAAGGGTGTCATAAGGAGGAGGGAGAAAACTTGTTCACCTTAGCCTCTAAGGATAGAACAAGAAGCAATGGGCTTAAACTGCAGCAAGGGAGGTCTAGGTTGGACATTAGGAAAAAGTTCCTAACTGTCAGGGTGGTTAAACACTGGAATAAATTGCCTAGGGAGGTTGTGGAATCTCCATCTCTGGAGATATTTAAGAGTAGGTTAGATAAATGTCTATCAGGGATGGTCTAGACAGTATTTGGTCCTGCCATGCGGGCAGGGGACTGGACTCGATGACCTCTCGAGGTCCCTTCCAGTCCTAGAATCTATGAATCTATGAATCTATGAATCTGCCTAACATTCAGCTAATGTCTAGCCTGCCTTGACCATCCAGGGGGAAAGCCCATTGCAGGAGTTGGTCTTGGTCCATTTTCTGGTAGAATAGAACTCTAGCTTCTTGCTGAGGAGTGCAATGACTGCAAATTGGGGAAGTGATTGTAAACGCCTAGGCTGCTGCGTGACTGGTCCCTTCACCCACCCTGGGCCACCTACAGTGCCAGAACTTGCTGAGTAGACATCAGCCCTCCAAAGACTGAGTCTCGTTAATGGAATCTCGTTAGACCACACGGTCCGGAGTGCCCTTGCCACTGGCTCCCATGAGATGGCTGCTAGGCATTTCCAAAGCGAATAGTGCCCAGCTCCAAACACCTTAAAGGGCCCCAGTGTGGAAATCCCAGTGTGTTTGGATTCCCCCACTTAGCGACTCTCTGATCTCTTTTCTTTAGGGCTTTGGCAACACGGGCCTGCACACCATGAGGTACCTGCACCGCCACGGAGCATGCTGTGTGTGTGTCGGGGAGGTGGATGGCGCTATTTACAATTCCAGCGGGATCCATCCCAAGGAACTAGAAGATTATAAGATGGTAGGTTCAATCCAGACCCACAAAAATGTGGTCTTAATGGGCGGGGGGGAGCGTCCAGCCCAGTTTGAGATGCAGAAGAAATGTGGGGAGTGGGCTGCTCCTCTCCTCTCGATTATGGCTCAAGCACAAGCCGGCCATGGCAGGGTGCTGTGGTGCAGCTGTGGGCCACTTGTAGGATAAATAAATATACCTATCTCCTAGAGCTGGAAGGGATCCTGAAAGGTCATCGAGTCCAGCCCCCTGCCTTCACTAGCAGGACCAAGTAGTGATTTGTGCCCCAGATCCCTAAGTGGCCCCCTCAAGGATTGAACTCACAACCCTGGGTTTAGCAGGCCAATGCTCAAACCACTGAGCCATCCCTCCCCCCAGAGGAGCTGCTGGCTTTGCAGGCCTGGCTGGACACTGCTGAATTGTCCCTGTCGTTCCAGGAACATGGCACCATCGTCGGCTTTCCAAAAGCAGAGCCTTACGAAGGCAGCGTCCTGGAAGTACCTTGTGACATCCTCATCCCAGCTGCTATCGAGAAACAGCTCACGAAGGAGAACGCGCATCGGGTCCAAGCCAAGGTACGCAGTGCAAAGAACGCTCTCCCATGCAGGAGAGCCCGAAGCAATGGGAGCTGCCCCAGGTACCGGGGAGCAGAATTTGGCCCTTCGTATATAAACGACCCAGTTTAGACTCACTGTCAACATGCAGCGTGCAGCACCTTGCACTCTGAGATGGAATATGGGCAGACGGGTTCATTTGAATACAGATAAGCATTCCCATGGTGCTGGAGCATGAGGCAGAGGTGATGAGTCGCTGTTTCGGCGTCCAGTCACCGGCTGCGATGGTCAAAGTTCCTTATGGAAACCCAAGTGGAATCACGCGTGTGCGGTGAGTCAACCCCTCACTGTGCTGGGAGGGAGTGGGGGCTGCTAGAGCAGCCTCTCCGCAAACTAACCCTCAGCCCCAGTTCAGACATTAGGGCCCTGCCAGAGGGCGAGAAAAGGGTCAGGAAACCACAGGTGGGGAGAGAAATTTCGGAGGGGGAAGGAGATCCGTATCCCCTGCACTCTCCACTAGGCAACAAAACAAATGCAGTACGTCGGGGTAGCCCAAGCATGGGCCTGCTGGCCAGGTGCAGCCTATGGAGAAGCCAGGTCCCAGCAGGCATGACCTCCCTGTGGCTCACGGTGGAGCAGGTCGCTCTAGGCCCTAGGTCTGCAGTTGTCTTTACTTTACACAAACTCTGGGCAGCCCTCAGGTTCTGGTCCGTTACCAATCTGGTCTTCAGGTGGCGCAGTAGCTGCCTGCTGGTGATCAGTGCCCTTGGGAAGGGCTGCTAGAAATAACCTTTGTTGAGAGGCGGGAACAGGACCGCAGTGAGTCTCCCATCGTGACTGCAGCCCTGTGTCCACCTCCTCTGGGCATTGGCTGCCTTGTGCCTCCATTTGTGCTTCACAGATTATCGCCGAAGCTGCCAACGGCCCCACCACACCAGCAGCCCATGAGATCTTCCTGCAGAGAAATATCCTCGTCATCCCGGTACGGACGACGCCTCTTCACCCCGCCCCCTGCGAGTCAGCCCAGGGTGCGGTGTAGATAGGCGGGAGAGCTTTCCTCTGCTCTCCCTGGGCCCACGGTGGTCCCTGCTCAGCCCTGATGCTCTCGCAAGGCAGGGCTGAGCAGACTTCCCCTCCCTTTGCCAGAGCCGGGCCAGTGGCTGAGAGCTGTCAGATAGACACGAGGCTGTAGGGCCAAATCCAGCTGTGGCGCACAAGCGGGGCTCGGTGGGAGGGTGGGCAGCGTACACCGATTCGGAAGAGTGGCCTGCGCCGTGACATTGTGTCTGGATTCTGACGGGGCTCGCTCTGGCGGCCTCTCCCCTCGCAGGACCTGTATGTGAACGCGGGCGGCGTGACCGTTTCCTTCTTCGAGTGGCTGAAGAACCTCAACCACGTGAGCTATGGCCGCCTGACCTTCAAGTACGAGCGGGACTCCAACTACCACCTGCTGATGTCTGTCCAGCAGAGCCTGGAGCGGACCCTTGGGAAGGACGGCAGGGAGATCCCCATCGTTCCCTCCCCGGAGTTCCAGGCCAGGGTGGCAGTAAGTCCAGGTTTTTCCTGGGTAGCAGGGACTCTCTGCTCGTTTCCTTTCCCCTGGAGGGCGGGGGCTGCTGTGGCGCTGGGGAAAGGGCAGCCTCCCTCCGGAGCTGTGGGCCAGATCGGTGCCGGTGCAGGGACAGAGACCTCCCTTATTTGAGTGCAGTAGGTGCTGACGTGGTAAAAGCCAGGACAGCTCTGAGGGCTGCCCACGTTGTGCCCCTGCTGCAAGGGGCCCGTGGGTCTTTGCCAGGGTGCAGAATTACCCAGCTGCAGCCCTGACCCCCCACTCCCCACAGAACACTGCTGTGCCCGGGGACGCACAGAGCCAGCTCTGCACCTGGTGTAGGCCCCCCACGTGCCTGGGGTTCCTGGGAGGACCTTACACCAGGCCCTTTGCCCAGTGTCACTGGTGTGGAAATGCCTTGGGACTGGCCTGTGCAGACTCGCCAAACGGTTTAAGGACAAATGGCCGGAAGGGTGAGGGACAAAGGCGGCCCCCGCAGGCTGAGCTCCATGGCGAGTACGGGGCTGCTGGAGGGGGCATGCCGGCCTCTTGGCTGCAGGCAGCCTGCGCTTTGGCTACCTGGAGCTCAGCCAGCGGTTGGGATCCCAAGTTCCTGTAGCTAGAAACCCAGTGGTGCGGGCTTGGCGCTGGGTTGAGAAGCCAAGGCCGTAGGGACCAGCCCTTGGAAAGGGGGGGCAGGTGCTCGAGTGGATGGGGACCAGTCGGTGTTAGAGGAGAGCCCTGCAGAACTGACGGGGTCAGGGCTTTGTTGCAGGATCAGTGGCTGGGCTTAGCGTGGGACGGAGGACGAGTTACAGTGATCTGAGACCGACAGGGTCATGCTGCTGTAAATCGGGGGCAACCCCTGAGCCAGGGAAGTATCCCCAGAGAAGCAGCAGGAGCACCCGGCCACAGGGTCAGCCTCATGGCCACTCAGCCCGCTGCTAGCCCCTCCGCAGAGCGTGCTGCCTCACCCCGAGGCTCTGTCCGGCTCGGCAAGGCGGGTGATGCTGACCTCGTCCCTGTCAAGGGGTTCATTTGGTTTCCCCTTGCAGGGGGCCTCGGAGAAGGATATTGTGCACTCGGGGCTGGCCTACACTATGGACCGCTCGGCCCAGGTATGTGCCTCTGTCCCCCAGGTGTCACTGCAGCTTGTGCTAATGAGTCCCAGTCCTCGCCCTCTCTAGGTATTCACATGTGCTTGGGAGCTGCTCCGAACCGGGGCCCTGGGGATCAGTCCCAGGGCTGCGGTTTGTTCCGTTCCCTTCGGCGTGGGCGCCCCCGGTTGGAGCCTAGTTCGCAGCTTTTCCCTGTGTAACCCTAATAAAGAGCTTCCCTTGGCCATGGCGCTGTGCCGTTATCGGCACGCAGGGCGAGGCCTGGCCGCTCAGTCGCGATCTCAGGGCTGCTCGAACCACAGTCCCTCCCAGGCCTCACCCACGCGCGCTCTCACTGCTGGGCTCGGCCAGGGAGCGTCTGAGCAGGCTGCAGCCTCGCCCTGAAGTGACTGACAGCTGTCACTGCCCTTCTCGAGGGCTGGGTAGAACTTGGTGCTGCCCAGACTGAAGGCCGGGGGGGTTCCCGCTGGTGATACACTGCCGTGGAGTGCCGTGTTTAGCCGGCCTGCGTGCGCTCGGGTGGCCCGTACCCAGTGCAGTGTGGGGGGCTCTGGGTCCCAGCTACCAGGTGTGTTAGCAGCGCTAGGATTGTTCCATCAGGCTGCTTCTGCGACTGGGAGAGCCGTGCTGGTGCAGCCCCGAGCCTGCCCGGAACAACCCTGTTTTCCCAGCACGGCCTCTCCGCTGCCACTGAAACCCTGGCTTTGACCTGCCCCTCGGGGCCTCCTCCCAGAAGGGCTCTTGCTGCTGGAGCTGCAGAAGGGATGGTTATGGGCTCCGGCTTGCTGGCGGCTGCTGGATTTCACGCTGCCCCCCAGCCTGCCCGGTGCCCGGCTCAGCCCTTGTGCCTCTGCGCATTGTTTGTTTTCTAGCAAATCATGAACATCGCCACAAGGTACAACCTGGGCTTGGACCAGAGAACCGCTGCCTACCTGTGCGCCATCGAGAAGGTGTTCAGGGTGTACAATGAAGCTGGGTTCGCATACTGACGTGAGCTGTCCCCTGGCCTCCCTTCCTCCCTTCCCAGGCTAAGGGCACAGCCACCTGCCCACGCCTGAAATGCTCCCGGAAAGAGACTCGGGGGGGAGGGGGGGAGGCTGTGCTAGAGGGAGGGGTCAGGGCATGTTTGTCCCTGTGGCTGCAACCTCAGCCCTCCCACACTGCACAGGGAGCCGCTGCCGTGGGGTCACCTAGTTCTGTGTGTGTCACCCCAGCAGTGCATTGTCTATTCATAAACCATGTACTGGGAGCAATGCCCCCCCCCCCCCCCCCCCCCCCCGGGTCTCAGCATTTCCCTTCACGGGGAGCGAGGGGGGGGGGGTTGCGCGTCACGGTGACTCCAGCTCTGCCCAGACCCCTTGAGAGCCTCTTGGGCTTTGGGTGCAGCTGTGCTGAGGGCACTCGGGATTGGCTGGGTCACCTCCTGCAGCTGGACGCTGCCTTCCCTGCCCATGCCTGCAGCGGCACCTGGTGCTCTCCTTGCCTGACTCTGCTTCTTGGGCTGCCATAGCTCGGGAGGGCAGGGTGCTGGTGACATCCTGCATCCCGCAGCGGGCAGGCCAGGCGCGGAGGCTCCTACAGCATCCAGGCCTTCATGTCATTCACATGCAGCGAGCTCCTCTGGAGAGGGCAGGCAGAGCCGCTGGGCTTCCTACAGCGGTACAGGGCAGATCACCCCCCAGGGCCTTTCCGCAGGTGATGCCCATAGCGCTGCAACAGCCAGTGAAACTCCGAGCGCCCCTGCCCCCGACCATCCTTGGCCGTGTCGCTGACTTCCTGCTCGTTGGCTTTCATGGCATTCCCGCCTGCCTCTGAGCTCCCCCCCGCCCCCAGGCTGTACTCCTGCAGCCAGGCCTGCCCCCTGGCTCCGCACGCCTGCGAGTGGTGAGGGCATGAGCAGCACGCTCCACCTGGTGCAGCCTCACGTGACCGGGACTCTCCCTCTACGGCAGAAGGGTAGAGCGAGGCTGCCCCATGGCACTGACATCAGCCTGTATTCAGCTGGGCGGGGTAGTGTTCTGCCTAGCGATGGGACGTCTCCAGGAACGGTGAAGGGATGGAGAAAACAGGTTCAGGGTTTTGGGTGGGTTTTTTTTTTAATGGAAATTTTGGGAAAAATTGAAATATCTGCCGTAGTTACTTGTTTGTCAAAACTAAACTTGATTTGCTCTTTTAGAACGAGCAATGTACGGTGTAGAAGGGAGGTAGCCAAGCGTTGCTTGGTAGATTTAGGAAATAAGTATAAATTCTTTCGCTTTGCTGGAGTAATGATGTCACGTGTGGCTCGTGTTCGGGGGGAGCTGCAGCTGCACTCTCAGGTGGATTCGGTTTTGCCCGATGGCGAATGAGAAAAAATTGGAGATGTTGAAAATAGAAAACATCAATATTGGTGTCAACACCGGGAAGGTCACAGCCTGTGGGCTCAACACCAGTATGGAAATAGACCCGCCCTGCCATCATCCTGCAGCCCCACAAGGAAGTTGTGGTTCTAGAGAAGGAATATCCCCATACTCAAGGAGCAGCAGGCAATTTGAGTATAGAGCCACCCCGGCCTCTTTAACAGTGCACGGTCTGCCCTGTGTGCTGTCCTTCTGGACAGATCTCACCAAAGGCAGACCGGGAGTGAGAGAAGGGACCCACCTCTGCTTCTTGTGCCTGGTGTATGCGAGAGTTCCTTGGGGCCCAGACCACGAAGGGTTAAGGAGGACTTTTCTGAAGGGTCGCCCCTCACGTGCTCTCGGGACCTGGCCCCTTGTCGGGTGGGGCAGTGGGGGGCTGAGCTCGGCAGCCAGCACAGGAGGGGGAGCATCATAGCACCAGGAACTTTGTAAAGTCACCGACCTGCATTGGCCTGTCCCCCCGCCCCCCACGGGCACCTGCCTCACGGCCTCTCGCGATTCCTCTGGCCAGACCCTCTCCCAGAGCCCTTCACGGGAGCAGAGGCAGGGCCTAGGGCCACCAGGACTCCTGGGTTCTGGGCCTGCGTGAGGCTCAGCATGTCACTGCATAGCCTCATGCCTGCTGCTCCCCCCTCCCTTACACAGGAGGGTAAGGCCATCTGCTTCCTAGGGGTCATGCACCCCTTGGGGCTGGGGTCCCAGACAGCCTGGCCCCTGCCCTGTGGGAGCTGGGACCCATGGCAAGGGGGCGGTGGGCTCGGCGCCAGCCCCCCAGAGTGCACCTGGCCAGGCCCTTCCCCCTCGAGCAGCTGCCCATGGGGTCTCATTGAGCCAGCCCCTGTCCCCGTGCCCCAGCCATGGGCTCTGTCTGGTGCTGGAGCAACGTGCTGGGAGGGGGTCCCTGCGGGCTGAGCTGAGGGGACCCTGCAGGGTGCAGACTGGGGGTGCTCAGAGGCTGCAGTGCACCTGGAGCTGCCAGCACAAGGTGGGGGCTGACCCCCAGGCCTGCAATGCCGGGGGTGGGGGGGCGCTGCAGCTGGTGGGATTTTCTCCCATGTGGGGGTTGCTGAGTGTGCACCGGGCGGGGGGCCTGGGGGAAGTGCTGTGCCCACTCCAGCTGTGGGGCAGTGGGGGCTGGAGCCCTTTACCTCAGGGCAGCCGTGGGGCTATCCCTGGCGCCAGAGTCTGGGGGGTCTCTGAGTCACGCTCCCCCCTGCCCGCCAGGGAAGAGGCCTGTCCCCTAGGGGCTGGGCTGAGCCCAAATGCCCCAGGCTGGAGGCAAGTGGCTGGCGCCCCTTCTGGGATGTGACCCCCATGCCCAGCCCTGTGGGTTACACACCATGACCCTGCAGGGCGTCCCCCTCCCCCCCCGGCAGGAACAACAGGCCCACACCAGCCGTGACAGACCAGATCTGGCTTTATTCACGGACGGGGCAGCTGTGTCACTGGCAGCTGCCCCGCGTTGCACACGTTGGGGGGGGGGGGGAGGGGATCCATGCCATGTCACAACACTGCATTGGGGGAGGGGTGTCTCTTATCGGGGTGTTTGGGGAGCACAGACACGACAGCTGTACGGGGCGGGGGGGTCACAAGGGCATAAACCATCCATCAGAATATCAAAAAAAGTTCCATGAAGACGGCGCAGAATCACTGGGAGACGCGTGCAAGCGAATGTACAGCAGCCCCGGGGGCGCGTGCCGCACCAGGGCTCCCGCCGGCCAGGCTGCTCAGCTCAGCGAAACATGCTGGGGCCGGCCGCGGGGCCGGCCGGGCTTATGGCGCTGGGAGGGACACAGGGCGATAAGCCGGGCCGGGGGGACACGGCTCCGGGCGGCTGCAGGACGACGACTTTCTCTTTACGCTACAGGACACGATACAGCAACGCAGCCTCCGGCGAGGCCCCTGGGCACGGGGCTGCAGGAAGAACTTGTGACTTAATGGGGTGGGGGGTCCTTGCCATCGCCCCCTGCGCTGGCACCTGCCTGGGGAGAGGCCGGGGAGGGGCACAAGGGGGCATTGTCATTATTGTGCTGCTGGTGGAGGTGGCAGGGTGGGCGCGGCCATTACGCCTCCGGCTCGTACTCCTGATAGTCCTGCGGGGAAGAGAGACCGCGGCTGGCGTGAGCTGGAGACTGTGCGGAGCCAGGGCACCCGGCATGGCCTCCACGCGGCGGAGCGGCCTGGCCAGCGGCTGCCCCAGGGCTCCTGCCCCCAGCGTGTGCTGGAGACCCGCTGCCCTGGCACCTCTCAGCAGCCACCGCTGAGCTGCAGCCCAGCCGGGCGCCTCAGGCCAGGCAGTGACGTGGGTCCAGCACCAGACTCGCTCCATGTGGGGCTGTGGCCCTGGCTGCATTCCCAGAAGCCTTTGTGCCAGGTTGGACCCCCCCCCCCCCCCCCGGGCCGGTCTGCACAAGGCAGCGGACCCAGCTGGCACAGTCCAAGTGCAGGGGAGAGCAGCCTCAGGGCTGCCCATGGAGCCGAGACCCGCCGGGCGCCGAATGCGCTGACCAGGCCCTGGCCCCAGAATGGGCCCCGCCGGGGGCTGCTTTGGGGCCAGGCTGGGCAGTGCCCGCCATGGGGGCATCTCCTCAGGCTAGTGGGTGAGGGACCGAGCCTGCCCCGGCCAGCGGCCGGAAGGCACATGGGTGACAACCTCCCCAGCGCAGGCTGCTCCGCCCCGGGGCCGTGACCAGGCCTGACGCCTTCCCCCTCCAACAGGGCAGGGTGCGGTGCGGCGGGGGTGTGTGTGTGTGTGTGTGTCCCACTAGGCTCAGCCTGACGTCACCCCCCAGCCGACCGGGGAACGGGAACGAGGGGCCGGGGAACGGGACCTTTACTAGATCCAGCCACAGAGAACCGCAGCCCCGCTGGGCCCTGCGCCCCACAGCCTGCCCTGGCCAGGAGCTCCTGCCTCCGGGAGGGGCACGGGGCTGGGCTGGGCTCCCCTCCCTGGCAGCGAGCTCCGGGCAGGCCGCTCCCACCGCCCCACGGTTCTGACCCCCGACCTGAGGGTGTCTGGGGAGGGGTCTCTGGACCCAGGGCACCAGGGACACTGGGCCGCACACAGCCCGGGCAGAAGGGCTGCAGCTGCTGTGGGCCCAGGGCCTGGTGCCGGGGGGGTGGGCACCAGTGTGGGTGGTGCCATGGGCCAGGTGAGCCCATCCCCCGGGCAGCCGGGCTCCTGCCCTGCAGAATCGGCCCCACCCCCCCGTACCTGAGGCGGCTCGTCGTAGTTCTCACCCTCGGGCTCTAGCAGGGGTTCAGTCAGCGGCTCCTCCACGGCCTCCTGCCCGACCTCCTCGGGCTGCAGGGGGGAGAGCGGCATCAGGGCAGCCGGGCTCGTGCAGGAGAGAGCCAGCTCCCCGAGGGACCCCGCATGGCACCTCCCTCGGGGGCCACAGCACAGGGCCCAGAGCGGCGCAGCTCTGCCGGGGCCAGGGGGGGGGCAGCAGTGGGGGGGGCAGGGCTCTGAGGCCGGGGGGTGGGGGCAGGAACACCCCTGGGGGGGCAGTTTGGGCCATTTGTTGCTGTCCTTTGTGCTGTACGTGGGCCCCGAGGCACTGTGGGTAATAATGCCACCCCACTGTCCCTGCAGGGAGCCCATGGGCTGGCCCTGCCCCTGCCCGTCCCCCTCCCCCGGCCCAGCCCCACCTGTCTCCAGGTCCCTGCAGCCCTGAGCTTGGCTGGTTGAGGGGGCGGCTGGGTCCTGCCCGTGCTGCTGCAAGGAGTGGGGGGCAGAGGGGCTGGGGGCTGGGGAACAGGGCTGGGTCATGGGTGGGGAGCCAGGCTGGGCCGTGGCCCTCTGGGCCCCTTGGCTCCAGCCCCGGCTGGCTGCTCCACGCTGGCCTGTGCGATGGGTTTGGGCTCCTCAGCCCGGGAGCCTGGGGGCAGTGCCCCTCACGGCCGGGGGGAGGGGGGGGCAGCTCCACCAGCTGGTGACCTGTGCAGAGCCCCCGGCCTGCCCCCTTGGGCTCACAGCCCCTGCCCCCAGGGGCAGCTCAGGCTGCCGAGCTGTGGGCTCTGCTCAGCCCCAGCGATTGGCCTGGTGCAGCCACGTCCTCCCCTGCCCTCCCCTCGCAGCTGCCCGCTGCCGCGGCCTCCTCCTTTCAGCTGTTGCTATTTTCGGATAAGCTGGAAGCAAACGGCTCATTGTGGCAACTCGGCTTGTGGAGGCTGCAGCTGTCGGGCACCTCACGGCTCACACGGCTACAGTGACAGCAGCCACGGCAGTGCACATCCCCGCACGTGCACACCCCCACGCACGGCCTCGTACACGCACACACACCCGCACGGCCTCGTACACACTCACCTATGCACGGCCTCGTTCACGCACACACACGCCCCTATACATCCCTGCACGTACACACCCCCACGCACGGCCTCGTACACACACGGCCCCGTACACGCGCACACCCCCATCCTCATCCTTGTAGACACACACGCACCCACACACGTCCTCATACACGCATGCACACATCCACACACATCCCTGCACATACACGCACCTACGCACAGCCTTGTATACACACGTCCATACACATCCCCACATGTACACACCCCCATGCACGGTCTCGTACACACACACACACACACACCCATGCACGGCCTCGTACATGCATGCACACGGTCTACACATCCCTGCATGTACATGCACGTAAGCAGAGCCTTGTATACAAACACATCCATACACATCCCCACATGTACACACACCCACACACGGCCTCGTACACACATGCACACGTTCACACACATCCCTGCACATACACGCATCTATGCACAGCCTTGTACATGTGCACACCCCCACGCACGATCTCTTACACGCACGCACACATCTATACACATCCCTGCACGTGCACACACCGACGCATGGCCTCGTACACGTACACACATCCCCACGCACGGCCTCGTACACATACATCCCCACACACATGGCCTTGTATACACACATCCATACACATCCCTGCGTGTGCGCACACAAGAGCTCGTCCACACACGCACACGTCCACACACATCCCTGCATGTGCACACCCCCATACATGTACACACATCCATGTACGGCCTTGTATACACATACGCACCCACGCCCGGCCTTGTACATGCACGCAAACGTCTATACACATCCCTGCATGTACACACCCCCACGCACGGCCTTGTATACACACACAGCCTTGCACGTACACGCACGGTCTCGTACACGCACGCACACATCCGTAAACCTCCCCACATGTACACACCCTTCCACATGCACACAACCATGTACACACGTGTCTGCACACGTCCATGCATGCACCCCCCCATCTCCACCCGTGTGCGGATCCCAGCGCGCCCCTTAGGTACCCGCTGTGCACACCACGCGCCCCCTCAGCGATTCCTTTCCAGCCAGTGGCAGTGCTGTCCTGGCCGTGATGGGGGAGAGTCACCCCCCGAGCAAAGAGCCTCCCACTCCTCCTGCTGCTCCCCCCCGGCCAGGCCTGACTCAGCTGGGGAAGCCAAACCAGCTGCACTGAGGGGCTCGGTGTCTGCAGGTGGCTGGGCAGCCCAGCCGGGGCTCAACCCGATTCGCAGTTGGACTTTCCACCTTCCAGACGCTCGCCCCCCTGGCACAGTCTGGGCCCTGCTGTGCCTGGGGAACTCCCTGCCACAGGGAGAGCTGGGCCAGGTCAGCTGACCCCCGCTGGGCTCCAGAGAGGGCAGCGGCCTAGCGGGAAGGAGGCAGCGAGGGGTCAGAGCCTGAGCCAGGAACGAGCGGACGCAGAGCAGCGCCCGGAGCTCCAGCGAGGAGCCTGGGGGAAGCTGGTGAGAACTGGCCAGAGCTGGGAGCCCCTGAGAAGGTGGAGGCTGGGACAGGGCTCTTGTTGGTGGGGGGGCTGGAGCGGGAGGGTGGATCCCCTGAGCAGGGGCGGGGAGGCAGAGGGGGATGGGAAGCCGGCTTTCGGGGTATTACCGCCGTGGTGCCCAGGGGTGGGGGATATATCAGACCCTGAGATGATGTTCCTTTCATGGGCAGAAGACAGGGGAAACTGAGGCAGGCGCACCGGGCAGGGCCTGACAGCCACCCTGTGGACGTGGGTGCGGGACGCCCTTTGTCCCCCTGGAGAGGCTGCACCCCCCGGCTCGCTGTAGGGGACACTCACCTTCAGGTCAGTGGGGAACTCCTCCTTCTTGACCAGGCCGGTGGCGGCCGCGATGTTCCCAGCCCCTGAGATGACGGCCCCCCCTAGCTGGGACGCTTGCTCCTTGGTCTTCTCAGCCACTGGAAGAGGCAGGCGGAGCCGCGTTACAGCCCGGGGGGGGGGGGGGGGCCTCGGCTGCCAGGCAGGGCCCGGCTGGGGCTAGCGCTCGGGGGGCCTGGCACCTCCCCCCACCCTGCATGTGCCCTGTGGGGCAGACTCAGCCCTCCCCCATCAGGCGTGGGGCCACGGGGCGGCTGGGTTTCAAGTCCTGGCCCAGCAGCTCCGAAGCCCGTGTTCTAGCCCCTGTTACATAACGGGCTTTAGGCTGGTGACATCACAGCCCCCGATTAGCCTGAGCTCGTTAGTGCAGCCACCCATGCGTGGCACTGGGCCGGGGGAATAGAGCAGCTGGTACCTGAGGTGACGCCTTGCACCACGCCTTGGGTTTTGCTTCCTAGAGAGAGCGAGAGAGGGGGGGTTAGAGGGACTGATGCCAGGCGGGGCCGTGGAGTCCATACAGGCGTGTGGGGCCATGCCCTGGCTGCAGCCGCACCACACGGCTCTGCTGATGCCCTGCGACCCGAACCCACGGGCACGGCAGCCTGGCCCAGCTCCCTCGCTGACCCACGCAGAGCGCGCCAGGCCGGCTCACGTCAGCACCTCCTCGTACTGCCCCCCCGACACACACCCCCTCTCACCCCAGAGGCTGGCATCTCCCTGGCGATACCCCATGGGCAGGTTGGGGGGTTCCTGGCTGTCCCGGGCGTGCCCTGCACACGTGGTCTCTGCACTCAGCAGCAGGGGGCATGCGCTGAGCGGGGCTGCGGAGAATAAAGCAGCCGTGGAGCTGACCGCCAGGGAGGCAGCCGGGGTCTGGCCAGGACTCGCCGCCCCCTGCTCTGGGGTGGAGGCTGCTGCAAGGAGGAGCCGTTGGGGTGCAGGGGGGGCCCTGGCCTCTGGCTGCTGCTCACCCAGCTCCCTGCACAGGCCAGGCCGGGGGGACGATGACTAGGAGAATTGCTGTATCAGGCCTGCCCCTCTGTAGGGGTGGCCCCAGCAGCTAGCAGGGGAGTGTCAAGAGCGGGGATCCAGGGAGCCCTTCCCGCTCTGGGTTGGGGGCCGGGGGGGCAGTTCTGGAGCAGTGGACGGCTATTGCGGGGGGCAGGACAGATGCGTGGGGGAAGGGCACTGACCGGCTGAGTGATGAGGGAGAAGCTACCCAGCCTGTGGACGTCTGCTGGGGCCCCCAGGGACTCCGCGGGGGCCGTCTGAGAGGGGCCGTTAGAGCCTGTTTTCGGGGGGAGCCGTGTCCCCGTGTAGTGAGTGTGCGACGCTGTGCAGGCTAGGTGTCCCCACCTGCTCCCTGGGCCCCGGCAGAGCGAACCGGGGGGGGCGGGGGGCTTCTGGGACAAGGTGCGTTCAAGCTATGGGGCAGCCTGAAGGGCCAGCTCTGAGCTAGGGGCTAGGCAGCCAGGCCCTGGGGGGCAGCTCAGGTGGGTGCTCGACCCATCTGCACTCTAAGAGCCTGGGAACCCCCAGATTGGGGCAGTGGCCAGCAGCCTGAGTGGCTGGGAGGGGGAGCTGTAGGAAGGGGGAGCGCCGTGGGGAGGGGGGAGCGCCGTGGGGAGGGGGGAGCGCCGTGGGAGCACAGTGGTGCTGCTCTGGGATGGGGGCAGGCGGGCGCATTGCAAAGCCAGCGCTGGCGGAGCCCAAAGCACACCGCAGGACAGCGGCCCCTGGGCTGGGGGCAGTTTCGGAGCAGAGATCAGCCCAGGCGGGCAGAGCACAGAGACCAGGCTGTGATGCTCAGCCGGAGCTCCAGGAAACAACCCTGGGAGCATCCAGCCATGGCGTGAGGCAGGCCCCGTATGGAGCAGCTCGGAGCAGACGGGCTTCCTGGGCACCCGCTGTGGTGAAGCTGAAGCGGCAGGGGAACGGGAGAAGCTTGAACAAGACCCACAGGGAGCGCCGCCCTCCTGAGCCTGAGGAGCCCCGACTCCACCCAGCACAGACGCTTCAGGGATGCCAGCTGGTGGCTGCGGTGGGATTCTGCTCGCGCCCAGCACGAGGACAGCCCCAGCAGCACATGGAGGGGCCAGGGCAGAGGCTGCCCTCCAGCAGGAGGCAGCCAAATGTGGCATCTGCGGGAAGAGGACGTGAGGGAACACAGGGTCCCCTCTGCCCTGGGCCCGAGGCTGGGCGGGAGCAGGTCTAGCGCAGCGGAGAGTCACTTACAACGTCTGACACCCGCACGCGGACTCGGGCTGCCCTGACACGTGACTGAATCCCGCGGGCATCGAGGGGCACCGTCCTCACCCGCTGGGAAGCCCAGCTCACCTGCCAGGAGTTAGTAACGGATTCCCGGGGCAGGTCATGATCGATCAGGGCAAGCCCTGGCTTTCCAGGTCACACGGCGTAGCAGAAACGTCAGCGTGAAGAGCAAAGCATTAGCACATCACAGCACCCCCAGGGCTCGTTAGCATCTCCAGGTCAGAGACCCCTGGGCAGAGGGACCAGACCCTCAGTGCCAACATCCAGCAGGATCCTCGAGCCAGAGACAACAAACGCTGGGGTAAGAGACACAACCGCTAAATGCCTGAGTTTGCCAAGAGCCTGAGACCATAGCTGTGAAAGGGGAACTGCCCTGGGCAGGGCAATTCCAAGGCCCATGACTCTGGGGGACTCTGCCAACCCAGCCCCAAGGGGACAGAAGGGCCCAAGCAGATACTCCTCAGCGGCTGGGGTGCCTATTGGGGGACCCCCCCCACCTCATGGGGGAAGAGAGGGACCCCTGCAGTTCCCAAGGGGAGTGGCCTGGGGCCGTGGTGCAGGGATGGAGGGTGTGGGGTTCCCAGTGCTCACCCCACATCGCCCCCTGGCTGGGGCCAGCCTCAGGGGAACTGCGCCTCCCCCCACTCCTGAATCCTCCTCCAGGAGTGCCCTGGAAAGGAGACCCAAGCTGCCGAGATCGGCCACGCAGGTCACATGGGCCTGGTGCCACCCCTGCTTCGCTGGTGGATTCCTCGAGCTGGGGTTGGGGGCCCCCTGGCTGGGCGTGTGGGGTTCGCGGGAAGCAGGGATTGCCCGCAATGGCTGCCCCGTGTGCCCCCATTTGCTGCACGGCCCCGAGCTGCGGCTGGGATCCTGCTAGGGTCTGCTTCAGCTGGGACGGAGGCGCTCAGCTCTGGGGCCCGGGGGCTCTGCCCGGAACAGCCAGGACCCTTGGAGGTGGGAGAGGCCACAGGGTAACATCTCCCTTCCTTTCTGCTCCCCCAGCCCTGCCGGTGCCCCTCAGTCCCGACCCGCAGCCCCTGCTACGCCAGCCCTGCGCCAGCTCCCTCCCACAGCACAGGCAGCGCTCCCCCAACACTCAGCGCTCCCCCCAGCTCCTAGCCCAGCCAGCGCTCCCCCCGGCTCCCTCCCCTGTTCCCTATGGCCCCCCCCTGCTGGGAGCAGCTCATCCAGCCAGCTCTCCTGCCCCACGCCTTAGGGACACTCCCTCTGGGAGACGTGGGCGGAGGGATCTCTGTCTCCCTGGAGTGGGCTCTGGGGCAGCTGTTTGTTCCTCTCCCCTCCAGCTCGTCAGGACTAAATCAAATCCCTCCCCAAACTGGCCTCTGGGCCCCATGTCACCCACATGCAGGGGCTCTGCCCAGCTTGAGGGGCGGAGGTGCCAAGCTGTGGTGGGGCAGGCTCCCACAAGTGAGCCCCCAGCCCCCTTGACGGCCCGGGCGTGAATCCCCGTGAGCAGAGCCCAGGCAGGGGTTGGGAATTAGACTGAGCTCCCAAGGTCTGAGCCCTCCCCAGGTGGGTGGGGGGGCAGTGCCGGAGCAGGCCGCGCCTGTGGCGGGGAGGGGGGCTGGGTCCAGGAGTGTCTGCAGAGCAGCCCCGCCAGGGACTTCACACTCTCCAGCCCTGGAGGCTTCGGCTGCCGGCCCCACATCAGAGCATCGCCCTGCTGTGCATTCCCGCCCCGGCTCACCCCGGCTGGAGCACTTCACAGCAGCGCCTCCCTCTGGGCTGGGCCAGGACTGGAGCTGCCCCCAGCACTGCTGCCCCGCGCCCCAGTGTCCCCTGCCGGGTCGGTCACTAACCGCTGGAGGATGTCAGGCAGGGTGGGAGCCACCTGCCCCTCTGCCGTTCATCCCCCAAGGAGCTTTCCTGGCCCTCGTCACCCCACGGCTGAGTGACCTCACCACCAAACACGACTGACCGGGCGACCGGGAGTACAGCCTGGTCCGTACAATCCACAGCTAAGGGCCCAGGCCCGTGGGCAGGCAAGGGGCAGCAGCCCCCAGACACTCCTTCATGGACAGATCCTTAGTACATGCGGGTGCTGCTGCTTCCCGGCAGGCGGGGCCGGGCTCTGCGGGGGCCTGGGCACAGGGGACTCTTGGCTCTGTGCCAGTCTGAGTGCCCTGAGCTTTGTGTGTGTGTGTGTGTGGGGGTGCGGCGCAGGCACCAGGCAGCCAGGACAGAGCGCATCTCCTGCACCCAGCCCGGGCGCCGGCAAGGCCCCCCCGCCAGTGCCCCCCGGGGGCCAGACCTGGGGCCACCAAGGGCACCTGGCGGCTGCAGAGAGCAGGGCAGGGGGCAGCTGCCCCCATCAGCTGGGGAGCTCCAGGCACTGACCTGGCGCATGGCCTGGGCCGGTCTGGCATTGCACTGGGGGTGGCAGGTCCATGGACCGCCCTGGGAGATGAGGGCAGCTGTGGGTCACGTGCCAGGGCCTGGGACCCCCCTGGCCAGGGTGACCAGATGTCCCGGTTTTATAGGGACAGTCCCGATACTTGGAGCTTAGTCTTATATAGGTGCCAATTACCCCCCCCCCCTGATTTTTCACCCTTGCTCTCTGGTCACCCTCCAGCTGCCCTTTGCCAAGGGCTGAACCTCCCCCGCCAGCTCCGGCGCCTGGCCTGCTGCTCCCAGCCGCTGGCAGGGCGGGGACCCCCGGGACCCCCAGGGCTGGACGCAGGCACCGGGCCCCCAGAGCCTCCCCCCCGCCCGTCTATCGCCCCAGGCGGCTGCCACCCGGAGCCCCTCTGCGCACCCACAGCCCGGGGTGCCCGGCCCCGGCTCTGCCAAGCCCCCCGCAGCCTTACCCACGTACAGCACCCCCTCCTTGGTCTTCTCCGCAGCCTCCGCCACCCCCTGCTTGGTCTTCTCCGCCGCGGCGACCACCCCCTCCTTGGCCTTGGACAAGCCCTTCATGAACGCGTCCATGGCGGCGGCTCTGCATGGAGACAGACCCGCAAGATGGCTCCGGAGCCCGGCCGCTGCCCGCGGTGCCCCCCAGCCCCCCCGTGCCAGGGCAGCCCGGGCACAGCTGTCCCCCCCCCCCCCCGGCGCAGGGAGCGGCTCCTCCCGGGCGCGCCCCCGCCTGGTGCCGCTCTGGGGGGGGGGGGTGCGCGGACCGACACCCCCCCCCCAGCCCGGTTCCGAGCCCAGCGCCCCAGATCTCCCCCCCCCCCCAGCTGCCCCCGCCGGCTCCGTGTCCTTGAAACGCAGGAAGGATGCAAAGAACCGAGCCTGGCGGGGGGGGGGTGCACAAGCCGGGCAGCTCCCAGGGGACGGGGGGGGGTCCCTGCTGCGGGCCGTGCCTCCCCCGGGCCGCCTCTCACCTGCGATCGGCGATGGCGCTGGGCTCGAGCGGCTCAGCGCGGCTCTGCCATGGAGCGCTTCGCCCTGCTGAATATTGCGCTGCGCCGGGCGTCCTACAGCCGCGGGCGAGGGGATTTCATCAGCAGCGCGCAAGCTGCGCCGCGCCGCCCCTCCTCGCTGCCCGGATGAACGGGAACCCCTGGGCCGCTCCCCTGCCCGGCTCCTGCGGGGGTGGGGGACAGGGACTCTAGCGGCAGCTCGGGAGGGAGGGGGGCTCCCCACTCCACACACACCATGTGGCTGGGGGGAGGTGGGATGGCTGCGCTCAGGGGATGCAGGGAGCGCAGTGGGGCAGGGCTGCGGGGATGCAAGGAGCACAGTGGGGCAGGGCTGGGGGGATGCAGGGAGCACAGTGGGGCAGAGCTGGAGGGATGCAGGGAGCACAGTGGGGCAGGGCTGGGGCAGGGCTGGGGGATGCAGGGAGCACAGTGGGGTAGGGCTGGGGGGATGCAGGGAGCACAGTGGAGCAGGGATGCAGGGAGCGCAGTGGGGCAGGGCTGCGGGGATGCAGGGAGCACAGTGGGGCAGAGCTGGAGGGATGCAGGGAGCACAGTGGGGCTGGGCTGGGGGATGCAGGGAGCACAGTGGAGCAGGGCTGGGGGGATGCAGGGAGCGCAGTGGGGCAGGGCTGGAGGGATGCAGGGAGCACAGTGGGCAGGACTGGGGGGATGCAGGGAGCACAGTGGGGCAGGACTGGGGGGATGCAGGGAGCACAGTGGGGCAGGGCTGGGGGGATGCAGGGAGCACAGTGGGGCAGGGCTGCAGGGAGCACAATGGGGCTGGGCTGGGCAGGGAAAGGGGGCTGCAGGAGGGGTAGGGTGTCACGCAGTCCCCGGGCGATGCTCTGGAACTGCTCCCCACAAAGCCAGTCAGGACTTTGGGGATCCTCCTCTCCCTTGGAGCAGACTGTCTTCAGGGCAAGACGCTCACACGGCTTCACCTCCTGGGTCTCTCCTGGGAGCATTCAGCATATGCCCCTCTGTGCGCTTCCCACAGCGAGTCCGCCCAGGCGAGGTCCTGGGGAAGCCAGAGGGTTCTGCACCCCCCACTTCGCAGTCACACGTGACTCTCAGCCAGCCAGTAAAACAGAGGTTTATTCGATGACAGGAACATGGTCTAAAACAGAGCTTGTAGGTCCAGCGAACGGGATCCCTCTGCCGGGTCCATTCTGGGGCCCAGCAAGGCAGGCCCCAGACTGTCCTCACTCCTAGTCCCCAGCCAGCCCCAAACTCTAACCCCTGTCCAGCCCCTCCTTCTCTGGGCTTTGTCTCTTTCCCAGGCCAGGAGGTCACCTGATCCCTTTGTCTCCAACACCTTCACTTGGCACCTTTGCAGAGGAGGGGCCCAGGCCATCAGTTGCTAGGAGACAGAATATCGGGCATTTATGTGCACTGGCCCTTTGCTCTGCAGCAACCAGACACCCTTATCCCACCCCCTAGATACTTAAGAACTGCATCGGGGAAACTGAGGAAAACATTAAGAACAGTCCCACTTCGTCACAGGGGCTGCTCCGGAAATCAGAGCCAGGGCCCCACAATGCACAGCCGCCGCCCCCACGTGGGTGCCCATGAACTGCCACCATGGCCCTGGGACCTCCGGTGGCTGGGGTCAGAGGTCAGCGTTGCAAAGTGATTGCAGTAATCCCAGCCAGAAGGCCAAACCTGGAGACGGTCTCCTTGGCCCAGCTGTCACGGAGTGGGGGGAGTCAGGGCCCTGGGATTCACCGGGACTCTCAAACGGAAGGTTTATTGGACAATAGGAACGCAGTCTAAAATAATGTCAGGTTTCAGAGTAGCAGCCGTGTTAGTCTGTATCCGCAAAGAGAACAGGAGAACTTGTTAGTCTCTAAGGTGCCCCAAGTACTCCTGTGCTTTTTGCATGTAGGTACAGCCAGGACCCCTCAGTCAAGTCCTTCTGGGGGGCAGGGAGCTTAGACCCCAGCTTGGGGTTCCCTGCCTTGCACCACCCAGCCCAAAACTGAAGCTAACAACTCCTCCAGCAGCTTTCTCCCCCCTCCCCCCAGCTCCTCCTCTCCTTTGTCTCGTCTCTTCTCAGGCGTGGAGTGGGGAAGGCTTCCTTGCGGGACGGGACAGGCTGGCAGCCTCAGCCGGGGGAAGAAACGGTCTGTCTCCCAGTGTCATTGGCAGAGCACCCGTCTCCACAGCATCTGGGCTGCCCCAGCCCTCGGGACATCTCCTGCCCCACGGCCCTGGCCTTGGGATTCCCCCTCTGCCAGCAAACGCTGCTCCTTCCGTGACACTCCCAGGGGGCACGAAGTCCCAGCTGCAGAGCGTGGGCCGGGCGGGGGTGAGACCGCGGGGAGGGCTGGCTGTCCATTCACACTGCCCCCAGGCAGCTGGGCCTTTAAGAGTCTGGGTTCCAGATAAAAGGAGCTTTGCAGGGGGTGGGCCCTACTCTGGGAAGATGGCTGCAGCTGAGGTGGTGAGTTGCACCCTGGGTGCCTGGCTGCTCTGAGCCCCACTTGGAGCAGCTCCTCCTGGGCCCTTGGGTGGAGCCTGGCTCTGCAGTGTTCCAGGGACACCCCGAGTAGCCTGTTTAAAGGTCCCCATTGTGGGGGTGGCAGGGAGGGGGCCAGGATCTGGGGTGGGCTGGTTTCCCCTCTCACCCACACATTCCTGCCCTGGTGCTGGGAGGGTCCCCGCTGCTGCAGTTGTGGGTGACTCTGCCGGCTCCCGGGGGCCTGGGCGGGTTGCTCCCTGCTGCGTGCTGTGCCCAGGGCTGTGCCAGCCCCTGGGTTAAACAGTCTCAGGTGGCTGCAGGCAGGGCCATGGCACCAGTGTGGCTGGGCAGGCTTGGCCCCAAGTCCCCTGCGGGAGAGGGGGCAATGGCTTAACCCTCTAGCCCTGGGGCAGGCTCTGACTGGGGGCACGTCCCAGCCCTGCAGCGGCAGTGCTGGGGGGCAGCGGAGGGAGGTGGGGGGCTGAGGCTGGGGAGGAGACAGCAAGCAGCAACCTCTGCAGCACTGCCGAAGTGCCAGAGTCCCTGTGCCCCGCGGTGCTGCCAGTGCACGGGGCAGGCTGGGTCCCAGGGAGGCTGCAGAACAGCTCTGGGTGCTGGAGGCCTGGAGCCTGGTTCCTGCCCTGGGGCCTCCATGGGCAGGTCCCGAGCCAGGGAATCCCTGTCTCAGGGCACGTGGGGCCCTGGCAGCCATGTTGTTAGTCGCTGGCCATGGGGCTGGAGTGCTCTGCACCCAGTGCTTGTGGGGCTGGAGCTGGGGTGAGGCTGGCTTGGTTACTCATGGGGCTCTGCTCGCCCACCCTCTGGGGTCCCCTCGAAGCCGCCCCTGCCCTCCAGAGTCTGCCATGGGGTGTGTCCTGCCCTGTGCCTTACGCCAGTGTGTGGCAGGGGGGCGCTCTGCACAGGCGAGAGGAGCAGAGGCGGCGAAAAGCACGAAGGGAGGCGCTCGCTGCAGAGATCTTGGACAAGCACCCCCTGCAGAACAGGTACCGTCCGGGTGTGGGGGGCTGCACCTTGTGTGTGGGGGAGCTACCCTGGCACCCCCCTTTATTCCTGCCTGCCGCTCCCCACCCCGCCTGGGTCCCTCCTCCAGCCGCTCTGTGCTGCTCGCCCAGGTGCTGCAATGAAACACCCATCCTGGGGCTAGGTTGGTGAGATGCCTGTGGGTGCCCTGCCCCACGGGGGTGCTGGGGCCTGTGGTGTTTGGCCATAGCTGCAGGGCAGAGCGAGAGGCAGAGGTGGCTCTGATTGCCAGGTGAGCCCCCCTCAGACACCCCCAGCTTTGGGGAAAGGCCACGTGGGGTCCTGGACTTCAGAGGGGTCATGGAGTCTGATCATCCAGTCTGACCCCATGTGTCACCGGCCCCCCAGCGTCCGGCCCCCCCCACTCCCCAACTGACAGGAGATCAGAATCTCCCACCTCACAGCAGGCTGGACGGGGTGGGACAAGGGGCACCGGGGGTGGGGGGGGAGATGGACGAGGGGCACTGGGGCGGGGAGGTGGAGATGGATGAGGGGCATCAGGGGCTGAGCCCTGCAGTGGCAGGGAGAGGGTTAAGTGAGACACCCCCAGATAATCCTGGTGAGTGACCCACACCCCGTGCTGCAGAGGGAGGTGACCCCCCCCCCCCCCAAGGGCACTGCCCGTCTGACCTGGGGAAATTCTTTCCTGACTCCACCCCTGGTGACCAGTCAAAGCCTGGGTGGGTCAGAGCAGCCAGCCAAGGAGAGCCCTTGTGATATATGTGTGTGGGGGGGGGGGGGGGGGGAGAACAGACCTGTCAGTGAAGGGGGGGGCGACTTGGGTTTGGTTATATTGGCTGGGGGAGCTGGTAGAGTGGGGGGTGGCTGAGGGCTGCCTGGCTGGGAGGCCAGAGATCTTGTGTGGCAGGGGGCTGGCTGAGGGTGTGGCAGGGCTGGGCGGGCACAGGGTGTGTGGTGATGGGGTTTGCTCTCGGCTGCATGGGCCTGGAGGGGCTGGGTGACCAGAGTGGGTGCGTGGCAGTGGCTGGGGGGGGGGGGGTGCAGGGTGTGTGTGTAGGGGGGTGTTTGACGTCCGCTCTTGGCTGCGTGTGGCTCTAACCTGCCCTACCCCCCCCCCCCCCCCCGCAGGTGGGCTCTTTGGTTCTTCAAAAACGACAAGAGCCAGATGTGGCAGGCGAACCTGCGCCTGGTGACCAAGTTCAGCACCGCGGAGGATTTCTGGGCGTGAGTTCCCCTGGGTCCCTGCTGCCGGGGGCGGGGGCGCTTCAACTTCTGCAGGGGGATCTTGGGGACGACGGCAGGAGGGACTGGCTGCAGGCGCGGGCTGGGGGCAGCTGGCGCATGTCCCGGGGGGGGCTAGCCCAGGAGTCAGGGCTGGCCTCTGCCCCGGTGCCTGCATGGGGACTTCGCTCCCGTCTGTGCCCAGGCCCCGGGGCTCGGCAGAGGAGTTGGGTTCAGTGTCTCTGACCTGCAGGGGGAGGATGTTCACTCCGCTGGGCCCCAGGTGGTGTGTGAGTGGGGGGGGATCCCAGGGGCTTTGGGGGGGCTGCTGCACCAGATGCTTCTGTCCAGCCACTAACCTGCTCTCTCCGCGCCGGTGCCCAGCAGGTTGTACAGCCACATCCAGTTGGCCAGCAAGCTGACGTCGGGCTGCGACTACTCCCTCTTCAAGGTAGGGCTCTGCCCCCCCCCGGCAGTGCCCGTCCTCGCAGCCCGGGGACACCCAGGGGGCGGGAGCTCGCTGGGGCCGTGTGGGTGCCAGGGCCCAGTCTGAGGGATCCCGCCCGGATGCCCACGGGGGGGTGAGACAAGCTGAGGGGCAGCGTGATGCCGGGGGGGGGGGGGGGCTGTTGGGCAGGCTGGGGGTGACTTTGGGGCAGGCTGGCTGCTGCCCGCGCTCCTTGACTCGGCACCTCCCTGGCCCAGGACGGGATCGAGCCCATGTGGGAAGACAACCGGAACAAGCGGGGCGGGCGCTGGCTCATCACACTGGCCAAGCAGCAGAGACACACGGAGCTGGACCGCTTCTGGCTGGAGACGGTGAGTGCGAGTTGCTCCCCTTGTGCCCCATCCCGCAGCCCCCAGGCTCTGCCCTGCCCCTGCTGCCCCTCTGCGCAAGGGGGGCTGGATACCGGGCACAGCCTCCCCCGCTGGGGCAGGAATCCTCGGCAGCTCCTCATGGTCAGCCCGTGGGACTGGGGTCAGCGCCCGGCTTCTCCCAGGGGGGCCTACGGGACTGCCGGGTTGAGCCAGCAGCTCCCCCCTTGCCATGGGGCAGAGTAACAGTTCCTGAAGGGCACCGCGCTGCCCCGCCTGGGGAGCGGGTGCTGCAGACCCATGGTGACCCAGGGGCCTTGCCCCCTGCACAGCTGCTGTGCCTGATTGGCGAGACATTCAGCCCCTACAGTGAGGACGTCTGCGGGGCCGTCATCAACATCCGGGCCAAGGGAGACAAGATCGCCGTCTGGACCCGAGAGGCGGAGAACCGGGAGGGGGTCACCCACATTGGGTAACGTGGCTCCGAAGGCTCTGCCGGGGGGGGGGGGGCACCGTGTTCCTCAAACGCCCCTTGCTAGCCGGGCCACGGCCCCAGAGCCACGGGCCAGGCGTGGGACTCTGCAGGCCTGGTGCCAAGCCAGGCTCAGGCCCTGTTGCAGTGGCCACCGGGAGCTCCCTGCTGGCGCTGGGCGGGTGCTGTTCTGCATCAGTGCCTCTGGCTCCCCACGCTGGGAGCCGGCCCCTGGAGCAGGGCACGTGGCTGGTTGGTCTCCCGGGGCTGAGGGGGGCCCTGGAGCCGGGATTCCCGGGGGCTGTGGGGGTGGGGAGGGCAGAACTCAGGAGCGCTCGCGCTCTCTCTCCCCCCAGGCGGGTGTACAAGGAGCGCCTGGGGCTGTCCCACAAGGTGGTGATCGGGTACCAGGCCCACGCGGACACGGCCACCAAGAGCGGCTCCCTCACCAAGAACAAGTTTGTGGTGTGAGCACCGGACTGGGCTCCTGGGACCTGTGACGGCAGTGCCCCGCTGGTGGGGGCATTCTGGTGGGGGCCTTCCCCTGAGGGGCTGGGCTGGCACGGGATGGGGGGGCTCTGCCTGCTGTGGGAAGCAAGATGTAAATTCCCACAATGCAAGTGCTGCATCCAAACACCGACTCTGTCTCTGCCTGGGGGGTGGGGGTGTCACTGCTGGGCCTCACGCCCCCGCCTGCCAGCTCCTGCAGAGGAGGCTCTGGGAATGCGGAGGGGGAGGGTGCATGTGGACTCCAGCGCTGAAGACACCTGGGCAGATGCCTGCTGGTGCAGGTGCCCAGAGGGGAGGCTGGGCCCACCTGACATGGAGAGTGGATGTGCCCCCAGCTCTGCCTGTGGAACTGGGGTCCAGCCCCCCTGCTGCTACCAGCCAGGTACCCCTTGCTGCAGCCCTGCCCAGGGGACAGCAGCCCCCCCCCACTCCTGAGCAGCCTGGCACAGGGGGGAGTGCCCCACGGGGCTCCCGTCTCTCTCAGCTTCCCCTGCAGGGGAGGGGCCCTACTCTGCACGGCTGGGACTGGAGTCACGCCAGGCTCCTGCTCCTTCAGGCTCGGGGCGGGGACAGAGCAACAGGGCCACCTCCCCCATGCCCGGCCCCGGCCTAGCCCTGGTGGCTCCCATGGGGTGCCAGGGGTGTGTCCCTGGCTGGGACATGGGGGGGTGGCAGAGCACCCAGCTCCACTCCAGGCTCTTCAACGGGGGCACCTTGCTTGGCTCTGGACGGGCCCAGCCAGGCAGCCTGTCCCCTGCCACCTCTGGGTAGTGCTGACCTAGCAGCTGCATGGGCTGCCAGTGAGGAGCACATGACACAGAGCTACTCTTTCCCCCCCCCCCCCCAACCTCCCATGCCCCGGAAAGAGGCCTTGATGCCGGGCAGGGAGCGAGGGGGCACAGGCATTCTGGGCAGGCTTGGGGGCGGGGGACAGCATTGGGGGATCCCTCCGGGCCCCTGGCCCTGCCCTCCTGGAGGAGGGGAAAGCAGTGCCCAGCTGGGCTCCATGCGGGTGGAGCAGGTGGAAGAGGGGACCTGCCTGTGGGGGAGGAGGGAGGCAGCGACTCAAGGGGCCCAGCCCCCTGTTGGACCCCTGCCCAGGCAGTAGAGCACTGGCTGCCTGGCACAGCCCCCCTGCGTGGGCCATGGGGAGCAGCGGCCGTAGCTCCCCTGCATGGGGATGGGCCAGTGCACAGGGCGTCTGTGTGTGTGTGGGGGGGTCGAGCCCCACCCAGCTGTCTGGGGAACAGCAGGGCTGAGCCGTCCAGTGGCCGCTTTCCCTGGGCGGGGGGGCCCAGCGGCCTGCCCCCAGCGGCCGTTCCCCCCAGGGCCAGGCAGCAGCAGGGGCAGTGCTGACCTGCCTTGCAGCTTCTGGCTTCATTCAAAACACCAGTGAAAGGAAGGTCCCAGCCTAAGGCCTGCTCGGGTCTCTGCTCCTGGCCCTGCTGCGGCTTGTTGGCTGGTGACCCCGGGCCCGGGCCGCTCCTGCAGTGGGACACGGGGCAGCGCTGTTTTAAAGACCTTTCCTCAGCACTTCACAGCCGTGCAGGGAGGGACGGAGCAACACGAGCTCCCCTTATCTCCTGGGCAGCAGGGGCAGAGTCCCTGCACCGCTCAGCTGCCAGAGGGGCCTGCGGTGAAGATAGCCGAGGGGTTGTGGGTCGGGCGTGAGGAGCAGTAGCAAAGGTGGGGGAAGTTTAGGGCTGGGATAAAAGGGGCTGTGGGTCAGGATGGAGGGACTCCAGCTGACCTGGGGGGGAGGAGAAAAGCAGCAGGGGCTGGTCTAGAAAGGGATGGGATGGGAGACCTCCTGGGGGGGGGGGGCAGATTATCCCCCTCTGCCCCTGGGAGGGTTCATACACCTTCCTCGGCAGTGTCCGCTGCACTGAGAGATGGGACTAGCTGGGTTTTGGTTCTAAACCCAGCTGGCAATTCCTACGTCCCAGGTGCTGCCCTTCCCCTGCGTCTCAAACCCTCCCAAGCCTCTGTCCCTGAGGGGGGGGGGAGGCTGGGTGTCACGGAGTGTGGGGGGAGACAAGGCCCTGCACCCCCGGCTTCCTGCGATTAACTATGACTCTCAGCCAGCCAGTAAAGCAGAAGGTTTATTTAGACAACAGGAACACAGTCCAAGACAGGTCTTGCAGGCACAGACAACAGGACCCCCCTGTTAGGTCCATCTTGGGGTCCCAGGCCACCGCAGCCCTGTTGGGAGGGTCAGAGCCCCGTCTGGGCTCCCTCCATTACACCAGCCAGCTCCTGAAATTCTAACTCTCTCCAGCGTCTCTCAATCAGCCTCCCCCCAGCTCCTCCCCCTGCCTTTGTCCAGTTTCCCGGCAGAGGTGTCACCTGGCTCCAACCCCCTTCCTGGGTTCTCCCTCAAGACCAGTCTCCCACCCCCCAATGCAGACCGTCCCAGCCAACCTCCCCACTCAATATTCAAAGGCTACATTAAGAACAGTCCCAGTTCGTGTCACTGGGGAAACTGAGGCCCTTAGCAGGTAACCCCGCACTGCAGTGGGGCTGCCTGGCCTCTCATGCACTAATGAAAGTGAGATGGGTAGAGTTGTCATGGATCCCAGGAGCGGCGCTATGCCTCAGCATGTGAACATACTCCTGCATGAGCCCCTACAGTGAGCCAGTCCCCCTGGGGTCCCACTCCTGCCTCGGGGTACCCCATGGCCTCCTGCTTCCCCTGGGAGCTCTGCCCAGCGCGTCTAGCTGAGACAGACCCTGGTACAGCCGTGTCCCCTCCACAGGGGTTAATGCCTGGCCCCGTGTTCGCAGCCCCCTGCCCCCAGCGCTGTCACAGAACAGGGGTTAGCAGGCAGCCGCGCAGCACCAGCTCTGACGTTAGCCCAGAGCCAGGAGGGTCAAAGCACGGCCCAGCTGGTCAAGCTGCAATTCACCAGCCAACCTGGAACAAACCAGTTCTGGGCTCTCGCTGGCTTCCTTCCCTAGCCCGGTCGGTCCCAGCTGAGAGAGCCCCAAGCTTCTTCCAGAGCCTGCCCCTTCTCCTCCCAGCGCAGGCCTTTGTTCTCGAGCTGGGGGGCGAGAGCCCCAAGTCTCCTCCCTCCTCCCAGGCCTTTGTTCTGGAGCTGGGGGGGGCGAGAGCCCCAAGTCTCCTCCCTCCTCCCAGGCCTTTGTTCTCGAGCTGGGGTTTCCACTCAGCTGCTGTGGGGACTATTCAGTTGTCCCTTGTGACGAACTGGGACTGTTCTTACTGTGGTCTGTGAATGCTGACAGGGGAGTGTGGCTGGGATAGTCTGCATTGGAGGATGGGAAATGGCCCGAGGGCGCATACCTGAATGTGTAACATGAGAACCCAGGAAGGGGTTGAAGGCCAGGTAACTCCTGCGCCCGGGAAACTGAACAGAGGCTGTGGGAGGGGTCGCTGAAGGCAGAGTCTTGGGAGCTGGGAGGCAGAGATTGCTCTGACCTCCCAAGGGGGGGCTGGGATGCCTGGGACCCCCAGATGGACCTAACTGAGGGGGGGCCCTGTTGTCTGTGCCTGCAAGACCTATCTTGGACTATATTCCTGTCATCCAAATAAACCTTCTGCTTTACTGGCTGGCTGAGAGTCATGGTGAATCGCAGGAAGCCGGGGATGCAGGGCCCAGAGTCCCCCGATACTCCGCAACATCCCTCCAGATGCCTTGTTGACCTGGGTCAGTTGCAGCCAGTTTCTTAATGACTCTATTCATTCCACCCGGCCCAAGGGGTGACACGAACACACGTGTCTATCTCAGGCTGCCCTGAGAGCAGCCTTCATCCTCCTGCCCCCCCCCCCCCCCCCACTATGCACAGTAGTGGGGAAAATGAGGCAGGTGCCAGATTCATAAACATATTACAAAAAAATTCCTGCTTTGTCACACCAAGTAACCCTTGAAATGATGCGGTTCTGGTGGGACCCAACTGAGAGTGCCAATTCAGGACCAATTGCTTAAAACAGGACAGTTACAGCCCAAGGCTGGGTTTTTCCACCTCTAAGGCACCAAACCAGCCAGACAAAGACGACTTCGGTCTCACCCCACTGACTAACCACAAGTCACACAAGCAATTCCCTTAGACACTCCAGTTTCCCAGTATCACCACCAGTGCCACTCGTTATGGGGACAAATGGTTATGAAAACCAATAACCCAGTAAAAGAAAAAGTTTCTCTTGATCCCAAAGGACCAAGCCCCAGACCCAGGTCAATATACAAATCAGATCTTACCCACAAATTATGCTGTTGCCAATCCTTTAGAATCTAAAATCTACAGGTTTATTCATAAAAGGAAAAAGATAGAGATGAGAGTAAGAATTGGTTAAATGGAACCAATTACACACAGTTATGGCAAAGTTCTTGGTTCAGGCTTGTAGCAGCGACAGAACAAACTGCAGGTTCAAATCAAGTCTCTGGAACATCCCCAGCTGGGATGGGTGTAACAATGCGGTTCTGGTGGAACCCAACTGAGAGTGCCAACTCAGAACAAATTGCTCAAATAGGGCAGTTACAGCCCAAGGCTGGGGTTTTTTCACCTCTAAGGCAAACCAAACCAGCCAGACTAGGAGGACTTCGGTCTCACCCCCGGCTAACCGCAAGTCTCACAAGCAATCTCCTTAGACACTCCAGTTTCCCAGTATCACCACCAGTGCCACTCGTTATGGGGACGAAAGGTTATGAAAACCAATACCCCAGTAAAAGAAAAAGGTTCTCCTGATCCCAAAGGACCAAGCCCCAGACCCAGGTCAATATACAAATCAGATCTTACCCACAAATCACGCTGTTGCCAATCCTTTAGAATCTAAAATCTAAAGGTTTATTCATAAAAGGAAAAAGATAGAGATGAGAGCTAGAACTGGTTAAATGGAATCAATTACATACAGTAATGGCAAAGTTCTTGGTTCAGGCTTGCAGCAGCGATGGAATAAACTGCAGGTTCAAATCAAGTCTCTGGAACATCCCCAGCTGGGATGGGTCCTCAGTCCTTTGTTCAAAGCTTCAGCTTGTAGCAAAGTTCCTCCAGAGGTAAGAAGCAGGATTGAAGACAAGATGGAGATGAGGCATCAGCCTTATATAGTCCTTTCCAGGTGTAAGAACACCTTTGTTCTTACCGTGGAAAATTACAGCAAAATGGAGTCTGGAGTCACATGGGCCAGTCCCTGCATACTTTGCTGAGTTACAAGGCGTATCTGCCTTCTCTCAATGGGTCCATTGTATAGCTGATGGTCCTTAATGGGCCATCAAGCAGGCTAGGCAGAGCTAATCTCAGCTTGTCTGGGATGTCACCCAGAAGCATAGCATAAGTTTGAAATACAGACAGTATAGCGCCAATATTCCTAACTTCAACTACAAAACTGATACATACATATAGACAGCATAATCATAACCAGTAAACCATAACCTTGTCCTAGACACCCCATTTGACCCCCTTTACACAAGATCTGGGTGCCACTACAGGACCTTGGTTGCAACAATGATCTATATGGTCCCAGATTATATCAATAACGTCACACCCCCAACGCAAAATTGATGCAGGAAGGGATGTCACAAACATCACTGACTGCATCCTAAGAGCTCTCCACTCTGGACAATGCATCAGCTACAATATTTTCCTTTCCCCTTATGTGGACTATATCCATTTCATACTCCTGAAGGGCTAAACTCCAACGCAGCAACCTGGAGTTGTTGCCCTTGGCCCTGTGCAGCCAGACCAGAGGGGCATGATCACTCAACACAGTGAATGTTTTATTGTACAAATAGGGCTTAAGTTGCTTGACAGCCCAGACAATGGCATAACATTCCTTTTCAATGGGAGCGTAATTTTGCTCAGTGGGGGACAATTTCTTACTTAGCTATGCCACGGGATGTCTCT
Organism: Malaclemys terrapin pileata; assembly: GCF_027887155.1. Lineage (NCBI taxonomy): Eukaryota > Metazoa > Chordata > Testudines > Emydidae > Malaclemys > Malaclemys terrapin. The sequence continues at coordinate 1,231,501 of NC_071512.1, read as the reverse complement.
TCCCTCCTTCCCCCTCTTGCATCAGCACTGCCCCCAGCCCAATATTGGAAGCGTCTGTACATAGTAAAAAAGGCTTTTCAAAATCTGGGCTGGCCAAAACAGGCTCTTTGGCCAAAGCGCTCTTTATGCTTTGAAAACCCTGCTCACAGGCCTCCGTCCACAGCACCCGGTCTGGTTTTTCCTTTTTCGTCAGGTCTGTGATGGGAGCAACAATGTCGCTGAATCCCTGCACAAATCTCCTGTAATAGTTGGCCAGACCAATGAAGGATTGGACCTGCTTTTTAGTTCTAGGGGTTGGCCAGTTTTTAATGGCCTCTACCTTTACAGGCTCTGGGCGCAGTTGCCCATTGCCCACCCTGTGCCCCAGGTAGGTCACCTCAGCAGCTCCCATTCTGCATTTAGAAATCTTAACCGTTAGATTGGCCTCCCTGAGCCGGTGCAGCACAATCCCTATGTGGTTCAGGTGATCTTGCCACGAATTGCTGAATACAGCCAGGTCGTCTATATAGGCCCTCGCAAAAGATTCTAATCCCCGTAGGACCTCATTTATAAGTCTCATGAACGTAGCCCCTGAATTTCGCATCCCAAAGGGCAGCACTTTGAACTCATATAGGCCCGATTCCACTATGAAAGCGGATTTTCCTTGTGCCTCGGCATCTAGGGGTATTTGCCAGTACCCCTTAGTCAGGTCCAGGGTGCTTATAAACCTTGCCCCTCCCAGCGTATCCAGTAGATCCTCTATTCTGGGTGTGGGGTAAGGGTCAGGCTGGGTGATAGCATTTAGCTTCCTGTAATCCACACAAAACCTCATGGTCTTATCCTTTTTTGGCACCATCACAATGGGAGAGGCCCAGGGGCTCTGGGATCTGGTGATTATTCCCATTGTCAACATGCTCTCCACCTCTTCCTGGATCTGTCTTTGCATCTCTCCCTTGGCCCTGTAAGCTCTGCTAGGGGCTGGGCGGGGACCCACCGTCTGAATGGAGCGTGTCATCCTATCTGTGCGCCCTGGCCTATTGGAGAATGTTCGCTTATGGTGTCTTAACAGCATCAGCAGTTCCTTTCTTTGAGGGGGGGTTAAATCCTCCCCCATCTCAATGCTCTCAAGAGGCGTCTCCTCCTGGCTTTCAGCAACCATGTCAATTAAAGGTGCAGATCCTGCCTCTTCCTCAGCATAACAGATTGTGTTCACATTTACCTCCCTTGCATGGTAGGCCTTCATTCTGTTCACATGCACCGTCTGCACACTTCCCTGGACCTGGGGCTTCCTCACATCATAGGTAAACTCATTAATCCTTTCCACTACCTCCATGGGTCCAGACCAAACATCTTTCATTTTGTTCTTCCTGACAGGATTTAGCACCAACACCATGTCCCCTATTTCAAAAGCTCTCTCTTTAGCATCTCTGTCATACCAGGCTTTCTGCGTATCCTGGCTCTCTTTCAGATTCTGCTCAACCAACTTCATCATCTCCTGCAAACTCTCCTTGAATTGAGCCATATACTCGGCCACCGGCTGCTCTGCCTCCTCCACATTACCTTCCCACGAGTCACGAACCAAATCTAGGGGCCCCCGGACCTGCCTCCCATAGAGCAGTTCAAAGGGAGCAAACCCTGTAGACTCTTGGGGCACACTCCTGTATGCATACAATAGATACGGCAGCATAACATCCCAGTCATTCTGGCGTCTATCCACATACATTTTCAACATAGACTTCAGGGTTCCATTGAACCTCTCCACTAGACCATTAGTCTAGGGGTGGTAGGGAGCGGCTTTCAGGTGCTTCACCCCACATAACTCCCACAACTGTTTGAAAACCACAGACATAAAGTTAGACCCACGGTCAGACAATATTTCCTTGGGAAAACCCACTCTGCTAAAAATAGAGAACAAGGCCACTGCCACTGTCTCTGCCTCAATATTAGTCAAGGCTACAGCCTCCGGATATCTGGTAGCAAAATCTACCAACACCAGGATGTATTTCTTCCCATTTCTGGAAGGTTTTGGGAGTGGCCCCACAATATCCACAGCTACTCTGGCAAAAGCTTCCCCAATAATGGGCAGAGGCTGGAGGGGCACCTTGCTAGGCCCCCTTAACCCCTGACGCTTCTGGCACAGCTCACAGCTCCTGCAGTAATCTCTCACTGACCCCGAAAGGTGAGGCCAGTAGAAATTCTGCTCTAGCCTGTCACACGTTTTGCCTATCCCCAGATGTCCTGCAAATGTGACGTTATTGATATACTCTGGGACCATATAGATCATCGTTGCAACCAAGGTCCTGTAGTGGCACCCAGATCTTGTGTAAAGGGGGTCAAATGGGGTGTCTAAGACAAGGCTATGGTTTACTGGTTATGATTATGCTGTCTATATGTATGTATCAATTTTGTAGTTGAAGTTAGGAATATTGGCTCTATACTGTCTGTATTTCAAACTTATGCTGTGCTGCTGGGTGACATCCCAGACAACATGGTGTTAGCTCTGCCTAGCCTGCTTGATGGCCCATTAAGGACCATCAGCTATACAATGGACCCATTGAGAGAAGGCAGATACACCTTGTAACTCAGCAAAGTATGCAGGGACTAGCCCATGTGACTCCAGACTCCATTTTGCTGTAATTTTCCACGGTAAGAACAAAGGTGTTCTTACACCTGGAAAGGACTATATAAGGCTGATGCCTCATCTCCATCTTGTCTTCAATCCTGCTTCATACCTCTGGGGGAACTTTGCTACAAACTGAAGCTCTGAACAAAGGACTGAGGACCCATCCCAGCGGGGGATGTATTCCAGAGACTTGATTTGAACCTGCAGTTTATTCCATCGCTGCTGCAAGCCTGAACCAAGAACTTTGCCATTACTGTATGTAATTGATTCCATTTAACCAATTCTAACTCTCATCTCTATCTTTTTCCTTTTATGAATAAACCTTTAGATTTTAGATTCTAAAGGATTGGCAACAGCGTGATTTGTGGGTAAGATCTGATTTGTATATTGACCTGGGTCTGGGGCTTGGTCCTTTGGGATCAGGAGAACCTTTTTCTTTTACTGGGGTATTGGTTTTCATAACCATTTGTCCCCATAACGAGTGGCACTGGTGGTAGTACTGGGAAACTGGGGTGTCTAAGGAGATTGCTTGTGAGACTTGCGGTTAGCCAGTGGGGTGAGACCGAAGTCCTCCTAGTCTGGCTGGTTTGGTTTGCCTTAGAGTGCACATGACTTATGAGGAGAGGCTGAAGGAACTGGGGTTATTTAGTCTGCAGAAGAGAAGAATGAGGGGGGGATTTGATAGCTGCTTTCAACTACCTGAAAGGAGGTTTCAAAGAGGATGGAGCTCGGCTGTTCTGAGTGGTACCTGATGACAGAACAAGGAGTAATGGTCTCAAGTTGCAGTTGGGGAGGTCTAGGTTGGATATTAGGAAACACTATTTCACTAGGAGGGTGGTGAAGCACTGGAATGGGTTATCTAGGGAGGTGGTGGAATCTCCATCCTTAGACGTTTTTAAGGCCCGGCTTGACAGAGCCCTGGCTGGGATGATTTAGTTGGTGTTGGTCCTGCTTTGAGCAGGGGGTTGGACTAGATACCTCCTGAGGTCCCTTCCAGCCCTGATATTCTATGAGTCTATGTCCCCACCTGGGAGCTGTGTCCAGGTGCGTCAGACACAGACCTCGCTGCAGTGGTTCCCTGCAGCTCCCGGTTCCCAGGTTCCCTGCTACAGCCCGGCTCCTTTTCACGCAGGGCTGGAGTTCTGGCACTCAGGAAGGGGGGCTGGGGCAGGGAGCTGCCACATATCTGCCGAGCTGGGGCCTGCTGCCCACACACGACGTGCTGAGCCCTGCTGTGGCCTGCGAAGCACAATGGTTGTGCTCTGCCCGGCAGCGCCTGCATCTTGGCGTCCAGGATGGGGTGCAGCCGGGTGCCCGAGGCCTGCTCTGCGTGCGGGGGGGAGGGGACCCGGTGGCTGGCTCTGCGGGACCCTGCGCTCTAGCAATGGTCTCCCCAGGGAGACGGCCCAGGCGGCAGTGCCCAAGGGAGTGGAGGGGGCCGGTGGGCACAGAGCTTCGGGCAACCTGCAGAGCAGCCTGTGCCCCCTCCCCAGGCCTGGCTCGCCCTGGGAAGGAGCCAGGGGAGAACCAGGAGGGCCCGATCCCACCGGGCTCCCTGCCGGCACCTGGCTGGCCAGGCGCACAGGGCTGACCATGGGGTGGCTCCCGCTGGGGGACGAAGCGCTGCCCCGAGCCGGTGGAGGGAGGTGGGTGGCAGCGGCCAGGCCCTGCCATGCCTGGAGCCGCCCTTGCCAGGGCCCCAGGTCAGCTGCTGTGCCAAGTACCCGCTCTTTGGCTCCAACATCCTCTGCTGGGTGAGCCGGGCCGGGAGCTTGTGCGCACCGCGATCCCGCCAGCTGCAGCCTCCGGCCGGTCTGGCTGCACTCTGGGCTGGGGGCAGCTGCTAGAGCTGCACCGGGCTGGGCTGGGGCGGGTCGAACCCTGGCACCGGGCTGGGCTGAGCTGGGGAGGGTCGAACCCTGGCACCGGGCTGGGCTGGGGCGGGTCGAACCCTGGCACCGGGCTGGGCTGGGCTGGGGCGGGTCGAACGCTGGCACCGGGCTGGGCTGGGCTGGGCTGGGGCGGGGGGTTGGTCTGAGACGTTCGCTGTGCCCTTGGGGCCTGGGAATCGGTTCCAAGCCCCGACTGCAGGGTCTTCCCCACCAGCCCATGAATTCCAGGGCCGTGCTGGGCTCCAGGGCCCCTTCCCTGGCAGCACTGGGGTCTCTGGGGTGGGGAGAGCACTGAGGGGGACTGGTCCCTGGCTGCCTGGTGCCCATGGGCCTCAGCCCAGTCTGAGCCCCCTTTCCTCTGCCCGGCGTGCTTGGCCAGCAGCTGACCTGCACCCTGGGGTGAGTTTGCTGGGCACGTGGGGTCCTGGTGGGTGGTGGCAGGAGGTGTCTCTTGCCCTGCGCTCCCCACCGAGCAGGCAGGAGGTGCAGCTGCAGGCCTGGGTGACAGGGGCAGTGGCTGTAACCGGCGAGCTGGGGGGGGCTGTAACCCCTCGTCCTGTGGGCAGAGGCGGGATACCGGGCTAGATGGGTCCCTCAGAGCTTGCTCTGTGCTGCAGCCTTGTCAGGGAGCTGCTGGCGCCTGGGAGCGAGCCCCTTGGAGCCATCGCTGCCCCCCACTCCTCCAGTGGGGCCGCTCTCCCCTCTGAGCTGGGGGCTGCTGCCGCCCGCTCTCAGCCCTGCACCTCCCGGCGCTGGGCGCTTGTGGGTTTTGCTGCTGCTTGTCCCAGTGGCTCTTGAGGCACTTTGTGACTCTGCTGGGCAAGGGGGCACCAAGGGGGCACCAAGGGGGATAAGTGGGGTAGCTGGGACCTTGGTACCCCCTTGGCCAGGGAGCCCTAGACCTGTTCTTCTCCGGGCCCTGATCCCAGATCTCAGTGCCGAGAGGTGAGGGCAGCTGCTGGGGTGGGCAGGGAGGTCTGGGCCTGGCTCCTGGGGGGAGGGGACGGGACGTCCAGAGGGAGCTGGCAATCCTGGGTCAGGCCTCGGCTCCGAGCCAGGAGCCTGGGCCCCAGTGAGACGCTGCCTGGCTCTGATGGGTGGGAGCTGCCATTGCCCCCTCCCCACGTCTGTCTGGAGGGCAGGGCAAAGGGATCCTGTCCCACATGGGGCTGGCTGGGGTCCGAGCTGTGGGGGCTGGGGCCACCTGGCCCCCTAGTTCTGTGTCCCTCACTGAGCTGGATTCTCCCCCCCCAGCACAGCGGGACCCACCCACCAGCATATCCTGGCCAGCGGGGGCTGTGCTCAGGGCTAGGGCGATGCTGGGGAAACGGGCCAGTGAGCCCTGCTGGCAAATGGGGGATGGGGCGTAGGAGCCGGGCGGTGCCTTTATCTCCCTGCTGAGAGCTGCGCCCAGCTCTGGGGCTGCGCTTCAGAGAGGAGGTGAAGCCCTGGAGAGCCAGACAGGACTGGAGGTGGAGACGGGCTGCCAGCGAAGAGCCCGAGCGGGTTAGCTAGCCCAGGAGAGGGCTCTGTAGCCCTGTGGGCAGCTGCTCCTGCCTCCGCGCTCACATCCCCCCCCACACACAGTTCTCGGTGTCCCTGGAGCTCGCAGCTGGGGTCCTGGCCTTCGTCTTCCAGGACTGCCTCAAGCTCTTCATCAGCAGCAACGTGTGGGCCTGCCGGGGGACCTCGACCTGCAGAACCTCATCGACTTCGCTCAGGAATTCGTGAGTTGGGGGGCTGGCCCGCTGCTCCCCCGCCCGGCAGCCAGGGCTCTGGGGGTGGGGGTGGGCACTGTCCTGCGCTGAGCTCGGAATGAGTCTGGGGGCGTCTGGCTTCCCCTCATGGGGCCTTGGTGGGGTGGCCCCAGCTTGATGGGCAGCAGCGCCCCTCGCTGCCCCCTTCTATCACAGCCCTGGCGCTTGGCTCCAGCTGCTGCCTGCAGGGGCCCCCCCGGAGCCTCCTGCGCCCTGCGACTGGCCTGGGATCGCACGGGGCCGTCGCCCATTTCCCCCCCTCGTCCCGGACCCAGCCAGCTCAGGGTCCTGGATTCAGCCCCCCGGGGTCCTACCTGCCCCTCTGCACCCTGCCCAGGGTGAGCAATGGAGCAGTTCCCAGTCCTCGGCTTGCCAGGGCTCTGCCCTCTGCGCCCCCCTCCCCGGGGCTGGCAGCTGGCTGCAATTCCCTGGGCTGGGTGCCGTGTCCAGAGGAGGCGAGGTACCTGCCGGCACCTCTATGACTGGCTGGGACCCCTGCCAGCCGAGAAGGGCCATGTCCCCTCCTGCGCTCTGCCCCGGCTGGGACCCCCCGCCTCCCCCCCGCCAGCCGAGAAGAGCCATGTCCCCTCCTGCGCTCTGCCCTGGCTGGGACCCCCCACCCCGCCAGCCGAGAAGGGCCATGTCAGGTCCTGCGCTCTGCCCCGGCTGGGACCCCCCGCCTCCCCCCCGCCAGCCGAGAAGAGCCATGTCCCCTCCTGCGCTCTGCCCTGGCTGGGACCCCCCACCCCGCCAGCCGAGAAGGGCCATGTCAGGTCCTGCGCTCTGCCCTGGCTGGGACCCCCCGCCAGCCGAGAAGGGCCATGTCCCCTCCTGTGCTCTGCCCTGGCTGGGACCCCCCCCCCCGCCCCCCCCCAGCTGAGAAGGGCCATGTCTCCTCCTGTGCTCTGCCCCGGCTGGCTCGCTGGAGAGCAGTGACCCCCGGCAGGGCTGGGACCCCTAAGTCCCTGGTGTCTGAGCTCCCCTTGTGGAGGCAGTGGGGGCTCCCGGACGCCTGGGTTCGGCCCAGCTGTGCGGTCTGCGGGAGGCCCGGGACTGGGCTCGGTGGGTGGCTGCACCTCTCTTCTCCGCTCGCCCTCTCGGCTCTCCGGCGTCAGCCTGGCGCAGAACCTGGTGAGCGACGTCGAGGCCGTGAAGGCGAATTGGTGACGCTGGCGCCGAGGAGCAGTCGGGGCCATGATGCCGCCTGCGCCATCCCCACTCCAGTGCCCCTCTGTGATTTCAGCCACGGCCACCAGGTGTCACTGTGGGTCCATGGCAGGCCCCGAGCCCTGCGGCCGGCTCCCTAGGGTGCTGCCCAGGCCAGGTCTGGGTGTCCCGAGCTGTGGCACAGGGGGCAGGAGAAGCTGGCCAGCACCACGCCGCGTGAGAGGAGTGCATGGGGCTGGTTCGGGGCCTCGTGGGCTCAGCACGGCTGGGGGGCGAGGGCATGTGCTTCGGGGCCAGCTCACGGACGCAGAGCGGGTGCCCCCTGCTCCCCACAGCTTGGCTGCAGTGACAGAGCCCAGCCAGGCCTGCATGGGGCCACACCGCTGGCTGGAGATCCAGGGAAATGCCCACCCCCGGCCCCACATGTAACTGACCGTGGAGTGCCCCTGCTGCTCCTCCCCCGGGGCAGCCCCCCCCCATCGCCCCGGAGCATTTCCCTGATGATGCAAGGCTGAGGTCTGGGATGGGGCAGGGAACCACCTCCCCCCCCCCCCCACCATTAGCCCCAAGCTCTTAGGGTAAAGGAGACCCCCTCCCCCATTCCCTGGGCTCCACCCTTCTTACCTGCTGTGGAGGGGGGCTGGGGCCTGTCTCCTTTCCACTGCTCCCCCTTCCCCATATACTCAGGTTTCCCCTTCAGGTGGCGGAGCAGTTGGGCCTCCAATCTAGGGCGTCTGCTCCCCCTCCCCCCTCCCGGATCACCAGGGCTTCCGCACGATGGGACGGTGCAGCCCCAGCTCTGGCATTGCCCAGGAGCCAGCCTGGGGGCGCTGTAGGGGCAGGCGGGGGCTGGGCTGGGGGCCCTGCGCTCCCTGAGCCGGGCAGGACACTGCCCGTTTGCCTCTGCCCCCAGTGCCCTGGTGCAAGGATCATGCTGGAAAGGGGGCTCCATGGGCTGGGAGCCTCCCCCCCCAGCAGCTGTTACCATAGTAACCTTCCTCGTTTGGAGGGCAGGCTCCCTTTCTCCACAGCCACCCCCCCCCCATGAGCTCCAGCCCCCACCATGGCCCTGCTGCTTTGGGGTGTCACCCTACGCAGGGCCTGGGGCCAGGTCAGTGCTTGGGAGCAGCCGGGTTGCAGCAGGGCTGGCAGTCGAATGGCTGGGGCCAGGACAGGGCTGGGTGGAGGGCTGGGCTGAGCGGGGGGGGGAGGCCGGGCTGGGCTAGGCCAATACGGGCCAGGGGAAAGGGAGGGTTCCCAGCAGATGGTGCATCCTGCCCTGTGGAAAAAGCAAATGCAATTGTAGGTGCATTAACACAGGCAGAGCAAGTCACGGGAGGTGCTAGTACTGCTCTCCTCGGCGCTGGGGAGGCCGCAGCTGGAGAACTGTGTCCAGTCTTGGTCACCAGTGTATAGAAAGGATGTAGAGAAACTGGAACGGATCCAGAGGCGAGTGACGAAGACGATCAAAGGGCTGGAATGCAGCCATCCGAGCAAAGGCTGAAGGAATGGGTCCGTGGAGTTTGGAAAGAGGAGCTAAGGGGGGTATGAGAGCAGGCTTCAGCTACTGGAAAGGCTGCAATACAAAAGATGGAGAAAAGTTGTTCTCCTACCACCGAGGGCAGGACCAGGGGCGATGGGATCAAACCACAGCAGAGCAGCGGGACAAAGGCGCAGATGCTGAGGGGGTCGTAGAAGCTCCTTCACTGGAGGTTTTCAGAGGAGGCTGGATCTGGGTCAGACCTAACAGACCCTGCCCCGTGGCAGGGGGACCCCGGCGGTCCCTTCTGACCCCGTGGGGCGGTGCTCGGGGCTGCTGGATGCATGCTGCTGCAGTGACTGCTTCGCACCACACGAGGGCGCCCTTGACCAGCTTTTGGCCGTGCCCGGCTGCCTTGGTGCCAGCCCCAGGGTCCCCCCGCCCTCCCCAGTGCCCCTGGCAGCTGCCCCCAGAGGGGCGGGGCAGGGAGCCAGGGCAGGGAGCTGGGGGCAGAGCAGGGCTCCTGCTGCACCCCGGCCTGGGGACAGACCCCGCCAGCCCTCTCCAGCGGCGTCGATCCCTCTGCCCGCCAGCCCTTGGCACTGCCCTGGCAGGCCGCAGCCCGGCCCCTCCTGCTACCCCCTGCGCCAGGCTGGGCCCAGGCAGCCCCAGCGCAGGGCGTGAGCAGAGGGAGCCCCTCTCTGCAGAACGCCCGCCGGGCCAGGCCGGGGATTGGGGCACTGGGGGGAGGCCTGGAAAGAGAGAAGCCCCCTTTGCAAGGCGGTAACTCGCCCAGCCACAGCAAGGGCCGTGCCCTGTAGCCTGGCTCCCCACTCCCTCCCGCCATCACTGCCATGCAGGACCGCTGCCCCGCCCTGGGAGCTGCCTGGCTGGGGAGGGGCACAGGGAACATGGGGCTCTCCCACTCTCCAGCACGGGGAGCCACGTGGGGCCCTGCTGGCCCAGGCAAAGACCCACCCCGGGGCCTGGAGACTGGCCAGTGCCTATGGGGGTCCCAGAACAATGGGCTGAAGATGGGGGCTCGATCTGCCCCCAACCCCGGGCCGGACCCGCCAGCTCCAGCCCACGTGGCAGCTGCCAGAGGTCCAGGGCTGACCCGGCGTGGGGAGGGGAGCCCGTGGGCTGAGCAGGGGACATGCTCTCCTCTCTGCCCCTAGTGCTTTGTGCCTCCAGTGATCCCCAGCAGCCCGGAGCAGCCTCTGCCCCCCACCCATGGTAACCAACTGGGAGGGAGAAGAGACGCTGGGCAATGACCCAGGCTTGCCCGGCTCTCCTGGAGACCCGCTCTGGGCCATCCTGGCCCAGTCTGGCCAGCTGGACCTAGGCGGGGGCCTGGCTGGCCCTGGGCTGTCCGAGGGGCCCTGCCAGTCCCACCCAGGCACCAGCAGCCCCGTGACGCTGACAGCTCCTCTGAATGGGAGCGTACTGGGCTGGGCTGGCAGCTCGGTGGGGTGGAGCAGCAGGTCCCCCCCTCGCACTGTCTCCACCGCCCGGTCAGTCCTGGGCACCTCTGGTTGTAAGTGGCAACCCCACATCCTACCCCCGGCCCGGGCTTGGCCCCCTTCCCCGGAGCCAGCTCAGCCCTAACGCTGAAGAGGGAGCGGCAGACGGCACCATGTGCGGAGCGGAGCCGAGGCAGCACGTGCAGCCGGCTCTGGATGGCGGGCACGGCCCGGTGCCAGCTGCACGGCTAACGAGTCCAGAGCACACGGCAGCAACCGCTCTGGGGAGCTGGCACCTCACACGCTCACGTGCGTCCCCGCACACTCAGCAATGGGGAAGCAGCGAAGGGAGCCGGTCTCCTGGACATGGGCAGAGATGGGCACAAAGTGAGCGGGTGGGGGAGGCCAGGAGCCTGGGTTCTACTAGTAATGGCCATCGACTCCCGCCCGGGCACCGGCCCCATCCCCCTTTTCCGAGCGGGGAGTCGGGCTGCCTGTGGGGCAGGGACTGGGCGCGACGAGGTGGGTGAAGGCTCGGGACGGGACGGGTGCTGCTGGCCGGCGGGTCACGCTGCCCTGGGAGGGCCTGATTCCGGCTCTCCCCGCAATGCCAGGCCCGGCCCTGGGGCCCCCACCTGCCTGTGGGGCACCTGGACACATTATCTTAGCTGCAGCCTGCGCCGCTGTCTGTCCCTCGCCACTGAGCAGCCGTCCGCTCCGCCAGGGTCACCTTGGCCGCCACGCTGGCAGTGCTGGAGCCCAGCCAAGGCTGGGAGCTCCCCGTCCCCTCCCCCAGCCCCGCTACCCCCCACGCTGCGCTGGCTGGCTGGCTGCCAGCCCCCCGCAGCCGTCACATGCTGTTTGTTCTCCCTCTGCAGCTGTGATTGATGGGTTGAGGATTAGAATAAAGGACAGCTCCCCCCACGCGCCTCGCTGCCACGCTCGGCACGCGCCACCAGCCAGACGCTGCCTCCCTCGGCTTGGCCGTGGGGCCGACGGGCAGCACCGTGCCCACAGAACCCGCATGGGCAGGGGGTGCAGCGCAGGCCCCGGGGAGGCGCCAGGGTGTTGTGCTGCTGGGGGTCTGTGTTTGAGATGAGACCAGACCCAGGGGCCCAGGACTCCAGCCCGCTCCGCACGGCGCTCAGCTCGGCACCCGGGCTGGGGACCTGCCGCTCGAATCCTGCCCCACAGGGGGCTCAGCTGGGGCTTGGGGCTGGTGCAGGGCCGCTGTGCTGGGACGTGACTGCTACGTTCCGCCCCAGAGGTGGGTGCAGCGCTGCAAAAAGCAACACTGCGTCGGGCAGGGTGAGCCGGGTGCTCTAGGAATGGAAGAGCTGAGGGCTGGGAGTGCCAAGGGCTGGTGCTGTGCCCAGAGCAATCCATGGAGCTGCTCTGGCACCTGGTGAACAGGCATCTATTGACTAAACAGGAGACTAAATAAACCGGCAGCTCCCAAAAGCCCCCCCTCTCCTTCGAATCCCCCCCAAAGGCCAGAGCCCTCATCAGACCCAGCGCTTGGTGTCACGGACTCCCAGATCGGGCCCACTCTTGGCCCCATGCGGTCCGTGGGGGCAGCCCCTTTCAGTGCGACAGCCCTTCTCAGGTCCACTCTCTCTCGGGGTCAGGCCCCTCCACCTCCTGGAGCCGCACCTCTCGGAGCCCTAGCACGTCTGTCTCTGTCGTGGGCCCCCTCAGGGAGTCCCCTCGCTCTGGACCCCCGGGCCTCTACCCCCAAAGGGGTTGATGCCCCCCCTGTTCCCTAGCTCAGAGCGACTCTCAGCCAGCGTCACACAGGAGGGTTATCGAGCATCTGAACCCAGCACAAGAAACTCTCTGGGCCTCAGGCCTGGCTTCCCGCAGCCCAGCACATCCCAGTCTCTCTGCATCCAGGTGGGCTCTGCCTGCTCCCCCTCTCCAGCCCAGAGCCCCCCTGCTTCCCAGCTGGGCATCTGAGCTCACCAGCCCCAAGCCCCGCCTCTGTCCATTGTCTTCTCTCCAGGGAAACAGGGTCGACTGGGCCTCCTCTCCCCTCTTCTGTCCTCTGGCCCCTCGACTGGGCAGGTCACCGGGGTCCTCTCTTTACAGCCCATTGTCCTCCCACTGGCCAGAACCGGCAGTGGGCCGTGCCACTCTCAGCCCCATCTGTGGAGTGTCGGCGTGGGGCACTGATGGGGCGATGGCTGTGCTGCCCCTCCCCCCCAGCCTGCACTGGCTGCCCCCCCCCCCCGATGTGGGAGCACGGATTGCCAGTCCCCCCGACCCTCGGCCGGTCCCCGCGGCCCCAGCCTTCCCACAGACAGCTGCCAATGCACAAAGCACTGAGTGGGTGCCCCCCCGGGGGCAGGGCAGAGCCAGCGCGCGCTGTGAGGGTGGGGACAGGTTCAGGCTGAACCGGTGCTCAGCGAGAAGGCTCCAGCCCCAGGCGGGACCCAGCGTGTGGCGCTAAGGGGGCGTTCCTGGGGCCGCTGGCGGCTGTTCTGCCGTCCGGCCCCGCTGCAGGGAGCGTCTCTGCCCCACTGGCTCTGCTCTGCTGCTCTCTGGGGGCCCAGGCTGGACGCTGCCGTCGGGGTCACAAGTGAGAGGAGTTGGCTGGTCTCAGCTTGGTCCATGCTGGGGGCTTGGCTGCATCACCGAACGCTGAGCTGTTCGGGCAGCGCGGTGCCTGTGCTGGGATACCAGGGGGCTGGGGTGACTCTTTCAGGTGACTCAGACGATGACTCCTGGTGTCTCAGTGGCTGGGAACCCACATGCTCATCACTGGAGCAGCAGGGAGAGCGGAGCTGTCACCGGCGTCAGTCATGCCCCCGTTGGTCTGTGCCGGGAGGGGAGGCCCCGTGGCAGTTGTGGTGCTGTGAGTGCCTAGTGCTGCCTGGAGGACCCGAGTGCTCTGCTCACAGCGGGGGGGTCCTGGACCCCCAGGGCACAGGCCTGGCTCCTCTGCTCGGCGGGTGATGGCGCCAGGCTGACGCGGGTGGTGCAGGAGCTGGGGTGGCCTCGCTGCTGTCTGTGGGTGGTGCAGGGAGGGGCTGGTCAGTTTCTGGCCAGGCAGAATTGGGTGCCCAAGCCCCGGGGCATGGCAGAGACACCATGTGCCCTGGACAGTGGCACTGACCGCTTGCCACTCCCCTCTGCCTGTCCACCCTGCAGCGCCAGGCGCTGTGCCTGCCTGGGCGTTCCTGGCGGGCAGCAGGTGCCCTCGAGTCAGTGCCCAGGTCAGGGGGTCAGCCAGGCCTGCACTCAGCTGTTCTACCCAGCCTGGTGCTCAGTCCTGCCCCGCCCCCACAGCCCTTCCATGGGGCTAGAGAGCATTAGCAGCCCCCTGCTGCCCTGCCCCCCAGGCTCTCTGGGGGAGGCTGTCGAGCCCCATAGCGTGTGCAGTGCTGGTGCACAGAAGGGGAGGCTGGGTTGCTCCGTGGGGCAGGGCCCTGGGTGCCGCGCTGGGGGCTCCATCGGTGACCGGCTAACACTGTGCGTGGAGCAGGGGAGGGGGCAGGGCCGCTTGGCTCCTCTCTGGGGTTGTGTCTCGGGCTGCTTAGCCCCAGGTTGTAGGTCCCCTGGCCATGGTGCCAAGGACATGGCCCTGCTGAGTTAATGCAGGCGGCTGGTTCTGTAACGAGATGTCGCCGTGACGTGCCAGAGCCGGCTCAGTGGGGGGGAGGGGCAGCTGGACAAAGGGAAATATTGTTATGACCCCCAGGCGTGCCTCAGTTTCTCCTTGACGTTGCATTGCTATGGGGGGGGCTGAGTCCCCCGGTCTGGGCTTGGGCACGCTCACTAAGGAACTGGCTGAAACTGACCCAGATCAGCGAGGGCCAGAGCTCCAGTGAGTCCTGGGAGGTGCGGGGCTGGTGCAGGAACTGGGTGCGCTCGGCCAGGGGCTGGCGAAGGGCAGGGCCTGCAAAGGGACGGGGCTCTCGCCAGCTCGGCTTGGGGCGTTGCGCTGGCTGGCCAGGCTGGGCCGTGCTTTGACCGTCCTTTTCGGGGCTTTCCTCAGGAGTCCTGCTCTGGGCCCCCTGCCTGAGCGGCCCCGGCTCTGCCCACGCTGCCGGGCGGGGGGGAGGGTCGGTATTTACTCCAGCCAGGCAGGCCCTGCCGGCGCGGGCACTGGGTGGCTGCAGCGCCATGCACGGGCCGATGTGGTGCCTCCTGCAGCACTGCAGGACGGGGTGGGGGAGCAGCCCAGCCTGCGCCTAGCGATGCTCCAGCCCGCGGTGCGGTTATTCCTGCCCGCAGGGAGCGTTTCCGCAGCTCTTGTCAGTGCGCGGCGCCCGGGCCACGTGTCAGCGTCTCTTTTGTTCAGGAGTAAACACGCAGCTGCCTCTCCTCTGCTCAAAAGCCTCTTGGTGCAGGGGCGAGTGCTGTCAGTCGCTCTCCACACGCCACTCAGCCACTCGCCGCCTGCAAACGGCGCTGCCAGCACCACGTCCCACTCGCCGGGCTCACGGCTGCACGGCACAGGGCACCGCCGCCTGCCCCATGCTCCCCGGACGCCTCCTGCACGGAGCCCCCTTGGACAGGCCCTGGCCACCCCCCGCCCCGGGGCCCTCCCCACCCAGTGCCATTCTAGGCTAAGCAGCTGCCCCCTCCTGCGGGCGCTACTGGGGCTGCTGCTGCAGGGACAGGCCCAGCACGTGGAGTCGGAGTCCAGCTGGGGGCTGCAAAGTGCTTTGCGGTGGCTGGTCAGGGGGTTAAGGAGACGTTGCCATAACCCCCTGGCTGGCAGCGCAGTGGCCCTGGGACTAATGAATGGCAGCGTTCCTGCCTGCCGAAGCCATGGGGCGACTCTCCTGGGGCCCTGCTTGGGGTGTTGGCACGGCAGGGCGGCCATGGGCACTCGCTGGACCCCTCTCGTCACCTGCCCACCAGCCCCGAGGAGCCGCCGTCCAGGAGCGAGGGGTCCCCAACTCTGGGCGCTGCCCTGGTGGGTGACTCCCGCTGGGCCCGTCTCCCCTGGAGCCCCTGTGCCTCTGGCTCCGGGGCTGGGCACTGGACCCCAGGGGGAGCTGGAACGGGGCGAGCTCGGCCCCCCAGCCCCGAGCACTGGGGCCTGGCTGCCCCCATGTGCTGGGCTTATGATAGGTGAGCCCCCAGCCCAGCCCCACTCAGCCCAGCTGGGCCCCGTCCGGTGTGGGGAGCGGGGCTGCCCCACGCCCTATCCCTGGGGAGGAGACGGAGCCATTTCAGGGCACCCAGCGAGACAGCAGCAGGGCTGGCCAGAGAGCCTGGGGTCCTGCCCCCAGGCCTGGGCCTTCCCTGCCCACCACAGATGTGCTGGTAGCGGGTGAGCCAGGTGCCAGCCCGGCTGCAGTAATGGGCCGTGGCGGCGCCGGAGAACACCGCGGCTGAGAAACCTGCCCAGGCTGGGATGCAGCGGGCACCGAGCCACGGGCTGCCTGTGGGCCATGGCACCACTACCCCCAGCTCCTGCACCCCACACGCCCTCCCCACGCTGCCACGCCCCTCCCTCTGCCTGCCAAAGCCACGTCTCAGCCTCCTGCTGCCCCACACGTCCCCTGGCCTGGAGCCTGCATGGCGGGGCTTAGCGGGCTGCGGCCCCTGCCCATGGGGTCTGGATCTTGGAGCTGGAGACGGCTGAAGGGAGCCCGGTGCCCGGGGGAGGGGTTATCCGCTGCTGCCAGAGCCCGACTGGGCACCCTGTGGCTGCAGGGCCAGAGACCCCCCCAGGGCCTGGTCCCTTGGCCAGTGGTGCCTACGTGCAGCCCGGCGTGGTGCCCGCCCATGCAGGCCCTGAGGTCACATTTCATGTTCCTCTAAATCGTTGCTCCTGGATTTGGGTTGGCGCCGGGTCCTGCGTCAGGGAGAGCGGGCGCCTGGGGAGGGGCGGGGCGGGCGTGGTGCCCTGGGCCAGGGTGGGCAGTGGAGCCATGTGTGAGGATGTGAAGGGGGCATGGAGGGGAGGGCGTCTGGCTAGCAGAACGCGGGCTCAAGGGAGGGGTGTCCCCGCGCCCCCTCCCCCCAGGCCGTGCTGGGGAAGGGAGGGCAGTGCTGGGGTGGGCTCTGTCCCAGGGACCATCTAGGAGCCCTCCTGCCACCAGTCTATCCCTGCTGCAGAGGTAAGCCGGGTGTCACGTACTTCTGCACCAGATCTGGCCTGCCACAGGGCTGGTTTACACACCAGCTGCGTTCACCACGAGGCCCCAGGTCTGGCTGAGATGAGCTTAGTCGAGGGATGTTACGCTCCCCGAGTATGGTACAGCTCGGCGTCCCAGCCCCTCGCCCCTTTCCGCTCTGCATTCTTGACAGGGGCCGGATTTACACGCATGCCGGCTTGGACGCTCCCTACGGATCAGTCTGTTCAGTGTCTCTGAATCACGCTGGGTTTCTGGGTACGCGACCCGGGTGTGTAACGTGGGCATCGGGCTGGTGTCTTCTTCTTCTGCAGCTGTAGAGCCTGCCCCAGTGATTGACAAACTGTGGGTGTCGACAGGTCCTGTTGAACTCTTCACTGTCAGTGTCCATCACACCTGATCTGGGCGCTGAATTCTTTGTACAACAGCTGGCGTTATCCATCCTTTGTCTCTGGCCAATTGGACAGGAACACGGTCCCCAGGCTCTGAGTGATGTTGGAACAATCCGCAGCATGGCCAGACGTGAAGAGAGCAGCTCCTCGTGCCTTGTGAACCAGTTGGGCTGCTCTCTTCACGTCTGGCCATGCTGGGGATTGTTCCAACTTTGGAAAGGAACCTGTTGCTCTGAGTTGTCTTCCCATCAGGAGTTGTGTGGGCCTGTCTGCAGGAGCTGCTACTGGTGTTGATCTGTAACTCAGAAGAGCAAGGAATGGATTTTCCCCTCCTGTGGGATTTTCTTGGCTGCCTGTACAGCTCTCTCAGCCTCTCCGTGTGCTTGGGAGTAATGTGGGCTGCTCGTAATAAGATCAAAGTCATTTTTTCTGCAGAACGACTTAAATTCTGCTGCAGTGAGATGGGGTCCGTCGTCCATCACTGGTTGTTCTGGAATACGGAAATGAGCAACAGTGCACTGCGATTGTTCTGTTTCTCAAGTACATGACTTCTCTAGACCTGGAACCAGTCCGCAGTGACCAGGGAACGCTGGCCCCTGAATTCACATAAATCTGCAGCTTGTTCCTGCCAATGTCTGTCCACTGTCCACTTCAGCGTGGTCCCATATCGTCAAATCCTCGGTCGAGTTCTTCCACCGTTCTCACGAGGCCCCTCCTGGCGGCCACGCTGTGGCTGAGAAGGTTGTTGGGCTTTGATCCTTTGATCACATGAACTATGAATGTAAAGCATTTGCCTTTGTAAAGTGTTTCTGCGGAG
The DNA here is from genome assembly GCF_027887155.1 of Malaclemys terrapin pileata. Classification (NCBI taxonomy): domain Eukaryota; kingdom Metazoa; phylum Chordata; order Testudines; family Emydidae; genus Malaclemys; species Malaclemys terrapin. Next base: position 1,213,839 of record NC_071512.1, on the reverse strand, counting down.
AACTGGCCCTTGCAGGTCAGAGGAACTCCAGGGCTAGTGACTTCTGTTCTGGGAGGGGTTCAAGGGGATTGTGAATCCCTGAGTCAATAGTCCAGCTCTGAATACTCAGTTTCGCTGTCCAGGCAGGCTCTGGGTCATCACAAGTGAGTGAGAAATTCCATAAATAATGGCTCTCGATTGTCTGTAATAGGAGTCCATCCCTCAGTGCTTTGGGGTGACAAACCGCTGCCAAAGTCCCTATTTTGTGCATTTATTACACGGTGTGTCTCTGGCTGGACATCCATCATCCCTTGGGATATGACTTTTTCCGCACCTTGTCACTCTCAGCCTGGGAGATCTCTCTCCTTGCCTCAGGGGTTTTCTGACAATGACTTTTAACTCTCAAGTACCTGTTTATAGCTTCAAGCTGGTTTCAGGTTTTTCAGGTTGCTCCTGCCTTTTGTTCTGGAGTGTGACTAATTCTGGGCGCTTTGCTCTCTGGATAGCTGTGGCTAGGGTTAAATCTCTCTTCAACTGTAGCTGCTGGGAAAGGTTTATCTGTTAACCCAATAACCAACATCTCTATTTTTGTGTTTTGCGTCCCCAGACCCATAGTTTTTCAGCCAATGCATGCAGAGCTCTTATAAAACATTCAACATTCCCCCTCGTTCTTGGATTCTCTGCTGCAAACATGCTCTTTGGTAAAGCCCAATCTCTGGGGTATAAAGTAGGCATCAAACATAACCAGAACCCTTTCATAGTCCTCTTTGTGACTGGCTTCAGAAAAGTCAAAGGTGCTAAAGATATGCTTCGCCTGCTTCCCCATAGCATCAATTACGGATGATACCTGTATATCTCCAGTGTCTCGGTGGAGTTTGTTTGCAGTTTGAAATCTTGCAAAATCCCATGAGGGCAGGTCAGTGCTGAAGTTCTCTGGGGTTTTGACGAGACCCATCAGCCACTCTGGCTTTGTTCTTTCTGTCTCTCGACTCTGTGTCATGTTCTGGTCTGGCCTGGTCACCGAGCTCACCCACACCCGCTGTATTCATCACAAGGGCCTTCCATGCTCCCCCAGTAGGGCCGAGGATGGTTTAAAGAAGGTATTTCTCACAGTGCCCCCTAGTGGTGGAGCAGGATGAAACAGCTTAGCATTGCATTATGGGGTGTCCCGGGGTTCCCTGTCCTCCCCCACACCACAGACAGGCCCCCGGCCTTGTTCTTCTCCCTGGTTAATTTCACCTGCTAAAAGGAATCAGCCTGCTTTCTCCCTTGATGTAACTAGTCTGAACGGCCGGGGGCAGGGGTGGGCAGGGGGCTCGGAGCACTCGCACTCGGCTCTCTCCCAGGGCGCGGGCTGCAGGTGGCCCCTGAGCTGGCAGGGAATCAGAGGGGCAGAGCGGGCAGTGCTGCCTCTGCCCAGAGCTGTGGGGAGGATGGGAGTAGGTGCATGGGCAGCACTGTCTGGCACGGCTGGGGCAGGAGGGGAGCCCCCCTTCGGTGAGTATGCTGTGACCGGAGCTGCACCGGCACCGGGCCAAGGCCTGGGGAGCACTGTCCTCTGCCGGCTCCCGCACAGCCCGAGGGCCTGGCCCTGCAGACGGAGCCAGCTCCCAGGGCGGGCTGCAAGCTGGGTCTGGCGTCTGACCGAGGGCCCAAAGCATCGTGGCATCCTGCCGCCTCTCCAGGTGCCAACCCTGCCCACTGAGCATCGTTAGACTGTAATTAGCCAGCAGCAATTCCCAGCCCCTGCCCGTTCGGAGCTGATTGTGCTTCCCCACGAGGCAGCTCAGGGCTGGCGCCACTGGCAGAACCTGACACTCGCTGGCGCCTAACGTCTGCACTGGGACGTGAACCCAGGACGAACGCCCAGTCGGCCCCCCCGGGTCAGGGGAGCACCAGGCCCAGGGCGAACGCCCAGCCGGCCCCCCCGGGTCAGGGGAGCGCCAGGCCCAGGGCGAACGCCCAGCCGGCCCCCCGGGTCAGGGGAGCGCCAGGCCCAGGGCCAACGCCCAGCCGGCCCCCCCGGGTCAGGGGAGCGCCAGGCCCAGGGCGAACGCCCAGCTGGCCCCCCCGGGTCAGGGGAGCGCCAGGCCCAGGGCGAACGCCCAGCCGGCCCCCCCGGGTCAGGAGAGCGCCAGGCCCAGGGCGAACGCCCAGCCGGCCCCCCGGGTCAGGGGAGCGCCAGGCCCAGGGCGAACGCCCAGCCGGCTCCCCGCACCCCTAGGGCTGGAATCCGGGTGCCAGGACCCTGGGGTGTGAATTCTGCAGCACTTGCAGGCTGGGACCCCAGTAGGTCTGTACCCAACGGGCCACAGCAGGCTCTGGGTGATTAGAACAGTGCATGGGATGTAGCAGGCGAGGGGGGGGAGGGGGGCGTGTGCGGTGGTTGCATGGGGGGGGACATGCCCAGAGTCCACGGGGGTCACTGCCACACAGTCTCCCCATCCCTCAGACCCTCCCCGCCCAGTGCTGCCTCCTGTGGTGTCAAAGTCGGACCTCCCCTGCGACGCTTTCCCCCCGCGGCACCGTGCCCAGCCTGCTGTGGCACCAGCACGGTGGGGCGGCCCCCCAGGCTGCTCTGCCTCTCACAGCTCCCCCCTCGCTGGAGCTCCTGGGGCTGTGGGCTCCCCACACATGCTGCTCCCCCTCTGCAGCAAGCTCCATGGCCCCCCCAGCAAGGAAAGAGCCCCTCCCCCTTTATCCTGGGCTGCAGCAGTCCCCAGCTCTGCCACAGATTCCCTGGAGACCCTGGGCAAGTCCCTCGGCCTCCCTGGGCCCCAGCTGGGAGCCAGGGTTCGTTCGGTACCGCAGGCAAGGCCCTCGGCTCCCCCGGTGCGGGGCCGGGGAGGGACTGTGTGTAGACACTCATCGGGATTGAAAGGGCAGCACTGCACTGGGGCAGCGCGGCCGAGCGGTTCCCCTCAGGCTTGGGGGCCCTCGTGCCCGGCTCCTTTGCAGGCTGGGTGGCTGCTTGGTGCCCCTGAACTCCTCCCCCGCCACTCTCCACCTGCCCCAACCCCCTCCCCCCCCCCCCATCAGCCCTGCGCTCCGGACGGCCTCTGTGCTTAGCTGTAATGAGATTTCTGCTTGGCTGGCCACAGAGAAAATCCGAGGCACCCAGCCCCCAGCACCTGCAAACCCGGCCCTCAGCACCTGCAAACCCGGCCCCCAGCACCTGCAAACCCGGCCCTCAGCACCTGCAAACCCGGCTCCCAGCACCTGCAAACCCAGCCCTCAGCACCTGCAAACCCGGCCCCCAGCACCTGCAAACCCGGCCCTCAGCACCTGCAAACCCAGCCCCCAGCACCTGCAAACCCAGCCCTCAGCACCTGCAAACCCAGCCCCCAGCACCTGCAAACCCAGCCCCCAGCACAAGTCCGGCCCCCAGCCCCTTCTACGCGCCCAGCACCCGGCCCCTGCCATGTGTCTGGTCCCTGGCACCTGCCACGCCCCAGCACCTGCAAACCCAGCCCCTGGCACAAGTCCGGCCCCCCAACCCCCGCCATGTGCCCAGCCCCCAGCCTCTTCTACGCACCCAGCACCCAGCCCCTGCCGCGCGCCCAGCTCCCGGCCCCTGCCATGTGTCCGGTCCCTGGCCCCTGCCACGCCCTCAGCACCTGCAAACCCAGCCCCCAGCACCTGCAAACCCAGCCCCCAGCACCTGCAAACCCAGCCCCCAGCACAAGTCCGGCCCCCAGCCCCTTCTACGCGCCCAGCACCCGGCCCCTGCCATGTGTCTGGTCCCTGGCACCTGCCACGCCCCCAGCACCTGCAAACCCAGCCCCCGGCACAAGTCCGGCCCCCCAACCCCCGCCATGTGCCCAGCCCCCAGCCTCTTCTACGCACCCAGCACCCAGCCCCTGCCGCGCGCCCAGCTCCCGGCCCCTGCCATGTGTCCGGTCCCTGGCACCTGCCACGCCCTCAGCACCTGCAAACCCAGCCCCCAGCACAAGTCCGGCCCCCAGCCCCCGCCACGTGCCCGGCCCCCGGCCCCCAGCCCCTGCCATGCATCTGGCCCCCACCCTGCGCCTGGCTCCTGCCACACACCCGGCCCCCAGCCCCTGCTACGCACCCGGCCCCTGCCATGTGTCGGGTCCCTGGCACCTGCCACGCATCCCAGGTGCAAAGCGGCCAGCGTGGCACAGCTGGGCTGCTGGGCTGGGGGTTAGGGGCTGGTGAAGACCTGAGCTGCAGGCCCATGTGGCACCAGTTTAGCTTCAGGTGTGGACGTGGCTGGCGCTGCCCGTGTGGACGTGCCAGTCGGTGTCAGCGGGGGAGGACTCTGTGGTTGTTGTGTGCCTGGTGGCAGTGCCCAGGAGCCCCAGGGCCAATGGGGAGAGTCCTGCCCGCTCTGGGCTTAGCCCCTGGGCGTCCCCCGCACCCTATGGTGGCAGGAAGACCTGGCCTGCGCCATGCCCTGTTCTGCATGCCTGGCGCCAGCCCGGCTCTGGGCTCCCCGTGCAGCGGGACAGGGGGAGATGCCGATCTGATGGCCGGCTGCCAAGGCCTGTGCTGCAAAGCATTCTGGGACACAGCCTCGCCACGCAGCATCCAGATGGCTGGGACGTGTCAGCAGGAACGAGCGAGAGACGACGCCAACGCACCGCTCGCTGCGCTGGCTCTGGGGCTGGCGTCCTCCCCGGCCCCAGTCAACGCCCCGCAGCGCGTGGGGCTCCTGCTCCCGGCATCCCCCGGCTCTGGCCCCTGGTTCCCAGCCCGAGAACAGCGACGGGTGCTTCGCCCGGCACAGGGCCCGCGCGTGCAGCGCCTCCCCCAGCCTGACGGGATTGAATCATTTCATCCACTTCATGGCATTAGCCCGATTTCTGCACTTCTCACTGTCCCAACCTCCCTCGGCTGCATTCCCCAGAACCCCAGGCACAGCCAGGGCGTTTCCGATGCCCAGTGAGGAGGCCACGTCCCGAGGCTGTGCCAGGCTGGGCCTGCAGGCCACTCCAGCCCTGTAAGTCACCTCCACTAGGCCGGACAAATACCCTGTGCCACAGCGGGGCATGGGGGGCAGAGGTGAGCACGTGTGTGCCTCCCTGCTCCCTCATACACGAGCCTGGTTCACCCCTGTGTGATGAGGTACCCAGGATTATCCAGCCCTTTCTTGCAGTCTTGGTCGTTGTCTCAATGCCAAGGAATCCTGCAGCAGGGAGTTCCCTGGGTCTGAAGCATTGCCTTTCACTGGTTCTACAGCTCAGCCAGCCAGCCCCCAGGGGCCCTGCTGTTTGTACCGTGGGGCAGTGGGGCAAGGCGCTCTGAGCGGGTCCCCCTGGCCCCCGGACTCTTGTTCCATCCTTCCAGCCATGCCCAGCTCTCGCCTTTCCTTCCACGCTTCAGATCTCATGTCGCCAGCGCACCTGGCAGATAACTTCCCATCTGAGCCCTCCCTGCCAATGCCTGTCTGGGGGGAGGAGCCTTGGGGACTGTCCCACACCCCATCCACACAGCAAACCTTGTCCTGGGTGCAGCCCATTGGAGCCTCTCCCCAGCACAGAGGAGAATTAAATCCGAAATTCCAGCCTGTCTTCCTGGAGCCCCCGGTGCAGCATGCGCCAGGTCTGAGCAGCCGGCCTGGGTTGTGTGGTGGGGGTTTCACCTCCCCTTGACGCACCTGTGCCAGCCCCTGGTGGGGGACAGGACACTTGGCATGGGGGGCTCACAGTCTGAACGGCTGATGCCAAGGCAGGGGGGACATGGGAGCTGGCAGTCCTCTCCAGAGTGTGCGGCTGCTCCCTGGCTCCTGCCCCCGGGGCACAGGCTGCACCAGGGCCCTGTCCAGCTGATGGTGCTGGGGGGACTGCAGGGGGCACATGGTCAGGGGCGAGGGGCTGGGCTGGTTCAGCCAGGCAGCTGTGCGAGACCAGGCGTCCATCATCGCAGGTCTGCATGTCCATCTGCCTCTGCCACACCCTGACAAGCCAGGCCCCACCCTCCTCCCACCTGCCTGCAGCAGGGCTCCTGGTGGCCCCCAGCCCCTCCCGGCCTGCAGTGTGGGCAGCTCCGTGTGTGTGCCAGGGCAGCTGTGGTACCAGCCCAGTGGCTGGACAGAGCCCTGCCAAGAACTGCTAATGCCACGGGGAGAACGTGTCCTCTGTGCCCGCCCAAGCGCTCTGAGCGGGTCCCTCTGGCCCCCGGGCCCCGGGAAGGAGAATCTGAGCTAGATTCCTGCTCTCCCCTGGAAGGGTCTAGTCCTGGCCGAGGCCCTTGCGCGTCGAACAAGGATGGGACCCATCAAAGCGAGACATCTCAGTCCCCGTTCATTCCCCCTGCCCGGCGCTTCACAGCCCGTTAATCCGCCTCCCGCCTCCCCCTCCGTCCCAATCCAATTTCATTCACACAAAGGCTGCAACATGCGGCTTAGCCCTGCGCTGCAATCGCTCTGGAGAAAAGAATTAATTTTTAATTCCATCTTAATTACTCCCAGCAATAATCCCTGGACAGCCCACCGCGGTCAGCTGCGCTCGTGACATCACCACGCGGGGCTGCTGCCGCGGTCACATGATGAACGCCCTTGTCAGCTGATTATCTGGGTGATCAATCACAGGCACTGATTGTGCTGAGGGTCCTGGGAGGGCGCTGAGCCCATCGATCAGTGCGCTGGACTGTGCATGCGGTTCCCACTTTCCCCATTTAGTCCGTCGTCATTTCAGCACAAAGAATTGCGCAAGTGAAACGCCAGCAGCCCTGCCAGCCCAGCCCGGGGCTTTTTGGAGGGCGTGGGGACTGGGGCCAGTATGGAGCAGCCCCCCGTATCCAAGCCCTGGCTCCTCATTACACACAGCTGTACGGGTGCCCAAAGTCCTGACCTACACCGCCTTGCTATAGCAGCCTTGAGCAGAGCAGCCCAGTGCCTTGGGTGGTGACCTACTATTTCTAGCTATCACAGCATAAAGGTGCTTAATTGCTCCTTCCATTCACCCTGATTGAAGGCGGCTCAGCACAGCCAGCAGCTTTAGCCAGGTCTGTGACTGGCTTGTTGGCAGCCATTAGCCCCTTACAGGTTAACAATATTGCACAACCCCCACCCCGCCCCGCCCCCTCCCCTGCCTGGTGCAGACTGAGCCGTCTGCAGTGGGACAAGACTGGTCATTCATACCAAGGATGGGGCTCTGGGGCCAGGCCCCTGGCATGGAGGCACTACACTTGCCCAGGATCAGGCCCCTTTGCCAAAGCAATCTGACCTTTGCCCTCTAACCATCAGCAGCCAGGGGTCCTTCCAGCCTCTCCCTAGAGCGAGCCCCTCCCCCGCCGGCCCAGCTGCTCACAGAGACACTGTCCTGGGACTGTCCTATGAGCGCAGCCCCACGTCGTGTGGGGGAGCCAGCGCCCCTTGTTCCAGGCCCCAGCGATTCACCCGCCCGCAGCCCAGCAGCTCCAGGACTGCGTGTGCCCGTCAGCTTCCCACCATCCCAGCCAGGGGGCTGCAGCCTAGGGACGCTGTGCTGAACTGGGGGGGTTTCTTGTTGTTTTCAATGGTTTGCATGCAGAGGGGATGGGACTCAGTTTCCCTGGGTGTTATTGGTTTAACCAGGCGGTGGGAGAGGGAGGTTGTTGTTACAGAGGGCCAGCGACCGGCCTGGAGAATGGACACTCCAGCGGCTGGTGACCGGGAGGCTCAGCGCAGGAGTTGCAGCCGGTTCTGGCCAGTGGGAGGACAATGGGCTGTGGAGAGAGGACCCCGGTGACCTGACCAGCCGGTTCCAGCCAGAGGGAGGAGAGGCAGAGAGGAGAGGAGACCAGGCGGCTTGTTTACCTGGGACACAAGACAAAGGACAGAGGTGGGACTTGGGGGCTGGTGATATCAGATGCCCAGCTGCAGTAGGGTCTATGTAGTGCCCGGCATGATGGGGCCCCAATCTGTGTCGGGGTCTGGCCAGCATCTGGCATGACAGGGCTGTGATCTGCATTGGGGTCTGGGCAGTGCCCGGCGCGACAGGGCTGTGATTTGCGTTGGGTCTGGGCAGCGCCTGGCGCAATGGGGCCCTGATCTTGGGCGGGGTCTGGGCAGCGCCCGGCGGGACGGGGCCCTGATCCAGTTGGGGCTCTGGGCGGCGCCCGGCGGGACGGGGCCCTGATCCGGTTGGGGCTCTGGGCGGCGCCCGGCGGGACGGGGCCCTGATCCGGTTGGGGCTCTGGGCGGCGCCCGGCGGGACGGGGCCCTGATCCGGTTGGGGCTCTGGGCGGCGCCCGGCGGGACGGGGCCCTGATCCGGTTGGGGCTCTGGGCGGCGCCCGGCGGGACGGGGCCCTGATCCGGTTGGGGCTCTGGGCGGCGCCCGGCGGGACGGGGCCCTGATCCGGTTGGGGCTCTGGGCGGCGCCCGGCGGGACGGGGCCCTGATCCGGTTGGGGCTCTGGGCGGCGCCCGGCGGGACGGGGCCCTGATCCGGTTGGGCTCTGGGCGGCGCCCGGCGGGACGGGGCCCTGATCCGGTTGGGGCTCTGGGCGGCGCCCGGCGGGACGGGGCCCTGATCCGGTTGGGGCTCTGGGCGGCGCCCGGCGGGACGGGGCCCTGATCCGGTTGGGGCTCTGGGCGGCGCCCGGCGGGACGGGGCCCTGATCCGGTTGGGGCTCTGGGCGGCGCCCGGCGGGACGGGGCCCTGATCCGGTTGGGGCTCTGGGCGGCGCCCGGCGGGACGGGGCCCTGATCCGGTTGGGGCTCTGGGCGGCGCCCGGCGGGACGGGGCCCTGATCCGGTTGGGGCTCTGGGCGGCGCCCGGCGGGACGGGGCCCTGATCCGGTTGGGGCTCTGGGCGGCGCCCGGCGGGACGGGGCCCTGATCCGGTTGGGGCTCTGGGCGGCGCCCGGCGGGACGGGGCCCTGATCCGGTTGGGGCTCTGGGCGGCGCCCGGCGGGACGGGGCCCTGATCCGGTTGGGGCTCTGGGCGGCGCCCGGCGGGACGGGGCCCTGATCCGGTTGGGGCTCTGGGCGGCGCCCGGCGGGACGGGGCCCTGATCCGGTTGGGGCTCTGGGCGGCGCCCGGCGGGACGGGGCCCTGATCCGGTTGGGGCTCTGGGCGGCGCCCGGCGGGACGGGGCCCTGATCCGGTTGGGGCTCTGGGCGGCGCCCGGCGGGACGGGGCCCTGATCCGGTTGGGGCTCTGGGCGGCGCCCGGCGGGACGGGGCCCTGATCCGGTTGGGGCTCTGGGCGGCGCCCGGCGGGACGGGGCCCTGATCCGGTTGGGGCTCTGGGCGGCGCCCGGCGGGACGGGGCCCTGATCCGGTTGGGGCTCTGGGCGGCGCCCGGCGGGACGGGGCCCTGATCCGGTTGGGCTCTGGGCGGCGCCCGGCGGGACGGGGCCCTGATCCGGTTGGGGCTCTGGGCGGCGCCCGGCGGGACGGGGCCCTGATCCGGTTGGGGCTCTGGGCGGCGCCCGGCGGGACGGGGCGCTGATCCGGTTGGGGCTCTGGGCGGCGCCCGGCGGGACGGGGCCCTGATCCGGTTGGGGCTCTGGGCGGCGCCCGGCGGGACGGGGCCCTGATCCGGTTGGGGCTCTGGGCGGCGCCCGGCGGGACGGGGCCCTGATCCGGTTGGGGCTCTGGGCGGCGCCCGGCGGGACGGGGCCCTGATCCGGTTGGGGCTCTGGGCGGCGCCCGGCGGGACGGGGCCCTGATCCGGTTGGGCTCTGGGCGGCGCCCGGCGGGACGGGGCCCTGATCCGGTTGGGGCTCTGGCGCTGCCAGGATACACTAGCTAAGCGCTAACACCAGCTCGCAGCGTGTGGCGCTTTGCCGGCCTCAGGAGGGATCAGGCAGCTCTCGGTGCTGGGTGGTGAGAACATCCAGGCTGACACAGCGCGAGGATCAGACTAATCCGGGCTTTAAGCCTGCTGCTGCGCGGCGCGCCTGGCGCTGCCTGGGGCGGGGGCTACTCCAGGCCTTGGGCCTCCGTCTGCCGGCCCCGTTCGCAGACGGCCCCCGGCCGACCCCTTCTTCCTCTGCCCCGGTGCACAGTGGTGGGGCGGGGGTGGGCTCAGCCATGGCGCTCCATGGTGAGGTCATGGCGAGTCTCAGGGTCTCGTTCAGCCCAGGACCTGGGGTCCCCCTGGGCCGGTGGAGGTGGAAGGGGGCAAAGAGCCCAGGCGAGGAGCCAGCGCCCGCTTGCTAAGGCCAGGGAGCAGCAGGGCAGGCGGCCGGGCGAGGACCCGCGGAGAGGAACCGAGCCCTGCGCCGTGAGGGCCGAAGCCAGGCCTGGGGGCTGCTCTGGGCCCGGGGGCATTTGTGGGTATTGAGGGCCCATGGCTGGTGCCCCTGGGAGGGGGAGGTGCCCCCGCGCCGTCCCGCCTAGAGGCAATGCTACACGGGCCCTTCTCCCCCACAGCCCGTGGGCAGGCCGGGAGCTCAGCGCGGGCCCTGCCCTGGGAGGGGCCTGACAGCACTGAGCTGCTCTCCGGTTCCTGCGCCTCCTGCCAAGGCAGAGCGCCCCCGGCCGGGTGTGCCCAGCGCTGGCAGGAGCCTGGCAGTGCCCGTGGGGCCCTGTGCCAGCTGCTGCAGGAGTGGAGCCAGCTCCCCCTCCCCTGCGGCTCCGCAGCAAGAGGGAGAGGGAGCGAAATTGAAAGTGATCTCCCCAATCTGTATTAATTAGGCTCTATTAACTCGTCAGCATGCCGGCTGTGCCACGAGCCAGCGCGGGGCTGCAGGGCACAGCGAGCGGGGTGGGCACAATGCTGCGCTGGCTGGGTGACGTGGCCCCTCGGAAAGCACCCCCGGCCCCCCCCCGGGCCTGGTGTTGCGGCGTGCCGGGGTTGGCAGCTCCCCCTCCCCGGTCCCCTCTCCCTCCCATCAGGGACACAGAGCTTGAGGAAAAGCTGGGGGCCGTGAGGGTGAGCAGCCAGTGAGCCTGGCACAGAGGTTGGGGGGGCAGAAGCTGCTCCTTGGGGCTGCGGGGTGGTGCTGGTCAGAGCCTGGGCCAGGGGCTGTGTAGACCAGGGAGCAGGAGGGGCCGCTTGGCCCTTTCTGCCCAAGTGGGCGCTGGCGCTTGGCAGGGGTGGAGAGGGGCCTGCCCAGACAGCTGCGATTCCCCCTCCCCCCTTCCCTCCCAGCGCTGCACTTGGAGCCCTTGTGCCCAGGCTGAGCCAGACACGGGCACCACCCATCCCTGTGCCTGCTCTGCTCTTGGGGAGCCGGGGGCCCCTCTGCTCCCCATCCTCTCCCCCGCACCCGAGTGGCCACTTGTTCCCCAGCCCGGTGCCGCCACCCTGCCTGGCAACTAGCAAACGCTCCCAAGGCGCCAGCTCCATCCTCTGCAACCCTGAGCGCCTGGTGGGGTCTGGGCAGTGCCGCCGAGGGGAGGTAGTGCCATGGGGAGTCAGCCAGCCCCTAGAGAGGAAAGGCCCCATGTCCCATTCCCTGCCCCCTGAGCCAGCCAGCACCTGCCTTGGGGCCAGTTCAGAGCCTGGGCACCCTAGAAGGGAAAAGCCCTGTCCCGTTCCCCCCCCTCAGAGCCAGCCAGCCCCCCATGCTGGGGCTGGATCAAAGCCCGTTCCCCAGCCCCTGAGCCAGCCCGTCCCCGCCCTGGTGCCAAGGCCAGGCTGTGTGATTCCTGCTCAGCACCAGAGCCAGAGCGGGGGCTGCTCTGGGGCAGGGTCTGCGGGCAGAGGGCAGGGCGGGGGCCTGGCTCAGAGGGACAGGAAGGTCCTAGGGGCCCTGCGGAGGGCAGTGAGGGATCGGTGCCAGTGCCTGGTGCCAGCCCAGTGGCTGGGATGTCTCGGGGGGGGGGGGGGGGGCTATTCCAGGGGCAAGCAGCATCCCAGCTCCCCAGCCCGGCCCCAGGCCAGCGGGTGGGTTTTTGCTGGTATTGGAATCACAGCAGCAGAAGCTGGCGCTGGAACCCGTCCCTGGAGGAGAGAAAATAACAACAGCGCAGGGAGCAGATGGAGTGTGCAAAGCACCGGCCCCTCGTGCCAGCGTCGCTCTGCAGGGCCCTGCCAGCTCAGGGCACGTGCGCGTGCAGGGCTGAGTGTGCGCAGGGCTGTGTGCTCTCCCCAGCAGGGCTGGGGCCACCTCCCATCGGGCTCTCTCTGGGCTGTGAGGAAATGGGACGTGGATTCTAAGAGGCTTCACCCCCCCCCCAGCTTTGCCCATATGAGCCAGGCGTGCCCCCGAGGGGCAGGGCCCTGAGCAGGAACGGGATGTCCGGGCACTGGCACCCAATGGAGAGCAAGTGGGCTGGGGAAGCAGGACCATCCCACCCCCCTTGGTGCCCCCATTATCCCACTAGGGCGGCTCCGTGGGCAGGGAGTGGGAGGGGAGGGGGGCACGGGCCAGGTCCCCCTTTGTCACTAAAGCCAAGCAGGAGGGAAGCATGGTGGAGGGGCCCTGAGAGCCAGCAGGCAAAGTCCCCAAAATGCTCCTGCAGATGAGTGAGGGTACGTGTGTGTGCACCTGGTGCAACCCGGCACCCACGTGCACTGCTTGTGGGCCTAGCCATGTGCGTGTACATGCGTGTGGGTGCGCACAGGCATGGCCACATGTTCACACCTGTGCTCACGCCTGCCTGCACCCCACCCTGCCGGGCTCGCCCGCCCCCCAGGGCTGTCCTGGCCTCTCCAGGAATGACAGATCATGTCGTGTGATGAAACCTCCAGGAATACAGCCAACCCAAACGGGCAGCTGTCTCCCTGGCACCCCGGCTCCTGAATCCCAGCCACGCACGCCCGGCGTGCTGCCCACAGCGACCAGGCAGCCACCAGACTCCCCCCCGGCCCCCGGGCCTGAAGGCCCTGTGCAGCTTTCCTACGCCTGTGCATCCCCGGGGGTTGGCGAGGGGGCACCACAGGGCCAGGGCAGAGGCGAACTCTGCTGGGGGAGGGGCTGGGGAGGGTAGAGCCCCCCTGCCCCACGGAGCAGGGGGCTCTGGGTCATTTCCCCTGAGGGAAGGTGGGTCTGCCCTCCCTGGCCTGGTCTCCAGCCCCTTGACTGGCCCTTTCCATCCAGGCTAGACGCAGAGGGAGCGAGCCGGGGGCCAGGGTCAGGCTGGTTGTGGCTGGCTGCACCGCCTGGGACCCTCACTGTGCGGACCCCTGGGCCTGGCGCCCCCAAACGCAGCAGGGGGGCCACTGGCAGACAGTATCCAATGCTCCCAGGGCCTGGCAGGGCCCCCGGGCATCGTGGCAGGGTGGGGAGGGGCACTGCATGCCGGGCCGGTGGGTGCTGCAGGCTCGTCTGGGGCACGGCGGGTTTGCCAGATCAGGGCTAGGCTGCAGCCGTTGGCTGCTGGGCCGGGAGAGGCTGGTGAATGGCGCATGGGCTGGGGAGCTGGAAGCAGCTTTGTCTCGTGCCAGCCTGTCAAACGCTGCATGTGCTGGGCACCCCAGCCGCCGTGCCCGGCGCCCCTGGCTGCCAGGCATGTGCCTGGACACAGGCTCTCTCGTTGGCTCCTCTGTGAGGTCAGACTCCTCACCGGTGAGCTCACTGGTGTCTCCACGGCAACCCCGGTGAGCTCATGCACGGCGCTGGTGACTTCAGCAGGAGCAGATGGAGCCGAGAGAAGCAAAAACATCCTGTTTTTGTGCAAATGCTGATAAGTAAGGCTGGGAACCCGCGGGGGGCATGGCGGTGCCACCCTGGTGGCACTGGGCGCTGCTGCCCACGCAGGGACCGGAGACTGAACTGCCCCCCATGCTCAGCGATGCCCTGGCCTCCAGCGCAGAGCCAGGGCTTTGCGCCCGGAGTGGCTGTGATCCCGGGGCTCCTGGGGGTGTGGGGCAGCAGGAGGGCGCTGCCCAGGGCACAGGGGTCGCAGCTCCAGCCCATGGTCCAGCGCCCGGCCCCGCCAGGGGCCTGGCGCCTCATTGGCTTTCGAGGGCTCGTGGCAGCCGAGACGCCGGCTGGTTCCGTGAGATTTCAATCAGATACAAAGAGCCTGGTGGGTGTGCAGCCTGCCCGGCTCCCACAGCACCCCCAGCGAGTGCCAGAGGGCAAAGGGGCCGTGCGGGCCCCGCCCGGGCTGCACTGGTGATGCTGCTGCTTTCAGCACGGCTGGAGCGTCTCTCCACTGGCGCTGGGAACCAGCTGCTGGGCAGACGTACCCGGGGGGGACACATGGGAGGTCCCTCTGCAGCTGGGGCTTTCCCCGCTCTCCTGGGGAGCTGGGCTGGGCCATGCCGTGGCCTCCCTGCCAGATGCCATATTGCCAGCCCTGGCAGCTGTCTCCCAGGCAGGTGTTGGGAGCAGAGGTGGGAGCAGGGCCTCGCGCTCAGGCTGCACCTGCCCCGGCTGGGAGCCCGGGCCCAGGCCACCTCTGGCCTTGGCTGGGAGGGGGCCCCGAGGGCGGTGGGCCAGGCTGCCTGGGCCCATCACCAGGATCAGAGCCAGGCCGGCGGCCAAAGGCTGGCGCTGCCTGAGCCCCGGGCCCAGCTCTGCCTGGAGGGGGCTGCGCAGGGGGTCCCTGGGCCCGGCTGAGAGCGGGAGGGAGGCAGCTGCCAGCGCCCAGGGGAGCAGAGTTTACTTCTCCCACTAAAGCTCTTCAAGGCATCAGAGCAGCTTGTTAATTGCTCATCCCCCGGCGCCACTAATGAAATTAACTCTGCCCAGCGCACAGCAGGCTCCGCTGGGAGCACACCACAGCCCCACCCCTGCCCCACAGTGCCCCCCCACGTGCCCCATCTCCTACCCCACAGTGCCCCTCCCGCTCCCACCTCGTCCACCCCCCCACAGTCCCCTCCCCACGTGCCCCATCTCCTACCCCACAGTGCCCCTCCCGCTCCCACCTCGTCCACCCCCCACAGTCCCCTCCCCACGTGCCCCATCTCCCACCCCACAGTGCCCCTCCCGCTCCCACCTCGTCCACCCCCCCACAGTGCCCCACCACGTGCCCCCTCTCCCACCCCACAGTGCCCCTCCCGCTCCTACCTCGTCCACCCCCCCACAGTGCCCCACCACGTGCCCCATCTCCTACCCCACAGTGCCCCTCCCGCTCCCACCTCATCCACCCCCCCACAGTGCCCCCCCACGTGCCTCCTCTTCAACCCCGCAGTGCCCCCTCCCGCTCCCACCTCCTCCATCCCTCCCCTCCCCCACAGTGCCCCCTCCCACTCCTACCTCATCCACCCCTCCTCTCCCCTACAGTGCCCCACCTCATCCACCCCTCCCCTCGCTCACAGTGCCCCCTCCTGCTCACACTTCCTCCACCTCTCCCCTCCCGCACAGTGCCCCCCACGTGCCCCCTCCCCTTCCCCACAGTGCCCTCTCCCGCTCCCAGCTCCTCCACCCCTCCCCTCCCCCGCAGTGCCCCCTCTCCTACCCCGGCAGAGCTGGGGTACAGGGGGAGGGGCCTGCACAGCACCTGCTGACCCTTTGCTGGCTCTGGCTGTTCACAGTCTTTGCCCTCCTGATTGCCATCCTCCCGCTTCTCTTGCTGGGAGCCCCGGGGACCTGCCAGAGGGGCCCAAGGTCGGGTGACTGGCAGGGCATTTGTGGGTGGTGTTTCCATGGGGACCGGGACAGGAGCTGCACCACTGCCCTGCCCCCAGGAGCGCTGCCCCCCACCTGCTGCTGGGCCCGCAGCACAGAGCCCGATGGGAGGGGACAAAGCCGCAGCTCGCTGGGGCCCCTTGGCCGCACGGCGCCTGCCTCTGCCGTGGGGCCCATAGGGGACAGCTCGGGCAGCCGCGGGGGTCCCATCCCAGCAGGCACCTGCACTGCACAAGGGACAGCCGTGGGGCACCATGCTGCAGGGCTGCACCTGCTCCAGGGCTCCAGCGCCCACCCCCGGGAGCAGCGAGCTGAGATGGTGCCCACCTGCCTAAGGGGCATAGTAGGCCTTCGCCTGCACCGTCCCAGTTCTGGCACATCCCTTCTCATTTGGGGAGGGGCCCTGCTGCTCCCCCCCCCGTCGGGTGACCCGTGCAAGGCAGCTCAGGTCAGCGTGCTTTGGAACACGCGGGCCAGAATATGGGGGTTTCTATGGAAACCCCGACTCAGCCTGGCGTCAGCGCTGCCCGACGGCGTGCCGTCAGCTGGGCGAAGGGGCAGCCCGTGGGGGGCAGGAGACGGGCTAGAGGGGAGCGTGGTTCCCTTCCACACAATGGCCCAGTTTCCATGACATTTGAAGTGCAACACGCCGCAACATTTGCTCTTTAACGCTGCTCCAGCAGGGCAGAGCCAGGCGCCCGCCGGAGGCCGGCTCACTGCCCAGCTGCCTGGCTCACAGCGGACATCCTGGCCACGGGCCCTTCCCTGCCGGGGGCCGTGCCGCTGCAGGTGCTCCCAGCTGGCACTGTCTGGGCCCCGGGGACTGTGCCGCCACTGCCCAGTGTGGCCTGGCCCAGGCCACGAGGTGTGTCCCTGAGCGGCTTCCAGAGCAGCAACACCTGCAGCCCAAAGGCCAGCGAGAGCAGGGCCCCCAGCCCAGGGGAGGGGCATACTTGGGTGGGTGGGTGG
Organism: Malaclemys terrapin pileata; assembly: GCF_027887155.1. Lineage (NCBI taxonomy): Eukaryota > Metazoa > Chordata > Testudines > Emydidae > Malaclemys > Malaclemys terrapin. Next base: position 1,197,470 of record NC_071512.1, on the reverse strand, counting down.
GGGTCTGTGTGTGTGGCCTCTGGGGGGGGCTCTACAGGTGGCATGGGGGGCTGTGCACCCATCTGTGAAGCGCCCCCCGCTGGAGCCCATCATCGCCTGTGCCTTTAGCCGTGGAGAGCAGCCCATGGGCGCCCGGTGAGTGTATTATCAAGCTCCCCCCAGCCCCTCCCGGCGTGTGTCTAGGGTGCCCAGGCTGCTGCTTGGCGTGCGTGATTGGCAGCCCCTGCTCCAGAGACGCCCAGCCCAGGAGCCGGACAAGACCCGATGGCCGGGGCGGGAAGCTCCAGCTCCGTCACTCCCAGGCTGGAGAACTCAGCTCCATGGCCCCAGGCTGCCTCCCTGCCTGGACTGGGGCACCGTCTGCTCCTGGCTGGCCCGGCACCCCGAAGCCGATCGCAGTGCACTCCCCATTGCCGGTCTCTGCTGCCCCTCTGCCTCAGACGGCCTGGCCCAGGGCCCCAGGCACAGGCCGGAGCCAGGACCCAGATCAGACCTTGCCTGACACTGACTTGCTCTGTGACCCTGGGATCACTTGCCCTTGACTGCCTCGGTTTCCCCATCTGCACAATGGGTGCAATGGGCGGGACAGCCCACGGGGCAGCCGGGCAGGGATGTCTGTGAAACAGGAGAGATGAGCAAAGGGCCATTGGCTCCTACCTGGTACTGGGAACGAGTCTGGATGGGCCGGTTACCCTGATCCAGGCGGGGGGGATGGGCCGGTTGCCTCGATCCGGGCGGTACGGGGGGGGGGGGGGGGGGGATGGGCCGGTTACCCTGATCCAGGCGGGGGGATGGGCCGGTTGCCCCGATCCGGGCGGTACGGGGGGGGGGGGGGGATGGGCCGGTTACCCTGATCCAGGCGGGGGGGATGGGCCGGTTGCCCCGATCCGGGCGGTACCGGGGGGGGGGCGGGGGGACGGGCCGGTTGCCCTGATCCAGGCGGGGGGGATGGGCCGTTGCCCCGATCCGGGCGGGGCCGGGGGGGCGAGGGGATGGGCCGGTTTCCCGGCGGGGGGGGCCCGGCCCGCCCCGCACCAGCTGTTGCTCGCTGCGCTCCGCTCCGCTCCGCGGCGGATCCAGTCCGCGTTTTGCAGTCCTGCCGGGCTCGCCCCCTCCGCAGCGCCGGCACCGGGCTGGGCCAGTCGCTCCCCGGCAGCTGCGGGCTCGGGACCCGCCGCCCGCTCCCCGCGAGCCCGGCCATGGGCTGCCGCGCGCCGCGAGCCCCGCGCCGGCTGGGGCGCTGAGCGGGGCGGGATGGCCGCGGCCGCGGCGCTGTGGCGGGTCCTGCTGGCCGGATCCCTGCTCGCCGCCCGCCCGCCCGCCGGTGAGTGGGGCCGGGGGGCGGGGGGACCCGGGCACGGACCGAACTGTGCAGCCCCCGCACCGAGAGCGCAGCCCCCCACCCCGGGCAGCCCCGCACCGGAGAGCGCAGCCCCCCCTGCGCAGCCCCCGCACCGAGAGCGCAGCCCCCCACCCCGGGCAGCCCCGCACCGGAGAGCGCAGCCCCCCCTGCGCAGCCCCCGCACCGAGAGCGCAGCCCCCGGCCAGCTCTGCGCGTCCCCCCCCCCCCGCGCAGACCCCGGCCAGCTCTGCGCGTCCCGTCCCCCCCCCCGCGCAGCCCCCGGCCAGCTCTGCGTACCCGCCCCCCCCGCGCAGCCCCCGGCCAGCTCTACGCACCCGCCCCCCCGCGCAGCCCCCGGCCAGCTCTGCGCGTTCCCCCCCCGCGCAGCCCCCGGCCAGCTCTACGCGCTCCACCCCCCCCTTCCCCGCGCAGCCGCGGGCCAGGTCCCCCCGCCGAGCAGTCCACGCCAGCTCTGCACGCCCCCCGCCCCCCGGCCATATCTGCGCTCCCCCTCACTGCAGCCCCCGGCCAGCTCCGCTTGTGGCCCTCCCATCCCCCCGGCAGTGCAGGGGCTCTGGACTCCCTGAGGCCGCGGGTTGGCAGCTGTACTGGGGTTTGGGGTCAGTTGTGGTGCCTGGTTCTGGGTTGGGCACAGGCTGTTTGGGTCCTTGGATGCTGCACCATGTAGCTCTGCCCATGGCTGGCACAGGCAGAAGGACCCTGTGCACTGAGAACCCGGTGCCACGTGCCTGCCCTGCCCCCTGGCAGGGGCCCTGTCCGCAGGGCGGTGGGGTCTGTGGGTCGCCCCCGGGTGCTGTATGCGGGCGGCTCGTGCCGAGCCCTGGGATAGGATCCTGCTGGTGCCACTGCTGGCAATGGGGTGCAGGGCCCTGGCTGGGGTGTGTCTGTCTTGCGGGGCCCCACGTCTGGGGGGCGCTAGTGGGTAGCTGAACCCAGGGGCTGGGGGTTGGCTCCTGGCTCCGGCTGGGCACAGAGCTGGGCAGCGCTGAAGCTGTTTGACTTGGAGACTTTGACTTGGCGCCCAAGGCGGGTCCCTGAGCCCCAGGAGCAGGGCAGGCTCAGCTCCTGGGGGGTCACGGGGCCTGTGGCACGGCACTGTTAACCCCCCATCTCTGGAGCCCCGGAGCCCCATACAGATTACCGCACCAGAGCCCTATGGGACCTCAGCCCCTCGCCTGCCTGGCACCGTCACTGGGTACTGGAGAGCGATGGCACGAGGCCCCTGGCTCACAGCCCCATAGCCTGCCCTGGTGCCTGGACCCAGCGGGCTGTGAGCCCCATCCAGTCGCCTCCCTGCTCCCCGGCCGCCGCGGCTCACTCAGGCTCCTTGAACGGTTTGGAGGGAGGGAGACGGAGATGCTGTTGGCAGCGAGGCCCAGCGCGGGCAGAGTCTGGGCAAGCGTCCCCCAAAGTGCTCTGCCGGTGCCCCTCACTCCCGACCCGCAGCCCCCGCCAGCCCAGCCCCCCCCCCAGCTCTGCCAGTGCCCCTCACTCCCGACCCGCAGCCCCTGCCAGCCCAGCCCTGAGCCCCCCAGCCCTGCCGGTGCCCCTCACTCCCGACCCGCAGCCCCTGCCAGCCCAGCCCTGGGCCCCCCAGCTCTGCCAGTGCCCCTCACTCCCGACCCGCAGCCCCTGCTCTCCCAGCCCCTCCCCCATACGTGCACTGGTGCCCAGAGCATTGCTGGTGCTCCCACGGAGCGGGGGGTCGTTGGGCCGGGATCCGTGTCACTGGCGGGTGCCGGGTGCCTCTTGCAGCGCAGAGCTGGGTGATCTGGGCAGGGCTGGGGCTGGGGCTGGGTCCTGGCAGCTACAGACAAAGGACTGAGGTGCTGGTGCCTGGCGTGGGGGAGGGAGGGGCTGCGTGTTCTCTGCTGCCTGCATCCCACAGGCAGGGGCCGTTCTCCCTCTGCCTGTCCCCTGGCAGCAGGCTGGGGGAGGGGACAGAGTTGTCCCAGGACCCCAAGTGGCTGCTGCCCTGTGCCTGGGGGGCAGGGATCTGACCCAGGCCCCATCCTCCCCAGGTCCAGCGCCGGGCGGGAGCCCTGCCTGTGGCTCCCCGGACACCCAGAGGGGGTGCTGCAGACCAGGGCCCTTTCCCTTCTCTCTACTGCAGCTGGCACCAGCGGGCATTGCTGGGGCACCCTGGAGTGTCCAGTGTGGGGTGATGGCAGCAGGGCACCCTGGGGGCATCAGCCTCTGGTGCTGGGCAGGGGGCCGGGGAGAGCATTGGTGCTTCGGTGAGATGGTGCTCGCACCCAGAGGTGGGGGGAGCGGCCCGCAGCCCAGAGCGTGGGGTCTCCCGAATCCCCCTCACTCACCCTTGGGGGGCTGGGGATGGCCCCGGGAATGGAGGCTGCAGGTGCCTTTGCTTGGTCTGTTCCGGTTCTGCCGGGTCTGTGTGTGGTGAGCGGGTCCCTGGCTGCGACTGATCTGTTCCCCTGCCTGGCACCGACACGGAGCTGGAGGCCGCGGCTCCGCAGCCCCTGCCCTGGTGGCCGCAGCGATGGAGCTGCCGGTGCTGTCAGGAGCCCAGCCCGAGCGCGGGAGCTGGGTGTAAGGATCCCTCTGCCGCGTGGCTGCACCGCAAGTGGGCTCGGCACAGGGCGTGCTCGGGTCGAGTTTTCCCCACCCCGGGCACCGTACTGACGTTGACCTAACTCAGGCAGGGCCCTTCCAGCCAAAGCTCCTTGGTGGCAGCGCAGGAGGCTGCAGGCTGGCCTAGCTGGCACGGCCCCAGGAGCGCTCAGACGAAGGGCCAGCCTGGGTCAGTCCTGCTTGCCGACTGCGGGCGGTGCCAGGTGCTTCCAAGGGAATGAGCAGGGCAGGCAAATGCGAGCGATCCGTCCCTGGTGCCCAGCCCTAGCCGCTGGCTGCGGGAGGTTCAGGGCCACCTGGAGCGTGGGGCACGCGGCTGGACGGGCCGCTCGGGGCAGGCTCTGATCTCGGCACAGCAGCTCCTGGGTCTGGGGGGGCCTGTGGGCACGTCCAGGTTGGTTGCTGGGGAAGGGGCCAGGGCAGGGAATAGGCTGGGGGCAAAGCAGCAGCTCCCCCCCCCCCCCCCGTCTGCAGCGCTCTGCCCGTCTGCACCGGCCGGGACTCCAGAGCCAGGGCACTGCCCACTGACGGTTCTGCATCCTGGGCCTCTGGGGCTCCCTGGGCCAGGCCTGCCAGGTGCTCGGGGCCCAGCCCCCGCAGCTGTGTGACTCCCCTGGCGGGATGCGAGCCCAGCACCGATGTGCCACCCCCTCCAGCTGCTGGTGCCACCTGAGTGGCTGAAGGTGCCTTGCGTGGGTGGCCTCTTGCAGGGGGTCTCCATGTCCCCCCGGGTGTGGTCCTGGGGCAACATCACCCTGCAGAGGCTGAGCTGTCCTGGAAGTGCCAGGGGGCTCAGATCCCAGGAGATCTGCCAGTTACTCCCCGTCCGGGTGCTCTGCGGGGCACGGGCTGGGCAGCCACCGGACCCTGCCCGGGAGAGTCTGGGAGCCAGAGTGCCGCTATTCCAGCAGGTGGTGCTAGAGCAGCGGGCATGGGGGCAGGCAGCGGGCATGGGGGCAGGCAGCAGGCATGGGGGCATGGGCTCTGCCCGCGGGCGGCTGGCTCCCACGGCTGGTCTCCCGCTGACTCGCCGAGCAGGGCCCGGTGGCTGCGTGGGGGGGCTCAGCCAGACACCATGGCAGGTGATTGCTGCTGCCCGGGCAGCGTGGCTCTCGCCAGGCTGTCAGCACGCGGTAGACACAGGCTGCCCAGGGGCTGTTTGTTCTGGCTCCGTGCCACGTGGGGCTGGCTCTGAATCAAACCTGCCCGAGCCCGGCAGGTGTTTGCAGGGGCGGGGGGAGCTGGGCTCTGGTAACTGACTCCACCAGGGCCAGGGCTGCCCTGGGCACAGCCACGCCCACCCCGTGCCCAGTCCGGTGGCTCCTTGGTGCTGCTGTCCCAGGAGCGGGCTTGGTCTGTCTGACGCCTCCGGTCGCCCCTTACTCAGCCCCCAGCTGCTGGGCTCCGGCCATGCCCGGCCCTTCGCCCCGTAGGGGGATCTGTGCCCTGCCCCCCAGTCACCCAGAGGCCGCCCGCCCGCCTATGGGCTCGGCGCTGGGGAGCGAGAGCTCACCCCGGCCCCGCTCCGCTGAGCTGCAGATCCAGCGCGGAGCCTTTGAAGTGCTAAGTCCCGTCTCTATCTGAGCTTTGCCTTCAGTCCCCCCAGGTCCCCGGCTGGCAGTGCCCACGCCGCGCGGGCTGGTGTCTCCTGCTGGGCGGAGGCATTGGGGCGTGGTGCTGGCTGGGGCGTGGCGCTCTCTGCGGGTCTGACAGGGCCCCTGGGCATGGGATCGAGTGTGTTGCCAAGGGGGCGGTGAGGCAGGAATGGGGGTGAAGGGGATAGGGTAGTTAGGGGGGAGGGGCCCTGAGCTGTCCCCTCCCCTCGGAGGGGCCCTGAGCTGTCCCCTCCCCTCTTCTCCCTGAGCCCTGCTGGGCCCTTGCAAAGGATGCTGTTAACAGGTGCTTCCCCTTCCCCAGAGGTGGCTGCATTTTGGTGCAGGGCGCTGGTGCTGCCCAGGTGGCACCATGGGTCTATGTGAGCGCGGATCCCGTCCCCAGAGCCACGCTGGGAGGGCCCCAGCCCCTGCACCACCACATCTGCCCCCTCTGGGTTTCAGCAGCGAAACCTGGGGCTTGGCGCTGCCCCCACTGCCAGCCGTGGGGCCCAGGGAAGGGGGGGCAAAGTGCGGGGGCTCAAGAGTCAGCACAATGGCACATGCTCGCTACCCGGCCGCTGCCAGGCTCCCAGCTTATTTGGGGCCCCATCCAAGGTAGCTGCTGTGCGGGGGAGGGGCAGATGTGCGGGGGAGGGGCAGTTTTGTTTCTCCCTTTTGTCCAGGAAATCCCCCCCAGGGCTTTGGGGGCCCGGTGCCCGCCCCGGATGGGTTCTGGCAGGCTCCTCTGCCGCCGTTCTCTGGGTGGCCGAGGGGGCAGCGGCCTGGCAAGGCCCCGGCTGGGCGCCAGCGGGAGGCTGGCGGGCGCTGCGGTGCTGGCGCTGGGGGAAGCTGCGAGGCGGAGGGCAGGGGGGTGAAAGCCCCGGGCTGTGCCCTGCCCCCAGCTGTGCCCAGCACCCTGCCAGGTGCTCCAGGCTGGCCCTGCCAGAGGCGAGATGGGGCCCCCCAGCTGGCCGGGTAACCAGGGCCTGCCCCAGCCCAGGCCACGGGCTCTGCCTGTCCCTCGGACGCAGCAGCGTGATGTGCAGGTGGGGCAGCGCGTCCTGGGCCCTTGCCCAGCCTGTGCCCTCAGCAGCTCCCAGAGACGTCTCCTGGCTCGGGGCCGCCAGCCCCCGGAGCTCAGCCCCCTCCACCCGTGGCTGGGCCCCTGCTCCTGCCTGCCCCCTGCAGGTCAGCGCTGGGAATGCGCAACATTCCCCCCCCCCCCCCCCCCCCGCACCCTGCAGCCTCCGAGCCGGGCACAGGGCGCATCAGAGAACGGCCCATGGGCAGGTGCTGTGCCCGGGCGCTGGGCGCTCGCCTGAGGGCGGCCAGGGAGGAGCCCCAGATGGATGCATCTGCCAGGCCAGGGCTGGGGCTAGCTGTGCCCAGCGGAGTCGGGCACTGACAGCTGCAGGCTGAGAGGGGATGGGCCTGGCCCAGGGGCAGGAGCCCCCCACCCCCAGCGTGGTCAGCCCCAGGACGGAGGGACAGAGGGATCCCCAGCTTGGCTGCCTGCTTGCCCCAGAGGTCTCCTTCCAGCAGCTCCCACTGGCTCCCCTGCCCCACGGCTCCTCCCCGCTCCACAGCCAAAGGCCCCGGGGCTCAGGGTGACCTTGAGGCTCCTGGCAGGAGTGAAGCGGACGGGAGAGCTCGATCTTCACTGTCACTTACAGGAGCCAGAGAATTCGCTCTGCTTCCCAAAGAACCACAGCCGAGCGCTGGGCCTGGGTTCGCAGGGGCTGTGTGTGGGGGGTGCCCTGCGCTGGGTTCGCAGGGGCTGCGTGTGGGGAGTGCCCTGCGCTGGGTTCGCAGGGGCTGCGGGTCGGGACTGAGGGGCACCGGTGGGAGGTGGCACCTGCCCATGTTCTCTGTGGCTTTGGTCAATATTGGTCTCTGCTCCCTGCTGGGAGGAGGGGTTACCTGGCTCCATGCCAGGCAGATGTGGGGAGCCCCATGTGGCCAGGCCCAGGAGAGCTTTTGTGGGGGGAATGCCGGGGCCAGCTGGGCCGGCCAGGACAGTGCAGCTGGCGGGCCGAGCTCTGGGGGGTGCGCGGCTGGTTGGCGCGTGGGGACCGGTGGGGCACATGCAGTGGGGACTTGCTGACTGGGCAGCGGTTGGCAATTAGCAGGTGCAGCCTCCTGCTAACGAACCCACCAAGACTATGAATGAGGCCTGGGTGGAGGTGGTTTGTGGGGGGCACAGTGGGGCTGGCAGCGAGTCCCCTGCCCCATAGTGAATGTGGGTCACAGCGCGCTGGCAGCACAGGGGGCCCGGGCGTAGTGCCGATGCTCTGCATTGGTCACGGCTTTGCTAGGAGCTGTCTGGTGCCCGGGGGGGGGGGGGCATGTCTGCCCCTCCCAGCCCCCCCCGGTTCTCCCCACAGAGCCTGCTCTGCCCCCAGTGCCCCCGGCTCCAGCTCGGTGCCCCAGCAAGGCAGTGCCTGAGGAGGGTCCTGCTCTGTCCCTCGACACCCCCCATTGTTGCCGTTCTCAGGTTGTGGGGCCCGGGGCCCCTCAGCAGCCGGCCCTGGGAGCGCCCGGGCCCAGACGCGCAGGGGGCTCGGGACCAGCCTGGCCCAGCGCGGCCCAGCGGGTGCTGCTTCGGCCCCCCATGGAGAGGGAGCCCTGCCAGCACATGCTAATTGGGTGTAATGGGGAAGTGTTATCAGCTGAAATACTTAATTAGAGTCGCTCCATTGTGATGCAAAACCACCGCGGACTAATTCATTCATCGCCGTCCCTGACTTAATCAGCGCCCAGACTGCTCAGCCCCTCCCGCCTCGCCCCGAAGGGGGCGCCCATCTACTCCCTTTCTGCCTGCCCCAGCAAGGGGTGCTGTGGGGAGTGGGGGGGTGCTGGCTGTGGGGGGAGCTGTGGGGAGTGGGGTGGGTGCTGGCCATGGGGGGGGCCTGTGGAAGTGGGGTGCTGGCCGTGGGGGGAGCTGTGGGGGGTGGGTGGTGCTGGCTGTGGGGGGAGCTGTGGGGAGTGCGGTGGGTGCTGGCCATAGGTGGGGGCTGTGGGAGTGGGGTAGGTGCTGGCTGTGGTGGGGAGCAGGGGGGGTGCTGGCTGTGGGGACAGCTGTGGGAACCAAGGGTTGCTGGCTGTGGGGGGGAGCTGTGTGGGGTGGGTGGTGCTAGCTGTGGGGACTGGGGGTTGCTGGCTGTGGGGATTGTTTGTAGGTTCATGGCGGTGCCAGGGTATGGTGCCATGGGACACGAGAGAGGAGCCAACGCTCTTGCCTGGCCCTGGCCTCCCTGCTCCAGAGGGGCCCATCCCCCAGCCTCACGTACTTACGTGGGTCTGGTATGGCCCCCGTGTTTCCTTGGCCCGGCGCTGCCCCTTGAGCCCAGCCTCTCCCCGCCCCCCGGCTCATGAATCCAGCCTCTGCCCCTGCCGTGCGGATTCCCTGCTGAGCAGCCCTCTTCTGTGCTTACGTAGGGGAGGGAGCAGGGGGCTGGGCATCAGGACTCCTGGGTTCTCTCCCCAGCTTGGGAGGGGAGTGGGGTTGAGTGGTTAGATCATGGGCTGGGCATCAGGACTCCTGGGTTCTGGGTGGGGTGAGCCTGGCCTGTGCTAATGTCCCGTCCCTGCTGGGCTGCCTGCCCTGTGATGTGCAGCCCCCTGGAGAGCTGCCCCCCCACCCGCCCCCATGTGTGGGGCTTATGCTCCTGACGGTGCCCTGCCCCCATTTGCTACCAGCCCCTAAGCAGCGCAGCCGGGCAGCTCCCTTGGCACAAGCGCTGTTGGAGCTGGGCTAGCTGGCTGGGGAGCTCCCTGCCTGGCCCCCGGCCCTGTGAGACGCCTGCCTGCCAAGCCCTGGCTCGCCAGGGCCCACGATGTGCCTGCCTAGGCTTGGCAGCCCCCTCAAAAGGCCGCCCTTGGCGGCTGCCTGTCTTGGAGCTCTGCCTGGCCGGGATTGGCACTGGGCAGTTCAGCCTGGCATGTCCCTGCCCTCGCGTGTGGCACCCGAGTGACAAGCGGGGAGCCAGCCTCCCTGGCCTGCTGCTTATGTGCCGAGTGCCCACACCTGGAGCACAGAGCGGGTCCCGTCGCGGCCCAGCAGATGCTGCCTGAGATGCCGGGGGGCATGGGGGAGGGGAGCGTGGGTGGGGGCAGGCTGTACTGTGTGGCTGTTTCCAAGGGGTGCCTCTGATCCGGCTGTGGGCATCCATGGGGGGACATTGGGGGCAGCATGGTGCCCCTGGGCTGCAACAGGTCAGTGCCTGGCCCTCGCCCCCAGCCTGCCCTGTGCCCGGCCGGCTCCAGGCAGCCCCTGGTCGCGGTACTGGTGCCCGGCAGGCTGGTGGGCGCAGGTGCTGGGAGGCGGCAGGAGCTGTGTAGCGCCTTGCTCCAGAGGGAGGCGCTGCGGGACGGGAGCTGGCTCTGGGAAGGAGGCGTCAGGGCGAGGGCTGGGAGGTGCCAGGCAGCAGTGCCCTGAGCAGGCCCGACTAGGAGGGCAGGTGGGGCGGGGAGGTGGAGGGGCGGGCGGGAGACGCACCTCAGGCCATCAGCCCGGAGCCATGCAACAGGCTAACCCTGCCAAGGGCAGGGGAGGGGGTTCTGTGGTACCCGCTTGCTGGGGAGAGGGGAGGGTCCACATGTGCCCACCAGATGGCTTGGCCTTGGTGGGTGGATCCCCTGGCCAAAGTGGAGCAGGGGCACTTGGGGGTTGGGGGGGCTGACGTGTTGGCTGTGGGGGAGGGGGCGCTGTGGGGGGCAGAGGTGCGGGCTGTACCCATCTGGACAGTGTCAGTGCCCGGCGGGTCCCAGTCAGGGGGTGGCAGCTGGGAGGAGGCAGTGGTGGTACAAGGTGAGGCTCCTGGACCTGGAGACAGACCCCCAGGGTTGCTGGGGTGTCAGGGGGCCCGTGGCAGCTGCTGGGTGGGCCTGGAGGGGCCCCCTGTGCTGTGGCTGGCGCTGGCTGCTCTGTGCTCTCCCTGGGGGGTGGGTACAAGGGGGCAGCCCCCCCCCCCCAGTTAGGATGGTGCCATCAGCAGCAATTAGTGCTTTAATTACCGGATGGCGGGGCACGGGCCGCATGCTGGTCAAGTGTCACCCGTCGGCCCTTGTCACGGAGTGCCAGGCAGGCACTGCCGGATTCTTCCTGCGCCCGCTGGGGAACCCGCTGCGATTCGAAAGGTGCCTCAGAAGTGGGGGGCAGGTGGCTGCGTGTCCCTCCCAGTGGCTCCCAGCTCCGCATCCCGCCCCCAGCTGGTCTGGAGCTCTGGGAGCCCCTCCTGGGCGGGGTCATTGTCCCTGTGGCTGGGGAGTGAGGCCCGGGGGGGCAGGGGCAGAGTGCCAGGCCATGCCCCGGCCCGGGGACCGAGGTGTTCAGAGGCTGGTGCTGGAGGCGGGGGTGCTGGAGGGGCCCCCTGCTGGGGTCAGACCGAGCTCAGCCTGGCATTGGCCCGTGAGCCTGGCCCCTCTCTACGCCCCAGGCGTGTGCTGGAGCAAAGGGAACCTTGTTTGCTGAGGGGATTCTGCGCTTCCTGTCCCAAAGTGCTCGGTGTCCCGCAGGACTCGACAGCTGCCACCCTCCACCCCAGAGGTGGCTGCCCTGTGCAGCGAGGGGGAGGCACTGAGCTATGGGAGGGGCCAGTTCTGGTTGGTTACTAGTATGAGAGTGTCTGGCTAGATCAGCAGGTTGGCGCTAGACTCGGCTGTCTGCCCTCCCCTCCCTGCACAGCTCCTTGCCACACCCCCCAGCCCGCCTCCCGCTTCGCTCGCCCGGCTGCTGGCATCTGGCTGAGTGGTGCCCAGCCCCTCCTTCCCCGTGCCCAGCCCTGGGGCAGGCGTGCTGCAGTGAGGCCCCTTGCGCTGCCCCCACCCAGGGAGCCGGGCGTGCTGGGCCCACCCTGGCAGAGCTGGTGATGCAGCAGGTGGGGATGGCGTCTCCCCGGCGCAGTGGCTGGTGGGGCCGGGCGTCGGCTGGGATCAGAGCTGAGCTGACGTGACACGAGCCAGTCTGGCAGAAAGCGTCTCCGAGAGCCGTCCCAGCGCAGGGCCCGGGGGGCAGGGCTTCGCTGCCTTCGCAGGGCACCGGCTTTCATCTCCTGTGACAGCGGCTGCCGAGCTGGGGCTGTCTGAGGTTCCAGGCCCAGCCACTGCCAGCGTCAGCGCGGCAGAGAGACTGCGCCTGTTCCCTCCGGCGCTCGCACGCGGTGTGTAACGCATGTGCACACGCCGTCTGTGCAACCCGGCACACACACACGCTGTGTAACGCATGTGCACACGCCGTCTGTGCAACCCGGCACACACACACGCTGTGTAACGCATGTGCACACGCTGTCTGTGCAACCCGGCACACACACACGCTGTGTAACGCATGTGCACACGCTGTCTGTGCAACCCGGCACACACACACGCTGTGTAACGCATGTGCACACGCTGTCTGTGCAACCCGGCACACACACACGCTGTGTAACGCATGTGCACACGCTGTCTGTGCAACCCGGCACACACACACGCTGTGTAACGCATGTGCACACGCTGTCTGTGCAACCCGGCACACACACACGCTGTGTAACGCATGTGCACACGCTGTCTGTGCAACCTGGCACACACATGCTGTGTAACACACACGGTCATCTGTGCAACCCTGCACACACTGTGCAACCCTATACATGCTGTGTAATGCTCATGTACCGTCCGTGCAACTCTGTACACACTCTGTGTAACACACACGAGCCTGCACACACACGCTGTCTGTATAAGCCTACACACACATGCATGGACACACACATGGACTGTCTATAAACACACACACACACACACACATGCACTGTCTGTACAAGCCTGTAGGCATGAGGACACACAGACACACACACACTCCCTGTGGCAACGCCCGCCCCCTGCTGTGCATTGTGCAGCGCTGCACGTGCGTTCACAGTCCCTGCCCTGGAGAACTAATCACCCCGTCCAGGCTCCCCGGAGGTGCCTGCTGTGCTTCTGGCGCTGACCCCCTGTGTCTGCCCCCCCCTTGCTCCTGCCCCTCTGGCTAGTTTATTTTCTACGGGAAGTGGCCTTGTGAGACAGGGTGGGGGCTGTCCCCACACATACCCCTCCCCGTCTGTCTGTCTGACAACTTGTGCCTCTGTCTGCTCTGCCCACATCCTTCCCTGATCCCTCTGCCCACCCCCCACCCCCGTCTCTTTGCTCTCCCTTCCGAGAGCCCTGCCCAGCCCAGCCCACTCCGCGCACAGCGCCGCCCTTGCCACGGGTGGTAGGGATGCCGGGAGAGCCTGGGAAGGGCTGGACTGGGTGCTGGGCTCCCTGCCCTGCCTGCGGCCCCTGGGGTTCCCTCTGGGCTGGCGTGGCCCCGCTCCCCCCAAGGCCTGGATCCCACAGCATGGTGCTGTGGGGCCAAGGAGCAGCTCCCACCGGTGCTGTGCTCTCCCAAGGTCCTAGCCTGGTCCAGCCGTCGTGTGGTGCCTCACCCAGGGCCCGATCCCCCAGCCCCTCCTACCCGCTGCCCCGCCAGCATCTGCCTGTCCCCGGGGCTTGCGCAGGGAGCGTGTGGGGACTCCGTCCCACCGGGTGCCTGGCGGTTTGTTCCTCGCGGGGGTTCGGAGATGAGCTGCAGGGCCGGGGAGACCCATCCATGGTGCTCAGCCAGCACCCCTGGGCCAGAGCCCGGCAGCCCTGTTGTGCCAGCCCAGTTGGCTGCACTTGGCCCTGGAGCCCTGGCGTGCGGGAGCCTGGGAGCCGCGTGGTGCCAGCAGCCAGGCAGAGGAGACGCGCTCGCCGCCTGGCACGGCTGCCTCCAATGAGCCCTGGGGGCCTGCCGCTGGCTCCACTCCAGGCCCAGCCTGGCTCTCCCCTTGGCTCTGGGTGTGTGCCCACCTCCAGCTGGCTGGAAAGGGCCAGGTCTGGCAGCTCCCTGGGCTCCTTCCCCCCAGCCTCAGCACCATGGACAGCGCCTGGCCCTCGCTGCCATCCCGCCGCGCTGGGCTAAGTCCTGCTGCCCCGAGCTCAGCGCTCGCTGCTCCGGGCACCAGGCAGAACCCAGGCTGGGGGGCAGGTGGGCGCAGCGCCCTGGCCAGCTCTGGCACCAGGAGCTATGTGGGCTCCCAGAAGTGACCTGCCCCCATGGGTATCCCTTTCCCCTGGCGCCGTGCATAGCTGTCCCTCCCCCTGGGGTGGGGGGGCACTGGCCGTGGCTCCCGTGTCTGCCTGCCCCACTGACCCATGGAGCAGCCTGGCCATGGGTAGCGCTGACCCCCGCAGCACTAGTCTGTCACCCGCCTCCTTTGCTGCCCGCTCCCAGGGGCAGGAGGGGCAATGCGGGGCCAGTGGGGCCAGCCCCATAAAGGGAAATGGTGGAGCCCAGCTCCGGGGCCTGTCTGTGCAGAGGGGTGTGGGGAGGTGCCCTTGCTAGGGCCCGGGCAGGCAGCGCTGCTCTCTCTGCTCCTGGCCCTGGCCAAGGCGTGCGGGGGAGGCCATGGGGGTGCAGGCAGCGCTGTGCCAGCTCCGTGACAGCTGCTCACCGGGGAGGTGGCCAAGACCTCGTGTCTGCTGAGAACACGCAGCCAGCAGCCACGTGTGCGCCGGCGCTAGCCACTAGGCAGCCTGGCTGGGAGCACGAGTGACTGAACAACGTGCAGGCAGGGGGCCAGCCTGCCAGGGCCACACGCTGCGAGCAGAGGGGCGGGCTGGGGGGGGGCAGGAGCAGGCCGGGACTGGGGCCGGCTGGGCTGGGATCGCCCAGCGTGTGAGCCAGGAGGTGACGCAGGCTGGAGCGAGCCGCAGACGTGAAAGTCCGGCACTGGACGGGGTGGCTGGAGCCGCAGTGGGCTGGGGTGCGAGCTGGCCCGGTGCTGCCGGCCTCAGGCCCTCCTGGGGGCTGACTCTCTCCCCCACAGGGCTGCAGCCCCAGGCCCCTCCCCTTACAGTGGGACCCTGGGCAGGGGGAGCAGGGTCTGGTTTCCCATCCCCCTCCCGCCATCAGGCGGCCTGGCCCCTGGGAGAGGGAAGTGGGGCTGGGCCGGGTCTAGGCTGGCGGGTGCTCGGTCCCAGGTTCCTGTGCAGTGTAGAGCACAGGGGAGCCCCCCGCTCCCCCGGTGAGCCGCTGGCGTTGTGTGTGGCTGGACACTCCCCACATGCCGGGGCCAGGGCCGGCTCTGGCTTTTTTGCAACCCCAGGCAAATAAGCCTCCGGCCGCGCACCCCCCCTCCGCGGGGAGCATGGCAGGGGAGGGCGCCGAGCCCGGCCGCAGGCTGCTCTCCCCAACCGGCCAGAGCACCGGGAGAAGGGCAGAGAGCCCGCTGTGGCTCTGCTCTCCCCAGCGGCCAGAGCGCCGGGAGGAGGGCGGCGAGCCCGCTGTGGCTCCGCTCTCCCCAGTGGCCGGAGTGCCGTGCCGCGCCGTCCCCCTCCAGGTGCCGCCCCAAGCACATGCTTGGTGGGCTGGTGCCTGGAGCCGGCCCTGGCCAGGGCAGTGCATGATGGGAAATGGGAGCCAGTGGGTCCAGCCCAGCACCACGGGCCCTGCCTTGCGCCTCCGGGCAGCAGCGCCAGCTTGGTGCAGATCTTCAAAGGAGCAGCAGTTCTGGGTGGGGGCAGGCTGCCCATGCTGGGGGGCAGCAAGGGGGCAGGGCTGGGGGAGCGACCGGGGCAAGCTTGGGAGGGGGCTGGGGATCGGCTGTGGTGGGGGGGTCTTTCCCTGTACTGGGGAGGGCAGATCCTCATGCACTGGTCCCTCCTGCCCCATCTGGCTCCCACGCCCTGTGGGCAGGGAGCTGCGGGGTGCTCTCTTCCCCTCGCTTCGTTAAGCTGGAGCTGCCCTCGTTAGCCCTGGCGGGGGCTGAGAGTGGCTCCCGCCCCCAGTTACCCGGCTAGCTGCCAGCGCCAGGCTGCTCTGCCAGCCTGAGCCTGGCACAGATGCCCTGCAGCCCAACAGAAGTGAGCAGCGGCGGGCAGCGCTCACGCCAGGCGCTGGAGCCAGCCCCGCCGCCCGCTCCATCCCCACATACTCGGCCGGCGGGCGGGGAACGTGGCTCAGATCTATTGCCAAGGTGACATCATAAGCATCTAGCCAGTTCCCATGGCAACGCAGAGGCAGGTGAGCTGGGAGGAAGAGCCAATCAGAGCTGGGGCCCAACGCCAGTGCGACCGTGGACTCGTGAGGGCAGTGCCCAGCATGCGGCGCCCTCCCTGCCACCCTACAGCAGGGGGCAGTGGCGTTACCTCGCGGGGCCCTGGAGCTTGGCGTTAGCCGCCCTGGTTAGGGCCACCTGGGCTGGGCAGGTACGCTCTGTGAGCAGGCGCTGGCCCTGTGGGCTGCCTGCCAGGATGTGGCCTGTGCACCAGGCTGGGCCATGCTGAGACCCACCCGCTGAGGATGCTGTGTGGCTAGCAGCACTGGGCTTTGGACTAGCAGGTGTTTAGCCCTGGGGGGGTTGTTGTATATTGTGGTCATGTCTGGTATGCTAGCAGCTGGAGACCCCCCGAGACTGGACGCGGCACAGATCCCGACCGAATCGGGGCCCCGTCATGCCAGGCGTGGCTGGAGGTTTCTTGCGGTGAATAGAGTTGTTTGCAGGGTGGTTGTGGCTGTGTTGGTCCCAGGGCGTAAGCGGGAGGGGGTGAGGGACTATCTGTCCCACCTGCCATTAGCTGGCACGCTGGGAGTACCTGGCCCAGCCCTGAGGAGAGCTCTGTGGCTCTCCCCAGCAGAAGTTGGTCTCTGGACCGGAATGGCGGGGGGGGGGGGGAGGAGGGCAGAGTGCTGCTGGAGGATGGCGCAGGATGGTGCAGGGATCTTGCAGCACACCTGGGGTTTGGGCTTGTTCTGCAGCAAGGTGCCGCTGGCTGCCACCAGGTTCTTCGGCTCCAGAGACAATCCCAGACCTCAGCCCCCTCCTGCAGGCTCCGGGAAGGCACAATCCAGCTCCTTTATGTAGTCAGAGCAACTGGGGGAGGGGTTCCCTGGGTGCCAGGGCAGGGTGAGAGTGAGTAGCTCTTTGGGCACAGAACCTGCCGGAGGGGCAGGCGTGGGGATAGTGAGGGGGTGGCTGTTTGGTCCCAGGGAATGGGGACTGAGCGCCTGTTCCTCGTGGCTACACCACAGACTCCTCGCACTGCCTTGCCCCGACGGGAACAGCCCCGCCAGCCTGCCACTCTTGACTAAGCGCGAGGGCCAAAGGGGGGCCAATGGGGAGGGTTGTTATTGGAGGGTCTCTTGGGAGGGCTGGGCGCTGGCGCAGCCATTCGTCTGTTTCTGGGCAAAGCCCCCAGCAGGCGCCAGCCCCGCGTGAGCCCGGAGCCCCGCACGGGGGATGGCAGCTTTGGCCTACTGAGGTCGGTTCCTCTGCCAGCTGCACATCCTGAGACTGGTGCCTCCCCCGCTGGGCGCATGTCCCACCTGAGTCCGTCCCCGGGCAGCAACCAGGTGCCCCCCTGCGCCCCCTCCACATGGGGCTGCTGTCGGGAGCCGTGTCTCCAGGGAGCAGCAAGGACAGAGCCTGGGAGATGCCGGCAAGCTGGTCTGGGAGCCATGGGGCTCCCCTGACTGGCACTTCCCAGAGGAGTGTGTGTGCGCTTGTGGGTATGTGCCCGAGCCCTGCGTGGCGCTGTGAGCCCTGTGTGGGTGCCCGTGCGCCCTGCGCGGGTGCATGGGTGAGCCCTGCGCGGGTGGGGTCACATACGCTCAGCGCTGCCATCCCGTGTTTGATGTGTAGCATGTGCTTTGCAACAGGTGGCTGCAGGGTGCGTGTTTTCTGGTGACTTGACATGCACCGTGGCCTGTGTGCGTGTGTGAGACCACAGTGTGTGTGCATGTGGGTGAGACTGCAGTGTGTTTGTGTGTGTGTTGTGCAGGTAACACTGCAGTGTGTGTGTGTGTGAGACCGCGGTGTGCGTGCGAGACCACAGTGTGCGTGCGTGACCGCATTGTGCATGCATGTGTGCATGTGAGACCACAGTGTGCGTGCGTGTGTGTGTATGGGTGAGACCGCAGTGTGTATGTGTGCGTGAGACCGCAATGTGTGTGTGTGTGAGACTGCAGTGTATGTGTGTGAGACCGCAGTGTGCGTGTGTGTGTGTGTGTGCGGGTGCGACCGCAGTGTGTGTGTGCATGTGAGACCGCAGTGTGCGTGCATGTGTGCAAGACCGCAGTGTGTGTGTGTGCGGGTGAGACCGCAGTGTATGTTTGTGAGACCACAGAGGGTGTGTGCGGGTGCGACCGCAGTGTGTGTGTGTGTGTGCACGCGTGCATGAGACCGCAATGTGTGTGTGTGTGTGTGCGGGTGAGACCGCAGTGTGTGTGTGTGCGTGTGCGGGTGAGACCGCAGTGTGCGTGTGCGGGTGAGACCGCAGTGTGTGTGTGTGTGTGTGCGAGACCGCAGTGTGTGTGTGTGCAGGTGAGACCGCAGTGTGCGTGTGTGTGTGCAAGACTGCAGTGTGTGTGTGTGAGACCGCAGTGTGCGTGCGGGTGTGCGGGTGAGACCGCAGTGTGTGTGTGTGCGGGTGAGACCGCAGTGTATGTGTGTGAGACTGCAGTGTGTGTGTGTGCGCGGGTGAGACCGCAGTGTGTGTGTGTGCGCGGGTGAGACCGCAGTGTGCGTGTGTGTGTGCGGGTGCGACCGCAGTGTGCGTGTGTGCGTGCGGGTGAGACCGCAGTGTGTGTGTGTGCGTGCGGGTGAGACCGCAGTGTGCGTGCGGGTGTGCGGGTGAGTCTCCAGCTGGCCCGGGCTGCAGCTGGGGGTCATTCAGTCTGTGAAGTAGGAAATGCCTTTCTCCCCAGGACAGGGGGGTTAATTGAATTAATTGCCAGCGAGGCTGTAAAAGTGCTGATGGGGGATTAATGGCGCGTTATGGCTGCTGTTTATCTTCACCATGGAAATTAGCTGCAGCACCTTGCCTCGGCTGGTGGCAGACGGGAGCGGTAGGCCGCGGCACAGCCGGGCCGGGTGGCAGGGCCGGGGCTTGCAGCTGGGTCTGCTCCAGCAGCGTCCCCTCTCCGGTGGGCGGGCAGCAGCCCCGTCTGTGCCTGGCAGCGCGGGCAGGGCAGCGGGCGGCAGGCTCAGCACAGGCCTCCCCTGGCCAGGTCGGGGGCAGCACGGTGGGCTCTGAGGAGAGCTCGTCTACAGGGCCGGATGCCCGGCTCCCCCAGCTCCCCGCCCGCCCGGGCTTCTGCAGCAGAGCCCGTTCCAGAGGGAAGAGACATCCCGTGCGCTGGGCGTCCCGGGGGGCTTGGGGATGTCCCCCGGCTGCCCCGCTGAGTCTGGCTGCGGGAGCCACCCCCCCCGGCCCGATCTGGAGCAGGGTCTTTGGCCACAGGGCTCAGCTGGACTTGCCTCTGCCCCTCGGGCCGGGCTGCTGTTGGCTCAGGCTTGGCCCAGGGGCCACGGCGGGTGAACTGAGTGTCCCCACCTCACACACCTGGCCCTGGCACTGCCCCCCAGCCAGCACAGACTGTTCGGGGGCCAGGGGGCTCTGGGCGGCATCAGGATTGATAACGGGCTTGCCCTTCCCAGAGAGGTGCCGCCCCCTGCCAAGGCACCCTGCCCCACAGCCCTGTCCCTGCCCCATCTATGCACGTCCTGCCCCACCCTGGTTCTCTGTGCACCCTCCTGCCCCACCCTCGTCTGTGTGCGCAGCCCCCAGGCCCCTCTGAGCCCCATGGGACTGCACGTGATTTGGGAGAACCGGGGGTCTGGAGGTGCCGGATCCGGAAAACGCGGGATCGGGGGACTGTGCAAGGAGGCACTTAATTACTGCCCTGCACTCCATGTAATTGCTGATTAAATCCTAACCAGCCAATTAGCAGCAGCAATTACCGCTCCCAGCGCCACAATTGCTAGTTGATCATTTGTTAATCAACCACGTCGTTAGGGCCGTTTTAGTAACTCTGTTGGCGGGGGGGGGGGCTGGAGGGGAGGCAGCCAGGCAGGGGGGGGTCCTGGCTCCTGGATTCCACCCCCCCCCATCACCCATTTAGCCCCGTGGTGGAGCCCAGCTCCGTGCGCTGTCTCTTGCCTGACTCCCCGCAGGGTCCCCGATCCAGGCATTGCTTTCTCTGCCCCACAGGCACCCGCCTGTGCTCTGTGCCCGGCCGGCGGCGCAGGGTCCGGAGGCTGCCCGGCAAACCGTAAAGCCGGTAGCGCTTGGCAGGGCCGGCTCTAGGATTTTTGCCGCCCCAAGCGAAAACAATTTTGGCCGCCCCCCCCCCCTTTTTATTTTACCCCACCCCCGGCTCCGGCTCAACTCCGCCCCTTCCCCAAATCCCCAGCCCTGCCTCCTCCCCCCAGGCTCTCAAGCCTAGGAGGGAGGGAGGGAGAGGGAGACGCAGCGCGTGCACTGTGGCCACTCGGGGTCTCCCCCTCCCTCCCAGGCTCTCAAACCCGGGAATCAGCTGATTCACGTGTCGCGGCCGCTCGGGATCTCCCCCTCCCTCCCGGGTTTGAGAGCCTGGGAGGGAGGGGGAGCAGCGGCGCGCGAGCGGCAGCAGCGGAGGTGAGTTAGGGCGGCCGGGGCACATTTTTAGGGGCGGCATGGCCGGCGCCAGAATGCCGCCCCTAGAAATGTGCCGCCCCAAGCACCAGCTTGTTTTGCTGGTGCCTAGAGCCGGCCCTGGCGCTCGGGCAGCCCTTTTCGCGTGGCTGGGAGGGAGTTAGGGCGGGGACTTTGGAGAAGGGGCGGGGAAAGGGTGGAGGTGGGGCGGGGCCGGGTGTGGGAAAGGGGCGGGGCCGGGTGTGGGAAAGGGGCGGGGCTAAGGCCCATGGAGTGTCCTCTTTTTTTATTTTTTAAATATGGTAACCCTAGTTTATTGAGAGTTGAACACAGCACAGGAAACTCTCAGGGCCTCAGGCCTGGCCTCCGTCAGCCCAGCACATCCCAGTCTCTCTGCATCCAGGTGGGCTCTGCCTGCTCCCCCTCTCCAGCCCAGAGCCCCCCTGCTCCCAGCTGGGCATCTGAGATCCCCGGCCCAGGCCCCGCCTCTGTCCATTGTCTTCTATCCAGGTAAACAGGGTCGTAAACCGGGGCCTCCTCTCCTCACTTCTGTCCTCTGGCTGGAACCGGCTGGTCAGGTCACTGGGTCCTCACTCTGCAGCCCATTGTCCGCCCACTGGCCAGAACCGGCTGCGTCTCCTCAGCTGGGCCTCCAGGTCACCAGTTCGCCAGGTCACCGGTCGTTGGGGTATCCATCCTCCCGGCCATCGGCTGGGTCCCCACGTCCTCTCTCCAGTCCTCTGCAAAACACACCCCCTCTCCCCTCACCTCGTTAAACCAGTAACACCCAGGGAAACTGAGTCCCACCCCCTCCACATGCAAACCATTGAAACCCCACCGAAAACAAGAAAACCCCCCACTTCGTCACACCCCCCCACGCTGGCTGGGGCAGCAGTAGGCAGCTACTCAGGACTGTGACCTGGATCCACCGGGGATGGCAGGTGCCTGGAGGGGACAAAGCCCCCAGCCCGGGGGGTCTCGTTCCCGGCTCTGCCCAGCGCCTGCTCCTGGAGGAGTCTGGGAACCCCCTGCCCCGTCCTGGCACTGTGCTCTCCGCCCCTCGCCTGCATCTTGTTGTACTTAAAGTACTGCACAGGATCTTTTTAGGGGGAATAAGACAAAACGCCACATTTATTAGTAATACATGTATTCATTAACCCTGTATTATATGCATATAATATATTACACTTACACACACACACACAAACACACTCCATCTTGTTGTTACCAATTAGTTGCTCCCCTTAACTTCACTGGCCAGGTGAGTTAGATGGGAGCGGGGGTGGAGCCGGGCTTCTGCCGATCCGGATCGATGCTCCCATGTTGACAAGACGAGACCCGGGGTCCTCTGCAAGACACCTCACTTTTATAGCAGCTTTCCTTTTATGCAAATCTATACCGGATTCAAACTCTGTGTCTGTGTCCATTGGTCCTTTGTGCTGCTTTCTTTTGAGTGTTGTCCCAATGCTGCAAAGAGGGTGTTTCCAAAAGAAGGTGCTTGCTTCTAACCCCCGAGGCCGTCGGTATGTCTGCTTGTTTTTAATGAGCCCACTTGAGGCGTTTTATTGTCCTTGGGTCTGGCTCCCAGCCCCTCTCCAACAGTTGAGGCTGTCTGGAGGTGCTGCCTTCCATGCCTTGCTCATTCACACCTCATTCATTCAACAGGGCAATTGATTAAGAGTGGGGGACGGAGAGCTCTTGTTCTACTGCTAGCAAAAAGAAATTTTTCTTCTATGTTATTCTATCCTTAGGGGCTATAATATTATACCAAGGGCAATGCAAAGTTTCTAAATGAGGCTTTGATACAAAGTCCCATGAAAACAGAGGTCACATGTGGATAGACCCACCACAAGGTTATATGAAGAGGCACAATGTAAAGTCATATGAAAATTATCAGAGATTTATCTACAATCTCTGCCCCGTGCCAATCCCCAGGGTGCCCCATGGGCCCTCCCCATGGGCTCACTCACCCCATCAGCCTCTCAGCACTGGGGCTGCCGGACCCCTCTGCTCACGCCCCCCAGCCATGGCTGGCAATGGCGGAGCCCACGGTGGTGACTGGCGTGACCCAGCGAGAACATGCAGCCTCATGTCGACACCGAACCCTGCCAGGCGAAAATCCTTGGCTAGAGCAAACGCCGGGTCCCCAAGCAGTGTGGGGTAGCAGGGGGCTGCGGGTTGGGAGTGAGGGGCACCAGGGGAAGGGCAGAGCCCGTGGCTGGGGCAGCAGGTTGGTTGGATTGGCACTGGCAGAGAGGCCGGTCCCAGCGAGGGAATGTAACGAATGCAAATCAGCATGCGGTTATGGCAACCAGAGCCTGCCAAACTCCCTTCGTGTCTGTTCTCAGGCGATTCCAGGGGCGGGTGCTGGAGGGGGTCGTGCTGACATCACAGACTTGGTGCCACCCGACGTCCTGATTGGAAAATAACCACGCTAGAAAATGAACGTGGCCCTTGTTAGGTGGCTTAGATCCTGGCTGGGTGATGGGTCCCCAGATGTAACCGAACGGGGGATTGTCACGGCGCAGGGCGTGCTAGTGGGGTCCCGCGGGATCGGATCTTGGCCCTGCCCATTGAACGTCTTTATCAGTGGCCTGAGAGAAAACATAAAACCACCCCTGAAGGAGCTGGCAGCTGGCACCAGAGCTGGGCGTTGGACGCAGTGAAGAGCCCAGGCCAGTGACACAGCCCTGGGTGAATGGGGTGCAGGCACACACCGCACGTCAGACCACCGAACGTAACTGCACCAGGGGCCAGGCATGGCGGCCATACGTGCCCTGGGGCGGCTCTGGAAAAGGTTGGGGGCCGTGGTGGAGAAGCACCTGAACATGGGTGCCCAGAGCGATGCTGGGGACGGGATTGCAAGTGGCACAGAGAGGTGATTTTCCCTTTGTATTTGGCACTGGTGTGACCGCGGCTGGAATCCGGTGCCCGGTTCTGGTGCCCACAGTTCAAGAAGGACGTTGGTAAAGTGGGGCGGGGTCAGAGATGAGCCCCGGGAATGATGAAAGGGTTAGAAACCTGCCTTAGTGGGACAGACTCCAGGGCTGACCAAAGAGAGAGTTACGGGGTGAGTTGGTCCCGTCTGTCAGTATCTCCATGGGCAACAAACACTAACAGGTCCTTGCGTCCCACGGGGAAAGGTCTGAGCCGACCCAGGGGCTGGAAGCAGGAGGCAGATTAATTCAGACTGGCAGTAGGGGCCCATTTTTAACAGGGAGGGGATTTGCCAAGGGTCCTGGTGGATTCCCCATCACTGGCCATGTGAGGAGTTTTTCTAGGGGTGATTCTGGGCTGTCCCTGGCCTGCGACTTCCCAGACTGGATTCTGGGCTGGCCCTGGGCTCGGTGACTCCAAAGGCTGGGGCTGGCTGGGCACTCTGTTGGCTGCTGCCCCAGATGCTCTCCTTGGAGCTACCCCAGGGCACAGCCTGGCTCACTGCCCCACCTCCATGGCCCTGGGGGCTCTGAGCCTCTCTCCTTTCCTGCCAGGTGCCCAGCAGAGTGCCACAGTGGCCAACCCCATGCTGGGGGCCTCTTCGGACCTGCTGCCCCACTTCCTGCTGGAGCCCCAAGATGTCTACATCGTCAAGAACAAGCCCGTGAGCCTGGCCTGCAGGGCGACGCCCGCCACCCAGATCTATTTCAAGTGCAACGGGGAGTGGGTGCACCAGGGCGAGCACGTCACGCAGCGCAGCACGGACCAGGGCACCGGTAAGGGCAGCGCTGGCCAGGCTGGGGCCTGGGCATCGGGGCAGGGGAAGCAAGGGAGGTGAAACCCCTTCAGCTGGCTGTGCCCATGGCCGGAAGCAGGGAAAGCTGGTGGCCTGCACACCTTGTGCCCAACCGGCGACCCTGGCTCCAGGCACCCCCAGGCCTGGGCGAATCTGGACACAAGTGAGATGAGTTTGCTGGTCCCTACGGGACATGTGCCCCCAGCAATGCAGGGACCTGCCTCGGGTCACGCTGGAGGGGCAGTGGGGGGCAGGCAAGGGAGATTGGGGGTGATTGAGCTGGGGTTTGAAGGAGGAGCCCTGGGGGAGAGGCCTGCTCCCCCATCCCCTGCTCTCCTGGCGACCCTGAGGCCAGGTCCTGCTGTCCCAGAGCCGTGGAGGGGCCCAGGGCCGCACAGCCAGGGCGTGTGCCCACCATGTTGTGAGGGGGCTGGGCTGGGAGCACGGCATGCGTGGGTGTCTGGGCCCGTCCCAGGCCATGGCTACATGGGGAAGGCAGCAGGTTGAGCCCATAGTCCCGCTCTGGACCCGACACGGCCAGACCCCACGTTCGCTGGCTGGGCCCTGGCCGGAGATGAGGCCCGTCCCCTGGCATAGGCCCCGCAGCCAGGCCATGCCCCGGCTCCTCAGAGCATTGTGGGGCGTCACACCATGGCGCAGAGCCTGACGTCGGCTCATTGGCCTGATGCTGCCCGGGCTGCACGATGGCACAGAGGGGAGGGCTTGGTCCCCCCACCCCCATCACTGCACTGCCAGGCCAGCAGGGAGCCCTGGGGGGCGCCATGTCCTGGAGTGCAGGGCTGGGCTGGCTTGGGGGGGTGGAGCTGGCGAATGCCCAGGAGTGGGGCAGTGAGTCAGAGGGTCTCCTTGAATTGCAGCGCCCGTGCTTCTCCCCACCGCACCGGGCCATGCCAGCCCGGCTGGTCCCGCTCAGAGCTGCCTTGGGGAAAGGCCCTGCCCCAGCCATGGCGTCTCTCAGTGCCCACGATCTGAGGTGCCATCAGCCATCCTGGGCACCGGGAAATCCACCTTTCTGCACCAACGCGCCGTGCTGCCTCCTGCTGGCGCCGGGTTGCAGCTCCATGTGTCGGCTGCCTGGGAGCACGGGGGTCCCTGGTGTGTGCCGAGCTGTGCCATGCACGGTCCCTCGCATGCAAACCGCCAGGCTCCCATCTGCCCCCCTCCCGCCCGTGGGGGTGGCCAGACTGCCCACTCCAGGGGGTGGATGGCTTGTTCTGAAGCCCCCTGCTCGGGGCTGTCCTTGTGCCGCCCTCCCGCGCAGGCTCCTGGGGGGCTGGGCCCAGTCCAGGCCGTGCAGGGCAGCCGGGGGAGCGCCCTGCCCCACGTGTCCTTGCAGCAACCTCCAGCGCTCGTCCCTCCTCCCCGCTGGAGACTCCTTCTGCTCCTGCAGCTGCTGGCTCTCCCGGGGCAGAGGGCAGGTGTCTCCACAGCCTGGCGGGGGCAGCAGCTGTCAGCGAGGCCTGTGCATGACGGGAGGGGTCCTGGGGGGGCTGCAGCCCCAGCCAGCCTGTGTCAGAGGGAGCCGGGGAGTGGGCTGTGTATGCAGAGCTCTGTGCGGGCCAGCTGTGCCCGGGGCTGCAGGCCGGGCCTGAGGGGCGCTGGCAGAGTTGGGGTGTGCGTGTCAGGGGTCCACAGGCTGGCTGCTACACCCCAGCCTGGGAAGAGCCTCTGGACGACCCCTCCAGTGGGCCAGACCCCCGAGGGGGCTCACACTTCCTCCAGCGTGGGCTCCGCGGCCTCACCGCCTCCTCGGACTGGGCTCCAGCCCCCCTGTCTCCCGCCGTGAGCTCTGCCAGCGAGTCCAACTGAGCCAGACGCCGCCGGGAGAGTAGAGTCCCCTCCGCAGGGGGCAATGCCCCTCGCCCAGCGTTCACAGCGACACTCCCTGTCACTCAGTCCCCGGGCGATGCTCTGGGACTGCTCCCCACAAAGCCAGTCAGGACTTTGGGGATCCTCCTCTCCCTCGGAGCAGACCGTCTTCAGAGCAAGAAGCTCATACGGCTTCACCTCCTGGGTCTCTCCTGGGAGCATTCAGCGTATGCCCCTCTGTGCGCTTCCCACAGCGAGTCTGCCCCGGCGGGGTCCTGGGGCAGCCAGAGGGTCCTGCACCCCCACTTCACAGTCAGACGTGACTCTCAGCCAGCCAGTAAAACAGGTTTATTAGATGACAGGAACATGGTCTAAAACAGAGCTTGTAGGTACAGCGGCGAACGGGACCCCTCGGCCGGGTCCATTATGGGGTTCAGAGAGCCAGACACCCACCCACGTCTGCCCTCACTCCTCGTCCCCAGGTAGCTCCAACTCTCAAACCCCCTCCAGCCCCTCCTTCTTCCGGCTTTGTCTCTTTCCTGGTCCAGGAGGTCACCTGATCTCTTTGTTCACCTTTAGCTATTTCCTTGCAGGGGGGGATGGGGCCCTGGACATTTGTTGCCAGGGAGACAGAGTGTCAGGAATTTATGCACACTGGCCTTTCCCCACCACCTAGAGACTTAAGAAATGCATAGGGGAAACTGAGGCACCCACACAGTATTGAGAGGAAACATTAAGAACAGTCCCACTTCATCACACTCCCCCAGTGCGGGGACTGGGCAAGGAGCGGGCACAGAACAGGGAGTCCTTAGGGGAGCCCAGAGAGAGGCAGGTGAGAGCCCGGCCCAGCCTGGCCAGCCTAGAGCCCAGGGAACCCCAGTGTCAGGGGCTGTATCTGATCCCAGGTGAGAGCCGCAGCTCCTCCCAGCAGCCAGCTCTTATCCCCCCTCCCCGCCCTTTGTTCTCCAGCTGGGATCTGTGCCCAGCTTCCCCGCTGGGGGGGACCCATCTCCCTCTGGGGCGCGAGGGGTCAGTGTCCTGGTGATGGGATCTGCCATAGTCGTCTCAGATTCTCCACTGAGATGGAGTCAGATTCAGCCAGTCTTTTTTCAGTGCCCCATCCTGGCTCAGACAGCGGGTGACATGCCCACCTATGTCTCTTAGCCCCCCTGAGAGCAAACTGTCCCCATCCCACCCCACCCTTGGAGCCATGTACAATATAGGGGAAACTGAGGCACACACAGGCTTCATAAAACATACAAACAGCTCTCCCTGGTCTCGGGGGCCCGGCTTGGAGATGGGATGGCAGCTCTGCACCCCCCTCGCTGTGAGCGCCGCAGATCCGGGGGAGCCCCTGGGCTGAGCTGCCTTGGGACCTGAGGGGCCCATCTGGACATGTGCTCTGTAATGGGTTGGCCCCTACGAGGGCTGGGGGCAGGGGCAACGCCACCCCAGCGTGTCACCCTCCTTCCTGATGCACTGCTCTCTCCCAGGGCTGCCCCTCATGGACGTCCGGATCGATATCTCCCGGCAGCAGGTGGAGCGGATCTTTGGGCTGGAGGAGTACTGGTGCCAGTGCGTCGCCTGGAGCTCCTCGGGGACCACCAAGAGCCAGAAGGCCTACGTGCGCATTGCCTGTGAGTGCCCCTGCCCCCCCTCCGCTGGCCCCCTGGGCAAGGGGCACAGAGCTCCCGGCTCGAGATCCGGAGCAGGCAGAGCCCTCGTGCGGCCCCGTGGGAGCCGGGCCAGCATCTGTCTGGCAGGCGTCCCGGCTGCTCAGGTTACTGAGGCCTGTGCCAGCCTCGGGGGTCCGTCGGGGTGTTCCATGCCAGGAGGCAGAGCCGCCTGGCCTGGGGGCGCGTCCTTTCAGCCGGCTCTGCTCTCTCGCCCTGTTCCCCAGACCTGCGGAAGAACTTTGAGGAGGAGCCAATGGGCAGGGAGGTCTCCCTCGAGCAGGAGATCATGCTGGCGTGCCGCCCCCCGGAGGGCATCCCGCCGGCCGAGGTGAGTCCAGGGGCCACGTCTCCCGTGGCTGGCACGGGCCAGGCCTCGCTCTGGAACTCAACGGGAATGAGCCGCGGTCGGGGGCCCCTGCTCCGTATCAGCGTCACTGATCGCCTGCAAGGACATTGAATCCCCCGGCTCCAGCTGGCAGGTGGCACAGAGGGGGTGGGAGTGGGGAGCGACGGGGAGCCAGGTCCTGACGCAGAGACCCAGATCACTTGGTAAGCCGGGCGCAAGCAGGCAGCGTAACCTCCCTGCATGGAGCGTGCTAGCCCCAGCCCAGGGAATGCAGGGCGGGCAACAGGGCAGGGACTGGCCTGGGAAGTCCCTCTGCTGCAGCACCCCATGTCCTCCCCTCCCCTGCCTGCCCCAGCGCCCCGTGTCCACCCCACCCCCGCCTGCCCCAGTGCCCCCCGTGTCCTCCCCTCCCCCGCCTGCCCCAGCGCCCGTGTCCTCCCCCGCCTGACGCCCGCTGCCCGCAGGTGGAGTGGCTGCGCAACGAGGAGCTGGTGGACCCAGCGCTGGACGCCAGCGTGTACGTGACGCCGGAGCACAGCCTGGTGGTGTCGCGGGCGCGCCTAGCTGACACGGCCAACTACACCTGCGTGGCCAAGAACATGGTGGCCCGTCGCCGCAGCTCCTCCGCCGCCGTGACCGTGTACGGTAAGGAGCCGTGGGGGCAGCGCGGGGCGGGGGCTGCCGCCAGCTGTGACGCAGGGAAACCCCAGCAAAGCAGGACCCCCCAGCTGTGTCCCCTCCCCCCGTGTCTCCCTGTCTATCTCCCCGCAGCCCCGAAGCTTCCCCTGGAGCCAGCGAATCCCCCCGGAGCAGGGCACCCCCGGGCGGCGCCTTCCCCAGGATGGGCAGCCCCCGCCCGGGCACCCAGCCCGCCGTTCCAGGGAGCCCAGCTGGGAGCCTCCCAGTGCAGCCTGTGCCCGGCGCCCAGGCCCGCGCTGACTCTGTCCCTTTCCCACCCCAGTGAACGGCGGCTGGTCGACTTGGACAGACTGGTCGGCCTGCAGCACCAGCTGTGGACGGGGCTGGCAGAAGCGGAGCCGGAGCTGCACCAACCCAGCGCCCCTCAACGGGGGAACGTTCTGTGAGGGCCAGAACGTGCAGAAAAACGCCTGCACCACCCTGTGCCCAGGTACCCGCTCGGCCACCGCCATGCCCCGCGCCCATCGCTCTGCCAGCCCCAGGCACATGCACATGGCACCAGGGGAGAGCCATGCTCAGAAACGTATGGGGCATGGGGCAACCTCGCCCCCAGCTCTGCCAGTGCCCCTCACTCCCGACCCGCAGCCCCCTGCTATCCCAGCCCTGCACCCCCCAGCTCTGCCGGTGCCCCTCACTCCCGACCCGCAGCCCCCTGCTATCCCAGCCCTGCACCCCCCAGCTCTGCCGGTGCCCCTCACTCCCGACCCGCAGCCCCCTGCTATCCCAGCCCTGCACCCCCCAGCTCTGCCGGTGCCCCTCACTCCCGACCCGCAGCCCCCTGCTATCCCAGCCCTGCACCCCCCAGCTCTGCCGGTGCCCCTCACTCCCGACCCGCAGCACCCTGCTATCCCAGCCCTGCACCCCCCAGCTCTGCCGGTGCCCCTCACTCCCGACCCGCAGCCCCCTGCTATCCCAGCCCTGCACCCCCCAGCTCTGCCGGTGCCCCTCACTCCCGACCCGCAGCCCCCTGCTATCCCAGCCCTGCACCCCCCAGCTCTGCCGGTGCCCCTCACTCCCGACCCGCAGCCCCCTGCTATCCCAGCCCTGCACCCCCCAGCTCTGCCGGTGCCCCTCACTCCCGACCCGCAGCCCCCTGCTATCCCAGCCCTGCACCCCCCAGCTCTGCCGGTGCCCCTCAATCCCGACCCGCAGCCCCCTGCTATCCCAGTCCTGCACCCCCCAGCTCTGCTGGTGCCCCCCAATCCCGACCCGCAGCCCCCTGTTGTCCCAGCCCTGCACCCCTCAGCTCTGCCGGTGCCCCCCAATCCCGACCCGCAGCCCCCTGTTGTCCCAGCCCTGTGCCCCCTCCCCTCAGCTCTGCCAGTGCCCCTCAATCCCGACCCACAGCCCCCTGTTGTCCCAGCCGTGTGCCCCCTCCCCCCAGCTCTGCCGGTGCCCCCCAATCCCGACCCGCAGCCTCCTGTTGTCCCAGCCCTGCCCCCCTCAGCTCTGCCAGTGCCCCTCAATCCCGACCCGCAGCCTCCTGTTGTCCCAGCCCTGCCCCCCCCAGCTCTGCCAGTGCCCCTCAATCCCAACCCGCAGTCCCCCGTTGTCCCAGCCCTGTGCCCCCTCCCCTCAGCTCTGCCAGTGCCCCTCAATCCCGACCCGCAGCCCCTGCCAGCCCAGCCCCCCCCCACAGCTCTGCCGGTGCCCCTCACTCCCGACCCGCAGCCCCCTGCTATCTCAGCCCTGTGCCCCCCAGCTCTGCTGGTGCCCCTCACTCCCGACCCGCAGCCCCCGCTGTCCCAGGCCT
Source organism: Malaclemys terrapin pileata (assembly GCF_027887155.1). Lineage (NCBI taxonomy): Eukaryota > Metazoa > Chordata > Testudines > Emydidae > Malaclemys > Malaclemys terrapin. The sequence continues at coordinate 1,167,432 of NC_071512.1, read as the reverse complement.
GGGCCATCCCGGAGCGGCACCGGACAAGCTGCTGCATGGTGCGGTGACTGGAGGGAGGTCGCCCGCCCCCTGAGCCGGTCACAGGCTGAACAGCAGGTTCCTTTCCTTTGTGAGTCCCCCCCACTCTGTGCCCAGCCCCTCCCCCCCGGCTGTGTCACTCCACCCCCACGTGTCCGTGTTGTTCTGTCCTGTGTCCGTGGTCCCGGCCCCGTTAGAAACCCGGGCAAGGAGCCAAGGGCAATGGGGCACAGTGGGGAGGGTGCAGTGACGCGCAGTGGGGTGCAGTGGGGTGCAGTGGGGAGGGTGCAGTGGGGAGGGGGCAGTACGATACAGTGGGGAGGGTGCAGTGACATGCAGTGGGGAGGTGCAGTGGGGAGGGGGCAGTAGGATACAGTGGGGAGGGTGCAGTGATGTGCAGTGGGGAGGGGGCAGTGGGGGGTACAGTGGGCTGGAGAGGCTGGGGTACAACGGGGCAGAGGTCTGGCCGAGGTCCCTGCGCGCTCACTGGCTGCTGTGTGCAGTGGATGGCGGCTGGTCGGGCTGGAGCCGGTGGTCGCTGTGCGCTCTGGACTGCACGCACTGGCGGAGCCGCGAGTGTTCGGAGCCGGCGCCTCGCAACGGGGGCCAGGACTGCCAAGGAGCCGAGCTGGAGACCCGCAACTGCACCACCGAGCTCTGCAGCCACTGTGAGTGTCTCCTCCCTGGGGCCCTGCCCGTCCCAGCTCTGCGCCCCAGCCACAGAGCCCTGGGGGCTGGACCCCCACAACCTCCGCACAGAGCCCCAGGGCTGGATTGACTCCCCCCCCAGCCACAGAGCCCCAGGGCAGGACCCCCCCAACCTCCGCACAGAGCCCTGGGACCGGATTGACTCCCCCCCCAGCCACAGAGCCCCAGGGCTGGACCCCCCCAACCTCCACACAGAGCCCTGGGACCGGATTGACTCCCCCCCAGCCACAGAGCCCCAGGGCTGGACCCCCCCAACCTCCGCACAGAGCCCTGGGACCGGATTGACTCCCCCCCAGCCACAGAGCCCCAGGGCAGGACTCCCCCCAACCTCCATACAGAGCCCCAGGACCGGATTGACTCCCCCCACAGCCACAGAGCCCCAGGGCAAGACCCCCCCAACCTCCACACAGAGCCCCGGGGCCGGATTGACTCCCCCCCAGCCACAGAGCCCCAGGGCAGGACCCCCCCAACCTCCACACAGAGCCCTGGGACCGGATTGACTCCCCCCCAGCCACAGAGCCCCAGGGCTGGACCCATCCGCACACACAGAGCACCGGGGAGTGGGGGGGCTCTGTGGCGAGGGGGGTTCCTGGCAGGGGCTGCGCCTGCGAAGGGGGGCTCAGCCGCCCACCGTGGGGACTGGAAAAGTGGCACGTCCCGGAGCGGGGGTGTGGCTGGGCAGAGCGGGGGGGGGGCTGGGCGGAGCCGGGGGGCTGGGCAGAGCGGGGGGTGGCTGGGCGGAGCCGGGGGGCTGGGCGGAGCTGGGGGGCTGGGCAGAGCGGGGGGTGCTGGGTGGAGCCGGGGGGGGCTAGGCGGAGCGGGGGGGGCTAGGCGGAGCGGGGGGTGCTGGATGCAGCTGGGGGCGGCTGGGCAGAGCAGGGGGGGGCTGGGCGGAGCCGGGGGGCTGGGCAGAGCGGGCCGTGGCTGGGCGGAGCTGGGGGGGTGCTGGGCGGAGCCGGGGGGCTGGGCAGAGTGGGGCGTGGCTGGGTGGAGCCGGGGGGCTGGGCAGAGCGGGGAGTGGCTGGGCGGAGCCGGGGGGCTGGGCGGAGCTGGGGGGTGCTGGGAGGAGCCGGGGGGCTGGGCGGAGCCGGACCAGGCTGCCCTCACAGTGCCCGGGCTCAGTGCCCTGGAGCCGCTGGGAATGAGGTTCAGGCAGGACCCTCCTGGAGTGCGACACCCCGAGGCAGACGCTCACTGGGGCGCCTCATGGAGCGTTCAGCCCCCATTCCCACCGAGAGCTCCCTGCAGGGGGGTCCGCCTGGGTGGTACCCGTGGGGGAGCCTCACGCCCCCCCAAGGGCCCTGCTCCCACCCCTGCAGCCAGCCGTGACTCCCAGCCAGCGTGTGGCACAGCCTGGAGCACAGCGTCGGACAGACCCAGCGCTGGCTCCAGGCACCAGCCCTCCAAGCATGTGCTTGGGGCGGCACCTGGAGGGGGGCGGCGCTCACCCGGGGAGAGCGGGGCCGTGGTGGGCTCGGCGCCCTCCCCTGCTGCACTCCCCGCCGGGGGGCGGTGGGAGGCTTTTTTGCCTGGGGCAGCAAAAAAGCCAGAGCCGGCCCTGGACAGACCATGTGAGCGCAGGAAGATTCAGCGAAGTCCAACACCGCCCCCCCCCCGCCCCCCCCCCCCCGTGTCCCACCCAGGAGACTGAGCAGCCTCCAGCGACTTTGAAAAGTCATGGAAGACAGGAGAGATTCCAGAAGACTGGAAAAGGGCAAATCTAGTGCCAATCTATAAAAAGGGAAATAAGGACAATCCGGGGAATTACAGACCAGTCAGCTGAACTTCTGTACCCGGAAAGATAATGGAGCAAATAATGAAGCAATCAATTTGCAAACACCTAGAAGATAATGAGGTGATAAGTAACAGTCGGCTGTGCCAAACCAACCTGATAGCTTTCTGTGGCAGGGTAACAAGCCTTGTGGAGGGGGGGGAAGTGGTAGACGTGGCATATCTTGACTTTAGTAGAGCTTTTGATACTGTCTCACATGACCTGCTCATAAATAAACTAGGGAAATACAATCTAGATGGAGCTACTATAACGTGGGTGCAAAACTGGTTGGAAAACCATTCCCAGAGAGTAGTTATCAGTGGTTCACAATCAAGCTGGAGGGCATATCAAGTGGGGTCCCACAGGGATCAGTTCTGGGTCCGGTTCTGTTCAATATCTTTATCAGTGTGTTAGGTAATGGCATGGAGAGTAAAGTTTGTGGACGATACCAAGCTGGGAGGGGTTGCAAGTGCTTTGGAGGATAGGATTGTAATTCAAAATGATCTGGACAAACTGGAGAAATGGTCTGAAGTAAATAGGATGAAATTCAATAAGGACAAATGCAAAGTACTCCACTTCGGAAGGAACAATCAGTTGCACACATACACAATGGGCAATGACTGCCGAGGAAGGAATACTGCGGAAAGGGATCTGGGGGTCATAGTGGATCACAAGCTAAATATGAGTCAGCAGTGTAACGCTGTTGCAAAAAAAGCAAACATCATTCTGGGGTGTACTAGCAGGAGTGTTGTAAGCAAGACACGAGAACATAAGAACATAGGAACGGCCATACTGGGTCAGACCAATGGTCCATCTAGCCCAGTATCCTCTCTTATGACAGTGGCCCATGCCAGGTGCTCCAGAGGGAGTGAACAGAACGGGGAATCATCAAGTGATCCATCCCCTGTCGCCCATTCCCAGCTGCTGGCAAACAGAGGCTAGGGACACCATCCCTGCCCAGCCTGGCTAATAGCCATTGATGGACCTATCCTCCATGAACTTATCTAGTTCTTTTTTGAACCCTGTTATAGTCTTGGCAAAGAGTTCCACAGACTGACTACGTTGTGTGAAGAAATACTTCCTTTTCTTTGTTTTAAACTTGCTGACTATTAATTTCATTTGGTGACCCCTAGTTCTTGTGTTATGAGAAGTAAATAACACTTCCTTATTCACTTTCTCCACATCAGTCATGATTTTATAGACCTCTATCATATCCCCCCTTAGTCGTCTCTTTTCCAAGCTGAAAAGTCCCAGTCTTCTTAATCTCTCCTCATACGGCAGCTGTTCCATTCCCCTAATCATTTTATTGCCCTTTTCTGAACCTTTTCCAATTCCAATATATCTTTTTTGAGATGGGGCGACCACATCTGCACGCAGTATTCAAGATGTGGGTGCACCATAGATTTATATAGAGGCAATATGATATTTTCTGTCCTATTATCTATCCCTTTCCTAATGATTCCCAACATTCTGTTCACTTTTTTGACTGCCGCTGCACATTGAGTGGATGTTTTCAGAGAACTCTCCACAATGATGCCAAGGTCTTGAGTGGTAACAACTAAATTAGACCCCATCATTTTATATGTATCGTTGGGATTATGCTTTCCAATGTGCATTACTTTGCATTTATCAACACTGAATTTCATCTGCCATTTTGTTGCCCAGTTCCCCAGTTTTGTGAGATCCTTTCTAGCTCTTCGCAGTCTGCCTTGGACTTCAGTAGTTTTGTATCATCTGCAAATTTTGCTACCTCCCTGTTTACCCCTTTTTCCAGATCATTTATGAATATGTTGAATAGGACTGGGCCCAGTACAGACCCCTGGGGGACACCACTACAGTAACTCCTCGCTTAACGTTGTAGTTATGTTCCTGAAAAATGCAACTTTAAGCGAAACGATGTTAAGTGAATCCAATTTCCCCATAAGAATTAATGTAAATAGGTGGGGTTAGGTTCCAGGGAAATTTTTTTCACCAGACAAAAAACTATATTATATAGATATACACACAGTATACGTTTTAAACAAACAATTTAATACTGTTCACAGCTATGATGATTGTGAAGCTTGGTTGAGGCGGTGAAGTCATAGGGTGGAGGAGGGTGGGATATTTCCCAGGGAATGCCTTACTGCCAAACAAGGAACTAGCACTCGCTGAGCCCTCAAGGGTTAACACATTGTTGTTAATGTAGCCTCACGCACAAGGCAGCACGAACACGAGGGAGGGGAGACAGCATAGCAGATAGAGACAGACACACACTTTGTGTGTGGGAGAGAGAGATGCACACTGCCCCTGTAAGTACACTGACCCACTCTTAAGTGCATTGTCTTTTTAAGTGGATCAGGAAGTTGAGACAGCAGCTGCTGCCCCAAGCTCTCTCTGTCTCTCTCCGTCCGTGTCCCCTCCCTGCTCTCTATGGGTAAGCGGGGTGCAGGAGCAGGGGGGAGGGGGACGCCCTGACATTAGCCCCCTCCTCCCGCCCTGCACAGCAAGCAGGAGTCTCTGGGAGCAGCTCCAAGGCAGAGGGCAGGAGCAGCACATGGCAGTGGGGCGAGGGACAGCTGCAATTGCTAGCCTGCTGGGTGGCTGCAGCACAGGGAACTTAGGGGAGCGGGGAGCTGATGGGGGGAGCTGATGGGGGGCTGCCGGTCCACCCAGGTTCCAAGCCCCCACCAGCTAGCTGCAACGGGCTACTCTTCCTGCAAGCAGTAGACAAAGCAGGCGGCTCCCAAACGACGTTAGAAGGGAGCATTACACAACTTTAAACGAGCATGTTCCCTAATTGACCAGCAACGAAACAACGTTAACCGGGACGACTTTAAGTGAGGAGTTACTGTATTTACCTCTCTCCATTCTGAAAACTGACCATTTATACCTACCCTTTGTTTCCTATCTTTTAACCAGTTACTGATCCATGAGAGCACCTTCCCTCTTATCCCGTGGCAGCTTACTTTGCGTAAGAGCCTTTGGTGGGGGACCTTGTCAAAGGCTTTCTGAAAATCTAAGTACACTATATCCACTGGTTTCAGAGTAGCAGCCGTGTTAGTCTGTTCTTCTTATATCCACTGGATCCCCCTTGTCCACATGCTTGTTTAAACCCTCAAAAAATTCTAGTAGATTGGTGAGGCATGATTTCCCTTTACAAAAACCATGTTGACTCTTCCCCAACAAATTATGTTTATCTCTGTGTCTGACAATTCTGTTCTTTACTATAGTTTCAACTAGTTTGCCCTGTACTGAAGTCAGGCTTACTGGCCTGTAATTGCCGGGATCACCTCTAGAGTCCTTTTTAAAAATTGGCGTTACATTAGCTATTCTCCAGTCTTTTGGTACAGAAGCTGATTTAAATGATAGGTTACAGACTACAGTTAGTAGTCCTGCAATTTCACATTTGAGTTCGAGAAGTAATTCTTCTGCTCTACTCTGCACTGATTAGGCCTCCACTGAAGTGTTGTGTCCAGTTCTGGGTGCCACATTTCAGGAAAGAGGTGGACAAATTGGAGAAAGTCCAGAGAAGAGCAACAAAAATGATTAAAGGTCTAGAAAACATGACCTATGAGGGAAGATTGAAAAATCTGGGTTTGTTTAGTCTGGAGAACAGAAGACTGAGAAGGGACATGATAACAGTTTTCAAGTACATAAAAGGTTGTTACAAAGAGGAGGGAGAAAAATTGTTCTTCTTAACCTCTGAGGATAGGACAAGAAGCAATGGGCTTAAATTGCAGCAAGGGAGGTTTAGGTTGGATATTAGGAAAAACTTTCTGTCAGGGTGGTTAAGCACTGGAATAAATTGCCCAGGGAGGTTGTGGAGTCTCCATCATTGGAGATTTTTAAGAGCAGGTTGGACAAACACCTGTCAGGGATGGTCTAGATAATACGTAGTCCTGCCAGGAGTGCAGGGGACTGGACTAGACGACCTCTCGCGGCCCCTTCCAGTTCTATGATTCTATGTCAGGCCAACACTCACATGCCCTCAGCTGCGTTTCCCGTGGGGACAGAGACGCTTTGTGAATGCAGGTCCCAGGAGTGGGGCCCAGTGGGGAGCCTGGCCCTGGCAAAGCCCCACAGAAGGCCTCAGCCCCGATCTGGCACATGCCCAGGGATACACCCTCTTGCCATGCCCCAGCCTCCCTGGGCGCCTGCCCGTCCCCTCCTGTGGGGGGCGCTGCAGCACAGGACCCCGCGGCCCTGGCCAGAGCAAAGCCTGGCTCAGCGCGGTTCTCCCCCCAGCCGCCTCTGGCCCCGAGGACGTGGCACTGTACGTGGGGCTCATGGCTGTGGCCGTCTGCCTGGTGCTGCTGCTGCTCGTGGTGGTCCTGGTGTGCTGCCGCAAGAAGGGGGGCCTGGACCCCGACGTGGCCGACTCGTCCATCCTCACCGCCGGCTTCCAGCCCGTCAGCAGCAAACCAGCCAAGGCAGGTGCGTGCGGCATGGGGGGCGCGGGCAGCGCTGGGCGGGGTGCAGCTCCCATGGGATCGGGCAGCGCGGTCCTGGAGCGCTCATCCCTGCCAGCCTGCTGGCACAGAGCCGGGCCCGGGCCCCAGGACCCTTCCCACTGGCCTGGGCAAGGGGCGGGACCTCCCTGCCCTGGGGGCAGGGCTCTCTGCCCCCTAGGAGCCCCCTGACCATGTGTGTGACTGGCTCACCCTCTGCCCGCTCACAGGGACGTCCCACCTGCTCACCATCCAGCCCGACCTCAGCACGGCCACCATGACCTACCAGGGCTCCCTGTGCTCGCGCCAGGACGGGCACAGCAAGTTCCAACTCAGCAACGGGCACCTGCTGAGCCCCCTGGGTGCCGGGCGCCACACCCTGCACCACAGCTCGCCCGCCGCCGAGGGCGTGGATTTCGTCTCACGCTTCGCCGCCCAGAGCTGCTTCCGCTCCCTGCCCCGGGGCGCTGCCAACATGGCCTATGGCACCTTCAATTTCCTGGGGGGGCGGCTCCTGATCCCCAACACAGGTACGGCTGGCGTGGGGGTGGGGCGGCACCCTGTGAGTCCCTCCCCCTGCCCACCAGGCATTGGGTGCCGCGGGGCGTCTGGGCTAGCCACGCTGGGCCTGCACTCCTGCACGGGCTGGCACAGCCCTGGGGGGGCACGGGGCAGGGCTGTGCTGGGGTCAGCACCCGCTGACCTGTGCCATCTGCCCTGCTGCAGGGATCAGCCTGCTCATCCCGCCCGATGCCATCCCGCGGGGGAAGATCTACGAGGTCTACCTGACGCTGCACAAGCAGGAGGACGTGAGGTAGGTGCTAGGCCTGCTGCCCTGCCAGCCCCCGGGCCACGGAGCTCCCTGGGCCACGGAGCTCCCCGGGCCTGCAGCCCTGCCAGCCCCCGGGCCACGGAGCTCCCTGGGCCTGCAGCTCTGCCAGCTCCTGGGCCACCAGCATGGAGCTCCCTGCAGCTGGTGCCAGCTCCGTGCTCTGGCAGTGCCCCCGACTCACCCCTCTCTCATCCTCTCTCCTCTCCCTGTGGAGGTTGCCCCTAGCCGGCTGCCAGACCCTGCTGAGCCCCATCGTGAGCTGCGGGCCCCCGGGGGTGCTACTCACGCGCCCCGCCATCCTGGCCCTGGGGCACTGCGTGGAGGCCAACGCTGCCGACTGGAGCATCCGCCTGAAGAAGCAGTCGTGTGAGGGCACCTGGGAGGTGAGTGCCCAGGCCAGGGGCCCACAAGGGGGGGCTGATATTGGGAGTGCCGAGGGGACCCCAAAGGCACTCACAGGGGGTGCACGTCCCCTCCCCTGACATGGCCTGGGAAAGAAAATGGCTAGGCCTGGGGTCCCTGCTTGGAGCCCCCCAGGGCAGGGGCAGGGGGAGAGTCCCTGCTTGGAGCCCCCCAGGGCACGGGGAGGGGAAGGGTCCCCGCTCGGAGCCCCCAGGGCAGGGGCAGGGGGAGGGTCCCCGCTCGGAGCCCCCAGGGCAGGGGCAGGGGGAGGGTCCCTGCTTGGAGCCCCCCAGGGCAGGGGCAGGGGGAGGGTCCCCACTCAGAGCCCTGCAGGGCAGGGGCAGGGGGAGGGTCCCCGCTCGGAGCCCCCCAGGGCAGGGGAAGGGTCCCCGCTTGGAGCCCCCAGGGCAGGGGCAGGGGGAGGGTCCCCACTCAGAGCCCTGCAGGGCAGGGGCAGGGGGAGGGTCCCCGCTCGGAGCCCCCCAGGGCAGGGGAAGGGTCCCCGCTTGGAGCCCCCAGGGCAGGGGCAGGGGGAGGGTCCCCGCTCGGAGCCGGCTCTCGGTGGCAGGCAGGGCTGAGGCAGGGGCCTGGCGGGCGCGTGCCCAGCTCTGGGGTCTCTGCCGCAGGACGTGCTGCAGGTTGGGGAGGAGCCAGCCTCGGGGCTCTATTACTGCCAGCTGGAGGCCCAGGCCGCCTACGTCTACATGGAGCAGCTGGGGCGCTTCGCCCTGGTGGGGGAGTCACTCAGCATGGCGGCCGCCAAGCGCCTCAAACTTCTGCTCTTCGCACCGGCCTCCTGCAGCTCCCTGGAGTACAGCGTCCGCGTGTACTGCCTCCGCGACACCCCGGACGTGCTCCAGGTACTGCCGCACAACCTGCCCCATGGCCTGCCCACAACCTGCCCCACAGCCTGCCCCACAGCCTGCCCCACGGCCTGCCCCACGGCCTGCCCACAACCTGCCCTGCCCTGTCCCCTGCCCTGCCTCCTGCAGCTCCCTGGAGTACAGTGTCCGCGTGTACTGCCTCCGCGACACCCCGGACGTGCTCCAGGTACTGCCGCACAACCTGCCCCATGGCCTGCCCACAACCTGCCCCACAGCCTGCCCCACGGCCTGCCCCACGGCCTGCCCACAACCTGCCCTGCCCTGTCCCCTGCCCTGCCTCCTGCAGCTCCCTGGAGTACAGCGTCCGCGTGTACTGCCTCCGCGACACCCCGGACATGCTCCAGGTACTGCCCCACGGCCTGCCCACAACCTGCCCTGCCCTGTCCTCCACCCTGGCCTGACCCCTGCCCTGCCTCCCTGACCCTGACTCACCTTCGCCAAAGAGGGGCTGATGCCCCCAGCCCAGCTGAGAGAGGCCTGGACAAAGTGCACTCTGTGTCAGACCTGGGGGGCACATGGAGAGCAGCGGGGAGCTCTGGCACTGGGGGGACTCCCAGCCACTCCAGCCCCAGCCTCTCCCACCAGGGGGTGCTCTAGGGAGCAGGGTGGGAGGGCTGTCATGGGGGGCGCTCTCTGCTACTCCAGTCCTGGCAGGGTTCTGGCCCTTAGTCATGTTCCTGGCCCACCAGCCAGTTCCCATCCCAACTACATGAGAACAGCCCCATGGGGTCAGCCCAAGGCCCGTCCAGCCCAGTGTCCTGTCTGCTGCTAGCGGCCAGTGCCAGGTGCCCCAGAGGGAGTGAACAGAACAGGGCAAGTGCGAGTGATTGGTCCCCTGGCATCCAGTCCCGGCTGCTGGTCGGCAGAGGCTTAGGGACACCTGGAGCGTGGGTTTGCATCCCTGCCCAGCCTGGCTAATAGCCACTGATGGACCTGTCCTCCATGAACTTATCTAGTTCTTTTTTGAACCCTGTTATAGTCTTGGCCTTCACAACCTCCTCTGGCAAAGAATCCCACAGCCTGACTGTGCGTTGTGTGAAGAAATACTTCCTTTTGTTTGTCTTAAACCTGCTGCCTGTTAATTTCCTTGGGTGACCCCTGGTTCTTGTGTTACAAGAAGGAGTAAACAACACTTCCTTATTCACTTTCTCCACACCAGTCATGATTTTATATACCTCGACCATATCCCCCCTTAGTCGTCTCTTTTCCAAGCTGAACAGTCCCAGTCTTCTTAATCTCTCCTCATACGGCAGCCGTTCCATCCCCCTAATCATTTTTGTTGCCCTTCCCTGTACTTTTTCCAGTTCTAATGTATCTTTTTTGAAATGGGGCGACCACGTCTGCACGCAGTATTCAAGGTGTGGGCGTACCATGGATTTATATAGAGGCAACATGATATTTTCTGTCTTATTATCTATCCCTTTCCTAATAGTTCCTGACATTCTGTTTGCTGTTTTGACGGCCACTGCACATTGAGTGGATGTTTTCAGAGAACTATCCACAATGACTCCCAAGGTCTCTTTCTTGAGTGGTAACAGCTAATTTAGACCCCGTCATTTTATACGTATCGTTGGGATTATGTTTTCCAATGTGCATTACTTTGCTTTTATCAACACTGAATTTCATCTGCCATTTTGTTGCCCCGTCCCCCAGTTTTGTGAGATCCTTTCTAGCTCTTCGCAGTCTGCTTTGAACTTAACTATCTTGAGTAGTTTTGTATCATCTGCAAATTTTGCTACCTCCCTGTTTACCCCTTTTTCCAGATCATTCATGAATCTGTTGAACAGCACTGGTCCCAGTACAGATCCTTGGAGGACCCCACTATTTACTTCTCTCCTCTGTGAAAACTGACCATTTATTCCTACCCTTTGTTTCCTATCTTTTAACCAGTTACTGATCCATGAGAGAACCTTCCCTCTTATCCCATGACAGCTTACTTTGCTCAAGAGCCTTTGGTGAGGAACCTTGTCAAAAGCTTTCTAAAAGTCCAAGTACATTGTAGCCACTGGATCCCCCTTGTTGACCCCCCCCCCAAAGAATTCTAATAGATTGGTGAGGTATGATTTCCCTTTACAAAAGCCCTGTTGACTCTTCCCCAACATACTGTCCCCTGCAGTGTTCATCTCTGTGTCTGATAATTCTGTTCTTTATTAGAAGTCAGGCTCATTGGCCTATAATTGCCGGGATCACCTCTGGAGGCTTTTTAAAAATTGGTGTCACATTAGCTACCCTCCAGTCATCTGGTGCAGAGGCTGGGGGTGGGTTCTTGCTTGGAGCCCCCCAGGGAGGGCACGGGGATTTAAGCTATAGGTTACACGCCACAGTTAGTAGTTCTGCAATGTCACATTTGAGTTCCTTCAGCACTCTTGGGTGATACCATCGGTCCTGGTGACTTATTACTGTTTATCAGTTTGTTCCAAAACCTCCTCTATTAACACCTCAATCTAGAACAGTTCCTCAGATTTGTCACCTAAAAAGAATGGTTCAGGTGTGGGAGTCTCCCTCACATCCTCAGCCGTGAAAACCAATGCAAAGAATTCATTTAGTTTTCTCCGCAATGTCTTGTCTTCTTTAAGTGCTTCTTCAGCACCTCGATCGTGCTGGTTTGATTGTTCACCAGGCTTGTTCACCAGGGTTTCTGCTTCTGAGGGACTTAAAAATGTTGCTGTTAGTTTTTTGCTAACTGCTCTTAAAATTCTTGTTTGGACTCCCTACTTACACTTTTACACTTGACTCGCCAGAGTTGATGCTCTTTCCTATTTTCCCCAGCAGGACATGACTTCCAATGTTTAAAGGATGCCTTTTTGCGTCTAACCACCTCTTAGACTCTGCTGTTTGCCACAGTGACATTTTTTTGGACTTCTTACTGTTTTTTTATTTGGGGTATGCGTGTAGTTTGAGCCTCTGTTATGGTCTCCATGCAGCTTGCAGGCATTTCCCTCTTGTGTTCCTTTTAATTTCTGTTTAACTAGCCACTAGTTCCCCCTTGTGAAGTTAAATACTACTGGGGTGGGTTTCTTTGGTATCCCCAGCCCCCTGGGTGTTAAATGTAATTACATCATGGTCGCTATTACTGAACAGTTCAACTCTATTCACCTCTTGGACCAGAACCTGTGCTCCACTTAGCACTAAATCAAGAATTGCCTCTTCTCTTGTGGGTTCCAGTCATTAATCGTGTGTAGAAATGTTATCTCTGTATCCCATCCTGAGGTGACATGTACGCAGTCAATATAGGGGATAGTCGAAATCCCCCATTATTATTTTCTGTCTTTGTGGCCTCTCTACTCTCCCAGGGCATTTCACAATCATCACCACCACCCTGGTCAGGTGGGCAGGAGTATATCCCTGCTGCTATACGCTTATTATTCAAGCATGGAATTTCTATCCCGAGAGATTCTATGGTACAGTTTGATTCATTTAAGATTTGTACTATATTTGACTCGACGCTTTCTTTCACATACAGTGTCACATCCCCCACAGCGTGATCTGCTCTGTCATTCCTATACAGTTCGTACCCTGGTGTCACCGTGCCCCATTGATTATCATCATTCCACCAAGTTTCTGTGATGCCGACTATATCAATATCCTCATTTAACATCAAGCACTCGAGTGCACCCAGCACTTCTAGCATTTCTATATTTGTCAATATTTAGTTGTGTGCCGTCATGTGAGGTAACTGCTGATACAGACTAACACGGCTACCACTCTGAAACCTTTCACTGGACTCTGTTTCTCCTCAGTTCCTACCTGCACTTTATCAACTTGGATCCTCTCCCCTTCACTAGGACATAGAGAATCCCCGTTAAGAGATCCTCCCCCAAGGGATGTCTCTGTCCGAACCATGTGCTCCTCCGCACCCGTTGCCTTTCCCCCAGCCCTTAGTTTCAAAACTCCTCTACCACCTTTTAGCGTTACACACCAGCAACCTGGTACCTGTTTGGTTTAGGTGGAGCCCAACCTTCCTGTATAGGTTCCTCCTTTCCCAATAACCCTAAACCCCTCCTCCCTTCACCATCATCTCATCCACGCATTGAGACCCTGCAGTTCTGCCAGTCTCCCTGGCCCTGCGCGTGGAACTGGGAGCATCTCAGAGAATAGCTGCCAGGGAGGTCCTGGACTTTAATCTCTTCCCTAGCAGCCTAGATGTGCCCTCCAGGACCTCTCTTCTAGCTCCCGTGTGACCCAGTGCCTGTCTCCCCTCCGGCAGCAGGGCCGTGCTGGTCAGTGCCCAGCTGGGCCCTGAGAGGGCTGGGCTGAGCCCCGCAGAGAAAGGCAACGGGCTCCCCCCGTGCCACGAGGCCCCCAGAGCTGCCTTGCTCCGCCCACCGCTCTCACTGGGGCCAGGGCTGCCCAGGGACAGGCTGGGGGCCCCTAGGGCAGGGGGTCAGCGAGGAGGCACCTGAGGGCGAGGGGTGCTCTGTCCCCCCCGCAGGCCGCTGGGCACAGCCGGATCCAGGACCCGTGCTGAGTGGGGACTGGCCCAGGCTGGAGCTCGGTCCCTGGCTGAGTGCCCATCTCCCGGCAGGAGGTGATGCAGCTGGAGAAGCAGCTGGGGGGGCAGCTGATCGGAGCCCCCCGCGTCCTGCACTTCAAGGACAGTTACCACAACCTGCGCCTCTCCATCCACGACATGCCCAGCTCGCTGTGGAAGAGCAAACTCCTCGCCAGCTACCAGGTAGGAGAGCCAGCTGTGCCTGCTGCACCCACCCTACCCCAGCCAGGGCTCAGGGCCAGGCCCAGCTCTGCCCACAGCAGGACGGGTGAGCCCTGCAGCAGCGCCACGGCCGAGCCGGCACCGAGCCCCAGGGCTAGCAGGGACGCCCTGCTCTTCCCTGCCCCCAGCTCCTGCTGCCCCGGGCCCCTGCTCTCGGCCGGGGTGGGGGCCGTCCCTGGTGCTTCCGGGGAGGCTGGGGGGATTCCTGCCCCACCCCTGAAGCCCGAGAGCCCTGCAGCAGCCCCAGGGCGGGCGGGAGTGACCCTCGGCTTCCCTCCGCCGCAGGAGATCCCCTTCTACCACCTGTGGAGTGGGCTGCAGCCCTACCTGCACTGCACCTTCACGCTGGAGCGCCTCAGCCCCAGCACCTGCCAGCTGGCCTGCAAGATCTGGGTCTGGCAGGTGGAGGGCGACGGACAGAGCTTCAACATCAACTTCAACATCGCCAAGGTGAGCGGGCCGGGATCGGGGGGGGCTGATTGCAGGCATGTGCCAGGCCCCGGAGCCACCTGCCCGAGGAACGGGAACCATGAGGGGGCCAGGCCCAGGAGCCAGTAGGGGGCGGGGGGCTCACTGCAGGCGGGTGCCAGGCCCTGGAGCCACCTGCCCGAGGGCTGGGGAGTCAGGGATCCTGGTCCATCGCCATGGCACTGGATTGCCTCCCCCTGCCAGGCACGGGGCACAGCAGACTAGAGGGCAGCAGCTCCCCAAGGGCCGGGCTGCAGCAACGCAGGTGGGTGCCAGCCCCTCCGAACGCCCAGCCCCACCCCCAGGCCTGGGGCCCTGCCACTCGGGGCTGTGGGTCCCCTCCCTGGCTCACCACCCTGTGATGCTGCCTGTGGGAGCCAGCCGAGGTCACTCAATCAGTGTGAACTGCGAACAGAACGGGGCAGACAAACCCCAAACGCTGGGGGATCTTCCAATACTTAGATTTACCAACCAGCTCCAAACAGCCTCGGTGTTACCTCACCGGTTACTCAAAAGTCCAAATTGTGCAGTTCCCTTAAAGTGCCCAGCCCAGGCCTCCATGCAGACACACACGTCAGATATGATGAGGGTTACTGAAAATCTGATCTCATCATGTAAAAGAAAAGGTTCTTCTGATCCCAAAGGATCAGCCACACACCCAGGTCCAATTATAACTTAGATTTTATGCAAAAGACATGCTAGAGCCAATTCTTGTTTACTAAACTAAAATTTATTAAAAAAAAGAAAAGCAATAGGGCGTTGGTTAAAAGATCAATATACTGACAGACTTGAATTCAATTCTTGAGGTTCAGATACAGAGCAGAGATGAGTTTGTAGTTGCCAAAAGTTCTTTTAGAAATCATAGAATCTCAGGAAGTATCTAATCCAACCCCCTGCTTAAAGCAGGACCAATCCCCAGATCCTTAAATGGCCCCCCTCAGGGATTGAACTCACAACCCTGGGTTTAGCAGGCCAATGCTCAAACCACTGAGCTATCCCACCCCCTGCAGGTTATAGTCCAATGTCTGTATTCAGGGTGGCTCCAGTCAGTGACTGGGGATCTCAATCCTTGTGGCTTAAGGTTTCCCCCTCTTGAAACCCAAAGCAGATCTGAGATGAAGCAGGATTGTGTCCCAGGGTTCTTATACATTTCCAGCAGCCTTTTGGCCTGAGAAAACAATAGGCCTAACTCTCCTTCCAAACATCCTGGCAATTAGCACAGGGTAATTTATCCGTTAAACAGTTCAGATCCAGGTTACCACAACCTTCATAGAGACATAGAGACAATAATACTGTTTCCCTCAAGCGTCTTCCGAACTGTTAATATTCCCTTTTTGATCTTTGAATCAAAGCTATAGCAATAGACAAGACTTGTTTGCTGACATCACAAGCCCTGAGCACACACCTCCCCTTCTAGCTCTAACAATGCAGACTTGCATTTCAAAGCTCTGTTCATTTACAGATTTTCCTAGCCAGGCTCTAAAGCTGGGCCCTGGGTCAAGTCAGTCTGGGAGATAATTAACTCTTTCTGGCCCTGTCACCTTCCAGTGAGAGATTATATCACACTCCTAACGTCACCCCCCTAGGACACAAGCTTCTCGGACTGGCTGGTGCCAGAGAGCGAGGCCGGCTGCCCAGCCCTGGTGGGCCCCAGTGCCTTCAAGATCCCCTTCCTCATCCGCCAGAAGATCATCAGCAGCCTGGACACGCCCTGCGCCCGTGGGGCTGACTGGAGAACGCTGGCCCAGAAACTCCACCTGGACAGGTATGGGGGCAGGGAACGTCTCCAGCACCAGGGCACTGGGGGCAGGGAGCATCTCCCTGCCAGGGCACCAGGGGGCAAGCAGCGTCCCCCCACCAGGGCATCAGGCACAGGGAGTGATCCCAGAGGCAGGGAATCGGGGCAGGGAGCGATCCTGGGGGCAGGACACCGGGGGCAGGGAGTGATCCCGGGGGCAGGATACCGGGGGCAGGGAGTGATCCCGGGGGCAGGGCACTGGGGGCTGGACACTGGGGGCAGGGAGTGTCCCCTCGCCAGGCCTCTTGCCCAGCCCCCCCCTGGTCGACCAGCCCGTGAGGGCAGAGGGTGCCCCGGGTGGGGGTGGGCTGGAGCTCCCGGCTGACGCCCCCTCCCCTCTCCTCTGCAGCCATCTCAGCTTCTTTGCCTCGAAGGCCAGCCCGACCGCCATGATCCTGAACCTGTGGGAGGCGCGGCACTTCCCCAGCGGGAACCTGGCGCAGCTGGCCGCCGCCGTGGCCGAGGTGGGCAGACAGGACAGTGCCCTCTTCGCCGTCTCGGAGGCCGAGTGCTGAGGGGCCAGCGCAGGGCGGGGCAGGGCCCTGCGGAGGGGGGAGCACAGGCCCCGGGGCAGCGGCGTGGGTGTCACTGCCCCAAAGGTGCCAGCTCTGTCCCCCCGGGGGCCTGTGCTGGGCTCCTGCCCCTGCTGCCCGCGCAGGGGGCAGGGGGCTGGCTGGGTGCGGGCACTGACTGAGTGCGGGGGGCTGTGCCCCTTGCTGCCCCAGGACCCCTTGAGGACTCACCTGACACCCCCCCCGCATGCCAAGGGGCTGTGGGCCAGTCCCCCCTTGGGGGCGTCTTGGAGCCAAAGAACAGGCCATGGCGGGGGCTGCGGGCGGGGGCTCTGACGGGGGGTGGGATGGGCAGCCTGGCTCCAGCCCGACCCATCCGGGCGCTGTGTGTGCAGCGGGCATTGTGCGTCGTGCGTGCTGTAACCGTGTGGGGCCGGGCGGTGCCAGGCCCTGTCCCATGTTGTGTAAAGACCGGTTTTTAATTCTGTATTCAAGTGCATTCGCGTATTTACACTTGGCCTTATGTACATAGCCAGCAGCGCGGGGAGGGGGCGAGCGGGCACCCTGTAAATAAATCGATCTATATTGCTAGCTGGGGCTCGCGCGTGCACCAGACACGGGGGGGGGGGGGGGGGGGGAGCAGCACAAGCTGCCCCGTGGGGCTGTTCCAGTCCCTGCCCACCCAGCAGCCTGGGGGCAATGCCCCGGGGGAAGGGCAGCGCTGGCCGCAGACGGGGCCGCGTGGGGGTGCAAACGGCCTGCAGGGCGCCCGAGCTCCTCCCAACACGGGGCCCTCCAGTGTCCGGCGCTGGCAGCAAGAGACACCTCACCGCTGAGTTGTGCAGAAAGCTGGTTTATGCTTCGCCCCCCGCATGCCCGCTCAGGTGGCACGATGCCCTGGCACGGGGCAGGGAGAGCCCGTCTCACAGGGGCCTCGGCGTAGGGCCCAGGCTGAGTCCGCGTCCCAGCTGCCTGGCGCAGTCCCCGTGGGCAGGGCAGGGCTGGACCCAGCTGTCCTCCCCCCGCTGCAGGACTGGGGCTGGCGCCAGCCAGAGCAGGCTCAGGCCCGTTGGTGGCGGGCGACACGACAGGCAACAGCTGCGATGAGCGCGGCGCCTTTCCCCGAGCCGTCCTCCGACTGCAGGAAGGTGACGCTGCAGCGTGGGGCCAGCAGCCGCACCGTCGCCTGCACCTGCTGCGCGAAGCTGCAGAGAGGGGGGGAGTGAGGCCGAGCACCCTGTAACCTGCCCCCCTTCACTGCCCACCGGGCCCCGCAACCTGCCCCCCTTCACTGCCCACCGGGCCCCACAACCTGCCCCCCCTTCACTCCCTGCCGGGCCCCGCAACCTGCCCCCCTTCACTGCCCGCCGGGTCCCGCAACCTGCCCCCCTTCACTGCCCGCCGGGCCCCGCAACCTGCCCTCCCTTCACTGCCCGCCGGGCCCCGCAACCTGCCCCCCCTTCACTGCCCGCCGGGCCCCGCAACCTGCCTCCCCTTCACTGCCCGCCGGGCCCCGCAACCTGCCCCCTTCACTGCCCGCCGGGCCCCGCAACCTGCCCCCCTTCACTGCCCGCCGGGCCCCGCAACCTGCCTCCCCTTCACTGCCCGCCGGGCCCCGCAACCTGCCCCCCCTTCACTGCCCGCCGGGCCCCGCAACCTGCCTCCCCTTCACTGCCCGCCGGGCCCCGCAACCTGCCTCCCCTTCACTGCCCGCCGGGCCCCGCAACCTGCCCCCCCTTCACTGCCCGCCGGGCCCCGCAACCTGCCCCCCCTTCACTGCCCGCCGGGCCCCGCAACCTGCCCCCCCTTCACTGCCCGCCGGGCCCCGCAACCTGCCCCCCCTTCACTGCCCGCCGGGCCCCGCAACCTGCCCCCCCTTCAAAGCCCGCTGGGCCCCGCAACCTGCCCCCCCTTCACTGCCCGCCGGGCCCCGCAACCTGCCCCCCCTTCACTGCCCGCCGGGCCCCGCAACCTGCCCTCCCTTCACTGCCCGCCGGGCCCCGCAACCTGCCCCCTTCACTGCCCGCCGGGCCCCGCAACCTGCCCCCCTTCACTGCCCGCCGGGCCCCGCAACCTGCTCCCCCATCACTCCCTGCTGGGCGCTGCAACCTGCCTCCCTTCACTGCCCGCCGGGCGCTGCAGCCAGCCATTGCAGCTCTCCTTTGCTCACCCACAAGCAAGCCCCGTGTCCCTGCCCTCGGCCGCACCTGCTGCAACTCATCCCTGTCCCACCCGCCAGCACGGCCCCTCCCCCGTGTGCCAGCGGGGCCCAGCCGCCCCTCCCGCCCCCACTCACTGTGGGTGCAGCTTGTAGAGCGTCCCGTCCACGCCCACCGTCACCACGAGCTGCTCCAGGCCCCGGTTCTCCCGGATCTTCTCCACCACAGCAGCCACGGCTGCCCCGCAGAGCTGGGCCGCGCGCCGGGCCACCACCTGGCACACCTCCCGTACCAGCACACTGTCCTCGCAGGTGACGTGCAGCCCCAGCTCCTCCAGGATGGCGCACACCTGGCGCAGGGCCAGGCCGTCGCTGTGGGGACACCGGGGCACCGTCAGTACGGCTCCAGGCCCTCGCTCCCCCGCCGGAGCCATGGGCACCGACAGCGCCTGTCCCCTTCACCCTCCTGCGCCCGCCCCGCGCTCACCTCTCGATGAACGACAGGAACTTGGTCTGGAAGATGTCCGGGGTCTGGAGCTTGGGGGACGGGCGGCCTCGGAACAGAAGCCCCTTGGCCGTGAGCTCCAGCAGGATGCGCCGGACGATCTCGCCCAGATACATGCCACTGATGAGCTTCTCGAACCTGCCCCGGCAGGAGAGACCGACCGGCCGTCAGCACAGCTGCAGGGGCCCTGGCCAGCCCTGCCCCGGTACAGCCCTGCCCCAGGACGGCCCCTGGCCAGCCCCTTCTGCACCCCAGTACAGACCCCTGCCCAGCCCTACCCTGCCCCCAGGACAGCCACCTGCCCCGGTACAGCCCCTGGCCGGCCCTGCCCTGCCCCGCCCCAGGACGGCCCCTGGCCAGCCCCTTCCCCACCCCGGTACAGCCCCTGGCTGGCCCTGCCCTGCCCCGCCCCAGGACGGCCCCTGGCCAGCCCCTTCCCCACCCCGGTACAGCCCCTGGCTGGCCCTGCCCTGCCCCGCCCCAGGACGGCCCCTGGCCAGCCCCTTCCCCACCCCAGTACAGACCCCTGCCCAGCCCTACCCTGCCCCCAGGACAGCCACCTGCCCCGGTACAGCCCCTGGCCAGCCCCTTCTGCACCCCAGTACAGACCCCTGCCCAGCCCTACCCTGCCCCCAGGACAGCCACCTGCCCCGGTACAGCCCCTGGCCGGCCCTGCCCTGCCCCGCCCCAGGACGGCCCCTGGCCAGCCCCTTCCCCACCCCGGTACAGCCCCTGGCCGGCCCTGCCCTGCCCTGCCCCAGGACGGCCCCTGGCCAGCCCCTTCCCCACCCCGGTACAGCCCCTGGCCGGCCCTGCCCTGCCCCGCCCCAGGACGGCCCCTGGACAGCCCCTTCCCCACCCCGGTACAGCCCCTGGCCAGGCCGGCCCTTGTGCGGCCTCTGCCCAGGCCCGGTATGGCCCCCTGCCCGGCATGGTGTGGCCATTGCTCCCCCCACCCCAGTACAGCCCCAGCGCAGCCCCTGCTTAGTCCCTCTGCCCCCAGTACCCCACCCCTGCCGCCCGGCCCAGTCCCGGTGTAGCCCTGGCCCTGCCCACCTCTGCCTGCCGGGGTTCAGCGAGACCTCGTCCACCTGTCTGTCGAAGGGGGTGAAGAACGCGTCCAGGCAGCCGTTGTCGCCGAACGCCCCCCACTCCATGTTGATGCACATCCGCCCCTCCTCCCCCGCCAGGGTGCCCACGTTCCGCAGCTCCTCCATGTAGCAGGCGTTGGTGCCCGTGCCTGGG
Source organism: Malaclemys terrapin pileata (assembly GCF_027887155.1). NCBI lineage: Eukaryota > Metazoa > Chordata > Testudines > Emydidae > Malaclemys > Malaclemys terrapin. The sequence continues at coordinate 1,146,987 of NC_071512.1, read as the reverse complement.
CGGGAGGGAGGGGGCGTCAGCACAGGCCCCTTCCCAGCCAGGCTGGGGCAGCGTCCTCTCCCCTGCTGCACTAGCCCCTGGAGTGGGGCAATGTCCAGGGGCCAGCACTGCGGGAGGGTGGGGGGGCACAGGCCATGTGCTACAGGGGGTGGGGGCCAAGCGGAGGGGGTTGAACACTGTCCTGGCTCCTGAACCCCCCCAGGCCGGGCAGTGCCTTGCCCTGGGGCTGGGGGGGTGCGCCTGCCCGCTGGGCACTGGGGGGGGCTGCCACTTACCCACAATGAGGCCGACCTCACAGTTGAGGTCATCGTAGCCACACGACATCATGGTTCCCACGGTGTCGTTCACTATGGCAACCACATCCAGCGCACAGTGCTAGAAAGAATGAGACCCGTTACTAGGCAACACAATTCCCCGTCACCAGAGCAACAGCACTGGCACACTGCCCTCCCCGTCTCCTGGGAAACGGCCCCTCCCTCTGCGTCTTCCCGGAGGGAGCTGCCAGCCTCAGCCAGGCCGGGCGCCCACCTGCTCCCCAGACACGCCAGCATCCTGTGCCTGGGCATTACCAGGGCACCGTCGGGTTGAGACCGAGCATCACACAGCCCTGAGCCCCCGGCAACCTAACCCCCGCCTGGTGCTCCTGGCGCGATGCCTGGCCGGGCACAACACCCCCACCCGGGAGCCTGATGCCCCGCCTGGCCCGATGGCCTGGCACTACGATGCCTCACCCCACCCCTGCCCCCTGGCCCAGTACAACGCCCTGCATCGCCCCCCCCCCCCCGGCTCAAGGGCTGCCTGCCCAGGCCCCGTGTCGTACATTTCTGCGCTTCAGAGCCTCCCGGAGCAGCTTCACCACGTCCTGCCCCACGCAGCCTGAGGCGTTGAATCCTTTGGTCCAGCTCAGCAGGACGCCCTGGGGACCGGACAGGAGGGTTGAGAGTTAACAAGCTACAGAACAGTCCACTTAGCAGCAACCTGGCTAGTACCACCTGCGGCATCACAGCCCCCGTCTGCGGGCACCTCCCAGCCCGCGGGCGTTAGCATCAATGGGCACCTGGCACCAGGCAGCCTGCTGCGCACCAAGGGCGCTGGGAAGACAGGCCCCAGCTGCAGGCAGGGATGGAAGCGCTGCCTGCCCTGGCCACGGCCCCCCCAGCCTCCCCTGGCACGTCCCAGCCTCCTCCTGGGGCACGGCACCCCCCAGCCTCCTCCTGGGGCACGGCCCCCCCCAGCCTCCCCTGGCACGTCCCCGCCTCCTCCTGGGGCACGGCCCCCCCAGCCTCCCCTGGCACGTCCCAGCCTCCTCCTGGGGCCACGGCCCAAACGTTTCCCCTGCCTAGCGCCCCAAGGGGGAAGTTCAGGGCAGTGGCTGCCCCCCCCCTGGTGGGGTGTTTGCATAACGTCCCCTCAGCCAGCGCAGCGCCGGTCGCCCCAGCCCCTCACCTGGTCCAGGCTGGTCTGCTGGCAGGGGAAGGAGAAGGTGAAGCCGAGCGGCAGCGTGTGGTCCATCATGCCCTGCTTGGTCTGAAAGTCCACGATGCACTCAACAATGTGGTCAAAGAGCTACAGAGATTTGGGGGGGGGGTCAGTGGGGGCTGCAGCCTGCCCAGGGCACTGGCACCCACTGGGGGCACCAGGCGCTGGGGTCACAGCCCCGAGCCAGGCCCTGCGTAGGGGCTGGGAAGTGAGAGGTGGTGCCCCCCCCCAGGCAGCCCCAGCCCACCCAGCAGCAGGGGCAGCATTTCCAGCCCCCCCGGAGTGGGAGGTGTGACGGAGCAGGGAGCAGGGCAGATTTGACCTGGGAATGTTGCAGGGGGGTTGCAGTGGGGATGTGGGACTTCCCTTGAAGGAAGCTACCTGAGCTGTAACCTGAGCCAGGAACGGGGGTGGGGAGAATTAACACCTTCTGCCCGGGAGACTGAACAAAGGAGAGGAGCAGCGGGAGGGGCTGGGAGTTTAGTTTCGGTTGGGGCTGGGTGGTGCAACGCAGGGAACCCCAAGCTGGGGTCTAAGCTCCCTGAACCTCCCAGAGGGACCTAATTGAGGGGGTCCGGTCGTACCTACACGCTCTGCTTGAGACTGTGTTCCTGTCCTTAAATAAACCTTCTGCTTTACTGGCTGGCTGAGAGTCGCAGTGAATCTCGGGAAGAGGGGTGCAGGGCCCTAACTCCCCCACAATCCGCAACAACTGGTGGCAGCGGTGGGATCTACTGCACCCCGTGGACGGCGCTTCCTGCAGTAAGTGACTGGGGAGCAGTAAAACGAAGGGGGATTGACGGGGACCAGGCGTGCTGAAGAGTGAGAGAGAGACGGTTATTACCCCTGGGAGTGTGTGACCAGCGAGAAAGACTTTTGCAGTAACAGGGTCCCCCGGGGGGATCGCAGCGAGTGGTCCCAGGGGCGGAGGAGTCTGCAGCTCGACCCTGGCAGAGAGGTGGTGACCTCGAGAAGGGCTGGCACACTAGGGGTCCCCCTGGGAACTGTGGGGAGCTGTGAGCACACAGGCCGGTGAGTGGCCAGCAGGAAGATGTATGCCAAGCGGCTTAAGAGCGACCTGGTGGAGCTGTGCAAGCAGAGGCGGCTGCGCATTGGGAGGCTCACCAAAGAACAGCTCATTGCCCAGCTGGAGGCGGAAGATCGCGCGAATGAACCGATCCCTGTGTCTCAGGGAAGCAGCCTGGCAGATGCAGCGCAGGCACCAGTGTCTGTCCCAGCTGGGAGTGGTCAGCCGGCTGCTGAGGGCTTCCCGAGACCCCTCCTTCCTATGCCTAGGGGAAGGGTGGGGAGAAGCCCAGCAAATACCGAGGGCGCCGTGACCCCCCCGGCCAGCAGGGGATCCCCCCGGCGAAGCCCGCCGGCCAGCAGAGGATCCTCCCAGCGACGTTCGGCATCCGGGGAGCGGAATTGGCTGGAATGGGAGAAAGAGCTAAAACTGAGGGAGCTGGAGGATCGTGAACAACAGAGACAGCATGAAGAGAGACAGCGTCAGCATGAACGGGAGGAGAAAGAGAGACAGCATCAGCGTGAACGGGAGGAGAAAGAGAGACAGCATCAGCGTGAAGAGAGACAGAGACAGCATGAACGGGAGGAGAAAGAGAGACAGAGACAGGAGAATGAGAGACAGCATCAGCGTGAACTGGAACTGGCGAGACTGAGGGGCAGCGAACCCCCGGCTGCGGTGAGTGAGGGGGGACCCAGGACTGCACGGAGCTTTGATAAGTGCATCATGGCCCCATACAAGGAGGGGGAGGACATGGATGACTTCCTGGAGGCCTTTGAGACGGCCTGCGAGCTGCACCGGGTTGATCCCGCGGACAGACTCCGGGTCCTTACCCCCTTACTGGACCCCAAATCCGTGGCATTGTACCGCCAACTGGGAGAGGCAGAGAAAGGGGACTACGAACTATTCAAAAGGGCCCTGCTACGAGAGTTTGGGCTGACTCCTGAGATGTACCGGGAAAGGTTCCGGAGTCAAGATAAAACCCCTGAGATCTCATATCTGCAACTAGCCGTCCGCATGGAAAGATATGCCAGCAAGTGGGCTGGTGGGGCCCAGACGAAGGAGGACCTGATTAAACTGCTGGTACTGGAGCAACTGTATGAGCGGTGCCCATCCGACCTGAGGCTGTGGTTGGTGGACAGAAAGCCAGAGAACCCGCGACACGCCGGGCAGCTGGCTGATGAGTTTGTAAAGAGCCGGTCAGGGGGTGGCAGGGAGGAGCCCCAAAGGAACAGGCCCGCCGCGATGCAGAGAGAGAGTCACCCTGGGACCTCCCAAAGGGGGAATATGGGGAATCCCCTCCCACGGGGAAGGCCCAGCATCAGGGACAACCGACCGGCTCGAGGGGACCCACGGGACCTGAGCTGCTATTACTGCGGCCGAAGAGGCCACGTTCGGGCCCAGTGCCCCAAGCTCAAGGACAGACTGAGCAGACCGAACCCGCACCAGGTTAACTTGGTAGAGGCCCAGACGGACGAGGGGCAGGCTTCCCACGCAAGAGGGGCTGGCAGCTTATCAACTGCTCAAGAGAGAGAAGGGCCCCCGGCCAGCTTCTCTGGGGGGCCAGATGCTCCGGATTCAAAGTTCTCCGTTTACAGGGTTGGTGCGGGGCTGTCCCTGCGGAGCGAGTGCCTTGTTCCCCTGGAGGTGGATGGGAAGAAAGTTTATGGATACTGGGACACGGGCGCAGAGGTGACACTGGCCCGACCCGAGGTGGTGGCCCCAGATCGGGTGGTGCCCAACACCTTCCTGACCCTGACCGGGGTGGGCGGGACCCCATTCAAGGTTCCCGTAGCGAGGGTACACCTGAAATGGGGGGCCAAGGAGGGCCCCAAGGACGTGGGAGTGCACCACCATTTGCCCACTGAGGTGTTGATGGGGGGGGACCTAGAGGACTGGCCAAGCAGCCCCCAGACCGCTTTAGTCATGACCCGTAGCCAGAGCCGGCGAGGGGCACTACGCCCGGACCTTGGGAAGGATGTCCCACCGGAGGCACCGAACCCTTCCCGGGTGGGAAGGGAAACCCCAAGGACAGGCCGCGGGGTGGCTGGGGCTTCCGACCCAGCCGACGAGAGGGAGCAGGTCCCCATCCCTTCCCCAGCCACCGAGTTCCAGGCCGAGTTGCAGAAGGACCCCTCCCTGCGGAAGCTAAGGGGCCTGGCTGACCTCAGTGTGGTACAGACCATGAGGAGAGGATGCAAGGAGAGGTTCCTGTGGGAGAAGGGGTTCCTGTACCGAGAGTGGGCTCCCCCGGGGGAAGTGGAGTCGTGGGGGATCAGGAGGCAGCTGGTGGTTCCCCAGAAGTTTCGCCACAAGCTACTGTACCTGGCCCATGACATCCCTCTCGCAGGGCACCAGGGGATCCGGCGCACCAGGCAGAGGCTGCTACAGAACTTTTACTGGCCCGGGGTCTTCACCAACGTCCGGCAGTACTGCCGATCCTGTGACCCCTGCCAGAGGGTGGGGAAGGCCCGGGACAAGGGGAAAGCAGCATTGAGACCTTTGCCCATCATAGAGGAGCCTTTCCAGAAGGTGGCCATGGACATAGTGGGACCTCTCAGCAAGGCGACCCGGTCTGGGAAGAAATACATCCTGGTGGTGGTCGATTTCGCCACCCGCTACCCCGAGGCAGTGCCCTTATCGTCCATTGAAGCAGACACTGTGGCGGATGCGCTACTGACCATTTTCAGCCGAGTGGGGTTCCCCAAGGAAGTCTTGACGGACCAAGGGTCCAACTTCATGTCGGCCCTACTCCGGTGCTTGTGGGAGAGATGTGGGGTCCGGCACACCTGGGCCTCAGCATATCACCCCCAATCCAACGGGCTGGTGGAGAGGTTCAATGGGACGCTAAAAATGATGCTGAAAACATTTATGAACCAGCACCCGCAGGACTGGGACAAGTACTTACCTCACCTGCTGTTTGCGTACAGGGAGGTACCCCAGGAGTCTACCGGGTTTTCACCTTTCGAACTGCTATATGGAAGGCGGGTAAGGGGGCCCCTGGACCTGATGAGAGACGAATGGGAGGGGAAGGCCACTCCTGACGGAGAGTCGGTGGTGGAGTATGTCCTGACCTTCCGGGAACAACTTGCCGAGCTCATGGGCCTGGCCAGGGAGAATCTGGCCAGGGCCCAGAGGAAGCAGAAGGTCTGGTATGACCGCACAGCACGGGCCCGCGCCTTCGCCACTGGGGATCAGGTGATGGTCCTCATCCCCGTGAGGAAAAACAAACTCCAGGCCGCCTGGGAAGGGCCCTTCAAGGTTGTCAAGCAACTAAACGAGGTAAACTATGTGGTGGAGCTGTCGAACCGGGCACACCACCACCGGGTGTACCATGTGAATATGATGAAGCCATATTATGACAGGGGGAATATGGTGTTGGCCGTGTGTGGACAGTGGGAGGGGCAGGGAGATGACCCTTTAGTAGATCTATTCCCTGGGACAAGAGTTGGCTTCCCCCTGGAAGCAATTCCTCTCTCTGATCGGCTAACCCCTGCCCAGCGAGCTGAGATCGGAGGGGTGCTGCATCTGTACCAGCAGCTGTTTTCCAACCAGCCTGGACGCACTAATCTGACTGTCCACCGGGTGCAGACAGGATCGCACCCGCCTATAAAATGCTCCCCCTTCCGAGCCACAGGGAAAACTGCTCAGGACCTGGAAAGAGAGGTCAATGACATGCTGGCTTTGGGGGTGATCCAGCCGTCTTCCAGCCCTTGGGCCTCGCCGGTGGTGCTGGTCCCCAAAAAGGACGGGTCGATCCGGTTCTGTGTGGACTATCGGAAGCTCAATGCCATCACTGTGGCCGATGCCTACCCCATGCCCAGGCCGGACGAGCTCCTAGACAAGCTGGGAGGTGCTCGGTACCTTACCACCATGGATCTTACAAAGGGCTATTGGCAAGTGCCGCTGGATGCAGATGCCAGGCTGAAATCGGCCTTTGTCACCCCTCTGGGGCTCTATGAGTTCCTGACCCTGCCCTTCGGCCTCAAGGGAGCGCCGGCCACCTTCCAGCGCCTGGTGGATCAGCTACTGAGGGGGATGGAGAGTTTTGCCGTGGCGTATATCGATGACATCTGTGTCTTTAGCCAGACCTGGGAGGACCACATATCCCAGGTTAGACAAGTGCTGGACCGACTCCAGAAGGCTGGGCTGACCGTAAAACCGGAGAAGTGCAAGGTGGGGATGGCTGAGGTATCCTACCTAGGCCACCGGGTGGGAAGCGGCTGCCTAAAGCCGGAACCAGCCAAAGTGGAGGTGATCAGAGACTGGCCCGCTCCTCAAACCAAAAAGCAGGTCCAAGTGTGACGGAGCAGGGAGCAGGGCAGATTTGACCTGGGAATGTTGCAGGGGGGTTGCAGTGGGGATGTGGGACTTCCCTTGAAGGAAGCTACCTGAGCTGTAACCTGAGCCAGGAACGGGGGTGGGGAGAATTAACACCTTCTGCCCGGGAGACTGAACAAAGGAGAGGAGCAGCGGGAGGGGCTGGGAGTTTAGTTTCGGTTGGGGCTGGGTGGTGCAACGCAGGGAACCCCAAGCTGGGGTCTAAGCTCCCTGAACCTCCCAGAGGGACCTAATTGAGGGGGTCCGGTCGTACCTACACGCTCTGCTTGAGACTGTGTTCCTGTCCTTAAATAAACCTTCTGCTTTACTGGCTGGCTGAGAGTCGCAGTGAATCTCGGGAAGAGGGGTGCAGGGCCCTAACTCCCCCACAATCCGCAACAGGAGGGAAGCCCGCAGTACCTGGGTGCCGGGGCCCTGGGCCACGTTCGGCGGGATGGAGTACACCTCGCTGACGATCTGCACGCCGCCCTGCTCCCGGCTGCCCACCTGCACCAGCAGCACACGGAAGTTGGTCCCTCCCAAGTCCAGCGCCAAGAAGTCGCCTCTCTCTGCAAAGGGCATGGGGAAAGGGAGGGGGTCAGAGCTAGGCACCAGCTCCTGCTCCGGGCACTCAGCAAACCCCCCACCCCCTGCCTAGCCCTGCAGGGCCCTACCCCATGGGCTCCGCCCTTCACCCCCAGCCCTTCCCACGCCCATGGAGGTAGGCCACAGACTGACCAGGCCCAGGTGTCCCCATCTCCTCGCAGGGACCCCCAGGCTGGGATGAAGCACTGGGAGGCAGCGGGGAGGGGGGTCCCCCAAGGCAGGAATGACCCCACACAGCCTCCCCCAGCCAGCGCCCCCCGCAGAGCCCCAGCCTGCCGGCCCCTCACCCGAGCCGTCGGGCGTGGCACAGACGTAGGTGGGCAGCATGCGGACAGAGGACATGGCGTGTGTCTCCTTCTTCAGCCCCAGCTCCATCTCCCGTCTCAGCAAGGCCTGCACCTTGCCCAGGGCATCGGGCGAGAGCTGCAGCAGTGCCAGGGTTTGGTTCACCTGGAGGCGCTGGGCTGCCAGCCTAGATGCCACTGCGGTCACCATGGCAATCCCCTTGCCGCTGCCATCCTCCGACTGCACCAAGGTGACCTCGCACTCGGGGGCCAGCTGCTTCACCAGCTGCTGCAGCGTCTGGCTGAACCTGGGGACCAAGGGAGAGCCTGGCACGGGGCTGGCAGGACTGGCTGAGCAGCCAGCTCCCCATGGGTCTGCCCTGACCCCCAGCCGCCGAGGGGCAGGCCCCCAGCCAGCTAGAGCGGAGCCACCACCGGGGGTGCTGGGCCCACAGCTCCCTCCTGTCGCCATGGGGCCCAGCTGGGGCCACGGAGCCCAGGGCACGGCACCAGCCCCACTACCCCATTCCCCACAGCTCCACCCCTTGGAGGGGCAGCTGGCACGCCTGGGAGCAGGCCCCATGTTCCCTGGTGTCCGGCACTGTCCTGGGGGCCCTTACTTGGAACAGGCCCGGTACACGGCTCCGGCCACGGCCACGCTGGTCTTCAGGCGCGTCAGTTCCCGGTTCCTGCACATGTGGCTGAGGATGGCGGCCAGGCCGGCGGCGCACAGGCCGGCGGCGCGAATGCAGACGGCGGTGCACACCTGCTGCATAATGAAGCAGTCCTGGTCGCTCGCCTCCAGCCCCAGCGCCCGCAGGACACGCTGCGCCGTGGCCAGTCCCACCTGCTCGCTGCAAAGGAGAGCACAGGGGCAGAGCCCTGCCATCAGCCTCCAGGCCTGACACGTGTGGGGAGAGACTCCAGGCCTGGCACCCCAAGGGCGCAGGGGGGGCACAGAGGACAGAGCCCTGCCATCTGGCTCCAGGCCTGGCACCCCTGGGGCATGGGGAGGGCACAGGGGTCACAGACTTCCATCCGTCTGTGTGGCTAGCACCCCTAGGATGCAGGGAGGGCACAGGGGCAGAGCACCCCTAGGATGCAGGGAGGGCACAGGGGATGGGGGCACTTGCTCTCCACACCACAGGTGGGTTCGTGTGTCACTCAGTCACAAGTGGAATGAGGTTGCAGGTCTCAGCAGTTATTGGCTGTCAGGCCTGGCCAGCAGGGAGTGCTGCTGTATACCCCAGGCCTCGGGGACCCACTTACTCTGTGATCTCCAGGATGTCCTTGGTCTGGACCAACCCCTTGGTCAGGAGGGCAGGAGTCGTGCGACCGCTGAAGAGCTCGACCAGAATGTGCCGGACGATTTCGCCCAAGTACAAGCCACCAATCATCTTCTCGAACCTGAGTGGGGGTGAAGGGGCTTGAGCCGCGCGCTGGGCAGGCAGGGCCACAGGGCCGTTGTCACGGAGTATTGGGGAACTCAGGGCCCTGCACCCCCGGCTTCCTGCGATTCACCATGACTCTCAGCCAGCCAGTAAAGCAGAAGGTTTATTTGGATGACAGGAATACAGTCCAAGACAGGTCTTGCAGGCACAGACAACAGGGCCCCCCCTCAGTTAGGTCCAGCTTGGGGTCCCAGGGCATCCCAGCCCCCCCCCCTTTGGGGGGTCAGAGCCATCTCTGCCTCCCAGCCATCTCTCCAGCCCGCTTCCAACACTCTGCCTTCAGCGACCCCTCACACAGCCTTTGTTCAGTTTCCCGGGCCAAGGTGTCACCTGGCCTCCAACCCCTTCCTGGGTTCTCATGTTACACGCTCAGGTATTCGCCTTCGGGCAGACTCCCATCCCCCAATGCAGACTATCCTAGCCACACTCCCGTCAGCATTCACAGACCACAGTAAGAACAGTCCCAGTTCGTCACAGCCACCACTCCCTGGGCATGGCCACCACCCAGCCCAGCCCAGCCCATCCCTGGGCACGGGCGGCCGTGGGGCTAGGGCCCGGCACCCCCGGAGAGCCCTGGGCACGGGTGGCCGTGGGGCTGGGGCCCGGCACCCCCGGAGAGCCCTGGGCACGGGCGGTCTGGCTCAGGCGCTGGGGAGCAGGTGCCACCGACGGGGAATCAGAGGTAGCCAATGCTCCGCGCCCCTCCCCTGCCAGGGATGCCCCCGGCCCCCCGCCCCTGACCCTACCTCTGCTTCCCTGGGTTCAGGGAGCCCTGGTCCACCTGGTGGTCGTAGGGGCTCAGCACGTCATTCAAGGCGCCGTTGTCCCCAAAGGAGCCCCATTCGGTGACCACGCCCATCCGGCCCTCGCTCTCCTCCACCACCTCCACGTGCCGCGCCTCCGCCATGAAGCAGCTGTTGGTGCCAGCGTCTGCCGGGTACAGGAGAGCAGTGAGGGGGCTGGGACGCCTGGCCAGTCTGTGCCAGGCAATGCCGGAGCCACCCCCGCCCCACGCCTCCCCAGCGCCCTGGTCCCGTCTGGCTCTGCCAGCCTCCCGGGGAGTCCCGGCCGGGGCGGGTCCCACTCACCGACAACCAGGCCGACCTCGCACGGCCCTGCACGGAGATCGCAGCTCATCATGGTGCCCGTGGTGTCGTTCACCACAGCGATGACCTTGATATTGTAGCGCTGGCCAGGCAGAGAGAGAGGGCACGATCAGCAGCCACCACCACCACGGAGCCCCGCCCTGCACTGCCCCACCCCCACCCCCACCCAGGGGGCCCCCAACCTGCCCCACACTGGCTCACGCAGGGGCCCCCCACCCCCCACTGCCCCACCCCCACCCAGGGGGCCCCCAACCTGCCCCACACTGGCTCACCCAGGGGCCCCCCACCCCACACCCCCACACAGGGAGCCTCCACTCTGCACTGCTCCCCCGCCGAGTCCCCCCCTCTTACAGCTTGCTTGTTGATGGCACTTTGCAGTAACTCCACCACGTCTCTCCCCTCCACGCCGGGGCATTTGAAGCGTTTTGTCCAGGAGATCAGGTAGCTCTGCCAGGAAAGAGCCCAGACCCTGCAGTCAGCCAGTCCTGCCCCACGCCCCGCAGCGCCCCCTGCTGGGAGCCCCCAGCCAACGCTCCCAGCCAACCCCCCTACAGCACCCCCTACAGGGAGCCCCCAGTGCTCCCAGCCAACTCCCCTACAGCGCCCCCTGCTGGGAGCCCCCAGCCAACCCCCCTACAGCGCCCCCTACAGGGAGCCCCCAGCCAATCCTCCTTCAGCGCCCCCTGCAGGAGCCCCCAGCCAACGCTCCCAGCCAACCCCCCTACAGCGCCCCCTACAGGGAGCCCCCAGCCAACGCTTCCAGCCAACCCCCCTACAGCGCCCCCTGCAGGGAGCCCCCAGCCAACGCTTCCAGCCAACTCCCCTACAGCGCCCCCTGCTGGGAGCCCCCAGCCAACTCCCCTACAGCGCCCCCTGCTGGGAGCCCCCAGTCAATCCTCCTTCAGCGCCCCCTGCAGGAGCCCCCAGCCAACGCTCCCAGCCAACCCCCCTACAGCGCCCCCTACAGGGAGCCCCCAGCCAACGCTTCCAGCCAACCCCCCTACAGCGCCCCCTGCAGGGAGCCCCCAGCCAACACTCCCAGCCAACCCCCCTACAGGGAGCCCCCAGCCAATGCTTCCAGCCAACCCCCCTACAGCGCCCCCTACAGAGAGCCCCCAGTGCTCCCAGCCAACCCCCCTACAGCGCCCCCTGCAGGCCCGGAGCGATGCGCTCACCTGGTCCAGCCGTGTCTGCCTGCAGCTGAAGGGGAAGGAGAAGCCCAGCTCGAAGTCCGTCCGGCGCGTGCGGTGCCCGTCCAGGAACTCACACAGGCATGTCGCCATGAAGGCAAAGAGCTGGGGAGCAAGGCTGGGAATTAGCAGGGCAGAGGTTGCCCCTTGCCCGGAGCCAAGCCTGCCCCCCTGCCGGCTCCAGGCTCTGCTGTGCTGGCGCTGTGCTCACAGCGCCCCCCAGCCCCAGGCTGCCCAGCTCCCGGCGCACCCTCTGCCCGGCGCCGGCTCCGTGGGGCCGGAGAACTGGCTGGCATGCAGCCAGCCGCAGTCCCACCTCCTGCTCCACCAGTTGCCAGGTGGGTCACCCCGTGTCCAGCAGGAGCGAGGGTGCCCTGCCCCCGTACCTTCTCGCCAGGGCCCTGCACGATTGCGTCTGTCACAGGAAAGTGCTGGTCCTTCACCATCACCTTCTGGCTTGTGTCCCCCGACAGCTCCATCAGCAGCACCCGCAAATCAGTGTCTCCCAGCTCCAGCACCAGGAATTCGCCTCTCTCTGCCCGACAAGCAGACGTGGTGTCAGGGCCTGGGTGCCCCAGCCTGGCATACAGGGGGGCACCCCCAGGACGCAGGTACTCTGCGCCCTGCCTGGCTTCTGCAGGAGCCGCTCATGCCCAGCAGATCCAGGGACCCAGTCGCTCAGCGGTACCATCCCTGACGGGCTCCAATCACCAGCTTGTGCAGCCGCGTCCCCCCCAGAACTGGCACCGCACCCCTCGCCGGCTCACTGGCCAGTCTGCGACGCTGGGCTCGCAGGTCCCCAGGGCAGGCCTGACGCCAGGTGCAGCGTGGTCAGCGACGGGGACAAAGGTGCCCGTGGGCCTGCGAGCCCCACGCCGGCTGCACATGATGGGCTGGGGCACCAAGCCCCTGTTCTTAGTGTGGGGCCCAGCCACAGCCCAGCAGGGATGGGGGGGTGCTGACACCCAAGCTCCGAAGCACCCCGGAGCACTGGCCCTGGAGGGGGAGCCTGGGGCACGTACCAGGAGGGGCCCCAGCCCCGGGCACCCACAGCCTGTCCCTTACCGGTGCCGTCCGGGATGGCGCGGATGAAGGTGGGCAGCATGCGCACTGTGGCTTGGGCGTGCGTCCAGTGGCTCAGGCCCCGCTCCATGGCCTCCAACATGCGGTCCTTAACCCGACGGAGCGTCTCCAGCGACAGGCACAAGGGCTGCAGGAAGCTCTGCATCTGGGAGAGGAGGCAGGGTCGGTCAAGGAGCACTCCCAGCAGAGCGCGCTGGCAGCAGGGGGCAGCGAGTGGGGGTTTACCTGCGCGGTGAGGTGTCGGCTCTGGGCCTGGGGGCTGCCGCTCTTGCTGACGCCAGCCAGTCCGAGGCCAGGGCACGGGGGGCTCAGCTGGCTTGGGGGGGGCTTCCCCACCAAGGGCGTCTCCTGGCCGGAACTCATCTGGGGCCTGCAGGGGCAGAGAGCAGGGTCAGTTCCCTGCACCAAGGGGAAGCTGCAGAGCCAGCCTATGGCCCCCCCAGCCCCCGCCCTGCGGGCCAGGCACCCGCCAAGGGAGGAGCAGGCGTCTCATTGGGTGCACCGGGCCCCAGGGTGGGCGAGCGCCCTGCCCTCGAGCCCAGAGCCCCTCCACAATCAGGGGGCCACGGGGGCTCCCCAGCTGCCAGCCTTGCCAGGGCGCTGGCACTTCCCAGCGGCAGGAGGCAGAGCCAGCCCCTGCCAGCGCCCCCAGAGCTCAGCAGCTGCAATAATTCATGTGGGGCGGCCCCAGCATGATCCCCCCCCTCACCCCAGCGCCTCACCCCCGGCAGGGTGCGAATCCTCAGCTCACCCCTGTGAGCGCAGAGAGCGACGGATCTCTGAGCACCGATTAACCACAGAACAGATAGCCTGGCACACGCCCAGCCCAGCACATGCCCAGCCTCAAAACATGCCCAGCCCCGGCCTGCACTGCCCAGCTTGGCACATATCCAGCCCCAGCCTGCACTGCCCAGCCCAACACACGTCCAGCCCTGGCCTCCAATGCCCAGTCCCGGCACACACCCAGCCCGGCACACACCCATCCCCGGCACACACCCATCCCGGCACACACCCAGCCCGGCACACACCCATCCCCGGCACACACCCATCCCGGCACACACCCAGCCCGGCACACACCCAGCCCCGGCACACACCCAGCCTCAAAACATGCCCAGCCCCGGCCTGCACTGCCCAGCTTGGCACATATCCAGCCCCAGCCTGCACTGCCCAGCCCAACACACGTCCAGCCCTGGCCTCCAATGCCCAGTCCCGGCACACACCCAGCCCGGCACACACCCATCCCCGGCACACACCCATCCCGGCACACACCCAGCCCGGCACACACCCATCCCGGCACACACCCATCCCCGGCACACACCCAGCCCGGCACACACCCAGCCCCGGCACACACCCATCCCCGGCACACACCCATCCCGGCACACACCCATCCCCGGCACACACCCATCCCGGCACACACCCAGCCCGGCACACACCCATCCCCGGCACACACCCATCCCGGCACACACCCAGCCCGGCACACACCCAGCCCGGCACACACCCATCCCCGGCACACACCCATCCCGGCACACACCCATCCCCGGCACACACCCATCCCGGCACACACCCAGCCCGGCACACACCCAGCCCGGCACACACCCAGCCCCGGCACACACCCATCCCCGGCACACACCCATCCCGGCACACACCCATCCCCGGCACACACCCATCCCGGCACACACCCAGCCCGGCACACACCCATCCCCGGCACACACCCATCCCGGCACACACCCAGCCCGGCACACACCCAGCCCGGCACACACCCATCCCCGGCACACACCCATCCCGGCACACACCCATCCCCGGCACACACCCATCCCGGCACACACCCAGCCTCAAAACATGCCCAGCCCCGGCCTGCACTGCCCAGCCCGGCACACGCCCAGCCCTGGCAGCTGCACAAGCACACACCGAGGGTGCTGGGACAGAGGGGGAATTTTTCATACTATTTTGGATGAATAGTGTGTGTGCCTCGGTTTCCCTGACGTGGTCCATGGGTAACTAGGTGAGGGGACAGGGCTGTTTGCTCTTTGCAGAAGCCCAGCAATACCGGCATGGCCAACACCTGGCTGCCTGGGCCCCATGCCCATGGCGAGACCCAGAAGACAGTGGCCTCTCCAATTCCTGGACATTTGGCACCTAGCAACACCAGACTGTGGCTGGCCCCTCCTTGGGAAGCCAGGCGGGTGCGACCAGCTGGAGGACAGAGGACTGAGGTGGGGCTGCTGGAGGCAGGGGAGAAGTGTCTGGCCGTCAGAGGGCGCCGGGCTCTGCACTGCCCCGGATGGACCAGGCTGATACTTTCTGTCTCTGCTGTGTCCAGACACCTCCTAACCCTCCTGCTGTCCCAGGCAGGCGGGGAGTCACTCCAGGGTCAGGCAGCCGGGGGTGCATGGCGCCCTCAGGCGTCCAAGCCAGGTGCACTCGCTGCAGGGAGCTCACAGCGTGACCTGGGGTGCTGAGGGCTCTGGGGGGTCAGTCCCAGGAGGCGGGGAAACCGAGGGGCTGAGCCCAGCGAGAGGGTGACCCTACAGGGGCTGACACACCAAATGGGGGCTCCAGGGACTGCTGAGAGCCGTGCGAGAGCGCCAGGCCTGGGGAGCCATGACAGGCTGTGCCAAAGCGGGGGATTGTCTTGTTTTCTCAGGGGGTTGCATGCAGCATGTGGGGGACTCGGTTTCCCTGTGTGCTGCACATGTAACGCAGTGGGGGATGGGGTTTGTTGTTGCAGAGGACTAGGTGTGACCTCGCCTACCAGACCAGCCAGGACCCAGGACAATGGCCTGGAGATTGGGTGCCCTAGCAACTGGTTACCGGGAGGCTCAGCCCAGCTTAGACATCAGCCGGTTCTGGCCAGTGGGGGGACAATGGGCTGAGAGACCAGTCGGGTCCAGCTAGTGGGAACGAAGGACGGAAGCAGGAGGGTCCAGGTGACCTGTTTGCCTGGGACGGAAGACAAAGGACGGAGGAGGGGCTGGTGGGGAAGGTGATCTAGGATGATCAGCTAGAAGGAGGGGGCTGCTGGACCGGGGACAAAAGGCAGCCTGAGTCACCTGGGGTGCGGGACAGGCCAAGATGGCTGGTGCTGAGACTGGCCCGGCCCAGGGGCTCTGAGAACGGCCTGGGCTGGGTTCAGCCATTCAAAAACCTCCTGTTTTCTGCTGGCTGAGAGTCACTTCAGGCTGGAGATCGGGGGGGGGGGGGGGGGGGGGGGGCGGGGAGAAGAGGGCATTATTCCCTCTGGGAGTGGAGGCCTCGGGGGCCCAGAACAAGGGGACTCCCTGCAGGGCCCACAGCAGAGCCAGGCATGGTGGAGACTCGGAGAGGTGCAGGCCTGGGAGGTAGAGGAGCCTACGGCTTAACCCCCGAGAGAGAGGGGACCCCTGAGAAGGGCTGTCGCACTGAAGGGGGTGTCACGTTATTGATTTGAACTGGGACTATATAGAACATGGTTGCAACCAAAGTCCTGTAGTGGCACCAAATCTTGTATAAAGGGGGTCAAATGGAGTGTCTAAGACAAGGTTACGGTTTGCTGGTTATGATTATGCTGTCTATATGTGTGTATCAATTTGGTAGTTGAAGTTATGAATGTTGGCTCTATACTGTCTGTATGGCAAACTTATGCTATGCTTCTGGGAGACATCCCAGCCAAGTTGGTGTTAGCTCTGCCTAGCCTGCTTGATGGCCCATTAAGGACCATCAGCTATACAATGGACCCATTGAGAGAAGGCAGATACGCCTTGTACCTCGGCAAAGTATGCAGGGACTGGCCCATGTGACTCCAGACTCCATTTTGCTGTAATTTTCCACAGTAAGAACAAAGAGATGTTCTCACACCTGCAAAAGACTATAAAAGGCTGATGCCTCATCTCCATCTTGTCTTCAATCCTGCTTCTTACCTCTGGAGGGACTTTACGACAAATGGAAGCTCTGAACAAAGGACTGAATGACCCATCCCAGCTGGGGATGTTTCAGAGACTTGATTTGAACCTACAGTTTATTCCATCACTGCTACAAGCCTGAACCAAGAACTTTGCCATAACTGTGTGTAATTGGTTCCATTTAACCAATTCTAACTCTCATCTCTATCTTTTTCCTTTTATGAATAAACCTTTAGATTTTAGATTCTAAAGGATTGGCAACAGCGTGATTTGTGGGTAAGATCTGATTTGTATATTGACCTGGGTCTGGGGCTTGGTCCTTTGGGATCGGGAGAACCTTTTTTCTTTACTGGGGTATTGGTTTTCATAACCGTTTGTCCCCATTAAGAGTGGCACTGGTGGGGATACTGGGAAACTGGAGTGTCTAAGGGAATGGCTTGTGTGACTTGTGGTTAGCCAGTGGGGTGAGACCAAAGTCTTCTTCGACTGGTTTGGTTTGCCTTAGAGCTGGAAAAACCCCAGCCTAGGCCTGTGACTGCCCTGTTTGAGCAATTTGTCCTGAATTGGCGCTCTCAGTTGGGTCCCGCCAGAACAGCATCATTACAGGGGGCTCCTCCCAAGGGCCCTACGGAGCAGGGCCAGCTCTAGGCACCAGCAAACCAAGCACGTGCTTGGGGTGGCACAATTCCAGGGGCGGCATTCCGAGTGGGGTTTTTTTCTGCAGTTGCGCTCTTGGAGGTTTTTTTTTTTTTTCTTTTGCTTGGGGCAGCAAAAAACCTAGAGCCGGCCCTGCTATGGAGCCGAGAGCCCGGCCCTGGGAGCCGTGACCCAGGTGCACACTGCCCGGCCGTCACAGAGCCACCCACAGAAACGCAGCCCATGGCACTGTGCGCCCACCTGGGCACCGACAGCCATCCGAGGAACGCAGGTGCCTGACCCACAACACCGGCCACATGGGCACACGGGCCGGAGCTTTGCCTCGGCAGCCCCCCCAAGTGCCACGGAGGAAGGCCTCAGGATACGTGACAGGAAATGCCATGAGCCTAGGGAACTTGGGTCCTTCAGGACAACTCACGCCGGGCACTGCCCTCCGGGCCGCTGGAGCTCAGCCCGGAGCTGGGGACGATCTGTCCCAGTGGCAGGAGCCCAGAGCTGAGCACGGCGAGCCGAGGCAAAGCCCTGACCACTGCCCCGAAGCGATAGCCCAGCCTGGAGCTGCGGCTGCGGGGAGCTAAGGCAGGCCGATGCCGCGCCCCTGCACCAAGTGATAGACCCACGCCCAGCCTGGGCGCACACAGCACCCCCGGCCAATGCTGGCCCCAGGACACCCGCTGGAGCTGGCCCTGCCGACGCGTGAACAGTGCGAGCTGCCGGCCGCTGGCAGTGCCCAATGCTGGGAGACCAGCTCCCCTGCCACGGCGCAGCCGCTGCGCCCCAGGGCGTGGCTGTGGGGCTGGCACTAGCTTCGCCCCACAGCTTCCCTTCCCCTCACGCTGCCCAGGCTCAGGTCCGGCCTCTCTGGGAACAGGAAACTGCGAGTCAGTTTGTTCTTGTGTAACTGTCCATTGCCTCACCCTGCCCGTTCCCCTGCCACACCCCTTCCCTTGACCCTCACCCTGCCCCTTCCCCCCCACTCTGCCCGTTCCCCTGCCACACCCCTTCCCTTGACCCTCACCCTGCCCCTTTCCCCCCCGCTCTGCCCGTTCCCCTGCCACACCCCTTCCCTTGACCCTCACCCTGCCCCTTTCCCCCCGCTCTGCCCGTTCCCCTGCCACACCCCTTCCCTTGACCCTCACCCTGCCCCTTTCCCCCCGCTCTGCCCGTTCCCCTGCCACACCCCTTCCCTTGACCCTCACCCTGCCCCTTTCCCCCCCGCTCTGCCCGTTCCCCTGCCACACCCCTTCCCTTGACCCTCACCCTGCCCCTTTCCCCCCCGCTCTGCCCGTTCCCCTGCCACACCCCTTCCCTTGACCCTCACCCTGCCCCTTTCCCCCCCGCTCTGCCCGTTCCCCTCCCCTCACCCAGGCCTGATTTCAGCGCTAACCTGAGGGCAGCCAGGGCTCAGTCCTCGCCTGGCCACCGCCCACCTTGCGTCCCCTCCCCGTCCCTGAAAGCAGCTGCCATCCCCCCTCCCCAGGGTCCCTGCGGGGCGCCCAGCCGGAGCCAGAGCCCAGCGTGTGCCAGCGGGTGGGGGGGCAAAGCTCTGACAGCGGGCTCCAGTCCCGCCCCAGCGTAGGGCACCGGGGTCGCCAGAGCCTCCCCTCCTGGTTGTGCCCTGCGGCCCAGGGCTGCAGGACTGCGTGGCCAGGCAGAGCAAGCAGGGACAGCCTGGGAGCCAGTTCGCGGGGTGAGGTGCCTTGTGGCTGGGGGTCCCCAGCTCCTCGCTGGAGGGAGGCACCAGCTGCTGTGCCCCACCGGGTGGCGCGGGGCTGCCCCAGACCCGGCTCTCTGTGCCCCACTGGGCAGCGCGGGGCTGCCCCAGACCCGGTTCTCTGTGCCCCGTCCTGGCTCTCTGTGCCCCACCGGGCGGCGCGGGGCTGCCCCAGACCTGGCTCTGTGTGCCCCCCCGGGCGGCGTGGGGCTGCCCCCGACCCGGTTCTCTGTGCCCCACCCTGGCTCTCTGTGCCCCCCCCCGGGCGGCGTGGGGCTGCCCCCGACCCGGTTCTCTGTGCCCCACGGGGCGGTGTGGAGTTGCCCCCGACCCAGTTCTCTGTGCCCCGCCCTGGCTCTCTGTGCCCCACCGGGCGGCGCGGGGCTGCCCCAGACCCGGTTCTCTGTGCCCCGTCCTGGCTCTCTGTGCCCCACCGGGCGGCGCGGGGCTGCCCCAGACTTGGCTCTGTGTGCCCCCCCGGGCAGCGTGGGGCTGCCCCCGACCCGGTTCTCTGTGCCCCACCCTGGCTCTCTGTGCCCCCCCCGGGCGGCGTGGGGCTGCCCCCGACCCGGTTCTCTGTGCCCCACGGGGCGGCGTGGGGTTGCCCCCGACCCAGTTCTCTGTGCCCCACCCTGGCTCTCTCTGTCCCCCCCGGGCGGCGTGGGGTTGCCCCCGACCCGGTTCTCTGTGCCCCGCCCCGGCTCTCTGTGCCCCACCGGGTGGTGCAGGGCTGCCCCAGACCTGGTTCTCTGTGCCCCGCCCCGGCTCTCTGTTGCCCCCCGGGCGGCGTGGGGCTACCCCCGCCCTGGCTCTCTGTGCCCCCCGGGCGGCATGGGGCTGCCCCGTGTGCCCCTTGAGGCATGGCTTGCCCCTGTGACTCTGCCTTTCACAGGGCGGGGCTGGGAGCAGCCCCCACCTCCAAGTCAAACCTGCTGTGGGGCCAGGCCGGGCTCTCTGGCACCATGGGGGTGGGGTCTCTACCCTGAGCTGCTTGGACCCACCCCCCCCCAACACTGCCTGAAGTGGCAGTGGTGGTGCGGGAGGCCGGACGCCCGGCTCAGCCCCAGGAAGTGGGTTGTGTCACAGGCCTGCGGCTGGGCCCAGCCTCTGGGGCTGCCCCTCGCTGGGACATTCACCAGGGAACTCTAGGGCCACTGTGCCAGCTTTGTATCCTCTGCTCTGCCAAGGTCTCTGACCTGTCCCCCCAGCCAGTCCTCCTCCAGCTCTGCCAATGCACCCGGCCCCTGACCCACGGCACCACTGGCGCGCCCCTCCCAGGCTGTCACCCTGCTCTGGGCGGGGGGGGGAATCACTGGGATCCCTAGAAAACAGCTTCATTGTGCCGGGAAAGGCTCCAGACTCTCCTTGGAACCGGCTCTGCCAGGGCGAGTTGCAGACGGGCAGCCTGCGTCAGGCACCGGAATCCCACCACACTAAGTACCCGGAGAGGGAGTGGCCTGGGGCCAGGATGTGCCATGCCCCACTGGCACCCTGCATTTCTCCCCAGCTGGCTGGAGCCCAGAGCCTGCGTCCCCCGTAGGCCAGGCCTGGCCCCGTTGCAGCGCTCAGGGCTGGAGGGAGCTCCCTGGGCCAAGCTGGGATCCTTGGGGGAATTGCTTTCGTGTCCAGCCCCAGCCGCTCCTCGGATGCTGCAGCCGTGGAGCCAGGCCCGTCCCCAAGCAGTGTCTGGGGGCAGCGGGGCGAGAGGGCCAGGAACACAGGCGCCCGCAGGCAGCCCGAGCACCCGGTCCTGGTGCCGCTCTCCGAGTGCCCCGGCAGAGGTCTGGTGCTGCTGGGCTGGTCCTGGCAGAACCCACCAGGTGTTTCTGCCCTGGGGCGAAGCGGCAGGAGAGCCCTGACTCCTTGGCAGGGCGTCTCGGAGTGGGGCCAGCTCAGACTGCGGGGGGAGGAGACAGTGTGGGGCTGCCCCCCTGCCGAGCTGGGGCAGACTATTTCCAGGCCAATTTGCATTTACCTTCAGTTCCAATTAGCACTTGTAGATTTGAGCCCAATGTTTTAATTAGCTCAGCGATTATTTGTGCCATTAATTAGGCAGCCACATTAATGAGCCCTCCCCCTCCCAACTAGCAGTTGGAGCAGCGGGCGGCTCGGCAGGGGGAGCAGGGTGTGAGCCCAGGGCGCTGGGTCCCAGCAGGTGCTGCTGCCTGGCCCAGGTTCCCCAGTTCGCCCCTTTGGAGAGGAGCTGGGGGGAAACCGGTGGGTGCTGAGCTCGCTGTCCAGGCTCGGAGCATCCCGGCTCCGCCCCGAGGGACCTGGCACTGCTCACCGGCCTGCAACGTGGGCCAACAGCTCCTCACCCCGGGCCGGGGAGGGGGGGGACAGGGGGTCCCACATGAATTCATGTCTGAGCCGGCACCTCCCCATATGCTAGAGCTGCAGCTGGCACCATAAGGGTCAGACGTGAAAGCAACCCCCCGACCAAGCCAACGCCAGAGCCCAGGAAACCCCCACAGCTGCAGCCAGCCCAGGTGACAACCAACAGCCCTCCCATCCTGTGCTGGCACCTTGCTCGGTGCCCAGCCCTGACTCACCGGGGCTGGGGTGCCTGCTGTGGGCTGCGGGGCGCTCCTGGCACTGCTGCGTGTGCTCGCTCCACACGCTCTCCCGGCTGTGGTCGAATATCAAAAGTGAAAGCAGCATTTGACAAGCTATAAAGTTTTCCTGCACGTAACTCTCTTACTACACGTACTCTTACTGGACATACTCCGCCCTGTCGTCTGCCTGCCAATCCGCGCAGCCTCTGGTGGAAAGCGGGGACCCTGCCCTCCCAGCCACACCCTTCACTTCCTGGAGCTAGGGGCATCACCCCTGGGGTCATTGAATCCACCAGAGACAGCCATGCCCAGCCCCCCGCCTGCACATGCACCACCTGGAGCACAGGGCTGGCATCCGGACTCCTGGGTTCTCCTCCCAGCTCCCATGCTCAGGAAAGACTGCAGCAGCCCAGGTTAATCGCAGGTGCCTGCCTGCTGGGCGTGGGGCTCCGAGACCCCTTAGAGAGATTAATGAGTCTGGTCTACAGCCTTAGCTTGGTCCTGCACCGAGCTCCAGAGGTCCCAGGCTGGGTCCCGCCCGCCAGCGACCAGGGTCTGTCGGTGTTACACGGGGGGCTCCAAAGAGGATGGAGCTCGGCTGTTCTCAGTGGTGGCAGATGACAGAACAAGGAGCAATGGTCTCAAGTTGCAGTGGGGGAGGTTTAGGTTGGATATTAGGAAACACTATTTCACTAGGAGGGTGGTGAAGCACTGGAATGGGTTATCTAGGGAGGTGGTGGAATCTCCATCCTTAGAGGTTTTTAAGGCCCGGCTTGACAAAGCCCTGGCTGGGATGATTTAGTTGGGGATTGGTCCTGCTTTGAGCAGGGGGGTGGACTAGACACCTCCTGAGGTCCCTTCCAGCCCTGAGAGTCTCTGATTCTATGTTCCAGACTCATGGACACGTGCTCCCCCACTGCAAGGGTCGAGCCTGGCCCCTCAGCCTGGGCTGGGACCCTGCTGTCACTCCACGGAGAAGGGGTCACTGCTGTGCCCCACAGAGCGGGAGAGGTCTGCCCCAGGCCAGCCGAGCAGGGAGGGAAGCCAGACTGCCCCTGGGAACTGGGCAGGACCAAACCCCGGGAACTGGCCGCCTCCCCTGCTCCAGCAACTCAGGGGCCTCAGGCAGCAACGGTCAGGGGCTGGGCTAGGCTGCCGTGGGTGGGGAACCCTTAGGAAGAGCTCTGGCCAGGGGCGGCAAGCCACGGGGGGCAGTCTGCCGGTCCCTGCAAGGGTGGCAGTCAGGCGGCATTCGGCGGCTTGCCTGTGGGGGGTCTGCCGGTCCCGCGGTTTCGACAGCAATCCGGCGATGGGTACGCCAAAGCTGCCGTCCGGTGGACCTCCCGCAGAAACACCGCCAAAGCCACGTGACTGCCATGCTTGGGGCAGCAAAACACATAGAGCCGCCCGTGGCCCTGGCCGGTGGGGCTCTGGCGTGGCCACAGACTGAAACTGGGCCCTTGCTAACATGTGTGTCACTGAGCGTGGGGGAGTCAGGGCCCTGCACCCACTGCCTGGGATTCCCCGGGACTCTCAGCAGCCAGCAACACAGGTGGTTTATTGGACAATAGGAACACAGTCTACAGCAGAGCGTGTAGGTACAGCCAGGACCCCTCAGTCAAGTCCTTCTGGGGGGGTTAGGGAGCTTAGACCCCAGCTGGGGGTTCCCTGCGTTGCACCACCCAGCCCAAACTGAAACCAAAAAACCAAAACTCCTCCAGCAGCTCCTCCCCTCCTTTGTCCCGTCTCCCGGGCAGAAGGTGTTATTTCTCCCACCCCCTCCCGGCTCAGGTTACAGCTCAGGTATCTCCCTTCAAGGGAAGGCCCCCATCCCCAATGCAACCCCCCTGCAACATTCAGGTCAAATCCGCCCGCTCCCTGCTCCGTCCCAGCGTGCACTGCCAGGGGCAGCTGTGCCAGCCGCTGGGGCTCTTGCAAGGAACACGAAAGCCCGGGCGGGGGGCAGCAGCCGGCCGGGGGCAGAAGCCAGCACAGCCAAGAGCTGAGGACAGTCTCATGGGGACCACGTTCTGCTCCAGGCCCCAGCCCAGCTGCCACTGAGCCGAGCGCCTGCGGGGGGGACGGGACGGGACGGACTTTCCCCAGCCCCCCCCCCACCGGCTTGCTGCAGTCACTTGGGCAGGGGATTGCCCAGGCTCCCGGCCGTGTTTCCCAGTGGCTGTCACTGGTCTGGCTTTTGCTCCCCGGGCGTGAGAGGCTGACGGGCAGGGGTGGGTGCAGCCAGCCCCTTTCCCGCACATTGCAATGGAGCCTGGCGCTCCCTGCCCAGGCTGATGGCGTCAGGCAGCACCTGGAGCAGGGCTCAGCCCCGCTCTCACTGGGGCAGCCTGGCCCGTGGGTGGGGCATGAGCCAGAGACCTGGGTTCGAGTCCCCGCCCAGCACAGACTCCCTGGGTCAGCCAGTGCCCCTCAGCAGCTCAGGTCCCGCTGCCCCATGGCGCACACGGGGGTGGGAGGACAGATACCACAATGGTGCCAGCGGAGTACAGGGGCGAGGCAGAGAACCCCTCCCCCAGGCCAGGGCCCTTGTGCGGCTCACAGGGCAGGCCAGACACAGCAGTGGCTTCCCCCCACTCCAGGGAGAGGCTGGGGGTGGAGACGTGGGCATGGCCGGGGGGTGGGGGTTGCGGGGAAAACCAACAGCAGAGGCAGAAGGTGGCGTCTTTTGAAGGCACCAGGCGACCAGCTGCTTTCCAGCACCGGGCCCAACCCGGCCGGCCAGGGGCAGGGCTGGGCTGCCTGCGGTGGCTCTGCAGGGAGGGCAGCTGGCCTAGGGCACAGCACATGCCCTGGCACGTGAGCAGCATCCCTCGGGCCGGCCAGTCAGGGCAAACCCCAGCTCCAGCTTTCGGGCAGGACAAACCCTGCTCACTTCAGTAGGATTCTCCCCTGCAGCGGGCCCCGAATCGCTCCCCCCCGGGCTGCTCCTGCCCCTGCCCAGCATGGGCCACACCTTCCTCTGTGTGACTTCCAGAGCCCGGCAGGCTCTGGTGAACGTGGGGAGGGGAGCAGTGGTGTGCCCGCCAGCTGCCGTGCCAGTCTGTGCCCGTAAACCAGCAGAGTTCTCAGCACACATCTGATTCCTGGCCAGCACCCAGCTCTCTGCTCCCAGGGCAGCAGGTTCCTGGTTTACTGCCACCGCACAGGATGCAGCGCAGCAGGAGGCCTGGCCCAGCCTGGGCAGGTGCCATGCGACTCGGAGGGCTGGGCCACTCCACATCACACATCCGCGTTTCTGAAAATCTAGCATTTCCTGGTCCTGCAGGGGCACTCCCAGCTCCCAGCAGTGCCCAGGAAGTGCGCTCGGCTCTGGAGCAGGAGTGGAGCAAAGGGCACCAGAGCCTCACAGAACAAGCAACTGGGTGCACAGCTAACGCCCAATGCCCCGGCACCCCCCAGCCCTGCCTTTGAAAACCCTCCTGCTTTCAGGAGAACCCAAAAGCAATTGCTGGGACCCGCCGCTGGCCTGGCACCGGTGCCCGTGGGGAGCCCTGCCCGTGCACAGCCAACCCCCGCACTCGGCCAGGGTACGCACCAGCCCTGCAGGACACAAGGGCCTTTGGGGCAGGCCCAGGACAGCGCTGGGCACCAAGATTTCTAGTCGCTGGGGCATCCCCTGCTGCTACTCCTCCTCCGCCCCCCGGCCCCAAAGAAAGACGCAGAATGCTCCACCGGGTCGCTGCCATTTCATAAAAACATCCATAAATATATGTCAGTGTCTGGCTGGCAAGCGCCCCGCAGTGAGTCTCTCGCCCACGGCTCCCAGCCCTGGCACACAAGCACGTCACGCTGCCTGGCCGTGGGCAGGGGCTCTGCCCGGGGCTCTCGCTATGGCCCTGCTGCCCCTTCGCTGTGGGTCTCCCGAGGTCCCTTTTCCATCGCTCACGCCTCAGAATTTCCTCCTCCTCCTCCGGCTGCCCTTGTTCTGCTGCTGGAAGCCCCCCGGGTAGCCCGCGGCTTCGGGAGCGGACACCAAGGATGGACTGGGCAAGTCACTGAAAGCCATGTGTGGAAGGGGGCTCTCCCGGGCCAGGCTGCCGCCGGCTTCCTCCTCAGCCCCCGACGGGGCGTGCCTAATGGGAATGGGGGAGGGAATGCAAGAGATAAATGCCAATCCAGGCAAGAAGCCACCACCTTTGAGCAGCGTCTAGGCCCAGCCACCAAGGCTCCCATTCACGCCGGAAGCTGCTCTGCCCCCTCCCGTCCAGGCCCGCACACTCGCTGGCGTTGCACCTGTCAGCAGCTGGGAAGGAGCTGCCCGACGTGCCCTGCACAGCTGGCCTGGGAGCTCGCTGAAGGGCCCGGGACGAGCCCTAGGAGTGGGCCGGGCAGTCCTCTAGTCTTGCAGCCCAGGACAACCCCAAACCAAGCTCCCCGCACCCCCCGAACCAGCCCCCACCTGCCCTTCCCCGAGTGGAGAGCAGCCCCTCTGCCTTGCAGGATTTGCCTGCCCACCTTCCCCAGCCCCACTGCGCCGCCCTGCCCTCAAAGGAGCCAGGGAGCAGCTGCACGCAGCACAGCCTCCGAACAGGTCAGCTGGCCACAACCTCCAGCCAGCTTGTCCTTGGGCAGCACCGAGCGCGGCCAGCTGCGGGGGGCCCGGAGCGTGACTCCCCAGGAGCCCCGGCTCAGCTGCGGACAGCAGGAGGTGACGAGCCTGGGCAAGGGGCACAAAGGGAGAGAAGCAGCAGGAAGGAAGGGCCCAGGGCTGGGGAATGAAGTGGGGAGCTGGCACTGAGGCTGTCCCGGGGCTCACAAGGGGCCGGTGGAAGCAGGGCCAGGCCGAGCGGAGCCGCGGGAGGGGAGCCCTTTTGGCAGTGCTCATTCCACGGGCTCTGCACGGTCGCAGCCGGGGCTGGGTGCTGCTGTCCAGGCCAGCCAGCCACACCGCGCTGCTGGGGGAAGAAAACCTGCAGCTCACAAAGCACCGGCCGACCTCGGGTCTCCTCCTGCTCCCAGCACGGCCCCCGCAACAGCATCTGCAACGAGAACGACGCAGCAGCTCAGGCTCTGGGAGCCAGCGGCACCGCTGCCACCAGCCGCCTGCACTCGGCGAGCAGGAGCGGCCTGCTCCCCGGGGCGTGCCAGGAAGCGGGGTCGGGGGCATTTCACACTCCCAACCCCTGGCCGGGCCGTCCCTCACACGGAGCAGCGATGCCGACTCTCCGAGCACAGCGCTCACCAGCACGCCTAGGACCCTGGCCCCAGAGCCCAACACGGGGACAAGCCAGCAGCAGGGCTGGGGAGGCTTCTCCACCCCAGTGCGCCATCTGCTCAGGGGTGAGCCTGGCCACTGCACCCCACAGACCCCAGGCTGGCTAGGCAGCCCGCCCCCACCTCCAGCTGCCAGCTCTTCTCGGGGGCATGGGGCACGGGCGTACTGCCGGGCGCAGCCAGCCCCAACGGAGCCTGCACTGCAGGTGAAATCAGCCACTGCCCACGGGTCAGGCTGAGGGGCCGAGACCCTTGTTCCCAAGGGGCTCAGAGCTCCTGTAAGCACCTTGCGTCGGTGTCCCTCTGCCCCACCTGCACTGGTCGTGGCACTGGGCTCTGTCTGTGCTAACCGAGGTGCAGGGCTGGAGCAGCAGTGGGGCTCCCGGAGCGTATGGGGAGGAGATACAGGCCCTGGCCTTTCCCCCATGGCTGTCAACAGCCAGCTCCCCCGGGGGCTCGGAGCCAGCTGATACTGGGGCAGCGCCGGGTTACTCCCCAGTGGTGGGCACAGCCCAGCCCCACACTGCGTGTGCTTTGGAGATGTGGTGTCCCCACCTGCAGACTTGCACTCGGACATCTCCAGCATGCTGAGGAGTCTGCCGTCGCTCCTCCCAACGTCCTGTGGCAACGGAGAATGCAGAGCCATCACGGGGCTGACGGGGAGGGCCCCCCTCCGGCCCCAGCCTGCCCTGCCCAGCCTCTCCCAGGGACCATGGCAGGTGGCCTGACCTTGCTGCAACACCCCTACCCTCAGCCCCTGTACGCCACTGCACCTCCGCATGCCCTCACCCCACTGCACGCCCTCACCCCCCACACACACACCACTGCCCCCCAGCCCTCACCCCCCCGTACGCCCTTACCCCCAGCCACCACCTGCTGTATGCCACTACCCCCCACCCGACACTGCCTCTCCACCCACCGCCACCCCCC
The DNA here is from genome assembly GCF_027887155.1 of Malaclemys terrapin pileata. Taxonomy (NCBI): domain Eukaryota; kingdom Metazoa; phylum Chordata; order Testudines; family Emydidae; genus Malaclemys; species Malaclemys terrapin. The sequence continues at coordinate 1,119,475 of NC_071512.1, read as the reverse complement.
GCGCACAGTACACGCTCGCCCCCTGCCAACCCCCACATGCCACTGCCCCCACCCCTGTACACCACCGCCCTCTGTACGCCATCGTCCCCCCACCCTTGCCCTCCATATGCTGCTGCCGTCGCCGCCACCCCCCGCCCCCCGCCCACTGAAGGGCGTTCTGTGAGCAGTGATTACTTGGCTAGGGGCCCTGACTCCCACGGGAACGGGCTCCCTTTCACAGTCCTGTCCCCTTGCCCTGTGCCCACCTCCCTCCCTCCCAGCAATTCCACCTGTGGTCAGCCCAGGAACTGGCAGGACTGGGGTGCAGCAGGACAAGGCCAGCCCTCCCCGCCACTTGGAGTGTGCTGATGTAGTTGTAACAAGGCAACAGGCGACCGTAGCCACAGCTCCCCCGTGGGCAGAGCCGTGTCCACCCAGCTACTCACACGCTCGCTCACGCTGGAGGCCAAGCAGCGACGCTGATGCAGAACAAACCCACCTGGGCCTTGGAATGAGGCCGGACTCCACCCTCACCTTGGCACTGCGCAGCCTCCGGTTTCCCTGAGCGTCCCTCGCAGTCTGCAGGCAGCCGTCTACGTGCCTCGGATACTCCGCCAGCAGCACCAGGGCCTTACAAAGGTAGCACTTCTCACACCTGCCGTGCAAGGGAAGCAGAGCCGTGCATTAGGATTCACTCTGCAGCGGGGCTCTCGCTGACGCCCAACATGGCGTTTGACTTCTCCAGGCCATTCCCCTGATGAGGCCCGTCTGTGGAGCAGCACTGGCTCGGTGGGATCGCCCATCAAGCCAGCCCAAGGCCAGTCCAAACGACGGAGCGATCAGCCATTTCCCTGTCTGCTTCTCTGTCCCCCGCGGCTGCAGCAGTGGGACGGTAATGAAATCAGCTCGGCTGATGGCTCAGACATAAACCACCCTGTCAAACTGCAGAAATGAAGAGTTCAGGGGATGCACAAGGGAGTGACATGTTGCTGGAGAAGCAAACCCAGCGTGTTAAAGCAGAAAGCCACCTTGTCTGACTGGCAGCCCAAGTCTGTCTCTGCCCTGTCCCTACTTAGCCCACACCACCCTGGAGCCCTGTGCCAGTCAGCGGCCGTGCCCATCTGGGTACAGCAGCCTTGCAGGCCAGCGCTGGGCTGGCAGGGGTGAGCTGGGCAGAACAGTGGATACAGCAGTCGCTGTTCAGGAGAGGTGTCTCGGTTACCGGAGGCCCCACGCTCTCCAGTACGCGCATGGAGAGCCCCCAGCATGCTCCACGCAGCGGGTTCTTCTCCGATGCTCCTTCCAGGCAGTGCTGATTACCAGAGAATGTGTCTAAACAGAAGCTGTCCTCTCTGTAATTAGCCTAATTCCATTAGTGATGTTGCCATCCACTGTTTGTAACGGCAGAATAGCTTCCCTGGCAGGATTGTACTGTCTTCGGAGGCTCTGTGTGGGAGGGAGGAGGTGGGGCTGCACAGGGAGAGATTCAGCAAAACCACTGTGACTCTGGAAATCTAAGTGAATTAAGGTCATCACTCCAGGTGCCATCCTGTCAGCCTTCCCACCTCCCCGCTCCTTCCCACAGGCTCCTGCACTCAGCAAAGTGCCTGCCTTGGCCCACCTGACCCCCCCTCACACACACTTCCGAACCGCATGGCGAGCTGGCTGAGATCAGCTGAATGCAGCTAAGAGTAGGAAAAGAAACAGATTTCTTTTGTGCTCATCTGAGGACCCCCAGATACCAGACATCACAGTGCTGGGCCCCAAGAGAAGAACACAGATTACGGGGACATAGCTACAAGGAACATGCAGGAATAGAGATGGGCTGGGGGACGGGCTGCACAGAAACAAGCTCTCCGAAGCCAGCATACCTACTTACTTGTCAAGGGCTGCGGGTATCGGGACGTCTCTGCCTCTGCCCGCTCTACTCCTTGTTTCTCTCCGTCGCTGAGTGAGCGCTTAAGACACAAACAGAAAGTTACCCAGTTGTGGGTGACTTCTCCCTTCCTGACAGCGTTCGGGGGCTTGGAAAGCACCTGGGATGGGACGTGGGGCAAATTCAGGTGCTGCCTGGCAGCAGAGGGATGTGTGATGGGAAAGGCAAAAGGAGCACTGGGATGCTGATGGGCTGCAAAATTGGCAATTGGACAACTCAGATTGGTCCTGCCAGGGTCCTGGGAGTTTGCCATCCTTCCTGAAGCCAACCAACCTGGGAAGGGGCTTCGGGCCAAGTTTGCGGTTTAACTAAAGGTCCCGTGAAATGGAACAGCGGCCTACAACCTGATAAAGCCAACTGCAGCATTGCTCCCCCGTGTACCCAGGCCAAGGACCGGGCAGAGAGAAGAGCTGACTGGTCAGAGGGTGGGTCCGGTGAGCCCCTCCCGCCAGGACTCTGATTCGCTTCCAAGAAAGTTCCAGTCCCCTCCCCTGGGTGAGGGCTGGGATGGCTGGGTCAGACTCCCGGAGATGCACAGTAAATCTCAAGTCACTGCCTCGCTCTGTGCCCATGTGTGACATGTGGGGGGTCCCGACCCCCAGTCAGGTGCTGTGAGATCTCGGGGGAAAGGGCTCTATAGGTGCTGGGCGAAGAAAAGGGCTTCCCCCCCCCCCAGACTGCCAGTGGCTGCTGCAGGCTCTTCCAGACTAGTGTTCTGATGAGTGAAGCCAACAAGCAGTGCCACAGACCGGCTCTCCAGGCATCTGCAGGGAGAATTTCAACGTGTTTCTCTCTTTCGGTTGAATTGCTCTCAGCAGATTCCCGCTGACATGCCACCCGCTCAAATCCTGAGGGAGTGTTTCCGATAGCTCGGCCGGCTCCGGTAGGGATGTTTGAGTTTCCACCTCATAAACAGATATTGCCGTAAGTACTCCCTGGCAATCTGGCTACGGGGACAAAGTGCACGAGAGCTGCTTTCCAGCCTGGCATCGGAGCTTCCGGGATTAGTTCGGCTCCTGAGAAGAAAGGCCTGACTCCAGGATACAGGCGCCGGCCACCTCTTGCTGTTTGCTAACGTCTGTTATCACAGAGCTCAGCGCCTGAATCCGGAGCACAGCCCAGGTCTGAAGCAAGCCTTGATTTTCTTTTCTCCTCGGTGCTGGCCCAGCAGGCCAGTCAGTGACTAGAGCTGGCGGCTGCCTTCGGCACCACCCAACACGCAGCCGGGCAGCCTCCTGGGAGCTCCCAGGAGTGAGGCAGAGATGCTTGTGGTGGAGAAATGAACCACTGGGCAACAGCCCACGGCAGGGACTCCTTGTTCGCCCCTCGCCTGGACTAGGGGTGAACCAGTGGCCTATCCGTGTCCTGGTACCGATCCCAGAGCCCTCCTAACTCAGCATGGCGAGAGCAGCTCTCTCCATGGGGGTGCAGCTGTTAATATTCCTTTAACGCCGTCTCAAGACGCCGTGTGCACTCGCTCAGGTGTTAATCAGTTCTATTTTTTCCAAAAGCAGTGAGCACATCTGGCACGGCAGGCCTGTTAGAAATCTTTGGGATCACGCGGGAAGACCCAGCTGTGCTGCCGAGAGCAGCAGGAGGAATGGAGAAACATGGCCAGCATTGCTGATCGACTCCACCACACGCACACGAGCCAGCTATGGTTCCAAACTCCCCCTTCCCCCCATCCCTTGAGAGGCTTTTCCGAAGAGACTCGCCAGAAAGAGAGCACACCTGGGGGCCTGGGCTCACCCCAAAGACAGAGCCCTGTCCCAGCACACCTCTCCCGGGCCGTGCCACTCTCGTGTGAAATGTTCTGCAATGCACAGCATGTCTGAGAATGGACCTGTCTCCATCAGCTCCGTGTCAGGACAGCCGGGCATGGGTGCGTCCTGCCTGGGCGAGGCTCCAGTGCTCCCCTGATTCCACATTTGCCCTTGTCCCCATCACCACTGGCCAGGCAAGGCAGGTCGTAGTCAGTGCACAGGAATGGGAGCCAGGGCTTGCTGCGTGGCTTGGGGCAGGTCCCTGGTCTGTCCGCCTGTGGGTCTCTCTCACCAGCATGTAGAGAGCCTCAATAACTGCATGCCTGACACTCGGCAGGTGCTAAGTGCCATCGGTGCATGACGACGCTTCCTGCCTTTTGCACAAGGCTTGTGTCTGTTCAGGCTGCATCTCTCCACCCCAAGCTGTCTAGTCCCATTACCAGCAGGCTATTTTTGTGCAGATCCTATTAATGGAAAGATTCTCTAGCATGTTGGCCCATCTCAGAAGTGATGAAGCTTTTCCCTGCCCCAGTTGTGTTACTCTTTTTGCTGCATCAGTGCCACTTCTCTTGGTGTTGGGAGCTTTGTACAGTATCAGCACTGCTGCTGGTGCTCTGGAAACCGATGGTGGGGTGTCAGTTGCACGTGAGGTGTGGGAGGGGCATATGGCGTCTCCTGCTCTCCTGTCACTCACTGTGGAACAGGAAGGCTGGGCCAAAATGGAATGGGAGGTTAGTCCACAGCCGTGGTACCTGGTAAAATTCTAGGCTTTCTTCCCGAATACTGAGCTGGGTATGTTTGTGGTCGCAGCCGCAGAGCACAGCAGAGGGCAGTGACCCAAGGCAGAACGTGGGAACTCCTTCAGAGTCCTTCAGTTCTCATTCCCAACTCACCAGCCCTTTAGCGCTTGTGCCTGGGGGTGGGGGGCACACATATTCACTAGGGCTGAGCACGGGGGTCAGGAACGTTCATTACACCAGCAGCGAGGAGCCCACCACTCCCCGTCCTGGCGCAGTGTCTAGGGCTTAGAACAAACTCTTCAAGCCCTACTGAATTCACTCAGAAACAAGCACCCAGGAAAGCAGAAGCAGGACTCTGGAACACAGTCCACACAGGGAACCGTTTCAGTCAATTGCCCATGGAGACAAGCCCTAAGGGGCTGTCTACACTGCACTGTAAGCCCAGGGTTTGTAGACCCGGAGTTTGTTAGCCTAGGGCTTGAGCATCTACACTCATTTATAACCCCAGGTCAGGAACTGTTGAACCCTGGGTCCCAGCATCTACACTGCATTATGCGAGCCCAAGTCCAAACACCAGGCTTCTTTGCGCCCTCCCAAAATGTGGCCACTCTAGCCCTCAGCTTGAGGTGCAGTGTGGGAGAACGAGACCGGCCACCAAACCTGACTAGCCACAGGACAAAGGAAGTTGGAACTGTGGGATTGTGGGATACTTTTTGCCAACTCCCAGGGCACAAGTCCAGTGGGGCTGCGTCTCCACTGCAAAGCAACAGGGCTTGAATGTAGGTCCTAGCTGGACTCAGGCTTGGACCCTCCACCCTGGGTCTGAGCCCTGAGTTAGTGCGACTTGTGTGGAGGTGGAAGGCGGGTTAGGCAAGAGCCTGAGTGTGAACCCTGGGCGTACACTAAGGGTACGTCTACACTGGAATAAAAGCCCTGTGGCATGGCCACAGCTGGCCCAGGTCAGCTGACTCGAGCTTGCAGGGCTTGGGCTGCAGGGCTAAACATTGATGGATGGACGTTGGGGCTGAGGCTGGAGCCCAGGCTCTGGGACCTCCCCCGACAGGGTTCCAGAGCTTGGGCTCTAGTCTGCTGGGAAGCAGCAGCTCTGACAAAGAATTGGGAGTCGTGATGGCTAATCAGACGGACATGAGCTCCCAGTGTGACACGGTGGCCAAAAGACCTAATGCGATCCTGGGATCTCGAGTAGGAGCAGAGAGGTGGTTTTCCCTCTGTATTCAGCACTGGTGCAACCCTGTGCCCAGTTCTGGCGCCCACTGTTCAAGAAGGATGTTGGTAAATTGGGGAGGGGTCAGAGAAGAGCCACGAAAATGACTGAAGGATTAGAAACCTGCCTTGTAGTGACAGACTTGAGGAGCTCCATCTATTTAACTTAAAGAGAGAGTTGCGGGGTGAGTTGATTCCAGTCTATCAATAACTACATGGGGAACAAATACTTAATAATGGGCCCTTCTGTCCCACAGAGAAAGGTCTGACCCGATCCAGTGGCTGGAAGCTGAAGCCAGATGAATTCAGACTGGAAATAAGACAAAAAAAATTGACAGTGAGGGAAACTAACCACTGGAACAACTTACCAGGGTGGTGGCGGATTCCCCATCCCTGGCAATTGTTAACTCCAGATTGGCTGTTTGTCTAACAGCTCTGCCCTAGAGATTATTGTGGGGCAGGTCTCTGGGCTGTGCCACGCAGGAGGTCAGACTAGATGATCACAATGGTCTGGCCTGGCCTTGGGATCTATGAATATTCCCTCTCACCAAGTCAATCCATTCTGCACAGCACTTGGCGCCACAGCTCACCATGTGTTGGACACTCTCAGTGCAGGCTGTGTGCTCCATGCTGTGCCACACACACACAACCCTGGCTGAGACTGCGTGCTGAAGGGCTCCCTCCTTCTCTCTGCTCCGTGGGCCTGGGATTGTCCTAGCTGAGGTGCGTGGTATGGTCCTAGAGGAGTCCTGCATTGTGGGCCTGCAGGAGACGGCCAGGGCTGGAACCTGGAGCGATGGTCACGTGGACTGCTAAGTAACACACTGACTACAAGGAAATTCTAAGACTTGACAGTGCAATGAGTGCTGGAAAGCCACCGGGCTCAGCGCGCTCTCCGGGGCAGGTGGAACCAGGCAGAGGGGAGGAGGTCTCTCACACACCTCTCAGCGGGCCTCAGCAAGAGAGTGTTTGCTACACTCTCTGTAGCCAAGAGTCGGAGGGGTGCTGAGACCCCCAGCACACAAGGCTGCTGGGGCAGGAGAGGGAAATCACACGCACACTCACAGGACCCAGGCACGAGACCAAGTGCTTAGCAGACCTGGAACGCCTTCGTTTGCATCCTGTCCCCCAATGCCGTTACAGCACATGGCGTGCAGCTCAATCTCGGTGGCTGGAAACCCTCGATCACACAGCGGGCACGACACACTGTCATCAGCTGACGGGCTGCATTCAGAGACGGTGTTCCCAGCTTCTTCATCTCCACCCGCCTGAGGAAGGGGACAAGAAATCAGCCGAACAGCTCTTGCTGTTTCATTCTTCATGCCTACCCTAGAGCGCCTGGCTGTCTTGTAGCTACTTACCCTCCCGCAGCTGCTGCATTGCTCAGACACATTCATTCCCACAGTACAAGTCAGATCTAGTAACTGCACTGACTAGCTCACTGCATGAGCGAACACCACCGCACTACTATCAAATGCTTGTTCCAAAGCCAACCTGTCCTGCCGAATCACCACGAGGCGTCCCTGGACAGCCAGCCATTCCACTGAAGGCAAGGATCCCCTGTGCTGCCGCTACGCATCGCTGGGTAAAATGTAAAGCATCCCTAACTGAGCCCCCAAGAATGCCAGGAAGCAAACCCCACAAAACACATGAAAAACTCATGCGGCAAAGCAAGAGTTCAACACATGACATGGGCTCATCAGTCCCTAGCCATGGCCCAGCACAGCACAAGCCGCACGTCTGGGACCCTGCTGAAGGGAGGCTCCCACCCTCCCAGTGGGTGAGCTCAGAGTGTTAGTCTGTATCCGCAAAGAGAACAGGTGTACTTGTGGCACCTTAGAGACTAACAAATTTATTAGAGCATAAGCTTTCGTGGGCTACAGCCCACGTGGGCTGTAGCCCACGAAAGCTTATGCTCTAATAAATTTGTTAGTCTCTAAGGTGCCACAAGTACTCCTGTTCTTTTTACAAAAATGTCATAATTTGCTAGATATGATCATCTTGTTTATATGTTTGTATCACCTTTGTATTATGAGGTATAGATATGTCTGTATTTCAAACTTGTGCTATGCTTCTGGGTGACACCCCCAGACAGTTTGGCATCAGCACTGATGGCCCATTAAGGACCATCAGCTAATACAACTGACCCATTGAGAGAAGGCAGATACTCCTTGTGACTCAGCAAGACATGCAGGGACTTGCCTACGCAGAACTCTAAGGCTTCCAAGCCATGTGCTGGGTAGCTTGTGGTCGGAACAAAGGAAGCACAGGCCACATGGCAAGAGACTATAAAAGGCAGCATCATCATCTCCATTTTGTCTTCAATCCTGCTTCTGACCTCTGGAGGGACCTTGCTACAAACTGAAGCTCTGAACAAAGGACTGAATGACCCATCCCAGCTGGGGATGTTCCAGAGACTTGATTTGAACCTGCAGTTTATTCCATCGCTGCTACAAGCCTGAACCAAGAACTTCGCCATTACTGTATGTACAGTAACTCCTCGCTTAACGTTGTAGTTACGTTCCTGAAAAATGCGACTTTAAGCAAAACGATGTTAAGCAAATCCAATTTTCCCATAAGATTAATGTAAATGGGGGGGTTAGGTTCCAGGGACATTTTTTTCACTAGACAAAAGACTATATTTTTTATTTTTATATATATATATATATATATATATATATATATATATATATATACACACACACACACACACACACATATACACAGAGAGTAATAAGTTTTAAACAAACAATTTAATACTGCACACAGCAATGCTGATTGTGAAGCTTGGTTGAGGTGGTGAAGTCAGAGGGTGGGATATTTCCAGGGGGTGCCTAATCACTAAATGAGAAACTATTACTCGGCTGAATCCTCAAGGGTTAACACATTGTTGTTAATGTAGCCTCACACTCTACAAGGCAGCATGAATGGAGGGAGGGGAGACAGCATGGCAGAGAGAGACACACACCGTGTGTGTGAGAGAGATGCACATTGCCCCTTTAAGTACGCTGACCTCACCCTAAGTACATTGCCTTTTTAAGTAGATCAGCAAGTTGAGACAGCAGCTGCTGCCAGCAAGCTCCCTCCATCCTGAGCCCTGTCGTATTGTCGTTCCCTCCCCCCCTCCGCTCTATGGAGATGGGGTAAGTGGGGGGCAGGAGCAGGGGGGACACCCTGACATTGCCCCCCTCAGCCCCCCGCACAGCAAGCAGGCGTCTCAGGGAGCAGCTCCAAGGCAGAGGGCAGGAGCAGCACATGGCAGTGGGGGGAGGGACAGCTGAACTGCCAGCAATTGCTAGTCTGCTGGGCGGCTGCCACACAGGGAACTTAGGGGAGTGGGGAGCTGATGGGGGGAGCTGATGGGGGGCTGCCGGTCCACCCTGGTTCCAAGCCCCCACCAGCTAGCTGCAACGGGCTGCTCTTCCTGCAAGCAATGGACAAAGCAGGCAGCTGCCAAAGGACGTTATCAGGGAGCATTGCACAACTTTAAACAAGCCTGTTCTCTAATTGCTCAGCAACGCAACAACGAAACGTTAACCAGGACGACTTTAAGTGAGGAGATACTGCAATTGATTCCTTTAACCAATTTTAACTCTCACCTTTCTTTTTATGAATAAACCTTTAGATTTTAGATACCAAAGGATTGGCAACAGAGTGATTTCGGGGTAAGATCTAAGTTATATATCGATCTGGGTGTGTGGCTGGTCCTTTGGGATCAGAAGAACCTATTATTTGATGAGACTGGTTGTAACGAACCACTCATCTCTTACTCCAGTGTTTTTGGTGATGATATAAGAACTGGAATGACTGCGGAAACTGCCTTTACATTTTCTTGTTAGCCAGTGTGGTGAAACGAGAGTTTACTTTTGTGGCTGCTTTGGTATATCTTATAAAAGAACCACCACCAGTTCTGGGTTGTGTTTGCCCTGTTTCTCGGCAGTGCGTCCTCAGTTTGGCATTCTCGGTTATGACCCACTAAGGCACGACACAGTGGCGTAGTCGGCAGGATCCACAGAACCAGGTCAATTAAGCTTTGGGTCAGAACCTCACACTACTAACATTTGATATTGAGAGTTTGAAAAGTTAAAGATCAGTGACCACGAGTCAGATGGCATCAGCAGAAGCAATGAAACTGCAAGCCCTGAGAGAGAGCCGGTGTCTTGAACATGAACAGAAAATTGCTGAAATAAAGAAAAAAGCCGCTCAAAGAGAGAGAGAAGCTGCAGAGAGAGTGAAAGAAGCCCGTGCAAGGCACATGGAACGGCGGGCTGCTGAGGAGAGGGTTGCCAGACTTAGGCTCCAAGTCAAAAAGGCAATGGAAGAACAGCAGAAACTGTATCATCTTGAAAGTCCAGTTTTAACAATGTTGGTTTGTATGACTCTGAGCAGTTGTCTGTGTTTAACCCATCTTGCTATGACCAGGAAGAGGGTGTCTCTAACCTGGGGAAGGTGGAAAAGAGCGGTTTGTCTGTGAATGAAGTTCTAAATGTCTGTCTAGTATCTCAGCAGTGAATCTGGCATTAGATAAGGCTCAGGGAAATGTTTCTCTAGAGCAGATTAAAGTTGATGGTCAGGTTAATGCCCTAATTGAGGAAGAAAAGGGTAGATTTTTTGTGGGTGATGGATTGTTGGCTAATAAAGCTTGGGAAAGTAAGCCTGACACAGGTAAAAGTGATGTGCTTAAGTAGTTTAGTGTGATAAGCCACTGTTTGTGGAAAGCAACAGTTTATCTGTTGAAGGAAAAACTGTCTCGAATTGTTTGTCTGTTGCAAATAGCAGTGTGCCTCAGGAAGGAGAGTGAACCTCCAGTCTTTTGTCTGTGGAGGAGACAGAAGAAGCCTGTCAGCCTATGATGGTTGGAAATGTATCAGCTGATCCAGAGTTGGACCTGTATTTAACTAAAGCCCTGGAAGGGAATGTTCTTAAACTTGTGTCTGATAGGGATCATCCAGTTAATGTCATGAATAGCTCCCAGAGACCAAGCGATTCTGGTGCTTCTATTTTGCCTATTGCTAGTGTGTTGCTGTGTAAAGATATGACAGCCTTGTCCAATCAGGGTGATGATATAACCAGGGCATGAGGAAAGCATGAAGGTAATTTGACTGTGTTATCTACTGACAGTGTGGAAACTTGTAACAAGGAAGGAGAATGCTTCTAATCTTGTGACTATCAAGTCTAGCAGTTTACCTGAAAGGGGTTTTTGTAAAAATCCTCCTAATGGCCCAGTGGTGATTCTGGATTTAAGTGAAACCCAGAAAGAGTCTGTTGTTGCTCAGGGAAATGTTCCTTTACAGCAAGCCCTGGGTGAAAAGGGGAAGGGCAGAATTTCTGTGAAAAATGGATTGTTGCTTAGAAAGATTCCGGAAGAGAAAAATCTTCAGGGTAGTTTTTGCAAGCAGTTTGCTGCAACGGATGGGTGTGGAAGTGATTTGATTGAGTTAACTCAGGGTGAATCACTGTATAGAGAAAGCAACAGTTTGTTTTGGAGACTTGTTCCAGTTCCTAACTGCCAGTGTCTTTCTGAGATGTATAGCTCCACTGATTTTGCTTTAGAAAGACCCAGCGTGTATAGCTTTGAGAAGGTTTCAGATGGAGTGAAAACGGCAGTGAAACTCTCATCTCTAGACACTTCGGATATGTCTTGTAGTCTCTTAGTGGACTTGACACCTGATGCCATGTGGAAGCAGAGGTTGGTTATGGAAGGACCAAAGAACCTTGAGTCTAACATGTCAGTGAAAATGCACGGTATCTCTTTAAGACAGAGTCCAGCCTCGGAATTGGTAACAGTTAAGGATCTGAAAACTAGTAAACAAGCTAGTTTCTGTGTTGATGCAAATTACCTGACTGGGGGGAGGGGGGGAGAGTGAAAGACTTGTCCATAGTTGGTAGCAAAGAGGACACACGGAGCCAACCAATGGATTCTGTTAAGCAAAAGAGCTCCCTTTTGACCCTCTGGAAAAGGAAGAAAGGGGAAACGTTTCTCATGCTAATGAAAGGCGCAGGTTAACCCTAAAATACCCAAACCCCAGTGGTAGTGAGCCAAAGGCATGGCACGACACACACGATTGTAATGTACACCCACAATGAATCTTAATGCTAATGTTAACTCTGGTCACTCGTGTGTTGCTAATACCGAGAACTGTACAAATGTACAATGCGCCTAATCTTTGGGAAAACCCCTTAAACATGTTAAGAGTGATACATAGAAGCCCACTTTATGATAAAAGACCTTGGGATACTGATATTTCACAGTTCGTGCCTAGAACTAATCTTGAAACGGTACACAGAAGAAAAGACATTGCAGACCTAATGTCCTGTATAAGAAGGGAAACTGAGGCACACTACCATATTGCTTTCATGTCTAAATGCCAAGATTCCTACACTATAAAGAACATTAATATCTACATTGACCTGTTGTTAATTGGTTTCCAAACATTTGCCAGAGCTTGTATAAATAAATTAGCTATTTTCTTTAGCTCTTGGCAAGATCACATGAAACATACAGGAATTATGTGGCAAGAGCAGATCCAATCCACTATTGGTCTAACCAAGTTTTACCTTGGATTTGTAAAGGGATTCAACAATATTGTTAAACATGATTTTAATAAACCATTTTGGTTATACACTGCTACTTCTAATACTGGGTTAGAAGCTGTAATAATACAGAACCAAGAATGGGAAATTCCTATGATGCATTCAGTAATGCACCACTTCCTGCAACAATTTTGTGTCAGGGAGTTACTTTCGTGGCTGCTTTGGTATATCTTATAAAAGAACCACAACCAGTTTGGGGTTGTGTTTGCCCTATTTCTCAGCAGGGCGTCCTGACATTGACATTCTCAGTCATGACCCACCGAGGCACGTTTACACCGGGTTCCTCCAGTCTCCACTCCGGGTAATGGGGGTAGGGACAGAGGCAAAGGGGAAAGATAAAGGCGATAGGGTTGAAAATCTGTTACTAAAAGTTACCAATCCTGGCTTTTCTCTAGTACTCTGTGATCTAAAACGGTCAGACCGCCTGCGTGTCTGGCGTCACCTGCCCCCAGCCTCTGCATCTCAGCGCTAGCAACTCTCTGCAATGCAGACTGAGCCTTAACCTAGCAGAGCTTGGGAGAGGGGCAGTCTGACCACTGCTGCCGAAGAAAGCTCTACCGAGGCGGCCTCCCACAGAGGTTCCTGAACCTTTAAGAAAAGGACAGACCCTGCTTTCCACAGCCAGGGCCGCTCTGTGTAATTGTTAACTAGCTAGAAGGAACTTGCAGGAGCCGAATGCAGAGATGGCTGTAGCAGGGCTACAGTCAGCTGAGGAACTGATGTTACTTCCTTCTAACAGTGCAATTCCAGGAAAACCATAATTAGGGTCAGGCTGGCCGCTCAACCCCCGCTGCACGTTCTGTCGATGAGTAAGAATCTGCACTGCCAGGAGTGAGCCCACTCCTGCGCTTGCGTCACGAGCCCCACCCACATCAGTGTGCGGGAGAGTCTGCAGGCCTGGGCTGTATCTCACAAGGCACCTCAGGAACTGCCCTGGGATTGCTGGCCGACAGGCTCTCAGCACAGAACGCCTCGCAGGCAAACCCCACACAAAGCGCCTTTCCAAGCGAACGTTTCTCAGTTCTACTGGGGGTAGTTCAACGACTTCCCAGTTAGTGCACCGGCACTTCCACGCCGTTTTCCCTCTCCGGCTCCCCGCCTCGTTAGACTTTAGCGAGTCATGAGGACATGCCAATACAAAATCAGACATGCTGAATATGAAAGCTCAGATCAGATCGGTGTTACCCTAATCAGACGACACATGCAGATGTGAGGAGACAACAGCAGGCGCTGCTCCTTCTCATTTCCACTTGAAAAGCAATCGTAAAGATCACGTCTTTTGCAAATACCAGGTGTCCAAACACACCACTTACACTCTCGCTGTAAATAACTCATTTTAAATGTAAATACAACAGCGTATAACAAAAACTGTCAGGCGGCTCCCGAAACGGCTTGTGCAGCGCCTTACGAGAATGGCTTTTGGAACCGGTAACTGCACGCGGCCGAGCCAGGCCTGGTCTGCTCTCGGGTAGGAGAGTGCAGCCTGCAAGCAGCAGTGCCTGAGCACTAGGGTTACCATTCGTCCGGATTCCCCCGGACATGTCCGGCTTTTTCGAGTTAAAAATAGCGTCCGGGGGGAATTTGTCAATGTCCGGACTTCCCCTCCTCCCCCCCCATACAGAGCGTGCGCACGGCTTACAAAGCAGCCCGGGCTCCGACAGCCAGAGCCAGAGCCCTTCCTGCACTTCCCCCCTCCTCTCTCCTGAAACTTGACACCCCCCCTCCTCTCCCTCCTTCCCCCGCCCTCCCTGCATTCTCAGATCGCCAGGCTGTTCGCCGTCTGGAGCTCCGACTGTTTCCCCCCCCCCCCTGTCGAGCACGCTGCTCTGCAGCACAGTAAGGGGGCCGGGGGGCAGAGAAGCGGCAGGGAGGTTCTGGGGTGGGGGGGGGTAGTCAAGAGATAGGGAGCAGGGGGGAGGGTTGGATGGGTCAGGAGTTCGGGGGGGGCTGTCTGGGGGTTGGGGGTGTAAGGTTTTGGGCAGTCAGGGTACAGGTGGGGGGGTCTCAGGAGGGGGCAGTTAGGGGAAAAGGCACAGGGAGGCTTAGGTAGGGTGTGGGGTTCTGGAGGGCAGTTAGGAGCAGGGGTCCCAGGAGGGGGCAGTCAGGGGACAAGGAGCGGGGGGGGGGTCGGGAGTTCGGGGGGGGGCTTTCTGAGGGGGTGGATAAGGTTTTGGGCAGTCAGGGTACAGGTAGGAGGTAGGGTCCTGGGGGGCAGTTAGGGAGAGGGGTCTTAGGAAGGGGCAATTAGGGGATAAGGAACAGGGAGGCTTAGGTAGGGGGTGGGGTTCTGGAGGGCAGTTAGGAGCAGGGGTCCCAGGAGGGGGGGGGACAGGGAGCAGAGGGGTTTAGATGGGTCAGGAGTTCTGGGGGGGGGGCTGTTAGGGGGGGTGTGGATAAGGGTTGGGGCAGTCAGGGACAGGTAGGGGGTAGGGTCCTAGGGGGCCAGTTAGGATGTGGGGAAGGTCTCAGGAGGGGGCAGTCAGGGGACAAGAGGCAGGGAGGCTTAGGGAGGGGGTGGAGTCCTGGGGGGGCAGTCAGGGGAAAAGGAGTGGGGGGGAGGGTTGGGGGTTCTGAGGGGGCAGGAAGTGGAAGGGAGTGGAAGGGGCAGGGGCGGGGCCAGGACAGGACGGGGGCGGGGCTAGGGTGGGGCTCCTCTCGTCCTCTTTTTTGATTGTTGAAATATGGTAACCCTACTGAGCACCCACCCGGAAGTCTCAAGTTCCAGGGCAGGCTCCGGCCTGGGAGAAGGCTCTGGCTGTTGCTAACCCCCGAGCCAAGCAACAGGCATTTCTGCCTCTGGCCTAGAAGCTGAAAGCTCAAAGCCGACCCTGGCCTTGGGCCTACTGCCAGTGTTAGCGCTGCGGCGCAATGCCCATGCCCAGGAAGGTAAGTGCTCTAGTGCGAGGTGCTCTGTCACTGACATCGGAGCCACTAGCTGTCGACACGGAAGCAGGAGACTCCACGGGCACTATCTAAACATTGTAAGGGATGAGCCCAGTGTCCTGGCCATGATCCCGACTCTGCCAAAGGCTGCATGAGCACTGGCGTCCCGTGCACAGCGGTGGCTGCGCTATCTCACAGATGTGCCATGCTCTGAGGTGCGGCCGGACGAGAGGCCCAAGAGAACAGATTCTGGGCTGCTAAGAGCCCATGACAAAGACACGCTGTAGACTCCCTGAACTTGTTTCTCACTCATGTCCCCTGCCGGAGCACCACTTGGGACCCCTTTGGTTTTCCTCTGTAAATTAATACCCAAAGGAGCATTTCCAGAAGCAGGTCCAGAAGCCAGCTGTCACTGCTGAGATACCTGCCCAGGTGTGGCACCACAGCCAGGGGCAGACAGCACTTAGTTCCAGGGCTTTGGAGTGGAGCCCAGAGCAGCGGAGCTGCAAGTTTTTGCCTGGACCTGGAGCGGAGCCGGAGCGCAGCTCCAAAGCCCTGCTTAGTTCCACGATGAGGCCTCGAGAATGGCCTTGCCCTGGATTAATGTATTTCATTTTATAAAAGCCAAGGCTCTGTGCTGTCCCCAGGCGCTCTGCTCCACTCCTCTCTGGGCTCCACATGGGACCCAGGCTCTCTGGCTCAATCCAACCCAGCAAAATCAAACCTCCCCACTCAATCCCCTCCGAGAACACCAGGGGACAAGGTTCAGTAGATTCTTCAGAGTCCCAGCCTCACCCCTGAGATTACCAAAGTGAAGTTCAGTCATAGCAGGGAGTCACAGATACCCCTTGGCCCTGTCCCTCTCGCCTCAGGGCAAGCAACTGGCTCCCCTCCTGCAGCCCAACCATGGGGATTAGCAGCAACCACTTCAGCTGATCCAGGTGCTGCGAAGGGAGCTCCCGGCAGGCATGGGGCCAGTGGCTGGGATTGGGGAATCAGGGAGGGGTGTTAGGGCCCTAATGTCAGAGGTATACACCCTCCTCTGATCTTGGGGAACCCACTAGAGTTTGCTGGTGGAGCATGAGGATTTCCAGTTTGATAGAGGCCTGGAGCCTGGTCTACACTTAAACTAAAGTCAACATAGGCCGGCGCTCAAGGGGGTGAAAAGTGCCCCCCCCCCCCCCCCCGAGTGCTGTAGCTATGCCGGTCTAAGCTCCTGTCTAGACACAGCTAGGCTGATGGAAGGACGCTCCATGGACTTAGCTAGTGTTGCTCCTGGAGGTGGAGTTCCTACCGCAACAGAACACCCTCTGTCACTGCAGTCTAGTCACAGACCCGGAGCTGCACTGCTGGAACGCCCGCTAGCGTAAACATGGTCTGGAGCTGGGACGCTTCTCTGGCTTTTCCCCTTCAGGGACTCACTTACCTGCAGAGGTGCATCTTTGCTGGCTGAACGGAGCTCTTCTCTCTCTGGCTCAATAGCTTCCGATGGATTTGGCTGAGTCTCTGAAACAGAAGTCTGCCATGTCAGCGTGGGCTGCAGCTCCTAGAGCCTTCGCGATCGCCCGTCGCTTGACAGGGTTTTCACGGTTTCTAACCAGTTCTCACAGATGTGTAACCCCACAGCTGGATGACAGGTTACAAGTCACAGCACAGAGTGCAAGGACAAAGCTGCTGCAGCTTCACAGGAGTGAGACTAAAGGGGACCCACAGAGCATGTGCAGTGCGAGAATGGAGCTCTCCAACCCAGCAGAGAGAGTCCCAGAATTCCCTTTGTCACATGGGCACCCTCCTCTCCTGAGCCTCATCCACCATCCCATGTTTTCAATATCAACAAAAGCCACATCCAGCCAGCTGCAAGGAACCTCTCGGCCTCCCTGTTCCTCCTACAGATTTCAGAGTGAAAAGCCAGAATCAGGACATCAGTGCAGGACCAACGAGGAGAGGCGGGCCTGGAGAAAGCAAACGATTCAGTTCCAATCAAGTTTGCTAATGAAATGTGAGATGAAAATTCCTTTTACCTCGATCCAGCAGTGGTCAGTTTAGCGGGTCTAGTGAAGACCCGCCAAATCAACAGCAAATCACTCTCCAGTCGACCTCTGTACTCTAGGTAAGGCGACAGGAGAGTTTCTCCCGTCGACCCCCCGCGGTGAAGACCCCACGGTAACTCGACCTAAGATACATCGACTACGTAGCTGGAGTTGCATAGTATAGGTAGACTGACCGCAGTAGTGTAGACATAGCCTTAGAGACGCAGGGCTGGGAGGGACCTCCAGAGGTCACCTAACCTGCCCTCCGCACTGAGGCAGGACCAAGTAACCCTAGACCAGCCCTGACAGGGGTTTGCCCAACTGGTCCTTAAAAACCCCCAAGAACGGAGATTCCACAGCCTCCCTTGGGAGCCTGTTCCAGAGTTTAACTACCCTGAGAGTTAGACAGATTTTCCTAATATCCAACCTCAATTTCCCGGGCTACAGATGAAGCCCATTGCTTCTTGTCCTGCCTTCAGTGACGTGGAGGACAACTCACCCGTACCCTTTATAACAGCCCTTAATCGATTTGAAGACTTATCAGGTCCCCTCTTCTTTTCCAGGACTAAACTTGCCCAGTTTTTTTAACCTTTCTTCATAGGCCAGGGTTTTAAAACTTATCACTTTTGATGCTCTCCACTGGACTCTCTCCAGTTGATGCACCCAGCACCCCAGCTGGGGCCTCCCCAGTGCTGAGCAGAGCGGGCCTCCCGTGTCTGACATGGGACACCCCAGAATGATATTAGTATTTTTCACAACTGCGTCACTGTCACGGAGTCACAGGCTAGGTGCTCTGGCACCGCCCTGAGGAACGTCAGGCAAGACTCTAGCATAGGGTTGCCAGGTGTCCTGTTTTCTACCGGAACGCCCAGTCAAAAAGGGACCCCGGCGGCTCTGGTTAGCACCGCTGACTGGGCTGTTAAAAGTCTGGCAGGCTCCCAACATGGCTCTGTGCGGCTCCCCGGAAGCGGCAACATGTCCCTCGGCTCCTACATGGAGGGACAGCCAGGGAGGCTCCATGTGCCATCCCCGCCCCAAGTGCCGGCTCCGCAGCTCCCATTGGCTAGGAACTGCAGCCAATGGGAGCTGCGGGGTTGGCGCCTGCAGGCGGAGGCAGTGAGCACGCACTACGCAAAGCCGCCTGGCCATGCTTCTGCCTAGGAGCCGGAGAGATATGTCACCGCTTCCAAGGAGCCCGCTGAGGTAAGCACCGCCTGAAGCCCACACCCCCTCCCGCATGCCAACCCCCTGCCTGAGCCCCCTCCCCAAATCCCTCATCCCCAGTCCCACCCCAGAGCCTGCATCCCCAGCCAGAGCCCTCACCCCCTCCCGCACCCCAATCCTTGCCCCAGGCCTGAGCCCCCTCTTGAACCCCAAACCCCTCGTCCCCGGTCCCACTCTAGAGCCTGCATCCTCTCCCGCACCGCTGCCCCAGCCCTGAGCTCCCTCCCGCACCCAAACTCCCTCTCAGAGCCCGCACCCAAACTCCCTCCTGGACCCCACACCCCGCACCCCT
Organism: Malaclemys terrapin pileata; assembly: GCF_027887155.1. Lineage (NCBI taxonomy): Eukaryota > Metazoa > Chordata > Testudines > Emydidae > Malaclemys > Malaclemys terrapin. Next base: position 1,100,810 of record NC_071512.1, on the reverse strand, counting down.
CCTGCACCTCAACCCCCTGCCTCAGCCTGGAGCCACCTCCCACACTCTGTACCCCTCGGCTCCACCCCCCAGCCTGTAGCCCTCTTCTGCATCCCAAACCCTTCATCCCCAGCCCCACCCAAATCCCCTGCACCCTATCCCCCTCCCAGCCCGGAGCCCCCTCCCCCACCCTGAAACTGCACCCCCAGTCGGAGCCCCCACCCCCTCCCGCAACCCAAGCCCCTCCCCCAGTCTGGTGAAAATGAGCAAGTGAGTGAGGGTGGGGGAGAGCCAGCGACAGAGGGAGGGGGGAATGGAGTGAGTGGGGGCAGGACTCAGAGATGGGGTGGGGCAGGGCCGGGGCAAGGGTGTTCCGTTTGGTGCGATTAGAAAGGTGGCAACCCTACTCTAGCACAGTCTCTCCTCCCTCAGGGCAAGAAGCCTGCTCAGCTTCAGAGTTCCTGGGTCTGATCTCGGAGCGGTCGGGGCCCTGTTCACCCCGTGAGCTTCCCTGGCTGGGACACCTGGGGGAGCCTCACACTGCTCCAAAGGGGCCCTGCACCCCAACTCCATAGTCAGCAGTGACTCCCAGCCAGTGAGTAACACAGAAGATTTATTAGTCAACAGGAACACAGCGTAGAACAGAGCTTGTTAGCACAGAAATCAGGAACTTTCAGCAAAGTCCATCTGGGGGAGGAATCCAGACCCCAGGGTGCTGGCTCTCCCCATCCCTCCTCGAATCCCAAACCTGGAGACTGACTCGCTTTCAGGGGCCCAGCCTCAGACACACCCATTGCCCCTCCTCTGTCCTTTGTCTCATTTCTGGGCAAAAGGGTCACCTCCTCGTCACCTCTCTCCTGGTTCCAACTTGTTGCAGCTGGCGGGCTCCTAGGGAGAGGGCTCCCGGCCATCAGTTGCCAGGTTCGGAGTGTTTTGGTCATTATCTGCATGCAGGCAGCTAGAGGCAGCCCCACCTACCCACTCGGGTCTCAGCAAAAATCACACACCCTTGTCCCACCACCTAGGTATTTGTTTAATACACAGGGGAAACTGAGGCGCGCACAACATTCATGCAAAACATTAAGAAAATAACCTCCTACTTTGTCACAATCACATTGCTGATTCCCATTCAGTTTGTGACCCACTGTACCCCAGATCCTTTTTAGCAGTACTGCCACCTACCCAGTGATTCAGCATTTTGTAGTTGTGCATTTGATTTTTCCATCCTAAGTGAAGTACTCTGCACTTGTCTTCACTGAATTTTCATCTTGTTGATTTCAGACCAATTCTCCAATTTGTCAAAGTTGTTTTGAATTCTAACCCTGCCCTCCAAGGTGCTCGCAACCCTCCCAGCTTGGTGTCAGCTGCAAATTTTACAAGCATAATCTCCACTCCGCTATCCAAGTGAAAATACTGAATCGTACAGGACCCAGGACCAGCCTCTCCAGGATTCCCACTAGATGTACCCTCCCCGTTTGACAGCAAACCATGAATAACTACTCTTTGCATACAGACTCTCACCAGTTGTGCACCCACCTTACAGCAATTTCATCTAGCCCGCATTTCCCCGTTTTCTTATGAGAATATCATGTGGGACTGCATTCAAAAGCCTTACTAAAAATCAAGATATATCCCATCTTCTGCTTCCCCATATCGGCTAGGCCAATAACCCTGTCAAAGGAGGAAATTCAATTGCTTTGGCATGATTTTGTTCTTGACAAATCCACACTGGCTGTTCCTTGTAACCTGTTATCCTCTAGGTGCTCACAAATAGATCGTATAATAATTTGTTCCAGTATTTTTCCAGGTATTGAAGTCAGGCTGACGGATCTATAATTCCCTGGGTCCTCTTTGTTCCCCTTTTTCCCTGTCTGCCCTCTCCGGTCCTCTGGGACCTCACCCATCCTCCGTGAGCTGTCAACGATATTCGCTAACAGCTCTGAGATTGCTTCAGGTAGTTCCTTAGTACCCCGGGGTTCAGCTGGATAGATTGGAAAGTTTCTCGGGATGGAAGTTCTGCTTTAAATCAAGAGGCAAACACAGATTGCACAACCAAGAAAAGAAACAAGCCAGCCACATGAATTTCAGCTCTGTGAAAACACAGCTGGGGGAGAAATCTTGGTTTTTCTCAATGAATAAAAACAGAGAGAAAAATGCTGGGCTTCCCTTTTGGGAGAACAATGGGGGATTTAAAGAGCAGATGATGTGTCCTTCCCAGTGCAAAGTTCAGTACATTTCAATATGGCTCTTACCAGGGCAAACTGTGATCTCTTCTTCAGCAGGGCTCTCCGTGGCAATGTCTGGGCTCCTCTTACTGCCAAATGGGGTCAAGGCAGAAATGCTATCAAAGCAAACACACACATGTCAAATCAAATCAATCAATGTCACAGCATGCAGCTGGGTCACACACACACACTCCAAGATCTTTGGCTAATTACTGTCTGACCGCCAGAAAGGACCCGGAGAACTAACAAACATACAGGTTTAAAATGCCATGCAACGCCACATGGCTGAAAGGAACTTCCCTCTCCTAGAAGCCCATGATAAAAGGATCTGGAGGGTCATTGTGTCATGTGAGAGGAGTAAAAATATCGGCTCAGAACTAAAAGATGCCTTTGATCCTTTCTGTTCTCAGTTCTAGGAGTTCTGCAGGTAGCAGTGCTTCCTTACCTATATCAAGGAACTCGTTGGAGACAAAAGAGGAGGAGGTTTGCTTGACACTGTACTCCTCTTTCTCCCCATCCTTACTGCTAATTCTTCTTTTTATCCCTGTACATGGCTTTCTAGCGCAGCAGGAACGTGATACTACTCAAAGCTTCCCTACAGCAAAGTCCTGCCAATGTTAGCTTAGTGGCTCTTTTGTGCAGTGTTTAACCATGTCTGGCTCCTCTGTTTGACCTTCCAGTTCCTCCATTTTCTCGCTGGAGTGCAATCTCTTTCTGAAACAGGAAGCCATTGCTGAGTAAGTCTGTTCCTCATGCTGACCCCCTCAGCCAGTATGCAAGAACACTCTTTAAAAGCATGAATCCCCACACCAGCAAATCAAAGATTTATTTAACTTAACCACACACCTAGAGAGGAGTAAACAGCCACCATCGATTTATGACAAATAACCAAATTCTGAGCAGAAACCCCAAGTAACTTCTCTTTCTCAAGAAACCATCTCAAAGCATTTGTTATGAGCCCAAGCTGAGCATGGTTTACTGCGTGTGTAACACCGGGGTGACTTCGAAAAGACTCTCACAAAACAACTTACTATGACAGTTCTAAAATGGGCTAATCAATTTAAAGTCAAACCACAGTGCTTGCTACATCACCTGTCTCTGAGTACAAAGCACAGAACCATTCCTTCACAGTCCGATCCGCTGCGCTCTGCACCAAGCGTGGGGCTCTAACGCCTGTGTGACTTCTGCTACTGGTGCGACAGGCGCCCCACACCCGAGCAGGGGTTCTCCTGACCAGCATGCCCAGACATTGCCCAACAAAGGGCTGCACTGGCACATTGCCAGCAGCCAGAGAGCTCGCTTGATGTGCACACAAATCAGAAGACTGCAGCCACCATTATCTGCATACACAGGGGCTGTCTGCTGAAATGAGAAGTCACAGCAGGCAGTGGTGACGCTTGAGCCAAAAGAGAGCGGCCATCGGCTGCACTGTAGCATTCACGGGGCCACATTCTGGCACGTCAGCTGCCCACGGGTCAGATCGAACAGAGGATTAAACCCGCTACCTGGACACAACGGAGCCCTCTGGAACCCCTTATGTTGGGAAGCCAGCATCCAGCCCAGCTGCTGTCCTGGACTCTGCTAGGGAGCCGCACCTTCTGAGACAGACGCTGGCTACTGGCTACCTGAAACATTACCCCCTCCTGTCCCCCACCTGGCAACAGGGGGTGGGAGCTGCCTCTTCCTTCACGTCCCAACCACAGGGCCTCCTGCTGCTCCGAAGGGAGGGAAGGCTCCACCAGTCAGCCTCTTTCAGGGGATCATTGTCACCACCAGCTTTCAAGCAGCAACAGATTGAAATTGACCCAACTGGTAGTAGCCTAAACAGGGCATACTCCCCAAGCACATTTCAGCAGCCATGAAACTTACCAGAGTCTGGTTTATTTCACCGCCTCTGCTGCCTGGGACAGCTCTGCTTGGCAACAGGGGCCAGCACTGCATCGGTTCACACCTGAGGTTTTCTTCCCAGCCATAAGGGCTAGACACCTTCTGCATTTTTTAAAAACTGCTAAAGTTCTGCAGAAGCCAGGCAGCGTAGGTCCCTTTGCTCCGCCAGGCGAGCTTCCTACTGGCACGAGGTGAGCAGTCAGCTTTGGAAGCCCTGCCCCGAATCTCAGGTGTTCAGCCCCAATACTGCCATATCAGTGAGGGGGAGAAGAGAGTGGGGAGCAGGCAGGGAAAAGGCAGCAGCTTTATGCCAAAAGCATTTTGAATATAAAAGTAGTTTCAAGTACCATGAGAATCAAGCAGCTTCCCACAGCTGGGCTTGCAATGCCTGCAAATACTGAAACCTCCCTAGTAAACTGTTCCCCAAGTCCTCCCCATATGCCTGCTGCTCAGAGCTTATCTAGTCTGCAATAACAACTGCAAACCACCCCAGCCAATGTCTCCTAGCCCTGCAGTGAGAGAGGGCAACCAGAAGCCAACGCTCCTAGGGTCCTGTTCAGAGCCTGGTTTTACCGGACAAAGGGGTAGAGGTAAAATCAGAGGAGAATCGTGTTGCCATGGCCCATTCCCGCCACCGGCTGAGGCCTGGATTGGCTTCCCTGGAGTGCGGTTTCCATCTGGGGCACACAGGGAGCACTGTCTCTGGCATGACATTTTCTTTGCCTTCCCCCCCTGTTCTTTCCTCTTCAAAGAAATCTCTTTTTAATAGACTCTCTGCATAGTTGCCTTTCTGGAAAGACCATGCGATCCTACTGCTGTGTCTCATCCTTACCGCCCCAGCCCTGTCCTATTGCTCTGTTACGTCCGGTCAGATTAGACTGCTGCTCCCCAGGGCAAGGATCACGTCCGCTCAGCTGCCCTGCACAGCCCTAGCCCATGTCGGGATGCTGTCGTCAAACAACGAGAGTTCTCCTCTCCCCATTGTCTCTGAGCTGACTCTGGCCGGCACTGTCCAGCGACATCTATCAGCAGCAAGTGCAGCCCGCAGCACTCCCAGAGCACTCTCCTGCCTGGGGCGCAGGGTGGTGTGTCCAGGAACCAATGCTCTGAACTGACCCCTGCTCCTCACCTCTGTGTAATCTGCATTGGTTCCCCATCTTCAGGCATGTCCTCCGCAAATAGCGCCTGGGAGGCCTGGAAAGGAAATAATGCTGATCATAAATAAAACACAGGCCAGCAGCAGCCAGTTCCTCGTTCTCCAGAGCTGGCTAAGATTTTCCAAGCTACCTTCCCGCCGTTCAATTACAGAGGGAGCACCCTGTGTAAACCTTTCAGAGACCAGAAATCTGCCTGCCTACGTGAAAGGCTTTGAAAAATAGGAAGGAATCGATTCAATTCACTCTGAACTTTGTTCATAAGAGCCTGAAAATGGTGAGTTTTTCTGACAACACTGATTAGCCAAATGTGACGGGGCTCGTTGGCAATTTGTGGACAATCAAGGGGCCGGTAATGGAATGAACCGACACAGGAGGTCTCTCGCCCGGTTTGGGTCACAGGGCAGTGTACAGAAGGGTACCATAAGCACTGTTCCTCGGCCCGGCACCAGGGGAGAGGGGTTGATCACAGAGGAACTGGCAGAAAAGCAGTTACCGCTCCAAGTGGGTGTGGTGGGACGGCCAGCAGCTCCCTCAGCGACACAAGCCGACCACAAAGAGCAGCCTGACCCGGGGGTGGGGAACCTCCAGGTGTGGTGACCACACAGCAAGTGTGAAAAATCGGGACACTTTTTTTTCAGGGGGAGGAGGGATAGTTGCCGATATAAGACAAAGCCCCTAATATTGGAACATCTGGTCACCCCCACTCCAGGCTGTGACAACACCAGGAGTTTTGGCCTAGAATTTCCCACCACTGCTGTCAGCTCCACCCCAGTTACTGCCGTGGGAAAGCACCGGCAGCCGACTCTGAACAGGTTCAGAACTGCACTGGCCTTGGGTTCCCATCACCACCGCCAGCAGTGAAGTAAAATCTGTGGCAGCTGCGGTGGGAAATCTGACAGAAAAAGTGGCGTAGACAAGGCTCAGGTGAGCTGTAAATATCCTGAACCTGGCAGCAGATCACCTGCAGTGGCTCGAGGTGAATGGGAGGGGGGCTCTGCTCTTCGGTTAGCATCGGGGAAGGGGACGAGAAAGCAGACTGTAAAATGAACGGCACGCTCTTTTTTTTGGTTTTGCTTCTTTATGGCAGATAAAGACCTGCAGGGTTTTGTGCTCTGGGTTTCACAGAAAAGTTTTCAGGCTTTCCTGAAAATATCAGCAGGGTCGAATCTGCTCTTCCCTGGCTTTGCTGGAGGCCCTTGGGGGTTCAGACGACGTGCACTGTGAGCTCCTGCCTTGCATCTCTGAGACATCTTGTCTTCCCAAGTCCATTAGGCACTACGGTTACATATGTATTAACACCCCCCCCCAAGTTTTAAACAATCGGATTAAAAGTCCCTCCTTCCTCTCTCAATTGCTGCAGTTTCCAGTGTCTTTTGAGCCCATCATTTAGTTCTCCAGTCACCACAGAGCCTTCCAAGTTCAACAAGCCCTGGATTTCTAATGGAAAAGATGAGGAGAAAAAAATGCTTGTGACACAAATCTCTTGGGTCCTTTGTATCCATCATAAAGAAGCCAAAAAAGGGCACAAGGCCAATTTTTCCCCCCTGCAGGTCACCTTTAAGGCTTGTTTAAATATAGCCTCCAAATCCAAGCCCAAGAAAGAAAGAAACAAAGGCTGAGCACAGACTGCATGGCACTTCTACGTTCTACAGAAAATGCAGACATGATGCTTTTCCTGAGAGTGTTCAGTATTACCAGACAGAATATAAACATCACAGAACAAGGTAAGTATCTTTCTATCAACTGGGGTCAATGATCAAATACACTTGGAAATAGGAACAGAGCTGAGGCTGCCGTCACAGAGAAGATACAATTGTACAGTGATCTGGGAGTAAGTCATTATGAAAAATGAGGGTTGGAAAAGGCTGACACAAAGCTAAAATACAGCAGTAATAAATACTTCATCTGACATGCAATCTGTTTAAACTTCACAATGACAGAAAGCTGTCTTCAACAGTGCCCTGAAAAGTGGCAAACACTGACACCTAGTGCCCATCAGACAGAACAATTCGGGCCAGGCAGACTAACACTGCAAACTCGACAGCACCTGCTACCACAGACAACCCTCGGCAAGCAGCACACACACACAGTTACTCTGGAGCACTTCACTCTATGGTCTGCAGTAGAAAGGACGTAAGAGAAAAAGGTCAGTACAACAGTATAGGTGCCCCACCCACAAACCTGCCTGTTGTGCAAGAGGAAAAGGCCAGGCCATCAGCCTGGAACCATGTTTCCGCCTGGACAGCCTGGGCGGGCGATTAAGCTGTGGTGCCACAGGTCACTGGGCCCCACTCGCATGCGCTTTGCCAACCCTGCTTGGGATTGCTCTAAGGCTCTGGGGATGAAGCTCTTGAAGGAGCGGGTGCGGTTCTGGAGCGCTGCCAGGCAGGCGGTACATGTGGCAATGCCCTGTGGTGCTCGGCGTAGTCTGGGAGCTGAGCACGCAGCAGAGGGGCCCTCTCCTCTCCTGTGGCTGAGCTGCTGATGGGGGAAGGGAGCCACAGGGCACAAACATTAGAAAGGAAAGGCACTGACCTTTGCTGGTGTCTGGTCTGTTGCACAGGTTGGCCCCTAGACAGAAGTCAAGAGCATTAGCACCCCCTGCTCATCCTATATGTACAATACGTACAAGCTGACTCCGTTACCTGGCAATAGCTGGTGGTTGGTTCCTCCTCGGACGTAGAGTTCTTTTCCTCTTCCAAGTTCTGCCCTGGATTCTGCTCGGGCTCCCTGTTCTGTGTGGCGAGAAGCCAGGCAGCACTCTCTGGCTCCTTCCTGCCATCTTCTGTGTCGTCGGGAACACCATTTTCCCTGCTTATTCGCTCCCCTTTCCCATGCTCATTCTGGCTCAGGGGAGAAGAGCAGGGCACAACTGGATCACCAAACTCCTTCTTCTGCAAGAGCTGCCTCTGAGCCTGCTTCAGGCTCTTCTGGTACACCTCCAGCTGGCACAAGATGACTTGCGTGTACTGGTTTGGGTCCACCCCTTTGGGGCAGAATGGAATACCCCAGTAATAGTGCACTGTGTCTCTAGCATCTTCCTGCTTGCACTTTTCATCAGCCATGCTCAGTGTACAAAGCTCGGGTGCGTTGTCAGGCACCTCATTCCGTTCCACGTGCTCAGCACAAACGGAGCCTTGCCCACGGGGCCCACGTTGTGGTGCACACTCAGGGCCTCCTGCTCCACAGCTCTGCCTTGGAATGCCACCCGGCTCCCAGGTCCTGCCCTTCCGGAGCACTGCTGAGCTGCCAGCCGTGGGCTCTCCCGCAGAGCTTCCAGTGCTGGCCAGAGGTTGCTTGTCTTGTTCCCCACCCATTGCTTTTGAAGTGCTGCATGACCCTGAAAACAGTCTCCGAGGCGTCAGTTGCCAAGCGCCTGGAGTAATCCGGCCAAAGGTGGGGCTCAGGGAGATCAGGTCCTCCCCAGAAGGGCTGGGTAACGTGTCCCTGAAATGGCTTCTTGCTGGTGAGGAAGGGTTTTCGTTTGACTTGGTTAAAGGCTGGCTCTTCCCTGGAGAGACGATGATGCTGGATAGTAGGGAGCCTTCAACTATTTCCTGGCTTAACCTGGTCAGCACTACAAGGGGGCTCTTGACAGCATCCGTCTGTCCATTCCCATCAGCTTTTGTGCCCCAGGAATGGGAGCTGCATTCCGACCGGGGGGAGTCGGGGCAAGGTGGCACAGCTCCATGGATCTCAGCCGGGTGGCTCTGCACTGGCTCGCATCTTGCCTGTGCAGGAGGTGCTGCAGAGGGCGCAGCAGGGGAATCTGAAGGCTGGTAGCTCTGAAAAACAAAAGATTTGCTTTTTACAACAACACAAGGAACAACCGAGGTTAGTCCCCACGTGCCTTACAAGTCACCCAGATTGCTATAGTTCTCCCGTCAGTCCACACAAGCTAGCCCCCGTAAAGACTCCTTTCCTGCATGGAGACCAAAGGGGGTATGTGAAGCAACAGTTCTGTGAGCCTCTGTACAAAGGCACACTTACATTAAGGCTCTCGGCGATGGCCTTCCTCACAAGCTCCTCTTCTTCCTCTTCCCGGCAGTTCACTTGTCTGGCTTCCTGCTCACTCATTTTCAGAGCCAGTGCAAACTGTTCATCTTCAGTCATCTCTAAAGAAAGAAGACAGGTTACCACCACCTGGTGGTATAAAGCTACAGGCTTGGGTATATGGGGACAGTCAGGAAAATTAATCCAAATTAACTAAAGGAGCGAATTTGAAATGGATTAGTTAACCCACATTAACCACTGTGTGGATGCTGTTAATTCAGAATTAGTGGTCTTAATTTGGTATCTTAATTCACTTCTGAAGTTAAACAAACTAAACTGAATTAACCCACTTCAATTCTGACTTGTGGGAGGAGGGTTCAAACAAGGGTTTAATGTGGTTTAACTAATCCACTTCAAATATACACCTTAATTAATTCAGATTAACATTCCTGGATGTCCCCACATAGACTAGCCCACGTGAACATCCAGCACGTATGTGGCACGTGGAGGAAGGTACCTAGGGACGCTCACATTCCTAGGACAAAAACTTACACCAGACCAAAGCTGTTAAATCTCAGCTTTCCTTAAGAGGTACTTTTGACATGGGCACAGACAGTACTAAATGCAAAATAATACACTTGTGCAATGCTGAATCACGGACCCAAAGCTCGGAAATTCAGTTAAGGTTTCCATAGCAATCTTAGCTCCGACTCCTTTGGTGTATTCACTACAAAAAGACTTTTCATCCCCTCAGCGTGCAACAGAGGTAGCATTTGGCATTGCTGCAGACAGGACGTGCACCTACGGACACGGGAAGAAGCTAGACGTTGATCACGAACCAACATATTTATAAGGTTCGGTCTCACTGGCAGAGCAGCAGTTCCTTTGCATTACACTTTATTATTGGCCACATATCACGTCACATTGCCCTGTGGTGTGTGATATCCTGGGCGGCCCTACTGAAGAGCAGGGCAAAGGTGCTGAGCCGGGCTCATCCCATGAAGCAGATGCACGCTGTATCTGCTGGGCAGTACCCAGAAAGCTCTGCCACGTGCAAATGGCCCCTCGCCCTGCTCCCATCACTGCTCTGATGGATCACTGTGCCAGGTCTGATGCATTCAGAACTGCTAGTTCAGCAGCACATTTCTTCCCAAAAGGATTCTTCAGTCACAGCAACCCAGAAGCCAGGCTGCCTTTTTCAAACCAAGCAGTTACTTGGGAGAACACCTATTTATTTAGATTCTGACCCCACACTTCACCATGCTTAAAATACACAACACCTGCAGAATGGAGAATGTGGAAAAGCAACTCAGCAGCTCTCTTAGGAGCTGAAAAATACATTGTCACAGTCACAACTCAAACACAACTGGCAGATGTCCTTCAACCCCCTCAGGCCTGTGCACACCTGCACCTGGGGGCAAACAAAGCCTGGACCCTCCTAGCCCGAAAGGCACTTTCTGAAAGCTGAGAAGCAACTAACCATTGGGGTTTTGAACAAAAGGGCCCCCTCAGCCTCACTATAGCATCTCGAACACAGCCCATTTTCCAGGAGAAATGTCCCCCAGTAAAGCCACACCCAGGGACTGATGGCCTCTGCTTTCTAAACCATCCGCTGCCTCCCGGCTGCCCGTGGAATCCAGCAGCACTGTTTCACTTGAGAAAAACGGAGGAATGTGTTGACTTTTGTAATGACACCACATGACAGCACAACTGCATTCAGCCAGCCACAGGACATCACACTTTGGTGATGTTCTCCCATTCTGTGCTGACAAAGTTATTTACTCCACTGAAGTGAGGTTGGCCCATTCTTTCAACTATTCTGACTACAACTGCTGGATTCACTTATGTGCCATCTCAGAGCAGTGTATTGTTAGTTTCTGTATTTTTCTTTACAAATTAATCAAGAAAAAAGAAAGAGAAACAGGGTGAAGTGAAGGCAGACTGCAATGCACTCAGGACCCAGGGGAATCTTTGTCCTTGGACAAAGTCATGCTGTAATTTTCCAGCTAGAAGGAACCATGACAAGAGAATTTTCTCGTCAGTGTAAACACTGCACAATTCTCCATATATCAGAGAAGGGTCCTGTCACCAAACATAACAATACTCTGCACTCAGCCAGCACCTTTCTTGTTCAAACCCCACGCCCTGTAAGCCAGGGAAGACTATGACCCAACCGGGCAAGCATGTACACATGCAAGTACATTTATGCATTTAAATAACCCCCACTGCAGTCACTGGGGCTCCCCATGTGCTTAAAGTTACCCAGGTGCACAAGTATTTGCAGAATGCGGCTATCAACACACAGGCAGTTCAACAAATGCACCGATTTCTCCGTAAATTCCCATTGTACCTTTGTTGTCAGTTCCACCCAAGTGGATGTGGAACAGCTAGAAAAGTGCTGCCTCTGGCAAACCAACGAGAAAAAACTGAAATGTGTTTGTTCCCCTCCCAGATGGGTAGGTGCTTTGAGGAGTGGGGAAGTCCCAGGCCTAGTTCCACCTGGAAATACGAACTGCTGGGAGAGTGGATGGAGCCGCTCAGATCACGTAAAATCCAAAGGGGCTGATCTGTTTCAGCCGAGCTGTGCGTACACTGACTAGTCTGCGAGACCCAGAATAGTACATCTGATGGTATCTAACACTCACAATGTGTGTGCGCTTGATGTTGATTATACTGGTCATAATTTATGGTGATTAGAAATTCTAAGTATTGTGTTAGCCTCCTACTGATGTGTGCAAACAGACTATTTCAGAACTCTGAGGCACGAAAATAGAAGCTGTGCTTTAGAAGGCAAGATGCATCTCAAGGGTGTCCAGATGAGATGGCAGATTCTCAGGGTTTCAGAGAAATAACCACCGGCCAGCAAATAAGGGGCACATGTGAGCCCATGCACACGCCCACCCTGAACCTTCCCACAAGGATGCCTCTGCTTTATATTTTTTAAGGAGTGGTAGGTCCATTATTCCAAAGCTGAGCTTCCTACATACCACACTCCAAGAGACACTGAAGACGTTCATCGTGACAAGGCATGAAATCCAACAGCCCATACCCACTGGGACCAAGCCCAGCCAAGAAACATGGTGGCAGGGGAGAGAGATGCAGACAGACTGTTTTTAAGACATCACAGCCCTAAACAAATTAAAACATTTCAGAGTCTTTTAAAATGCTAATATGGCAATTTACTGTGCAATTTATGTTTCCTTTTAACATTTCCAAAGTGAATGAGATGCCAACCCCACTAATTCTAGTTCTAACACTTGCTAATGCGAGATTAACTCAAAATGGAAATGCAGAATCGCATCATTTCCACATATCCAGAGTGCAATTACAATAAAGATGTTCCAATGTGCTTTAAAGCACCAACTTCAGCCAGAAAAGACAGAGAGCGATTTCTGTGGGGTTTGTCTCTGAATCAAACGTCACAGATCTACTAGATTTATGGCTTAGGTTAAAATGAGGAACATGGCAAGAAGGCAAGAACGGGAGGCTACGTTTTACAAACCAGAGCCTGGAGAGAGCGCCCAGCAGGGGGAACAGGTTGGGGAGGAAGCTCCCACTCTGCCCGTAGGCAGAGTGCCTTTACAGAACCAATTTGCCATGCAATTCAAGAACACGTTTAAATACACAGAGAAAAAAGATTTTTACTGCAAAGCTTAATCTGCCTAAAAATAAACACCAAAAACCTCATTCTCGTTTATAATCAATAAAAGAGCAGCCCTGAAACCGAAAGTGCCTAATTAATTATTGTTAGCTGACCCCTCTCCCCCAGAGACCTGCATCCAAATCCCATGGAAACCTTCCCCACGCTAGGTCAGGACGTAAGAGCCCACACAAGGCGTGATGCCCCAAGGCCTGCAGCAGGCCGTGTGTGGGAAGCTGAAGGGACAGCACACCAATCCCCTGCACACACGCCAGCTGTGGAGCGGCAGAGGAGTCAGCCCAGCCAAGACTCGGGACAGGCGCACTTCTGTGGCAGCTGGGCCACCCCTATGCTAAGGAATGGCCAATGGATATGCCCCACTCCTAGCTCCAAATCCAGTGGGACAGCAAGGCACGAAGACCCCAGAGAGCTGGACTCACAGTGCGCGTTAGCGCCCCCCCCCCCATTTGTTCAGGTTCCTCACTCCAGCTACTTCACGCAGAGGGCTTGGCTTTCTGCCTCCACAGACAGGGGAGCAGGATTTGCCCCATTTGGCCCAGATTCTCGGTGTACAGAAATCCAGCAAACTGCAAAAGGTCCCAACCCATTATAGAGTGGCTGGAGAGCCAGAGGCGTGGGCCCCTTTCTCGTTACACAAGGAGCGCATGTGTGAGCCACACGCACGAGGGACATGGCCTATGATTCAGTCCCATTTTAATGCAATTCCTACGGCCGTTTCAGGAAACCTGCCCCCGCCCTATTCTGTTATCTCCTTTGCTTGTCTGCCATGGGGCACGCGGCAGGCAGTGCCAGGTAATAGCACTATCCAAACGGCAAGCCCAGTTCATTGAAATCAGCGTTCCCAGCAGCGTCAGAGATGCACTCCTCACTGCAGCTGTTGCACTAAAACGTTTCACTCCTCGTATTGATTTGAACTGGATACGTTATTTGGAGCGCTGCCTCCGAGACGCCCAACCAGCAGCTCTAGTGGGGGACGCAGTTATTTCCTGGACAGCTCCACACCTAACCTAGATCTTGGATGTGATGTGCGCGTGCTTGCGCACACACCTAGGAAGAGCACTAGTGTGTACACTCTCATCCTGGGGAACACACAAGTGACAGACAGTCTATTCAGGAAGGGTGAAATTCATCATTGTGCAAGGGAGTCAGCCTGGAATCCCAGGCAACCTTTAACTCCCCACCCCCACCCCCAAGAAACTGACCGTGGTCCGGTTGCCCTCTACCCAGCTCAGGTGAGACCTACGTGCAATTTTTCTTTTAGCGGCAAACTTCACTCTATCCAGCTGCTGCTTGGTTCTTTTCTTCTGTAATCCATTCTCCTCCTTTGACTCCTGCTGCAAAGGAAAACACAAAGTACACAAATGACACAAGTAGTGGTGCCTTTCCCCCTTCCCCAAGACATGCAGACAAAAACACTGGCTCTAAGGACCATCCTCCATTTGTGTGACATTTGAATTTCAAACGTTAATTGAAGAACATTCTGTAACCATTCAAAGAGCAAGCAAAGATACAGACTGACATGCAAACAGGAGCAGAAAGAGACAATAGACTTCATGCCAGTCACTGCAATGCAGTGCACCTGTTGTACCTGTCTGGCCTTAGTAAAATCTTGATATTCATAAGCAAATTCCTAACATCCAGCAGCCTGGCAAGTGAGGACTGTTCCCTTCAGCACAGCTTCTAGCATTCTGTCCTGGACAGCTCTAAGTGCCCCAAGAGGCAGCGCTTTCAACCTTTCATTTGGGGAGACAGCCTCATACCCCTCCCAGGCAGCACCACCAGCCTACCTGGCCCCTAATTCCATCCTAGTACGTTACACCTCCATGTGTTCCCGTCAGCCACTCCTTGCTGATGGTCACAGCCTTCAAACATGTGTAGTCTTGGGGCTTCCCGCAATAGGCCTCGATTCAGCAAACTGCATAAGCACCTGTGTTACTTCAAGCTCATTGATTCAATAGGACTATTCACATGTTTAAAATGCCACGTGTGCTTACATACATTGCCCTATTAGGCCTTAGTCAAGCCACACACGTTTCCACATAAATCAGTCAGTTGCTGAAGATCCCTGGCTATTTACATTGCTTGCCACTGAATTCCTTCCAGTTTGCATCATTTAGTAAAGCAGGGCCCACCAATGAACAGTTCTCCAGGGAGAGGCACTAACATCTCCCTGCTCCCTGACAGCAGGCCTCTAACTCTGCAGCCCCCAAAAGGCATTTAGGGTCAGCAGGAGCGGCGCCAGGGTTTTTGCCGCCCTAGGCAGCAGCGCTCCTCCTCTGAGCATTCGGCGGCGGGGGTCCTTCCGCTCCGCGTCTTCGGGGCACTTCGGCAGCAGGTCCTGGAGCAAGTGAAGGACCCGCCGCCGAATTTCCGCCGAAGACCCGGAGCGGAAGGACCCCCCGCTGCCGAATTTCCACTGAGGACGGCAAAATGCCGCCCCCGGCGACCGCCTAGGGTCGCCTAGTGGAAGCGCCAGCCCTGAGTGTCAGCCACGTTTGGAATTTGCTGTCTGCTCTCACCCTCCATCTCGTGCCACCGTTCCTGTCCCAGACTGCTCCTTCCCATGTGGTGTGCACACTTCAGGTTATTTTACCCTGGATGGATACGCTGCAGCCTTCCAAACTGAATCTACATTTTGCTGTTTCCTGCCCATAGTCCTTATTCCTGGATTGTCTCTCTATACTGATGTGTGTCGGGAACTCCTCCCAATTTAATATCATCAGTGGATTTTTTGAGTGTCCTAACACCAGCCCCTGTGGCCTCCGCTACATACCTCCCCAGAACTAGATTCCTGGCTATTTATCATTACCCTTTGCTGATACCCTCGTAGCAGGTTTTCAGTCCAGGAGGGTCCCTACCCAAACCAAGCTGAATTATTTATCCAACTAGGATTTTGCAAGACACAGTATTAAGTGGTTTCCTGAAACCCTAATACATTATGCCTACTGCAGTCCCTTCCTCCACGGATTGCAGAACTGGGTCAAAACGAGCAAGCATGCATATCCCCACACTCATGCTCCCACCAGAACAGGGGTGGCCAACCTGTGGCTCTGGAGCCACATGCGGCTCTTCAGAAGTTAATATGCGGCTCCTTGTCTAGGCACCGACTCCGGGGCTGGAGCTACAGGCGCCAACTTTCCAGTGTGTGTGTGTGGGGGTGCTCACTGCTCAGCCCCTGGCTCTGCCACAGGCCCTGCCCCCACTCCACCCCTTCCCGCCCCCTCCCCTGAGCCTGCCATGCCCTCGCTCCTCCCCCCACCAGCCTCCTGCACACCACAAAACAGCTGATCGGGACGCTGGGAGGGAGGGGGAAGTCCTACCGGTGGGGCTGCCGATGGGTGGGAGGAGCTGGGGGCGGGGGCGGGAGCTGATGGGAGGCTGCAGCCGTATTACTGTGGCTCTTTGGCAATGTACATTGGTAAATTCTGGCCCCTTCTCAGGCTCAGGTTGGCCCCCCGCACCAGAGGATTAGTTCTGACCACTCCTTTCCCTTCTCCAATCACACCCGGGCTCTGACTTCGCGCTCAGTGTCATTTCTAAGATCTGCCCCTTTTGCTCTGTCCCCAGAGCCAAAACTTTGTTTCACACCATGATTTGCTCTAGCTGGGATTAGAGTAACTTCCCCCCTCCAGCTCCCCGTCTACCCCCTCCTCAGTCTACCCAAGGTTCAGCAGTTAAAATAATATTCCACTCCCAGGCCTCTGCCCACATCACCCTCCCCTCAACCTCCTTGGGCCCCTTCATCGATTCTCTATTTCCTTCCACCTGGCTCTACCCCCACGACTCTCCCTTGTCCTATGCTGTTTGCCAGAGCCCACCACCTTGGAGTGACACGCGCCCCTGCAGTCGCCTGGGGAGAGCAGCCCTGTGCTAACATTTGGACAGGCCCTTGTGCATAGGAGCCAGGGGTGAAGTCCATAATGCCATGTGGCAATCTGGCCTTTCCTTTGTATGTGAGAAGCACACACCCCAATGGAGTGACGTGAAAGCTCTGGTTTTGCCCTCCCAGCCCTAGTTTAAAGGCCTGTCAGTTCTAGGCCTCAAAGGGTCTATCCCCCTCCTGTCGAATCCAAGCAGATGCTGTAAATCCTCAGCCCACCTCTCGATGCACTGCTGCACCACCAGTTGTGCTGCATCAGTCTTCTTCTTCCTTCTTGCAACTACCAAAACGATCTCTAAGATCACTCGCAACACTCCTGTCTTCAGTGCTCATCCCAGATCCCCGACGTGATTTAGGAACGTACCCAACTTTCCTTTGCAGATGCTGCTTGTTCCCATGCATGGAACAGACACTTATAAAACCTGCTACCGGGAAATGGATCCACTGACTGGAAAGGGATCTAGCGCAGCATGCCGGGAGATCAGAATCCCTTGATGTGTCTCTAGTCTCAGACGCGCAGTCACCGAGTGCAGCAGGCCCCTCTGTTTTACCATTTGTGGGTACACAGAGTCTAGACATTTAACAATTTCAGGAGTAAAATTACATGCAGAGGAATGTTTAATTTGCTTCACAATGTTCCACTGTACAGCTCCAGTGCAAAGAACTGCTGGAGGGAATCCAGCCAAGCCTGATGGGCCCAAACATACACAGAGCATCTGAGCTCCAGAAAGTCTTAAATCTTCCTTATTTACTGAACCAAAGAATCGGCACGCACCATTTAATTAGGTTTTACTTCTGCTGGTGGGAGGCTGCACCTCCAGGGCAGAGAAACCCTTTGCCCAGAAGTACTTGGCATGCGGTCAAAGACAGCCTGGAGATCTCTGCAGCGGATAGAGGGGCCTGCTCTAGGCTGACCCAACCTTTTAACAATGCTCATCTGCCGACAAGGCCGGTACAAACTCAAGGGGCCACTCAACCAAATGCTTCTTTAATAAGATCACAAGTCAAAAAAAACCCTTCATCAATTACATATCTCCCAGCTGCAGCCAATGCTTTTTGTTACAAGGTCATCGCTCATACTTAGTGTACAAGGAGAAACTAAGAGCTACGGCTGGTGTGATGCACCCAATGTACACTGCTGTGCTCAGTGACAGCCCAGGCTCTCCAGGCTACAGCTTTCAAATACAGCAGCCTGAAGGAATCCAAACTTCCTGCTCCTTGTAGGTGTAGGCACTGAAGCTGGGGGGGCTGCTGCACCCCCTGGCTTGAAGTGGTTTGTATTATATGCAGGGTTTGCAGTTTGGTTCCATGGCTCTCAGCGCCCCACTGTACAAACTGTTCCAGCCCTCCTGCTTGTAGGAATCTGCTCTTCCTTGTTTGGTTCCCTCTCATGAGCAATTTCACTGTAAGCATTGTCCAAAAAGTGAGAAAACGGTTGGCTTCCAAAGCTCTCGGCGTCTTTAACATCTGCTTTTCTTGCAGGCAGTAGAAAACTACACTGCCTTTCTCACCCCGCTTTGCACAGACTCCGGGGAGCAAATCCAGCCACAAGGCAGGCAGGTGCAACTCCATCTGCCTCTAAAGAGTCAGGTTGTTTGATTCCCCTCCCACTCCCCGGGACACAGCGATTGCCCTCACACTTGACGGGGAGCTTGCTTCGAGCATCTTCATGAAAAGAAATGGTCACTGGAAGCCAGAAGAGGTCACCAAAGGGACAGGGCAGGGCAGTAGCACGGCACAACTGCGCTACCAAGCATGCAACGAGAGGGCAAAGCCAAAACCACAGGAGCCCTGCACGGGAAACACACACGTACCAATGAGGCTAATTTAATTGTTGAAAGTACCACGCCTGGTGCTAGCCAAGGCTGCTGTTGAAATCAAAGTCACACTCTGCTCTATTAGTCTCAGACTTTCAGCTCATCAGCACAAACCTGCTGAAAGCAGAGACTTGAACAGTGAGATGCAACGGGCTTGTGCCAGACTCACAGCTTCCAACAGGTGAGAGAGCCTTGTGCAAAAGGAAGGGGCTGCCCCTGGCACCAGATCCAGCCTCATTTATTGCCAGTGATAGCAAGTTCCAGAGCCAAGGGCCTCCCCGACAATGCCCTCCTCCTCCTGTTTCACCCTGGGACCTCAGGCCTCAACTTCCCTGCTGGCACAGCCAAGCTTAGAAATGGCAAGGCCTTGCCCATTGGAGAGATGGACCAGGACCTTGGAATGGATCTGGAAGCGGACAGGGAGCCAGACGACCATGGAACACTATGGGAATGTGCTCTCATGGATCTCCCTGACCCAGATTGTAGGCCACTACGTGATGAACTACCTGAAACTACTGCATGGCCTTCAGTTAGCCTCAGGTAGAGGGCCCTGTAGTAGCCCACCGTGGAAGTGTCAAAAAGCCATCTCTCCCCACGGCTAGGCCTGCATCCAAGGAAAGCCACAAGACCACCGCCTAACCCAAGATGAACTCCACGCTACCTTGACTACCAGAGGGTAAGTTACAGAAGCCAGGCATTTATTATTGCTCCTGCCAGTTCCTCAAACCACTTCCCTCTCCTTCTACCAACATCATCTTGGTCAATGGACTGAGAATAAACCTGCTTCTATTTATCCAGGTGCCTTCAGATGAGGGACACTGGGGTAACAGTGGTGTTTGTGCCAGATGAGAAGGAGATGTGGAGCTGGGTGCCATCAGCATAGAGATGGCACTGCAACCCATAGCATCTTGCAACCTCTCCCAAGGGTTTGGTATGTTGAGTCTCTGTGGGACTTCACACGAGCTCTGTGAATAGAAGCAGCTACCCATTAGGGCCCTGTGGGCTCTATCCAGGATGACTGAGTGAAACCACTTGTAAGTGACTCCATCCTCCCCCCGAAAGGCCTCACAGGCAGATCCGCAGCACTTTACAATCACTTTATAAAGGCTGCTGATCGATTACCAGTATTAGCATAGCTCCCTGGGCTCTGCCCACAGCTCATCAGCTTGGCTGGTACCACCGCCATACTACAGCTAGGGTTCACCTCTGGCTAACAATGGTCTATCAGCGGAACTCAGCAACAAGCCAAATTGTACTGCATCCTTCTTCTCAGGAGACAGAGCAGTAACTGGCGAGGATCCTAGTGTCAGCTGGTTTCTCAAGTGCTGGCAGAAATATTGCAGATCTAAGGGTGGGTAGAAGATTGTCCTTCAAGGAAGCACGAACAATCTCTGTCGACAGAGGGCCTGGTGTTTCCCAGAGGCTTTCACCAACCAAAAAGGATCAGAACCATTTTGTATGTGGTGACACAGACTTTCTACAGCATTTCCAGAACCTTTGTTTGTGCAGGGAATGCTGTATGGTCATCTCTTCCTGTTTCCATAGAGTTGGGGAAAGAGTTTCAAATTTGCTTGACTCTTTCCAAGAAGGAGGACAAGAGTTCCTTGGCTCCAGGATAAGTCACAGGCACTCAAGTGTGGATTACACAACCCACTATCCAGAAAAGTTCCTGCAGATTAAACTTTTCAGATGCCACTGAAAAGCCCCGAGCAAATGGAGGAAACTTGGTAAAATAGCACTGATGAGCTTGGCAATACAGCATGTCTGAGAAATTCCTGAGAGAGTCAGTTTGCCAGAGATCATCAATAGTAAGAAACCAGAGGCTTTCCAGGTGCTTCTGCTACAAGATCTGCTAGTCTAGGAGGAGAATTGGGGACTACAGATATCTGCCAGGAGATTGCCAAGGAAAAAGGCCATTGTATCTATGCTGTCCAAGACTCTCCTCGTAGTCTTTGAATCCTGAACCATGTCCTAACAACTGCAAGATGAACTGAGAATTTATTGTTCTTTAAAATTGCTATTTATCTGGAGTGTTACACACCTCTTACAAATAGGTAACAAGGTCTTGCTGGAGCAAAATCAACAGTTACAGAGCTCAGGACTAAAATTCAACTTGATGTACACTGCAAGGCTGAGGGTAGTTACAGAAGCTGGGCATTTATTATTCAGAACCCACAGGAAGCAGAGATCCTTCCCAGGATAGAAAACTGGAGGGCACTGCTACGACTCCGGATCTGGAAGCCAAGGATTTAGAGGTAGAAACAGACCAGACTAAATAAACCCACTTATCCAACTGACTGTGAACTGCTGTCACTTAAACAGAACCTAACTGACTCATTAATGGTTTCTCTGAGCATCCCTTTCTGTAATATGGCCAGTTATGCCACCAGGATTTATTAAAAACAAAAAGAACGGCCGTATTGAGTCAGCCCAACGGCCCATCTAGCCCAGGATTCTGTCTTCCGACAGTGGCCAGTGCCAGGTGCTTCAGAAGAGATGAACAGGGCAATTATCGAGTGATCCATCCCCTGTTGTCCAGTCCCAGCTTCTGGCCATCAGAGGTTTAGGGACACCCAGAGTAGGAGGTTGTGACCCTGCCCATCTTGGCTAATAGCCACTGATGGACCCATCCTCCAGGAACTTATCTAATTCTTTTTTGAACCCAGTTATACTTTTGGCCTTCACAACATCCCCTGATCAGTTCCACAGGCTGATTGTGCGTTGCGTAAAGAAGTCCTTTCATACGTTTGTTTTAAACTTGCTGCTTATTAATTTCATCAGGTGACGCCTGGTTCTTGTGTTATGGGAAGGGGTAAATAACACTTCCCTAGTCTCTTTCTCCAGAGTAGTCAAGATTTTCTAGACTTCTATCATCATATCCCCCTTGTCTCTTTTCTAAACCGCACAGTCCCAGTCTTTTTAATCTCACCTCATATAGAAGCTGTTCCACACCCCTACTCATCTTTGTTGCCCTTCTCAGTACTTTTCCCAATTCTAATGTATCTTTTTTTGAGATGGGGCAACCAGAACTCCAATCTATATTTAAGGTGTGGGCTTACTGTGGATTATATAGTGGCCTCAAGATATTTTCAGTCTTATTATTTGTCCCTTTCCTTATGGTTCCGAACATGCTTTTCGCTATTTGCCACTGCACATTGAGTGGATGTTTTTAGAGAACTATCCACAATAACTCCAAGGTCTCTTTCTTGCGTGCTAACAAATAATTTAGACCCCGTCATTTTGTATGTATAGTTGTGATTATGGTTTCCAATGTGCATTTCTTTGCACTTATCAACACTGAATTTCATCTGCCATTTTCTTGTCCAGTCACCCAATTTTGTGAGTTTCCTTTGTAACTCTTCACAGTTAGTTTTGGCCTTCACTATCTTGAATAACTTTGTATCATCTGCGAATTTCACCACCTCACTGTTTACCCATTTTTCCAGATCATTTATGAATATTTTGAACAGCACTGGTCCCAGTACAGATCCTTGGGGAACCCTGCTATTTACCTCCCTCCACTGTGAAAACTGACTATTTATTCCTACCCTTTGTTTTCTGCCTTCCAGCCCATTACTGATCTATGAAAGAACCTTTCCCCTTATCCCATGCCTACTATGCTTAAGAGCCTTTGGTGAGAGACCTTGTCAAAGCTTTCTGAATGTCCAAGTACAATATATATCCACGGGATCCCCCTTGTCCACATGTATGTTGACACCCTCCCCCCCCCCCAAAGAATTCTAATAGATTGGTGAGGCATGATTTCCCATTTTTGTTTATAGACTTGATCATACAGTCAGGGAGATTAATCTTTTCATAGTCATGTTTTAAAAGATGCTTGAAAGTGAGGAGACAAATCACATGCATGTTAAGAGGAATAATTGTGGACAATGAGAACTCCTGATCGTTCATCTACGTCAACATCTCTTACAGCTGTTGGTTCTTCTTTCCTTATCGGTTTCACAGTAAAGGCCGCGATACAGCAGACATCTGAAGTTAACTTAGCTTATTGCAGAGCTTGAGGGTTTAGCCCCAGTGACCTATTACTGCCAGACATTCTAGATCTGTCTAGTTAAGGGAATTTCCCAATGGGGTAGAGCTCAGATAATGTGCAGAAATAACAGCCAATAGCATGTGCCCTACAGCTTGTTTTTCCTGCTTACTGATAGTGCTTTCCCTCTCCTCACATGTTAATTGTCAAGACTGATGCTCTAGATGTGGGCACTAAGGGCACTTGATTTAAGATCTATAGCTTGCAAGTGAACGGAAATGCTTGTTAAAACTGTATAATTCTAAAAGCGTCTTAGGCTCCCAAATCACGGCCAGAGCAAAGCAAAGCCAAGACTTAACAACTACAAATGAAAATATTGTTTCAAATCAGGTCCTGTCTCACATACCTTCCATGTCATGAGTTCAGGCCCCTACGCTCTGGAGCTCCCCTGAACCACTGACGCTATCCGTCACCTCCAGACTACCCTAAACAATGCAGTTACCTCTGACGGCTTAGTGGTTAAGGATGAGAGTAGATTACACTCAAGCCTCCATAATTCAGTTTCATGATCTGACACTAGCTGTACTTTGAACAGTTACTTGCATGTAACAGAACCACATTTCTGTGATTTAGTTAAAGAGCAATAAAATAAAAAGTTTGAAAAGATTTGTGAGGTGATTGAGGAAACATGATTTAAATTAGATTTCAGATTCTGTTTGGACAGGTTTTGGTTATCAAATCTCAGAGACATGACTCAGCACCAGCCAATCAGACGGCTCATTTCATAGTCAAATGGGACATGATTAATCTGAACTACACCTTGAAAAGAAACAGAGCAGAACACTAATGGCAAAGTGAAGCAGGCTGCCCCAAGATGCATGGTAGGTACCACTCAGGACAGTCTCTTGTCAGGAATACACTGGTAGATAAGCATGCCCCAGTCAGGATTTTGGG
This sequence comes from Malaclemys terrapin pileata, assembly GCF_027887155.1. NCBI lineage: Eukaryota > Metazoa > Chordata > Testudines > Emydidae > Malaclemys > Malaclemys terrapin. The sequence continues at coordinate 1,077,266 of NC_071512.1, read as the reverse complement.
TTCCGCTTTTTTTAAACCACTGACCTCTCCATCGCTGTCAGATATAACAATAAAGGCATCCACAAAACTACGCTTCTTTTTGGCGTCGACCAGGCCCCTCGGCTCTTCCTCCTCCCCGCCCGGGTCCTGAAAGTCAGGGCTTTCTGCATGCTTCTTCTTCCTCGGCATCCTGACTCTGAAAAAAAGAAAGAGGTTGAAAGCAACCATTTCTTTCCATCTGGTTTAGTTTTCCCTTAACAGCCATCCAGTTTTACTATTTTAAGCAAAATACTCCAGGAATTAGGTCTTATTGCAAAGCATGGTGAATTTAGTGTTGTTGGGAGCCACATGCATAAGTCCCTACTCATCAAGTTATGAATACTTTACATAGCTGATTTGCTCAGAAGGGGCTTTGGAGGAGCAGCAGCACACACAAGAACTGCTTTCCATTCTTGTTCTCCAAAGCAATGAGTAAATTCCCACTCAACTCCTCTTTTTAACGCTCATCTGCAAATGTGTTCAATTATTAATTTTACAGCAGGAAATCGCCAGCCCTCCATCAAGGACCCTTGCCGTCCCCTATTAGCACCACCCTACACTACCACTGATGCAGAACAAACCAAGATGTTGTGGTGAATCATGCTGACAACCTGGTGGCCTTGGCACTCCAGAATAGGAAACCACAGCAGCTAAACCAGTTGTCAGCTTTCACATTCAATTAGATGTGGTGCAAAAGCCATAGTTTTCCAATAATGTAGTTATGCTCACAGAACCGTAGCTCCAAGAAACGCTGCACAAGCTCTGCGAGATAGAAGAGTGGGAAAGAGATCGAAAGCAAGAAGTCATGTGCAATGCACATCACATGACCTGCCTTCCCAATGAACAGCGAATTCAAGCTGTCCTCTGCTGAAATACTCTCCCTAAAGGGTCATCTCAAGCCTTTAGTATAAGCAAGGGCACTCGAGATGCCGGGAGAGCCAAGCATTATCACTGCAACCTTGTCAGTGTTACATGCAGCACCAGTGAGGGCAGATGCAAGTGCTAGTCCTAGGGGGATTCTGCGCCAAAAAAATAAAAATTCTGCACACAATATTTTAAAATTTTGCAAAATTCTGTATATTTTATTTGTCAAAATAACACAACATAATCACACCAGTTTCAATTATTTTGATAATTTATTTCAAAATACCTGTCAGTAAGAATGTCTGTAACAATATAGAACAAAAAAAGACTCAGGAATTTTTTTGTTTTGACAGATAGATTCCATACTAGATGGATTAATACAAGAACTTTGAGTAATTCATTTAAACTGCAATACAGAAACATCTTTCCCGCACCCCTCAGAAGCAGTGCAAAGGCTTGGGGGAGTCAGGGCTAACGAAGGAACAGAGGGAGCGGGAAGGAGCCTGGGAGCGAACCTGGAAGGCTATTGGGTGTGGGTGGGAGAAGTATGGAACAGTTTCTTTGGGGGGCAGAGGGGAGTGATTGTTATGGAGTTAGGGACTCCCCCGGGCACATCCTGGTTGATCCCAAGCCCTCCCATTCAGTCAGGCACATCTTCCCCATCCCCATGTGGCCCTGGAGCCCCCCATCCCCATGTGGCCCTGGAGCCCCCCTCCCATTCAGCCCTTGGCTCAATGCTGTCACCCCACTAGCTCCTGACCCTATGCCCCACTCTGCCCCCCACACACACACACTAGCCCTTTTGAACCCAAGTCTGTGATCTCCCAGCAACGCCTTGTGCCTCACGCTGCCTCCTAACCGGGCTCCATGGGCAGGCTAATGTAATGAACGCAGTCGGCTCTTCATGCACCACAGCGGCCTCTGGTGGGCGAAAGGTGGAACTGCAGCGCTTCTTGGGCAGAATGTATTTTCTGCAGGAAAAAAATAATTCTGCACCCAACATGAATTCTGCACATGCGCAGTGAATCAGAATTCCCCCAGAAGTAAATAAGTGCAAGAAAAGCTAGTGCATCAGTAAGTAGCTTCTTTCCTTGTTCATCTATACACTGCAGGGGGGAGCTGCACAAAAGCATTGGCTGCTCTGATCGGTAAAAGCACAGCCAAGAAGACTCAAGAGACACTGTGGCCAAATAAGAGCAGCAAGATGGCGATGGAGTTAAACTCCCATTTTCCTTCTCCATTCCCAAAAGCTGGTTTTGCATTTCAGTTGAACAAGCAAACTGCTGACAGCAATACTCTCCACTTCTTCCAAGAGCATCAAAAAGCTGTTTAAAGTGGTAGACGTGGTATATCTTGACTTTAGTAAGGCTTTTGATACTGTCTCACATGACCTTCTCATTAACAAACTAGGGAAATGCAGCCTAGATGGAGCTACTAGAAGATGGGTGCACAACTGGCTGGAAAACCATTCCCAGAGAGTAGTTATCCAGTGGTTCAACAGTCATGCTGGAAGGTTATAATGAGTGGGATCCTGCAGGGATCAGTTCTGGGTCTGGTTCTGTTCAATATCTTCATCAATGATTTAGATAATGGCACAGAGAGTACACTGATAAAGTTTGCGGACAATACCAAGCTGGGAGGGGTTGCCAGTGTTTTGGAGGACAGGATTCAAATTCTAAATGATCTGGACAAACTGGAGAAATGGTCTGAAGTAAATAGGATGAAATTCAATAAGGACAAATGCAAAGTACTCTACTTAGGAAGGAACAATCAGTTGCACACATAAAAAATGTGAAATGACTGCCTAGGAAAGAGTACTGCGGAAAAGGATCTGGGGTCATAGTGGATCACAAGCTAAATATGAGTCAACAGTGTAACTCTGTTGCAAAAGAAGCGAACATCATACTGGGATGTATTAGCAGGAGTGTTGTAAGCAAGACACGAGAATTAATTCTTCCGCTGATTAGGCCTCAACTGGAGTGTTGTGTAGAGTTCCAGGTGCCACATTTCAGGAAACATGTGGACAAATTGGAGAAAGTCCAGAGAAGAGCAACAAAAATGATTAAAGGTCTAGAAAACATGACCAAGGAGGGAAGATTGAAAAAACTGGGTTTGTTTAGTCTGGAGAAAAGAAGACTGAGAGGGGACATGATAATAGTTTTCAAGCATGTAAAAGGTTGTTACTGTACAAGGAGGAGGGAGAAGAATTGTTCTCCTTAACCTCTGAGGATAGGACAAGAAGCAATGGGCTTAAATTGCAACAAAGGAGGTTCAGGTTGGAGATTAGGAAAAACTTCCTGTCAAGGTGGTTAAGCACTGAAACAAGTTGCCCAGGGAGGTTGTGGAATCTCCATCATTGGAGATTTTTCAGAGCGGGTTAGACAAACACCTGTCAGGAATGGCCATGAGTGCAGGGGACTGGATTAGATGACCCCTGTGATGGGTTCAGTCACAGAGACCCCCTTGGGACTGTCACCTGATGTGCTGAGACTATCTCTGAGCCCGTTTTCTCTGCCAGTTTGGGCCTCCAGAACCCTGCCTTGTTGAGCCAGACATGCCAGTCTGCTCCAACACAGACCCAGGGTCTGAACCATGCAACCCAAAGCTGCAGACTTAACTGAAAACAGTTTAAGAAGTGCTCCTGTCTCTAGCACCCAGACACCCAGCTCCCAGTGGGATCCAATCCCAAATGAATCCGCTTTATTCTGTATAAATCTTATACAGGGTAAACTCATAAATTGTCTGCCCTCTATAACACTGATAGAGTTATGCACAGCTGTTTGCTCCCTCAGGTATTAATTACTACTCTGGGTTAATTAATAAGCAAACAGTGATTTTATTAAGTATAAAAAGTAGGATTTAAGTGGTTCCAAGTAATAACAGACAAAACAAAGCAAGTCACCAAGTAAAATAAAGCAAAACACGCAAGTCTAAGCCTAACACATTTAAGAAACTGATTACAGATGAAATCTCACCCTCAGAGATGTTCCAATAAGCTTCTTTCACAGACTAGACTCCGTCCTAGTCTGGGCCCAATCCTGTCCCCTAGTACAATCCTTGTTAGCTTCAGCTCAGGTGGTAACTAGGGGATTTCTCATGACTGGAACCTCCTTTGTTCTGTTCCACCCCCTTTTATAGCTTTGGCACAAGGCAGGAACCTTTTGTCTCTCTGTGTCCCCACCTCTCCTTCTAAATGGAAAAGCACCAGGTGTAAGATGGATTCCAGTAGCAGGTGACATGGTCCCATGTCCTGTGAGACCCCAAGCCTTCATTCTTCCCGGCCTGACTCACAGGAAGGCTTGCAAGTAAACAGAGCCGACTACAGTCAATTGTCCTGGTTAATGGGAGCCATCAAGATTCCAAACCACCATTAATGGCCCACACTTTGCATAATTACAATAGGCCCTCAGAGTTATATTTCATATTCTAGTTTCAGATACAAGAATGATACATTCATACAAATAGGATGACCACATTCAGCAGATTGTAAGCTTTGTAATGATACCTTACAAGAGACCTTTTGTATATTCCAGTTACATTACATTCACACTCATTAGCATATTTTCATAAAATCATATGGAGTGCGACGTCCCAACCTCTCAAAGTTCCTTCCAGGCCTATGATTCTATGATAAAGCAGCTCATAGACCGGGTCATGGATGCACAGACAGGTTACGTTGCATGCCCACAGTCACCATGCAAGACTAGAACACCCAGGTCCCTCAACTCCTAGCCCAGGGCCTTATCCACTGGTCCACTGCCTCCCTTAAAATGGTTGAAATCTCTTGACTCTACTGGCTTCGGCCTAATATGGAAACACAAGAAATTATACAGCCATGACCCTTGGCTATTTCCCCCATTACCCACGGAGTCCCTGGGCAATGCTCTGGAACTGCTCCCCACAAAGCCAGTGTGACGGAGCAGGGAGCAGGGCAGATTTGCCCTGGGAATGTTGCAGTGGGGATTGCAGTGGGGATGGGGGACTTCCCTTGAAGGAAGCTACCTGAGCTGTAACCTGAGCCAGGAATGGGGGTGGGGAGAATTAACACCTTCTGCCCGGGAGACCGAACAAAGGAGAGGAGGAGCTGGGGGGAGCAGGAAGGGAGGAGCAGCAGGAGGAGTTTGGGGTTTAGTTTCAGGTTGGGCTGGGTGGTGCAACGCAGGGAACCCCAAGCTGGGGTCTAAGCTCCCTGAACCTCCCAGAGGGACCTAATTGAGGGGGTCTGGTCGTACCTACACGCTCTGCTTGAGACTGTGTTCCTGTCCTTGAATAAACCTTCTGCTTTACTGGCTGGTTGAGAGTCGCAGTGAATCTCAGGAAGAGGGGTGCAGGGCCCTGACTCCCCCACACTCCGCAACAGCCAGTCAGGACTTTGGGGAGCCTCCTCTCTCCCTTGGAGCAGACTGTCTTCAGAGCAAGAAGCTCACACGGCTTCACCTCCTGGGTCTGACCTTGGAGCATTCAGCATATACCCCTCCGTGCGCTTCCCACACCGAGTCCGCCCAGGCAGAGTCCTGGGGAAGCCAGAGGGTCCTGCACGCACCCCCCACTTGGCAGTCAGACATGACTCTCAGCCAGCCAGTAAAACAGAGGTTTATTCGATGACAGGAACACAGTCTAAAACAGAGCTTGTAGGTACAGAGAACAGGACCCCTCAGCCGGGTCCATTCTGGGCCCAGCGAGCCAGACAACCCCGTCTGCACTCACTCCCCGTCCCCAGACGGCTCCAAACTGAAACCCCCTCCAGCCCCTCCTCTCTGGCCTTTGTCTCTTTCCCGGGCCAGGAGGTCACTTGATCTCTTTGTTCACCTTTAGCTATCCCCTTGCAGGGGGGAAGGGCCCTAGCCATTTGTTGCCAGGATACAGAGTGTCAGCCATTTATGCACACTGGAGACTTAAGAAATGCATAGGGGAAACTGAGGCACCCACAGAGTATTCAGAGGAAACATTAAAAACAGTCCCACTTCGTTACACCAATACTGAGCAGAACATTCCCTCTCAAACACCAGAGGAGTTCAAGCACGCAGTGGCTTCAATAGAAGTGAAGGACAGGAACATGCTCAGAACTCGTGCTGACTGAAGAACAAGAGTGTAGCACATTGCTTCATCTGCAGGCAGGCCTGGTCTCTGGTACAAAGTTAGGTTGACCTAAGTCAAATTGTGTCGACCTAGTTGTGCATGTGTCTACACCAAAATTTATCTCCTGCCGACACAATAACACCACACTCCTGAGCAATGCAGAGCCACGGCTGACCTATTTAGGTTGACAAAGTGCTAGTACAGACAGTGCATTAGTTGTGTCAACCATAACAGTCCTCCAGCAGCTGTCCCACAGTGCCCCTGTCCCCACAACAGTGGCCATTCTCGTCATGGTTTTGAACTCCACTGCTCAGGGGTCACAGAAACTGGAAGCTCACCTTCCCCCTTACAAATCTCCGTGTGCTTTTTAAATGCTGTCTCCTGATTGCCCACCTTGACGAGCACACCTACCACCTCACCTTTGTTCTATGCAGGCACCCATGCAGGCTCCATGCATAAAGACAAGCACTAGACCCACTCCTGTCTTGAGCAGGCTAGAAGTCTTGGATCTTCTTGGCCTGTAGGGAAAGACGCTCTGCCAGCGCAGCTACAGACCAGCCATAGAAATATAGACATCTACTGGCAGGATGCAGAGACTGGGGCACGACAGGGATGAGCAGCAGTGCCATGGGAAAGCAAAGGAACTTTGCCAGGCATACCAGAAGGCGATGGAGGCCAACAACAAATCTGGTGCTTCTCCCTAGACCTGCTGCTTCCATAATGAACTGCAGGCCAGACCTGGCAGGTACCTCCCCAGAATCCTGCATTTGATTGTGTAAAAAGCAACAGAGGGTCCTGTGGCACCTTTGAGACTAACAGAAGTACTGGGAGCATAAGCTTTCGTGGGTAAGAACCTCACTTCTTCAGATGCAAGTGTCCATTTGATTGTGGACACTTCACAGGATCCCAAGGCAGAGACTCCTACCATGAACAGCAAAAGGAAGAGGAAGGAGATACACCAGATGACTCAAACCACATGGCGACCCAAGAGCTATTTGAAATGCTACTGGAGTTACGCCATTTCCGCCAGACAAGTGCAGAAGAGCCGGCTGATTAAGGGTCAGGGAACCCGAATAAGTGCATAATTCCAAATAAGCATTTTTCATTGCCCAAAACTTTATCTTCCTCCTTTCCTCCCCCACCGCACTTCTCTCCCATGTAAAATGGCGCCCATCCCATCCGCAAGTTTAGAGACCAAAGGCTTTGACTTTTGATAGCTTACTTTACTTGTATAATGTTACAAAATGAAACGTTAGAGAATAACGTTACAGAACAATTAGCCATGGTATGCAACCTGCACTTAAATCAGCCTCTGTACCAGGTGACTGCAGAATAGCTAATGTAACTCAGATTTTTTGAAAGGATCCAGAGGCGATCCTGACAATTTCAGACCGGGAAGCCTAACTTCAGTATCAGGCAAACTGGTTGAAACGATAGTAAAGAACAGAAGTATCAGACACAGAGATGAAGATTGTGTGTTGGGGAAGAGTCAACATGGTTTTTGAAAAGCTAAATCATGCCTCACCAACATATTAAAATTCTTTGAAGGGGTCAACAACATGTGGACAGGGGTGAAGCAGTGGATACAGTGTACTTGGACTGTCAGAAAGCTTTTGATAAGGTCCCTCACCAAAGATTCTTAAGCAACGTACACAGTCATGGGATAATAGGGAAGGTCCACTCATGGATCAGTAACTGGTTAAAAGATAGGAACCAAAAGGTAGAAATAAATGGTCAGTTTCCCAATGGAGAGAGGTAAATAGGGTCCCACAAAGGACAAGTACTGTTCAACACATTCATAAATGATCTGGAAAAAGCGGTAAACAGTGAGGTGGGAAAGTTTGCAGACGATACAAAATTACCCAAGATAGTTAAGTTCAAAACTGACAGAAGAGTTACAAAGGGATCTCACAAAATCAGGTGACTGGGCAATAAAATTGCAGATAAAATTCAATGTTGAACAAGGCAAAGTAATGCACATTTGAAAACAAAATCCCAAAGATGCATACAAAATGATGGGGTCTAAATTAGCTGTTACTGCTTAAGAAAGATCTTAGAATCATTGTGGATAGTTCTCTGAAAACATCCATTCAATGTGCCATGGCAGTCAAAAAACCCAAAAACCTAACAGCATGTTGGGAACCATTAGGAAAGAGATAGAAAATATCTTAAGGCCACCATGTAAATCCATGGTGCACCCACATCTTGAATACTGCATGCAGTTCTCACCACTCCATCTCAGGACGACCAGGGATGGATCACTCTGTAAATAGCTCTGTTCTGGTCATTCCCTCTGAAGCATTTGGCACTGGCCACTTTTGGAAGACAGGATACTGGGCTAGATGGGCCATTGGTCTGACCCAGTGTGGCAATTCTTATGCTCTTATAAAGTAATATGTTAGTCCAAATGCACAATACACATCAGATCTGTTCTTGCACTTAGACAGAGGTAGAACAAACACAGAGGTAGAGGTGGCGTCCGCTTTTCAGTTCTTCGGTTTGTTGGGCTAAGCAGGAGGTTCTGGGTAGTACTGAATAGAGATCGTCTCTTTTATGTTCTTGAACACTCTCAATGAAACTTTTATGGAGATACTCTACAAACCTCTCCAGAACATCCCTAGAGACAACAGCTTGTTTCTTTTCCCAAAATAGGAGTTTTTCCCATGCCATTCTGCAATGACTTCCCCTGGCACCATGGCAGGAAATAGGCTACAAGCATAAGGGCCCAGGTAGCTTCAGGATGCCAACAGCAGCTAGGGTCTATGTGCCTCTGTCAGGCACGAGATATCAGCCAAAATCACCACTGCCTGTGAAAACAATGGCAATACTCACCACGCAGCCCCAATATTCCTGCCTAGAGGCACCCAGCATCTAGACCTTCCACCCCTTAAAACATCCCACCTCCTCCCTGCTAGACTAGGCCATATTCACCATGGCCTGAGCTGCACAGCTGTTATAAAGGCGCTCCAGAGGGACAATTAGCATTTCTGATGACAGGTGTTCATGGGAATAATGTGAGGGAGTTTTGAGACTTTTCTTTCCCTTCCCATTGTAACTGTAAATCTAATGATGTGTCTGTCTCTTCTAACCAGCAGCCTGTGGTGCGGTGGCATTGAGAGGTGCCCCCTCCATGCCCACTGAACATCTGACTCTGATCAGGAAGACAAAGAAGACAACTATGGAGGATATGTTTGGCGAGATCCTCCAGTCCTCTATGGCCTCGGCTTGTGAACGCTGGGCTTAGAAGGGCCGTATGAGCAGGAGCACAGCAAAGGACTGAGAATGGAGACAGTGGCTCCGCAGGAGAGGGAAAACGACGGAGAAGTGCATCAGGAAATGCACCAGGACATCCTGGGTTTGCTCAGGCAACAAACCCCGATGTTGCAGAGTATTCTGACCTACATGCCCAAAGGTGCTGGGACTCGGCAGCCTCTTCAGGGCTTAGAGAACTCTGTGCTCAGTGCTCCCGACACTCCTCTGTAGGTGTAGGGAGGCAACTTGGGGTCCTTAACCCGATCACTCCATTCCAGACAACACAGAGAACCATAGTTACACATCCACCGACCTGTCAAACCCACACATCAGCCACACTGCACTACATCGCAAAAGATTTTACATCCCTGAACATACATTATCACTGTTTACTTGCGTTTTGAGGTGAGGTTTTAAAGGATGGCTCACCAAGTTAGTGTTGCTAAAATGTTTTTACCTTGTGTATTTGCACTTCAATTTTGTTTTCTGCTTCTTTGCTCGTGATGACGTTCTATTTTTGGAGACTCAGAGTACATTTATCAGTTTACACCAGCATTATAGCTGCATTAAAGAATTCTGAATTCATACACACGAGACACACTATTTCATAAAAGCATCACACAATACTGTGGCTGACTATAAAAATGGTCTTTTAAAGCCTCCCTCAGCTATACAGGTCCACAGTTGGCTCTTCTAACAGCCCTTGTGTCTGGCTGTTCAAATTCAGCAGACAGATGGTCCATCACACCTCTCCACCCAGGCAGTAGCCTGTTCCCCTTTGCCTCAGATATTATGCAGTACACAACATGCAGTATAACAATGGGGATGTTTGCCTCACTGAAATCCCACTAGTGAGTAAAGAGTGCCAGCGACCTGTCAAGCTACCCAAAGCCCATTAAATTGTCTATTTGCTGATAGCTGAAGCTTTCTCTGGTGCTGTCGAGGTCGTCAGTGTATGTCTTCCTGAGCCAGGAGCAGGCCGGGTTCCCCAGAATCACAACTGGCATTTCACATTGTCAATGGTAATGTGTCAGTCAGGGAAGACTGTCCCTGCTTGCAGGTTTTTGAAAAGTCCTGTGTTCTTAAAGATGTGTCCCTGACCAGCCCACACAGATATCAGTGATGCATCCCCAGTGATCAACTAGTGGAAAAGTCTCTCTTTCTGTTTACGCACTCAGAGTCAAGGTGGGATGGTCCCAGAATAGGATGTGTGCGCCATCTATCACCCCACTGTAGTTCAAGATTGCTATTGCTGCAAATCTATGCACTATTTCCTGCACATTACCAAGACTAACAGTCCTGTGTCGCAGGATATACTTAATGGCCTTACACACTTGGAAAAAAATGGCCCCCACTGTAGATTTTCCAACTTTAAACTGATTGGCCACTGACCAATAGCAATCCGGCATTGCAAGCTTCCAGAGCATGATAGCCACTTGCTTCACCACAGTCATTGCAGCTGATTTCGGCCTCCCTGCTCTGGAGATCTGAGGCGAGCTCAGCACACAGATTCAGGAATGTGGCCATTCGCATCCAAATGTTCTGCAAGCATTATTCGTCATCCCAAACCTGCATTACAATTCAATCCCACCAATCAGTGCTTGTTTCTCAGGCCCAGAAGCCAACATCCACTGGGTGGAGCTGCTCCATGAATGTCAGAAACAACCTGGAATTTCTACTCGTTGTGTCCATCAGCACGCAGTCATTACACTGGCATAGCCCTGCAGCTTCCTCACTGCATGCTCAGTTATAGTGGCACTACCTGGGTTCTGCAAATACAGGAGAATTGTGCATCCTGTATTAGCAACAGTCATTAGAACTACACTGAGCTCTGCAGGGTGCATGCTTCTGCCAGAAATATGGTGCACACTGAAAAGCGATGTGTGGGACTGTCCGAGATTTTTAAAACGGTGTGAAAATTATAGGATGGAGCAGGCATCATGGAATGGAGAAATGCATGATGGGAACTTGACTCCTAGTAGCATAGACATGGCCTGAGGGCTGGTCTACACTGGGGAGGGGGGGGGAATCGATCCAAGATACGCAACTTCAGCTACGCGAATAGCGTAGCTGAAGTCAAAGTATCTTGGATCGAATTACCTGGGGTCCACACGGCGCAGGATCGACGGCCGCAGCTCCCCAGTCGACTGCGCTACCGCCGCTCGCTCTGGTGGAGTTCCGGAGTCGACGGTGAGCGCATTCGGGGATCGATATATCGCGTCTTAACGAGACGCGATATATCGACCCCGGATAAATCGATTACTACCCGCCAATACGGCAGGTAGTGAAGACGTACCCTTAGATTCGGTGAGAGAAGACTGGAAGGCAGGAATAAACAACTTCCCATCCCCTCCTCCTGCAGCCTTGTGCAAGTCACTTAGTATATTTCCCTCGCTTACCCCCATCTGTAAATCTGGGATGACAACCCTTGGAGTGAGGATTAATTGATAATGAAGGGCAATAAGGAAGAGTTTTAAAGTACATTAGGAAGAAAAACAATTCTAACAGTGATGTTGGTCCATGACTAGATGGAAAAGGTGGAATTATCAATAGTAATGCAGAAAAGGCAGAGCATTCAATAAACATTTCTGTTCTGTGTTTGGGGACAAGACAGATGATGTGGTAATAGCATGTGAGAATATGAAATACTTTCCATTCCAATAGTATTTCGGGAGGATGTTAAACAGGAACTACAAAAATCAGACATTTTTAAAACAGCAAGTCCAGATAACTTGCACTCAAGTGTTTCAAAAGTGCTGGGTAAGGAGCTGGTGGACCATGAATGTTGATTTTCAATAAGTCTTGGAATACTGGGGAAATTCCAGAAAACTGGAAGCTAACGTTGTGCCAATATTTAAAAAGGGTAAATGGCTTGTCAATCTGACATTGATCTGGGGCAAGATAATGGAGCAGCTGATATGGCACTCGATTAATAAAGAATTAAAGGAGGGTAATATAATTAATGTCAATCAACATGGGTTTATGGAAAATAGATCCTGTCTAACTCACTCAATATCTTTTTTTGACAAGATTATAAGTTTGGTTGATAAAGGTAACAATGTTGATGTAATATACTTAGACTTCTGAATGGCGTTTGACTTGGTACCACATGACATTTTGATTAAAAAATTGGAATAATATAAATCAACATGGCCCACCTTACATGGATTGAAAGCTGGCTAACTGAGAGGTCTCAAAATGTAACTAGAAATGGGGAAACATTAGCAAGCAGTGTGTTTCTAGTGGGGTCTTGCAGGGACCTGTTCTTATTTAACATTTTTATCAAGGACCTGCAAGAAATCATAAAATCATCACTGATATAGTTTGCACATGACACACAAATTGAGGAAATGGGAAATAAGAAAGAGGACAGGTCGCTAATACAGAATGCTCTGTTTACAAAGTAGCAACTGTGTTAGTCTGTATCCGCAAAAAGAACAGGAGTACTTGTGGCACTTTAGAGACTAACACATTTATTTCACCATAAGCTTTCGTGGGCTACAGCCCACTTCTTCAGATGCATAGAATGGAACACACAGACAGAAGATATTTATACATACAGAGAACATGAAAAGGTGGAAGTACACATACCAATTATAAAAGGCCAATCAACTGAGGTGAGCTATCAGTAGCAGCAGAAGAAAAAACTTTGAAGTGATAATCGAGATGGGTCAAAAACTCCAAAGTTTTTTCTTCTGCTGCTACTGATAGCTCATCTCAATTGATTGGCCTCTTACAGTTGGTATGCGTACTTCCACCTTTTCATGTTCTCTGTATGTATAAATATCTTCTGTCTGTGTGTTCCACTCTATGCATCTGAAGAAGTGGGCTGTAGCCCACGTAAGCTTATGCTGAAATAAATTTGTTGGTCTCTAAGGTGCCACAAGTCCTCCTGTTCTTTTTACAGAATGCTCTGGATCCCTGGGGGAGCTGGGTGCAAGGAAAAATATGTTTTAATATTGCTAAATGTAAACGTGTACACCTAGGACCAAAGAACATCGGCCAGTGTCACACGATGGAGGACTCTACCCTGGGAAGCAGTGACTCGGAAACAGATTTGGGGATTGTGGTGGATAATCACCTGAACATGCAGTACCTGTGCAACCTGGTGGCTGCAAAGGCTAATGCGATCCTTGGATGCATAAACAGGTGATCTCGAGTAGGAGCAGAGAAGCGATCTTCCCTCTGTATTTGGCACAGGTGCTACCGCTGTTGGAACCCTGTGCCCAGGTCTGGTGCCTACGGTTCAAGAAGGAGGTTGATAAATTGGAGAAGGTTTAGAGAAGTGCCATGAGAGTGATTAAAGAATTAGAAAACCTGCCCTACGGTATTTGACAATGGGCTCTTCAAACTGGCACAGAAAGCTATAACATGACCCAATGGCTGGAGGGGGAAGCTACATAAAGTGTAAATTTTTAACAGGGAGGGTAATTAACCGTTGGAACAGTTTACCCCGGGTTGTGGTGGATTCTCCATCACTAACAATTTTTAAATCAAGATTGGATGTTTTCCCAAAATATTTGCTCTAGAATTCTTTGGGGGCAGTTCTAGAGCCTGTGTTATACCGGAGGAGGTCACACTAAAGAAGAGAAGACTGAGGGGGGTGACATGAGTGTTAACAGTTTTCAAATGCATACAAGTTTGTTACAAGAGGAGGGAGGTAAATTGTTCTTCTTAACCTCTGAGGACAGGACAGGAAGCAATGGGCTTAAATTGCAGCAAGGGAGGTTTGGGTTGGACGTTAGGAAAAACTCCCTAACTGTCAGGGTGGTTAAGCACTGGAATAAACTGCCTAGGGAGGTTGTAGAATCTCCATCATTGGAGAATTCTGAGAGCAGTTCAGACAAACACCTGTCAGGAATGGTCTAGATCAGTGCTTTTCAAAGTTCAGGTCATGACCCAGGACTGGGTTGTGGCATGTAAGGCACTGGGTCGCCTGGCTCAGCACCCAGGGACCCTGGCGGCTCTGGTCAGCACCACCAACCGGGACGTTCAAAGTCCCATTGGTGGTGCTGCCCAGCTAAGGCAGGCTAGTGCCTACCTGTTCCAATACTGTGCTGCATCCTGGAAGTGGCCAGCATCAGGTCCGGCTTCTAGGCAGGGCAGCCACGGGGCTCCGTGTGCGCCCCCGGCCCCCAAGCACCAGCTCTGTACTCCCATTAGCCGGGAACCAGCCAATGGGAGCTGGAGGGGGTCGGTGCCTGCAGGCAAAAGCCGTGTGGAGCCAATTGCACGCCTCTGCCTGGGAACCAGACCTGCTGCTGGATGCTTCTGGGTGCAGCGTGGTCCACAGTGCCAGGTCAGGCAGGAAGCCTCCCTCTGCACCCCGGATGTGCCACTGACCGGGAGCCACCAGAGGTAAGCCCATGCCCCAGCTAAACCCGGGGTTGTGAGTTCAATCCTTGAGGGGCCATTTAGGGATCTAGGGCAAAAATCTGTCTGGGGATTGGTACTGCTTTGAGCAGGGGGTTGGACTAGATGACCTCCTGAGGTCCCTTCCAACCCTGATATTCTATGAAACCCCACACCCCAATCCCCTGCCCCAGCCCTGAGCCCCCACAAACCCAGAACTCCTTCCTGTACCCCAAACCCCTCATCCCCAGCTCCGTTGGGTCACAGGCACCAACCATTTTCTTCAACTGGGTCCCTAGAAAAAAAGTTTGAAAACTACTGGTCTAGACTAGGGGGTCTCACAACAAAATTTTTGGTGGCCTCAGAGTGTGGCCACCAACTCTTGCTGGTGGCCGTGCTGACAATTTTTCCTAAAATATTTGATTAACTTTAGGAAAAACAAATAAATATGTGCATATACATGTCCAAATCACTGTAATTTATGTAGGTAGGGGTTTTTTTAGACTCAGTAATAAAAATAATTTACAGTTGTCTCTATTCTTTACTGGACCTAAACAGAATAAAAACAGAAATAAGGTACTTTGCATGTTCTTGTCTTTTTGCTGTTGTTTCTTTTGATTTTTTGGTTGCACTTTTTTTTCTTCTCAGACTTGCTAGCTGGTAAGTCTTTTGCTGTGAAAAGTGATATTTGTATGTTTGCTAATATCACTTTTCACAGCAGCTTTACTCAGCCACAGCAAACCCTGGGACAAATTAAGCCCTGGATGGGGAGGTGGGCAGAGAGGCAGCAGGGGGTGGTGAGCCTGGAACCAGAGCCTGCCACCATGTGGATGGAGCCTGAAGCCCTGTGGCCAAAGCCTGGGAAAGTGGGGAATTCACCGGCTGCCTGCACCTCCAGTGTCTGTGTGGCCCTGGGAGAGGGGACACTGCGCCCCCCCTGCCCCCGAGCCCAGGAGGCTGTGGCAGCAAGAAAAGGCCCTGGTGGCTGCATTTGAGAAACACTGGTAGACAATACTTAGTCCTGCCAAGAGTGCAGGGGACCGGACCTGCTGGCCTCTCGTGGTCCCTTCCAGTCCTACAATTCTATGAAATGATCGCAGTGGTCCCTCCTGGCCTTGCAATCTATGAATAAGGTTTGGGAAGCCCCTGGAAGATGAAGAGTGCTGTATCAATTCTATGCATTGATTTTA
This sequence comes from Malaclemys terrapin pileata, assembly GCF_027887155.1. Classification (NCBI taxonomy): domain Eukaryota; kingdom Metazoa; phylum Chordata; order Testudines; family Emydidae; genus Malaclemys; species Malaclemys terrapin. The sequence continues at coordinate 1,061,511 of NC_071512.1, read as the reverse complement.
AAAGGGACTGCAATTGTCAAGGCGCAATCAATAAATTCCTGTTTGTCTGCTACTGCAAAATAAAACAGGGCTCCCAACCAGGGCTTTGGAGCTGTGCTCCGGCTCTGGAGCAAGCTCCAGGCATAAACCTGCAGCTCCACTGCTCCGGAGCTGCTCCGCGCTCCAGCTCCACTCCAAAGCCCTGCTCCCAACAAGACCCTGCAGCATGTGGAAGGGCGTTAGCTCTTGAAAGACAAAACTGTCCTGCTCCAGCTGAGCTACATTTGGACATGGCTGGAGATTCCTTCTTACTGCTCTTCGGTTCCCTCCCCTGCACCAGACACACACCTCCTGGATGCAGGCAACTGCCCTTCTGAGATTCCATTAGAGTGGGGGAGGAGCCTTATCAGAGGAAAGAGATGCACAGACCAAGCCCTTTGGGATGATGGACAGAAGCAGCACCAAACAGACCTTTGGTCTCTGCTGTCTGAGTCCTTTCAGCTGGGCAATAGCCCCGTATTTGGGGAATCTGATTGTAAACCTAGATTTACCAGGAAAACAAGGCAAACAAAAATGAGTAAAAACATCCACGTCCCTAACTCCCTTCCAATTGTGCAACGCACCTTCTGCATGCAGCACCACATTCGATAAGGGATCACTTAGAAGCATCAGTTGGCGGTCTGATGATTTACTTATCCCTGACATTCTCCAAAAGAGATGCACAGAGCTTTACCCACACAACTCCCACCGCAGGAAGGGACTGAGGAGGCAGAGAGACCGTCTGTACAAGATACACTAAGTGAACAAGGCAAAAAAGGAAGCATTTATCAGCGATCTTTGCAGGGGGACAACTACCGGTAACTGAGGCAATGTGATTTGCTTTCACAGCAATGACACAGACTAAAGAATGAATTACTTACTACAACTTGTGCAAACTGGCTCGCATCTTGCTTTCCAGTCACCCACTTGCTAAGAACATCTCCTTCTAAATGTTCCGACAGCAAAGGTGACCCAATAATGAGAGAACTCACACATGCTTCTCTCCACCCGTAACATTTGTAGGGGTATTCTTGACGATCCCCAACTGGTGATTATCTGTCACTTTCTCTCTCCCCATCTATCATTTTGATGAATCAGAAAACAATTACTGACAGGATCATTCAAAATCTTGACACTGCAGCTACAGACTTGCCAAGCTATGACAGCTAAAAAAGGCTTGAAAAATGAGGCCAAAAATGAATGACTCTCCTCCACAGGTAAGTTTCGGAGAGGTCTGAGAGGGGGGGCTGCTGCTTTGTAAACGTCTCCCTCCCCTCAAGAATGATACACGTTGCTGACAATCAGCACCATGGACTAATCACCACAGGGGCTAATTCCACACTAGGCCCTTCCCTAGCCTCTTCTACCCAGAGGCCTTGGGGCTCTTTGCAGCCATTATTTCATTCCACCTCCCTGCAGCCTTGAGAGCCAGGCCTTATTGACAGGAATTCCTACTTCCCCACGGGGACGCTGCGTCCCAGGGAGAGGCCTGATTTCCTGAGGTGCTGAGCACACCGCAGTTCCACTAAAGCCAATGAGAGCAGCCCATCTCAGCATCTTGGGAGATCTGGCCAAAGAGGGCCAGCATCGCCCGACCAGCAGATCAGTCACAGGGGCAGGACTAGAACCCAGGACCCCGGAGTCCCAGGCCTGCAATTTACCCACTAGACGGCACTTCCCTAAGGCCCTGATCCGGCCAGGAGCTCTCTGCCGGGAGGACCCGGAGCTCTGGTAGAGACTTGCTGACGCAGGCTCTCCTGCAGGACAGGGGCCTAAGTGCTCACCTAAAACCAACCATGGCTTTCAGAGGGCTGGGCTAGGGGGTGTCGGCCAAGGCTGGCCCAGAGCCCCAGCTAACCCCCAAGAGCGCCCCCCCTGGACAGGGTCTTACAGTCTCTTGCTATGACCCCTCCACCCCCTGGTAACGTGCGGGAGTGGTTTGGGGCACCCTCCAGAGCGGCCTGGGGGGGCACCCAGCGGGGGGTGGGGAGGGAGGAGGCCTCCAGCGGGGGGGTCAGGCCTGGAGGGGGAAGGACTGGGGCACCAAGCGGGGGGGGGGGGGGGCGCAGGGACTGGTGCATCCGGCCGGGGGGGAGGGGGGGGTCAGGCCTGGAGGAGGAGGGACGGAGCACCCGGGGGGGGGGTCGGGGCGAGGGGGAGAGACTGGGGCACCAAGCGGGGGGAGGGAGGGGGGCACCCGGGGGGGGGTCAGGCCGGGAGGGAGGAGCGGGGGGGCGGGGCAGGGTACTCACCGGACCCAGTGGCTCCCACAGGCCGTAGCTCCGCCCACTCCCGGCCCGCTTGGCAGCGCGAGGGCGGTGTCTCCGCTCCCTCCCCGCGGCCCGAACCGACTCACCCGCCGCGATCAGCGGGTCCGCTGCCCACACTCAAGCTGGCGGCGGCGGCCTCACTGCCCTCTGCCCTCATTCAACATGGCGGCAGCAGCCTCACTTTGGGATCACGTGTTGGCCCTTTCCCATGTGACCCCGGGTGAGGCCTGGGCCGCCATCTTGCCTCCGGGCAGAGAGGAGCCGTTTGCCAGGAGTTGGTTCTTTCCCTCCTCACTGGTTCGTGGTTTGGTTTCCCAGCATTGCCCCCAGAGCTTGGCAGCACTGCAGCCGGGGCACGGCCGTCACACAGCCTTACGACAGGCAGTGGGTCAGACCCTCGGCCCACCCAGCCCAGCAGCCCGGCGTCTGGCAGTGGCCGCTGCCAGGTGCGTCAGAGCGAATGATCAGGACGGGGCGATTTATTGAGTGATCCATCCCCTGTCATCCAGTCCCAGCTTCTGGCCGCCAGAGCAGGGGGCTGCCTCCCTGACCATTGCGGCTAGCAGCCATTGATGGACCTGTCCTCCAGGAACTTGTCTAGCTCTTTTTTGAACCCACTTATACTTTTGGCCTTCACAACATCCCCTGGCAATGAGTTCCACAGGTTCACTGTTGATTGGCTGAAGAAATACTTCCTTAGGCCTTGCGTCTGAAGAAGTGAGGTTCTTACCCACGAAAGCTTATGCTCCCAATACTTCTGTTAGTCTCAAAGGTGCCACAGGACCCTCTGTTGCTTTTTCCTGGTTCTTATGTTATGGGAAGGGGTAAATAACACTTCCCTAGTCACTTTCTCCATATTGTAGACCTCTATCATCATATCCCCCCTTAGTCGTCTCTTTTTTTACATATTGAACAGTCCCAGTGTTTTCAACCTTTCCTTGTATGGACGCTATTCCAGACCCCTTCTCATTTTTTTGCCCTTCTCTGTACTTTCTCCAATGCCAATATATCTTTTTTGAGTTGGAGTAATGTAAGGTTACCATCCGTCTGGGTTTCCCCGGACATATCTGGTTTTTTCAGCTTTAAATGGCCGTCCGGGGGGGATTTCTAATAAAGTAGAAATGTCCAGGAGTTCCCCCTTCCCCTCATGCAGAGTGCGGCGCGGCTGATTGGACGGCTGGGCCTGATTGAAAGCCGCTCGCAGCCACTGGGGCCTCTAGCAACCACAGTCCCTCCCCCTCCCCCACTCCCTCCTCCCCCGCAGAGCAGCACGGCACAGTGTTTGGCTGCATGTGGAGCTCGCAGCTCTCCCTCGGCCTGGTGGGGGGGCAGGCAAGGGACAGGGAATGGGGGGTTAGATTGGTCGGGGGTTCGGGGGGGGGCTGTCGGGAGAAGGGGGTATAGAGAGCAGTTGGAGCAGTCACGGGACAGGGATCAGGGAGACTTAGATAGGGGGTGGGGTCCTGGGGGCAGTTAGGATGGGGGGTGTCTCAGGAGAGGGCAGTCAGGGGACAGGTAGGGGGATTCTGAGGGGGGTGGGAAGTGGGAGGGGGCAGGGCTAGGACGGCACCCCGTGTCCTCTTTTTTGATTGTTGAAATATGGTAACCCTAGAGTAATGAGAACTGCACACTGAACAGTCCCAGTCTTTTTAATCTCTCCTTGGACGGACACATTATCTGGTTCTGAGTAAACTAGTTTGTCTGGCTCTTGCAATCCATGTTACTGAGGGCTGGGAGTGAAGCTACCTCAGAATGGAGTGCCTTTTTATCTAGCAGATGTGTTTGATCTTCTAGTGCTTTATAACAGACAGAGTGTGTTGCTTTAGGTGAGATGATTCTAGAAAGTGCGTGGGCTTTTTGTTGTACAATAATTAACAGAGAAAACTGCCCTAGTTCTGTTTTGCAGGCATTGCTGGGCAAGTTCCTACATACAAACAGGACTCATTTGCAGAATGCCAGGTTCTGAATTTCTGTTGGGTTTTGCCCCAGTTGGTATAACCTGCCATTATAGTGAGCCCCGGACTACTCCCGTCTAGTACAATAAGTTGAATTACATTGTTAAGTAGTGTTGTTAATGAGTTGTGTGACCCAGAGATCCCTTGGTGCCAATTGGCAGAGGGCACAGAGGGGTGCATGGGGCTTTACAGGGATCCACTGGGTTGGATATCTGCATAAGAGTTCACCAAAGGGTAGCATATGAAGTAACAGTCTCCGTCAGGAGTAAAATAGGCATACAAACAGCCAGACACAATTCTGTGCCCATGCGAAGGCGCAGAATTCATATGGCCCGCATATTTCTGGTGCCCCCCCCCCCCCCAACACAGAAAAACGCAAAAAGAAATCTCAGGGGGACATGCATCTCTTCCCTGGCAGCCCAGGCAGCGTGTCTGTTCCAGCATGCCTGGAGCAGCTTCAGACACACAAATCACTGCCGGGGGAGGAGGGCTCAGCATGTGTGCCGTGAGGGAGACATTGATCACCGTCGGGGGGCAGGGCTGACCAACAAGCGAGAAAGACTCTGGGTATGTCTACACAGCCCACGTTACAGCACGGCCCTGGCAGCCGGGGGAGAGCTCTCCCGGCGATAAAAAAACCCCATCCCAAACAAGCGGTGGTAGCTTTATCGCCGGGAGCGCGCTATACTGGCGGTTTTTAATGCTCACATTTTTGTCGCTCAGGGGGATGTTTTTTCACACCCCGGAACAACTAAAGTTTTAATGCTGAAAGTGGCAGTGTAGACATAGCCTCTATCCCTCTCTCTTGATACTGCGGCTGGAGGGGCAGGGAGGAGGGGAGGTCTTTTTATTGTGCAGGAGGAAGGCTCTGTCCCCGAGGCAGAAGAGTAGCTGCCTGCCTGTAACTTCTTGCGAATTGAAAAAACACTTAATTAAATACGGGTGTCATGTTACTGAAAACTGTTTGTTTTTAAGTTAAAGAAAATAGCTTTTGTAAAAATAACAAAAAAAACCCACATTTTGTTAATGTTGCTGTTGATGGTTAATTGATCTCATTCTCTGATGCAGAAATGTAGCAACCTGTCGGCATAGTAACATTGTTAATTATTCTACTGTTAGTTAACTGTTCCCATTCTCAGTCAATTCCCCCAGGAGCATAAAAACCTGTAAAAGTTTTAAGGCCTCTATGCTGCCAAAGTGATGTAAAGACTTATAAATGACAGTAAGGGAATCAGCTAGGAAGATCTATGCGCTGTCTCACTTTTTTCCTGTGAAAAAGTGGCACAAAGGGGTTAGATTTTTACTTACCCATTAAAAAAAAAAAAAGGGACTTTTGAGGGAAAATAAAACATTTACCAAGCAGTGAATAAAATGTCAGGACAATCAGAACCAAGCACTTCCCAAAGTACCCAGCTAGGTACAGGACAATGATTAGCAAAACTGTATGACTTTCATGTGTGAAAGTCTGAGCAATTTAAAATGACATTCTACTTTTTTTTTTCCTTTCTTGTTTGATGTTCTGTAAACACCACTGTCATGATGCTGGCTTTGGTGGGACCCAACTGAGAGAACCAATTCAGGACAAATTGCTTAAAGCAGGGCAGTTACAGCCCAAGGCTGGGGTTTTTCCACCTCTAAGGCAAACCAAACCAGTCAAAGACGACTTCGGTCTCACCCCACTGGCTAACCACAAGTCACACAAGCAATTCCCTTAGACACTCCAGTTTCCCAGTATTACCACCAGTGCCACTCGTTATGGGGACAAATGGTTATGAAAACCAATACCGCAGTAAAAGAAAAAAGGTTCTCCCGATCCCAAAGGACCAAGCCCCAGACCCAGGTCAATATACAAATCAGATCTTACCCACAAATCACGCTGTTGCCAATCCTTTAGAATCTAAAATCTAAAGGTTTATTCATAAAAGGAAAAAGATAGAGATGAGAGTTAGAATTGGTTAAATGGAATCAATTCCATACAGTAATGGCGAAGTTCTTGGTTCAGGCTTGTAGCAGCGATGGAATAAACTGCAGGTTCAAATCAAGTCTCTGGAACATCCCCAGCTGGGATGGGTCCTCAGTCCTTCTCAGAGCTTCAGTTTGTAGCAAAGTCCCTCCAGACGCAAGAAGCAGGACTGAAGACAAGATGGAGGAGCTGCAGCAGACTTTTACAGTCTCTTGCCTTGTGGTCTTTCTTCCTTTGTTCCAAAGACAAGCTGCCCAGCACACGGCATGAAAGAACTTCAGAGTTCTGTCTGTAGGCATGTCCCTGCATACCTCGTAGGCATGTCCCTGCATACCTCGCTGAGTCACAAGGTGTATCTGCCTTCTCTCAATGGGTCAGTTGTGTAGCTGATGGTCCTTAATGGGCCATTAAGCAGGCTAGGCAGAGCTGACACCAACTTGTCTGGGGTGTCACCCAAAAGCATAGCACAAGTTTGAAATACAGACAGTCTAGAGCCAATACTTATAACTTTAAATACAAAAATGATCCATGCACACAGGTAGCATAATCATAACCAGCAAACATAACCTTGTCTTAGACACCTCATTTGACCCCCTTTATACAAGATTTGGTACCACTACAGAACCTTGGTTGTACCAATGATCTATACTGTCCCAGTTCATGTCAATAATGTTACACCTTGCCTCAGAGGTTTTATGACAATGATTTCTAGCATTCATGCTGCCTCTGATAACAGCTTCTAAGCTAGGCCTGGTCTACACTAAAAAATTAGGTGAGCTCAGTTACATCACTTAGGGCTGTGAAAAACCCACAGCCTGAGCAATGTAGTTAAGCTGACCTAACCCCAACTGTAGACAGTTACTGCCTCTGGGGGAGATGGATTACCTACACCGAGGGGAGTACCTCTCCCATTGGCATAGGTAGTGTCTGCATGAAAGCAGTACAGTAGCACAGCTGCAGCTGTCTATATAGGAGTAGCTAGACTTAAGGCTGTCTTCGGCCTTAGTTGGGGATTGGTCCTGCTTTGAGCAGGGGGTGGGACTAGGTGACCTCCTGAGATCCCTTCCAACCCTGAGATTCTATGATTCAATTGTAGCTGCTGTGAAAGATTTTTGTGTTTCACAATTTCCAAAATCATAGTTTTCAGCCAATGCACGCAGAGCTCTTATAAAACATTCAACGTTTTCCCCTCGTTCTTAAATTTTCTGCTGAAAACATAAACCACATTTCTCTGGGGTATAAAGTAGGCATCAAACATAACCAGAACCCTTTCATAGTCCTCTTTGTGACTGGCTTCAGAAAAGTCAAAGAATTTAAAGATATCCTCTACCTACTTCCCTATAGCATAAATTACGGATGATACCTGTATATCTCCAGTGTCTTTGTAAAGCTTGTTTGCCATTTGAAATCTTGCAAAATCCTGCTTCCAGGCTGTCCACTGTGAAGGTTTCTCAAAGCTGAAGTTCTCTGGGGCATTGAAGAGTGGCATATTGTTAAGATCCTGCAACCTTTGATGCTGTTTTCCTTCTGTGTCTGTTCTCCTGTGGCACTAGATGGAAAATAAAGCAAGAGTAGCTGAGGAGGTGTACAAGAGAAGGGATTCTAAAAAGGTTATTCTAGTATCTAAACAACTGATACTACAATTCTTGAACTATTGTGGCATTGTGAATGTTCGAACTGCACAGAAGCACAAGGTACATGTTAGATTGGATATCACTTTCAGGGAGGAGAACACGTGAGGACAAAGACTACCTATCTCAGTACAATCAACAGATGCAACCATCATGGAGACAACTTACAACGGAGTCAAACATCTTGCTCTGGAGACAAAAGTGAGAGAAATAGGTTCCCTTATATTTCACTAGGAACAAGAGTTTAAAACTAAAGCTTTGCAAAACAACCAAACATACATGAAATATTATCCAGGCCTCAAGATTTCTTCCTCTAGAGTTTCTGGTAGTTTTGTTTATATTGTAGTGGGAGAGTCTGTGGGATCTGGCAGATTTTAATGGCATCTCCTCCTACGTATATTTTGGTCATACAAATGTTTTTGTTAGAGAGAATTTTTTCTGGATGAGGTCCTCTGTATGGGTTTTGGAAGAGTTCTGTCCAGATTTTACCATCTTGGATTGCTGAATGTTCTTTCTTTTTGTGGATTTAAATTAATTCCTGATGTAGCAGAAGGAACTGGAATCTACTGTGGGCTGGTTTATGGTAGATCATTATTACTTTCTCCTGTTGGATGATTCCTACAAACCACCATCCAAATTTTAATTAAAAAAAAAAAAAAAAGTCAGTAGACTGTCTGGTAGTAAAGCTAATCTTCAAAATGTGACCCAATCAAAAATTAATGCAGTAAGGTCTGCCTGAGTTTACAGCCAGCCTGAAGTAATAGCTCTGAGGTGTGAACTACCCCTCCTAATCCCAATGGAATGTTAATTCTGATGCCTAATGACACACAATGTCAACCGTTAACTTTCCCACTGCTGATCAAAGCAGATTTTAAAAAGGGGGACAGTCATAGAAAGGTCTGCACAATCTACACACGCCTCGTCTCCCCTAGGTTGCTGTGGTATAAGTAACTTTTCCTTTAGTTTATGGAAGTTTGTATCATGGCCTTTCTCTTACCTTCGCTTTCTTTATGTAATAACCTTTCCCGCTGGGTGACTGATTCTCTCTTGAGGATTCGGTGTGGGTTTTATTTGACATTAGCCCTTGTGTTGGGGAATTTCAGTCTTGCCAACTTTCAGAGTTTTATCACAAGTGCTGTGATATTTGACACCTGTCTCAAAGCTCCAGGTCCTGGAGGCATGGCCGTCAGCGACTCCCCGCTCTGGTCAGGTCATTTCCTGTCCCTCGGGGTTGCAGAGAAAAGTGGATGTGGCCTAGAGGTTCAGAACCCAACTAAAAGACACGCGCGCACGCCCAGCAATGGGGCCGCACCGTTCTAGTCCGTTTTGAAGCCAGGGGTGTGACTTGTGAACACTTGAGGCTGCCAGCCCCGGGGTGGGGTTCACGGGCCCTTGGCTGCTGGATTTCCCGCGGGGCCTGTAACCCAGCAGAGCACAGGTGCGGTCATGCCGCCCAGCTCCAGGGGTGCCGGCTGGGCCCCGGCCTGCGGGATGGGTTTGGCACCTGGGCCTGGGGGGCAGCTGGGTACCTTGGGCAGGGGCCTGGCCTGGCCCTTCGCAGCCCTGGGACAGGCCGCCCCGTCCCCATGGCAACCCCGCCCGGGCCGCCTCTGCCCACAACCAACATGGAGGCCCCGGCCTGGCTCCTGTGTCACGTGCCCCGCGCCGGCGCCGGCGAGCAGCGCGGAGCTCGCGAGAACGCCGGCCCTCTCGCGATAGCTCCGTGCTGGGGGCGGAGCCGGCCGGGGCGCTCGGAGAAGATGGCGGACGGGGCGGGTAGCAACGGGGACGCCGCGGCCTTGCCGGTGGGGAAGGAGGCAGGTGGGTCCGGGCCCAGCGCGGAGGGGCCGCGAGCCGCCCCGGCTGTCGGGGGGGGGGGAACACCCGGGCTCGCGCGTCGCGTTAGCGCCTGGGCCGGGCGGGGCGGGGCGGGGAGCGAGCCCGGCCTGCCCGTGACGCGGGGGCGCAGCGCTCCCGGGGGGGGGGGGGGCGCGACACGGCTCCCCCCCCCGCCTCCTCCCACGCGCAGCTTCCCCCGCCCGGCGCGGGCCCGGCTGTACGGCCGCTGCGGCCCGGCGTTCCGCCCGCGGGCTCGTTCTCCCCCCCGGGCCCGGCCCGGCCCCTCAGCCCCGCTAGCGGGCCCGGCTGTACAGCCGCTGCGGCCCGGCGTTCCGCCCGCGGGCTCGTTCTCCCCCCCGGGGTCCGGCCCGGCCCCGGCCCCTCAGCCCCGCTAGCGGGCCCGGCTGTACAGCCGCTGCGGCCCGGCGTTCCGCCCGCGGGCTCGTTCTCCCCCCCGGGCCCGGCCCCGGCCCCTCAGCCCCGCTAGCGGGCCCGGCTGTACGGCCGCTGGGGCCCGGCGTTCCGCCCGCAGCGCGTGTCACGGGGTGTGTGGTAGCAGGAGCGAGTCCGACACTTCTCAGCACGAGAGTGGCTGGGACACTGCTGTGTCCCGTAGGGCAGCACTGGTTAAGGGAGATGTGACTTGGGGTGTAGCCGGGCAAGGCTGAGAGCCCTACATCTCCTTCGTGTGCCACTGACCCTGGGATGACTTTGCTCTTCCCTAACACCATGTCAGGCCTTACTGAGGAATTGAATCTTACGTCTGACGTCTCCGCTGCACAGTCTTTAGCCCGTTGACTCAGTAACAGGAGGCTAATGCAAGCTTTGAAGCCATATGTAAACTGACCATGGATTGATGATCGGAAGCAAAGGTTGAATCGTCCCTGGTATTCACGCTTCCGTGCTGATGTAATTACTGTTTTCCCAAAGTGAAATGTTCCTTGGATTTTTTTTTCTTTCATTTTTAGAATTGGCATAGTCTGCAATGGATTTTCTTGGGCTGTGAATTATCAGAGTTGTGTTTCTGTGGCTGCCCATCCCTTAACATTGGACTGTTCTTATTCGCTAGTGTACTAAAGGTGTAAAATGCCTATTGGCCCCTGCTCACTCTACAGGTGAGGTCTGCTTTAGGGTTGAGGCTAGAGTGGGGTTCAAGGTAATCTCTATTTGTAGTTCTCTCAGAAGACTGTATTAGGCGCCTAAGTTACTTAGGGCTTGTCTACACTGACACTTTACAGTGCTGCAACTTTACATACATGGAGATAGTTCTCTCATATAGAGCTGGAAGGGATCCTGAAAAGTCAGAGAGTCCAGCCCCCTGCCTTCACTAGCAGGACCAAGTACTGGTTTTTGCCCCTCAAGGATTGAACTCACAACCCTGCATTTAACAGGCCAATGCTCAAACCACTGAGCCATCCCTCCCCCATGAAAAAACCACCCCCCTGAGTGCAGCAAGTTTCAGCGCTGTAAAGCCCCAGTGTAGATAGTGCACCAGCGCTGAGTGCTGGGAGTGACTCCACGGTACCGCTTTAGCACTGCCAGTGTAGACTAGCCCTTAGTTGTGGTGGTGATATCTGAGTTTCTCCCGAGAGTGGGAAGGGAATTTAAGAAGTGATTCAGCACTTAGTGATTTTTTTTCCTCCTTGATTTGTATGCGTCTGTGCTCTCTCATCCTGACTGGGAACCTGGGCGAGAATTACTCTAAATGTCCAGCACCAGAGCATGGGAGATGTAGATTTGGGTGCGCTTCTCGTCCCCCTCTATGAGCTGAGGGGTGAAAACATTATTTACTCATAGATTTAAAATAATAAAATGCCCATCCAAGACTCTAGGCCCCCTAACTACATTATTGTGACAGATATTTTAAGATGGTAGTAGTGGCACGGTGTTAGTATAAAAGACTCTGGACCCTGAAGTCATAGCTACCTTGTTTGAAACTAAACTGCAACACGTTTCCATGTTTTGTTCTTCACAGTTGATCGTATGATCAGAGAGAACAGCCACATTTTCACAGACGCTCAATGTAAAGTGTGCAGCGCAGTGCTCATCTCAGAGTCCCAGAAGCTTGCTCATTACCAGGTACTTCAGGCAGCAAGATGTTGCTGGATTTCTTATTTTGGACGTAATTGAATAGAATATTTGTTGCACATTAACCCAACTTTCTTCCTCACTCCCTGCCAGAGCAAAAAACATGCAAACAAAGTGCGGCGGTACATGTCGATTCACGGCGAGGAGGAGCTCCGTCAGGGGAAGAAGATAAAGCTGGAAACCAAGCAGGTAATGTAGAGAACTACAGGGCCTCCCAGGTCAGAGCTCTAGAAGAGGACTAGCATCCTGTAAGGGCTGAGGAGTGTTTCATTGACAGGGACTTAGCAGACACATTCCATGACAGGTGCAGTGGAATTTGGAATAATACATCAGAGGGAGGATTGTTGGGATTGGGTAATTTAGTGAGGACAGCTGAGCCCTCTAGTTGCTACACATTGCTGCAGTGAGCACACCGCTTAGCCAGTGTGTGTAACACCTGCAATCTAAACAAATGTGTACCCCCCATGAGAGTAGTACTGCTGTGAAGCAACATTTGGAAGGACAGGTGAGCGTAAAAGGTGACTAAGAGCAGTCACAAATGTAATTACTATGTAACTTTCAGTGAGCATGTCCTGTGAATTAATTACATTGCTGGAGTTTACTTTTTTGGATGATCTCTTGTTACTCAAAAGTTCCCATTGCTGGTGCTTACGGTGCCTTTAAGGCAGTAATGGCAACACATTTCCCACAATCTGTCTGCATGGTGATTATGCAGTTTGAGTAACAGATCCAAGTTTTATCACTGCTTCAGCTTTAATTCCTAATCACCTCCAATCCAGCCTCTTGCATATGCCCACATAGCATATACAGTGCAGGGATGAGTATAAAAGGAGGATCTGTGTGTGTGGTGGTAGGTTCAGACATGAATAAAATAGATACTTTTCAGAGTAGCAGCCGTGTTAGTCTGTATCCGCAAAAAGAACAGGAGTACTTGTGGCACCTTAGAGACTAACAAATTTATTAGAGCATAAGCTTTCATGGACTACAGCCCACTTCTTCGGATGCTTATGCGAAGAAGTGGGCTGTAGTCCACGAAAGCTTATGCTCTAATAAATTTGTTAGTCTCTAAGATGCCACAAGTACTCCTGTTCTTTTTGAAAATAGACACTGTTAACCTAGTCAGGTAGCTTTGAATTAGAGATGACAGAGTTGGCTGCAATGCCTTGTATTGCTTGGTCCATACCTTGTAGAGAATAGGCTGGGAACCTACACCAATGCTGCCAGCTACCTTGTCCTCAATTCCTCTGGGTCATAATAGCTTACCAGAATGTGCCACTATCCAATGAAAGTGAGACTAGTCAGAAATAAGAGCGCTGTTCTTCAAAGGAAGGTATGAAGCTGTACCAAATTCCTTGGATATATCTGATTGACGTTTGAGAATCTGAAGCAATGTTCCTTCTTGTGAACAGGAGAGCAGCAATGGAGAAGACAGGAACAAATGCTGCCCCATCTGTAACATGACCTTTTCCTCTCCCGTTGTGGCCATGTCTCACTACTTAGGCAAGACTCATGCCAAGAACCTGAAGCTGAAGCAGCAGTCCCCCAGAGTGGAAGGTATGGCTGTTTGCAGTATTTGTATGGGTGTCCTGTGAGGAGCAGCTCAAGTAGGTGATCTTTCCACTCCCTTCACATCATGATTTCTAGATTAGAGGGTGGCTGAGTACCTTGCTCCAGCTCTGGACCCATTGGCATTAGGGTGCTAATGCTTTCCTAGTGATACGAGTGCTGTTAGAAATCAGAAGCATGTGGCAGCCTGGTGAAACACATGCCAACAACTCTGTTCCCCCTTTTGGTAGTCCGTTTTGTAGACTTGCATTGCCCTGAAGCTTGCTTTAAGAAAGGCAATTCTAATTTGGAGCAACTGGAGTGCCTAGTTCTCCATGTGCAATGCATGCAGAGAGAGTCGACTTCTGGGTCCCATCTGGCATTCTTATCCTTTGGAGCCTCCGTTGGGTCAGATAAGAAGACTTTATACAGGGGTGCTCATGAGAAGACAAGTCACTTTCCGGCAGCTCACTGGGGGAGCGCGCTCGGATATTTTGAAGGTGCCTGTCACTGCGGCATAAGAGTACGTTGCATGTGTCCATCATACAGCAATGGAACTGTGTGCATTTGTCTACAAATTCATTTAATCGGGCTCAGTCCTGTTCCGAGAAAGTTGGTGGCAAGGCTACTATTGACTAATGGTGCAGGATCCACACACAGTTTATATATCGTACCATTGAAAGGAAATGACTCAAAGTGCATTATGGGAGGGTTTGCTCTGTTCTGTATTGTCCCCTTTTTCCATTTGCTGGGAGTGACTGACATCCTTGTGGGTGGGAGGTGATTTGTTTCCAGTTTCTTTAAACATGTCACTGTTGGCCTGCTGTGCTCCAAGATATGGCCAGGTGAATGTCAAGGAGGATCTGCAGTTCTGATTTAACTTGGAACTCTGACTTGTCTTACCATTTGGTGTTTAATGATGGGATATGAAAGGAAGAGATGGATGCAGATCCAAATGAAAAGTCTCCAGCAAAACTTCTGTCAAAAGCCTTTCTCTGTAGAAACAAACTGAAAATTCCAAAGCCTGACTCTGGCTGCTTAGTTTGTACATCTCTGAAGATTGGTAATTGGGGTTCTGTTTCGTCTTACAGTAACGATGCCTCCACAGAAATGCCCAGCTAACTTCCCTCCTTCTGCTGTATCTTCCAACGAGGAGAACCAGAACACTTCTGACCCAGACAAGTTCTGCAGCCTCTGCCATGCCACTTTCAACAATCCGCTCATGGCAAAACAGCATTACGTAGGCAAAAAACACAGAAAGCAAGAGACCAAACTCAAGCTGATGGCACACTATGGTCGTACTTCTGACGCACCTGCATCCTCCTCCATGGGTGAGTCCTGGGCAGCCAAGCTTACTAAAGTGGCTGAAGGATGGGGTGGGAGGGTCTCACGGTGGCAGTGGGTGTGTGAAAGCATTGGGATTGACAGCTTTTTAAAGAGAATAGAGTGAGACTTGCAACAAATTACACACTTTTTATTTTTAAGGTAGGATTGTTGGTGTTTCCATTATAAACTCCTGTTATTGCTTGAGGTATTACCTTAGCAGTTGGTAATTAGCTTGGGGTTGAAATTTGTTGTGGCTATTGTCTGTCTAGATGTAAAGTTTCAAGATTTAAAGATTCTGAGGAATCTTGGGAGCAAGTTGAACTTCTAGCTAAGTGGATTGATCCCTAAATGGAACTATAAAGATGGCAATCAATGCTCCAAAGGTACCTTTCAAGATGCCCTGCCAGGGGAGAAAATACTGGGCTTGTACTAGTCTTGCTGCTCTATGATGCATACATAGGGACTGTGACAGGTTTTTCTGCCTGTTTTGACACTAGTCTTTCCAGTCCCATCTGATGAGGTAGTGTGCTTGCTTCATCCCAGCACATGCTGGAGGGAAAGCTGAGCTATTGAGAGGGATTTGTAGTCTGTTTAAAATCATGTTCTCTTTTAACTGCTATTTATAAACAGTGTTGAGTACAAGAGTCTCTGTTAAGATGGAGTGAAGGTATTTAAAAGCTCACAATAAACTCCTCTGTGCCTCCCACTGCACCTCCTCACACCAGAGAAACCAGACTTTACATTCCTGAGACTTTGAAAATAAAAAATAACAGCCAGAAGAAAATCTTTTTCAGTAGACCTCGATTTCGGGCCCTATTCTAAAGAGATGTAAAAGGGCACAAGCCCAGATTTTAACCCTTTCAGGCACTGCTGGCACTAACAAGTAATGGGTATCACTGATACTAAGCACTTCCCTGCCCCTGGAGCAGTAAGATTAAAGATGCCAATGGCACATGATTTCCACATTCAACTAGAGATGGCCAGGCAATGGAGTGATCTGATGGTCTAAAAATCTGCCCCTTCCCTAATAGTAGAGCCCTGGGTTAGTGTCATTCTTTTGTTGTGGCTCAAATAAAGACAACGTGAAGTCACTTAAATTCTGACCCTATCCGGTGCAGGTGGATGCTGTGACGCTGCGATCTTTGGAGTAGGGAGACTGTGCTGTAATCTTCCATGGGATGTTTGAGGCACCTGTAATGTCTGTCACATCTCATGTTACATTTAACCTATCAGAAACACGATTTCAGAGTCTGGGCTGCAATCAGGAGCCACTCTGATATGCAGCACAAAGAGCATTGGTCTGAGCTACTTTCTTGTCTATTTTTGTCCAACTCCTTCAGCTGTCGGATCTTTGTACAGTTGCTATCTAGCTCTTTCAGATGTCATACACCCATGCTTCCCTCCATGAAATCTGGGCTCCAAGTCAAATCTGTTCTTTCATGGAGGCTCTGGCATCTTCCCTCGCATGATCCTTCCGGTTATCTCCCTGGACTGCCTATCTTGGGGCTGTACCTGATTAGCCAGCAGGCACATCTAAAATCTTCACTTTTATATTGGTAACTTTAGGTACCTCACAATTTAAAAAGCTCCCTTTAAACACAGCCAGTGTAGGGTGGCAGAGATGCCGTTTAAATCGCTTTAACTTGAGTATCTTCCCATAAGGAAGTGTGGTGGAGTGAAATTCTCTGGCCTAGGTTATGCAGGAGTGCAGACTAGGCGATCGTAATGGTCCCTTCTGGCTCTTAAAATCTGACTCCAGATCAGTTCTCAAAGCTAAATGACCTCAGTCCAAAATCTTGACAGTACATCAGCATTGTAAGGAGTGTGTGCTGCATTGCCCTTCGCACTGTTGGTCATTGTACTGCTATTTTTCTCCCTTAGTTATGTTGGCTGAGGTGTGTGTTCTTGGCCTCTTAGTTGTTTCTTAAGATACCTGTTTTTATTATTTTTGTGCATGGCACTTTAGCAAATAGACTGAGGCCCTGCCCCAAGGAGCTTGCAGCCTGAGGGGCTGAGCTGGGAATATACTCAGCAATTTTCATCTTAAAAAAAATTCTGTGCAGTTGTCCCCTGAACTAGCCTCCTACACTGTGCCATGTTTTCCACTTCTGATCCCACTTCCTTGTGCTCAGCATCTGACGTCCAGTAAAAGTTCCAGAACTCTCACTCCAGCTGGAGTTTGACATCTTACCCCAGAGCACTGATGTATCTGGGACAGCTACCAACAGGAAAGAGTTACGTCTGAATGATACACAAACTGCAGATCAAATGCTTCAGGACAGAGCTTAATGTGTGACTGAGGGATGGCCTACAGCGTGTCATGCTGTATCTTAAATTTGACGTTGTGTATGTAATCTTGTGTGGTGCTGTTTCCCTTGTACTTCAAGTCGAAAAATTAGAAGGTTCCCTCTCTGAAACTGAGATGTACAGATGGAGAGAAGTGGAGTTGCAGAGGCATTGCTGTCAGATTTTGGACTGAAAACTCTCAAACCCTACCCCAGGCCATTGAAAGAGCATGAACGATCTCAAACATTACAGTGCATTTTATAATGAAGAAACCGGCCCTCTGATTGGAGACGACGGTTTTGGCTTGGCACGCTCTTCTCCAAATGTCTGTGGCCTCTGCTAAGGCTCCATTGGTGGGGGCAGATAACAAGCTCTCTATCTCCTCAGCCAATCAGAATGCTGGAGTTTACATGCCGTTTATTTCTGTTTAGCAACTGTTTCACTGGTGTGTCCAGTTGATTGATTGATCTTGCTTATTTCTACCTCAGGCACCAAGTGATTGGATAGCTGTTTGTTAACATTGATGTCTGTTTCAGCTGGGAAGGGGTACCCCTGCAACACATGTAATATAGTACTGAATTCCATAGAGCAGTACCAAGCTCACATCAGCGGCTTCAAACACAAGAATCAGTAAGTGATCTTTGGTTTAAATGCATTTACAATGGCAGTAGTTACATTGTATAGTTACATTTCATGCCATTGAATTGGAAGCACTGGTTCAGTGTGACTCGCAACCAACATGATGCACTTTGTGCAAATTTGTGTGCTTCCTTTTAAGACCAAGATCCACTAGTGTCTGTTTACACAGATACAAGGGGGGAGGTGGGGTAATCTTTTATGGGACTAGCTTCTGTTGGTCAGAGAGAGGCTTTTGAGCCACCCAGAGCTCTTCTTCAGGTCTGGAAAAGGTGCTCCTAGGGTCACCGCTAAATGCGAGGTGAAACAGATTGTTTAGCATCAATAGTTAACACCTAGTGTCTGGGGCCATTCAAGGTAGAGTGGTGTGGCTTGAAGGCATGTCTGTCTGTCTGTCTGTCTCTCTCCCCCCCAACAGAAGTTAATCCAATAAAAGATTCTCTCCCCCACCTTGTGCGTCTCATCCTGGGACTGACACAGCTACCACTACACTGCAGTTTACACTCTGGTCAGTTTTGCTTAGAGCTCCCCCTACAGGCCAATCCATGGTGCCGCACTAGCAGATGAGTAGGGCCCTATCAAATTCACAGCCTTGAAATCTGGTCTCTTATGTGCTTTTACCCTATACTCTACCAATTTCATGGGGGAGACCAGCGTTTCTCAAATTGGGAGTCCTGACTCAAAAGGGAGTTGCAGGGGGGGTCACAAGGTTATTTTAGGGGGGATTGTGGTATTGCCACCCTTACTTCTGCACTGCCTTGAGAGCGGCGACTGTTGGCCCGCTGCCCAGCTTTGAAGGCAGCGCCCTGCCAACAGCAGCACAGAAGTAAGAGTGGCAATACCACACCATGCCACCCTTCATCGCTGCTGCCTTCAGAGCTGGGCAGTTGGAGAGTGGCGGTTGCTGACGGAGAGCCCAGCTCTGCAGGCAGCAGCGCAGAAGTGAGGGTGGCAATACTGTACCATGACGTCCTTCCTTCTGTGCTGCTGCTGGCGGGGCTCTGCTTTCAGAGCTGGGCTCCTGGCCAGCAGCCGCCGCTCTCCAGCTGCCCAGCTCTGAAGGCAGTGCTGCTGCCTGCAGTGGTGCGGAAGTAAGGGTAGCAGTGTGGCCACCCTCCCCCCACAATAACCTTGTGACTCTCCTTCCTCTCTTCTCCCCCCCCCACTCCTTTTTGGGTCAGGACCCCTACAATTACAACACCATTAAATTTCACGTTTAAATAGCTGAAATCATGACATTTACTATGTTTAAAATCCAATGACTCTGAAATTGACCAAAATGGACCATGAATTTGGTAGGGCCCTACATATGAAAGCTGTTTGCCAGTTGTGAACCAAAAACACCAAGCAACTGATGAGCGGGTTGGCTGTACAGACGCTCCCCGAGTTACGCAAATCCGGACTTATGGGAAAAGTTCTGTACTTTTTTTTTTTGCATAATTGTCGTATACGTTCCCGACTTCGCAAAATTCGACTTACGCAAGGTGTTCCGGAATGGAGCGCTTGCATAAGTCGGGGAGCGTCTGTATAAGTAAGCCATATAACATCAGGCAGATGTCCCATATACATGGGCGTTTGAGGTCAAGTTGTCTAGCCTTCCTTCTGTCGAGCAACATTTCTGGAGCAATAAAGCTTTTGATCTGAAGAGAACGTAGCCGGAGAGCTGTTTGCAGCTCCAGCTTTTTCTGCTGCCCTGCCTGGAGTTGGCACATTCAGTCACAGACAGTAGCACTAAGTGTACTGTAACCAGGCACACCAAATTACCTGCTCTACGTAGTGTATTACTGACCTGAGAACGACTTCCACAAGCATAGGCTGCTAGGCAAACGTTGGATAAATTATACCACAAACATTTGGGAGCCCTGATTCTGAGCTTTAAATTAGAGGGTGCTCATAACGAAGCCAAACCGGGAGGGTGAAGTGTTCCTTAGAAAGGGAGGGGAGCTCAGTAGTAGGAAATCTCCATGGTGGAAACCTGCTGTCCAACCACGTGTCCCAGAGATGTTCGGAAAGATCTGGGAATGGGGACAGGCAGAAGAAAGGTGCTTCACCCCCCTTCTGTACCATAGGGAATAGCAGCCCCTCCACGGGTTTTGTTACGGGGGGAATACTCCAGCACAGGCAAACTCCTCTGACAGAAAGGTTTGACCGTGTCCCAAGGCAGGACGCTGCGCTGAGGAGGTGCCCAGCCTTTGCAATGCAAGGTGCTGAGGGCTCTGCCTGCCCGGCATTTTGGCCTTAGTTCTGACCTTGTTTGCATTTGAACAAGCTCAGGACATGTTGGGGGGGCAGGAGGCCGTTGGTGACTCCCTCCAATTGGAATGTGGGTGCTTGTGGTCTCACCCTTCACAAGCGCGTGTTGCCTGTGTACTTGGTGAGCTGGAGCTGGCTGTTTGCACTGGGGCATTGCACCTCCAGGCAGAGAGGTGGGATGTGCATTGCGAATGAGCTCCACCACCTCTGCTGCTGAACTAGGACTAACACCTGCTGGCACTCTTAAGCCAGGGCTTCTTTTAGTGACTTCTTAAATGCTGGTAGCCATTTTGTAGAGCCCTCAAATCTGCAACGTTCTTCACAGAAAACACAAGTGGGACCCACCCCAACTCCTTACACTGCCTACATCTACCTTTCTGTAGCTTAGAACTCCCACAAAGACGCTTGTGTACCACCCCACAGGGCCCTTCAATGCTAGTCCAAAGAACAATGTCACGAAATGTGTCCAGAAACCTCTGCTCTTTCTCTAGTGACGCAGAGCAATAATTATCCCCATTACAGAAAACCCCTTACAACAGTGTAGTTCAGCAGTAAGCTGCTTTTAGCTCCCGGGAGCCCAAATTCTGGGTTGCCAGTCTTTGCAGCCATTGTAACTGATCTGTTTTAAGCGGCTATTGGTTTGCTGCTGCCAGCTCCAAGCTGGATTCTACAACCTAACTGAGAAGAAAACAAGGAAACTTGGTTTATAATGGAAACACTCGACAGACATTCGAGTGGCGCTGTAAACACACGGTAGCTAACAAGTACTGGGTGCTGACATTTGTGCATAGTTCTGTAAATAGGTCACTTGAAAGCACATTGCCTTGATGTAAGCATGCTGCCCAGCTGCAGTAGGGCCGTGGCTAATGATGGCAGTGTTTGTTTAGCAATGATAGCTGACAGACTCCAGAGTGGTTCTGACTATGTCTACTCTCCCTTTCTTCCCCTCCATTCACTGTGCAGGATGCCAGGAGCAGTGCCCAGCGTAGGACGGTTCCCAAGGCAGCAGTATGTTCGGGAGGAGTCCACTGCCCCTGGGGGCTACAGTTACTTCAGCCAGGACTTCTAGAGCAATCTGCAGCCTTGTTCTTGGAGCTGTCAGGGGCCCAAGAACGAGCATTCTTTGCCAGCCCACAGTGGCTTCATTATCCCTCTGGATAAGCAAAGCCGTTCCCTCCCGTGTGCGCCTGTCGATCAGCCCCAGGGCTGGACGTCTCTTTGATGAAGGATCCAGCAGAAGCAGACATTGGACAGCAGGACCTCGCTCCCCAAGAGCGGTTCTCATTGTGCAGTCTCTTCCTGTGTGGCTGGTGGGGCGAGGATGTGTCTGGTACAGGCAGGGTCCAACAGCCGCAGACAGCCTGTCTCAAGGACACCTCCTCCCTCACCTAGAACAAACAGCATGGAATTCCTGCATCCGATGAGCCAACACCCTGTGCCAGGGGGTATCTGTCACCGAAGGAAGGCTCCTGGCTCTCCTAGGGCAAATGGCTAGGAGGTGAGGTGTGGATTGGACGCTTCGCTACACCGACAGATTAGCCTTGCCCAGGCTTAGACTGGGAAATCCTAGAGCCATGTTTCTTCCTGCCCCCCTCCCCCAGTTGGGTTTGTGCACAAAGTTTCTTGGTCCGCTGACTGCCAGTAGGGTTTTTCTGTCGTTCTGCAGATGTTGGTTCTGGAGTGTCAGATTTAGTGGTCTCTTTCCATAGCTACTATGTCTGGCATACAAAACCTGCTGCTAAAACAGGGAGCTGGCAGGGCCCTCGAAGAAGTAGAAAGTACAAGCTGCTGGGTCTCCAGAGAACTCTCAGGACCCCATTGGCCTCCACTCCTGGCGCTTTTCACTTGAAAGGAAGGAAACTTTCAAACCCTCCTTGCACAAGTTTCTTTTACGTCAAACGTTCATGTCCGTCTGGTAGAGGAAATGGTTGAGTCAGGTGTTCTTCATTCAAAACCTAAAGATGGTAGCAAATCTTGATGTGGTGCTAGCAAGGCTGAGCTCCTTGGGAGAATGCTCCCAGACTCGGTAGAGGAGACCCCCGAAGGAAGGGCTAAGGCGGCTTTGAATCTCAGATCACATTTGTGTGGTATTTTTTCCTTCAATTGAGGTATTTTCCTTTTGGTCTCTGCTAAGCTGCTGCACAGAGCTGCACACTCCCAGCTGGGCTGTCCACGTGTTCTGTCTGACATCCCTTCCCTATACCAGGCCTTGGCAAGCCCCCGTCTGGCTGTCCTCCCTCATCTCATCTCTCGTGAGGCTTGTGTTGGATCCTGGGGCTTCCCACATCTTGTGCAGGTCTGTCGTGCTGCTGACGTCCATTTCTCTACAGGAGGGAGACGTGCCCAGCCTCTGCGATGCATTTGGACAGTGACTTCCAGGGCCGATGGGCGGGAGTGTTACAGCTGTGGATGCTGTATGTATGCCAAGGCTGGGGGGAGTGATGGTTGGGCTAGAGGCGTTACTGCTTTGTGGAGGCACCGCTTCTCAGGTGGTTGGGATTAAGAATCCAGGCCATTGACTTTCTCCCTGAGCCCTGTGTGAAGCAGCTCACGTTGGCATAAGACTGGGAGCTGGCCTGGGCTCCAAGGCATATCCAAGGTGACCAGCACCAGGGAAGTGAACACACAAAGCAAGGGGACCACCTTGGATGCTAATCTCTGAGCTAGCACCTTCCCCGCCCCCAATCCAGGCTGTAGCTCTCCTCGGCAGCCTAACCTGCGTTCACACTAGAATAGGCGGCTGCCGCTCTGCCTAGCGCTTCCCAGTCCTGCCGTACTCGGGCGCCTGTAGGCTGCTTAGTGTCCCAAAGAGCCCGTCCAAACGTCAGACTCGCTAATGAGCAGTAAACACTAACAGACTGAAGGAAACACTGTGCATTGTGCACACTCCCATACTGTGCTGCTTTCTAGCTAGCTCTAGTCTCATTGTGCCAGTTTCCAGAGTGCCTGGCGGCAGGCAGGCACTGCGCGTTATCACCAGCATCACGGGAGCAGTGTGCGGCTCTGCTCCCGCCCAGTCTGGGATACAACTCACTGCCAGTGCTGCCTCGTCGGATAGTCAGTGTCTACGTAGCTGCTGTTTCCCCAGGATAAGCTCTCAATAGAGTGTTACTGTTTGTGTGTCGTGTGTGTATTTGCTGTTGCAGTTCGTGTTCATACCCGTGGCAGAAAAGCAGGCTGGGAAGAGCCACACTGGTCAGCCAAAGTGCATCTTTGTCAGCCAGCCATCTTGGGTTCCTGCAGCCCAGGGCATATTGGGGCTGAAACCCAGTCAGCGATGGGTTTTCTTACGCTGCTGCTGTGGGGTGATGACCTGTAGCTGGTTGCCAGCCAGGGCAGCCACTGGGTGAGTTAAGGGAGAGTCCAAATCTGGAAGCTGCTTCCCCTTTCACTGTTGCAAAACTTGTGCCAAACGTGTTTCCCGGCCAGGTTGGCCTGGGCAGTTGTAAGAGAATACGTCCTATTCTTCCACCACACGCCGCCTCAGGCCTGGGGACAGACAGCACAGCTGTGCTGGGGTTCAGCATGTGTACATCCCACTCGCAGCGGGACAATGTTCTCGTGCATCAAGGGACCAGACTTGGCCTAGTCCAGTCTCTCTCCTCATTCCTGCCTGGCTATGCCCAGGCGTAGAGCTTGCCAGCTGCTCTGCATATCAAATAACAGCTTGGCCCTGTGTTGTGACAGCAGCATTCCTCTGCGAGGTGCTGCCACTCAGCGTATGCCCTGCAGTGTGAGGCAGCTAGTTTATCCATGACTGATGGGTCAGGCAGGTATTGCCTGACTCCGGCTGGGTAGAGCCTTCCTTTAACTGGCCTTGATTCTTCAGGGCTCTGCACTATGCTGAGGCCTTGTCCTGTAGGCCAGGTGTATGTTCTAACCTTGACAGCACGGCACACAATGGGCATGTGCAATATGAAAGAGCAGAGGGGGAATGGGGTGGCTTCCTTGCTTTGCTTGGAGTGTAGAATCTGGATTATCCTGCCCTGAATTGCATTTTATTTGTGGTAGTAAGAGGCTATGTCTTGATAAGAAAGTGTTTCACAGCTTGAAGGACAGGCAAATACCAGTACTGTGATAACGTGATCTTCACACTGGCTCAGCTGGGGAGAGGGATGGGCTGACTTCCATGCGTTTCCATTTGAAAAAAACACCCACCCGCTGCCTTGTCTGAGAGTGTAAAGCAGGATTCTCCTTTTCGGTGTCTCAGTTCCATTGTCTCCCCAGCCCGGAATTGGCAGGGGAGCTTGGGACTTGCTGCCTTGGAGTCTCGGCTAGAGCGAGTTGGTTCCCAGGATGCTTTGCTGCCCCCGAGGGGTGAGCCTGGCGTAGTGAGTGCAGAGGCAGCACGGGTATCCCCGGAGTCGGAGGTGACTTGTTCTAATACAGATGTGGTTGCAGGGTCTGGAGCTGCTCAGGGATGAGAAGGACTCTGCCCCATGGAAATACTGCAGGATTGGAAAGGGACTGCTCTGTCTATGGTGCAGACGTGCCCTGGGGTGGCACGGACAGACAGCACATGGGGAACTCGGGATCTTCTCAGCATCCTTGTTACAGCTCAGGGTCTGACCCTTGCAACTGCAGAATGCTACAGCGCAGCTGTGCTGAGGGGGCAGCAGGAGTCCCCGCCAGTCTAAGCCAAGCCCCTGACATCTACCTCCTGTTGGCATCGGAGCCCTCCTCTCTCTAATGTGAACAGTGGGGGTCGGAGCTAGGGCCCCTGGTGAAAGGGAGAGCAGCTTAGCAGGGTCACAAGGTCTCTTTCCCCTGGGTGGATTCCCAAGCATCATATAAGTCTATAGGGTGACACCTGCTTTCGTAGCTATCACCACAAGGTAAGAGCACGTCTTAGCCAGCGTGACTCACAGAGTTCCA
The DNA here is from genome assembly GCF_027887155.1 of Malaclemys terrapin pileata. Classification (NCBI taxonomy): domain Eukaryota; kingdom Metazoa; phylum Chordata; order Testudines; family Emydidae; genus Malaclemys; species Malaclemys terrapin. Next base: position 1,036,826 of record NC_071512.1, on the reverse strand, counting down.
TTGGGAAGCTGTGAGGACACTGGTTCGATGTGGCTGGCACAGCAGAGTCCACGGGGCAACTCTTGCAGAGTACCACGGCATCTTTCACAGCCACAGACTGAGGCCCAGCACCGTCCAAAGCAGACCTGGTCCCATGATGACGGATGGGTGACGGGAAGCCAAGGAAAGGCGCCCACCTAGTCGTTCTCTTCCCCCCCCCCCCCCCGGTGCCTTCAGGGGTGTGTGGAGCTACCCTGGCAGGTGCAGGAGGAAGGGGACACGGCTAAATTGCGTTAGCTTTTGTGCTGTTTGCGGCAGTCAGGCTCCAGGCCAGCATCCACGTCCTGTGTGAAGTCTGTCCAAGGAACAGCATCCGCATCGGGGTCTGCTCCACGGCGCTTGCCTGGGAATGGCTGGGTGCAGCAGAGGAGGGGAGAGCTGGTGTTTTCCCTCAGCCCAGGCCTAGTGCACAGCTGGTTATGCAGCTCAGCACAGGAGATGCCGGCAGTGCCCAGGTATTCGGGTATGCCGATGCCATGTCAAAGCCGGGTGCCATGCTGCACTGCAGGGCTGGCTGATGTCTTGCTTCTGTACGTTCCAGATCACACTTCAGCCATCCTTGCTGAAAGAGGTGAAACTGAGCAGGGAGTGTCTGTGACCACCTCTAGGGCAGGGCAGTCTTATGGCAAGTAACCCCTGTGCCTGCCTCCGGCTGAGCACTGAGACTGGCCCGGAGCGTGGGAGCAAGTCTCCCATGTGCCCCATATCCCCTGTTGGAACCTAGCTGGGCATGTGCCAAGCTGCTCATGGCTAAGAGCTGCAGCAGTGGCTAGGCCCTGCCCTGTGCTGGGGTCTGCGTGTCTGTGTATTGGGCTGGGGCCGAGTCCATCTCAAGCTGTCCTGTCAGTGCAAATTCCCTGCGGGGGGGGGAGCTTGGGGAAAAATGGGGGGAACCCCCTGCTCAGTATCCTGAGCACTTGCTTCCCCAGTGCACGGTTATCGCCGGCAGCTGCCTAGAGCCAGCCTCCGGTAGGGTCTCCTGGCCCAGTGCAGAGCTGGGCCTGGGTGTCACTTAACCTGTGTGTTTCCCTGGCTGCCTCCCTCGGGGGTAGGAGCATTTCTACAGCACTCCGGGCACTTCGCTGCTGCTGGGGCAGGTCCCCTGGGGCTCCCCAGGCTGCTAGGGGGAAGGAAGCCTCCACCACGGAGAAACGCTGCTCCACCAGGGGCAGGAGGCTGTACTGTCCCCCCTGTGATTAGCTTATTCACAGCCTGACCTCCGAGCCAAGGCTTGCAAGGGGCTGCGGCCAGCTGGGTTCCCATTGGCCCCTACTCCAGCCAGCTGAGGTCGCTGGGCTCGCACTGCAGGGCTGGAGCTGAAAGTGCTGGCCAGGGAGAGATCTGCTGTAACTCAGCCAGCCCAGTGCCTGCAGCCTCGGGGCGGAAAGCCTGCCTGAGGAGATGCTCTCGGGGCACAGACCAAAAATTGGCTGTGAGTTCTCTGCTGAGACTTCCCCAACCAGCCCCCCAGTGTAAACTTCTCCGTCCCTACCCTAGCCTGGCCATGGAGTCAGCCGGGCCCCTGGGTGCGCCGCTCTGATGGTTCCTTACACCGAGAATCTCAGCTCTGTTCCAGCTGCTCTCACTCCCCGAGGGCCAGTCGCTTACCCCAGGCCATTGCTCCCTAGATCTCACTGCAAGGACAAGGCTTGTAGCCAAGCCTGTAATTATTTACCCGTTTATTATCTAGGGAAAAGAAAGGAGTTATTCACAAGATTGGAGCAGGTGAACTCTCACCAGTGAGTTCCCAGGTGAAGCTTCAGCAGGGATCATCTGTCATAAGCGAGCTCTGTCCAGCACCAGGACTCTTTGGCTAAGGCCTAGTATGCCTTGGCCCCGGAGCCCAAGTCGCAATCACCCCTGTTTCCTCAGGCCCTGCCCCCTCCTGCTGAGAGTTACACACCCAGCTGCTGGGAAGAATTCACTCACAAGCCGGGGGGGGAGGGGAGATGTAATGCACATTGGAGAAAAATAACCCCAACTCTACATACAATATGATGGGGGCTAATTTAGCTACAACTGATCTGGAAAGATCTTGGGGTCACTGTGGATAGTTCTCTGAAGGTGTCCACACAGTGTGCAGAGGTGGTCAAAAAAGCAAACAGGCTGTTAGGAATCATTAAAAAGGCATAGTGAATAAGATGGAGAATATCTTATTGCCCTTGTATAAATCGATGGTATACCCACATCTTGAATACTGCGTACAGATGTGGTCGCCTCATCTCATTGGTTTGAGCATTGGCCTGCTAAACCCAGGGTTGTGAGTTCAATCTTTGAGGGGGCCATTTAGGGATCTGGGGCAAAAATTGGGGATTGGTCCTGCTTTGAGCAGGGGGTTGAACTAGATACCTCCTGAGATCCCTTACAACCCTGATAGTCTGTGAGTCTATGATTAGGGGTTTGGAATGTGTCCCATATGAGGAGAGATTAAAGAAGCTAGAACTCTTCAGCTTGGAAAAGAGGAGACTAAGGGGGGATATGATAGAGGTATATAAAATCATGACTGATGTGGAGAAAGTAGATAAGGAAAAGTTATTTACTTATTCCCATAATACAAGAACTAGGGGTCACCAAATGAAATTAATAGGCAGCAGGTTTAAAACAAATAAAAGGAAGTTCTTCACACAGCGCACAGTCAACCTGTGGAACTCCTTACCTGAAAAGGTTGTGAAGGCTAGGACTATAACAGCGTTTAAAAGAGAACTGGATAAATTCATGGAGGTTAAGTCCATTAATGGCTATTAGCCAGGATGGGTAAGGAATGGTGTCCCTAGCCTCTGTCTGTCAGAGGATGGAGATGGATGGCAGGAGAGAGATCACTGGATCATTGCCTGTTAGGTTCACTCCCTCAGGGGCACTTGGCATTGGCTACTGTCGGTAGACAGGATACTGGGCTAGATGGACCTTTGGTCTGACCCAGTCCGGCCTTTCTTATGGGGGTGGGGGAAGAAAACAACCAAGTCTTGTTCCCTTTAACATTCCACTCTTGTCCCTCTGGTGTTGCTGGGCCTTCCCTGTGGGGTGGACCTGGTACCTGTGGGGAACCAGCCCTTCCCACCAGTTAATGCCCCTGCTATCTGGTGATTTTCACTCCACTATCACCTTGGCCTATGAGCTGCAGCTGTTACAAGTGAGATTAACGCAGGCTGCAATGCACACGCCTAAGCCGAAACACTAACCCCCTTCTGCTCGTTCTGATACGTGTCCGGTGAGCCAGGTTGCTCGGGCTGTCCGTGTTCAGGGGAGACGGGGGCACCTTGGCATGGGCTGGCGGCTGGTCTGCCGGCACCACCCTCTGCAACTGTCCACATTTCAACTCGCTTTCACACCGTGAGCGTCAGTCCTGGAGCCCAGGGCCTGCTCTTGGTAACTCCCCCAAGCCATGGCCCTCAGCCGCTGGGACTTTGGGTCAAGGAGTGGGTAGGGGCTAACTGGACTCGCTATCTTCCCCTGCCAAAGCCAGGCAGCCACATTTACCTCTGCTCTGCGTGGTCCTTGCCCTCCCTCCCCCCCCCCCCCCGCGTCCTCCAGGGCCAGTGCAGTGTGGCCGGGGAAGGGGGTGGATCTGGCAGGGCCCAGCCTAGCAGCGAGCTGGTGCATCTCCTGGATGTTCGATTCTCCCGCCGAGTGCTGGAGTTGGTGCTGTGCGTGACTGCGCCGTGTTCGGCAGAGAGCAGTGCTACGCCGGGGGCCTGCTGCCACAGCTGTGCACAGAAGCCCTGGAGCTAATCTGTGCGTGTGTGAGCTGGACCAGGTCACAGCTGCTGGGTGTGTGCTAAGAGCTGGGCAGTTCTGGCCCTGGGATCTGCCAGGCAAAGGAATCTCATGGGACAGCACAGGCTGCAGGCCAGGAGCAGACACTGCTGCCCACACTCTGCCTGGGCTGTGGGGGCCAGCGCCTGGCTTGGCTCCTGGAGCTGGGTGTTCAATCAGGACAGGGCTCTACCTCCTCTGCCCACAGGAGGGCAGCCAGAGTCCATCAAATCCCTGTCCCCCGAGCGCCTCGTGCCCCCTTTGCAGTAAAGGCACCTGCTGCCCCCCCAGCCTGGCTCCCTGGCAGTGTCACCCAGGCCACTGGCCTTTCTCCAGCTCCCCCCTCCAGAGGTCACCACTCGCTGGCTTGAATCTCCCCCCAGCTCAGCAGGCAGACGGGCTGAAAAACCCGTTCCTGGGGGCAGGGGGCACAACGGGGCAGGGAACTTAGTCCTCTGGGTTCAGCCCTGGGGCAAACACAAGCCGGTCCCCCTCCTTGAGGCTCTGGCCTGGGTGGGGTTTGTTACTGGCCTGGAGCTGCTGCGTCCCAGGCAGAGACGGGCACCCGCAGCTCCCCGCAGTGTCCCCGAGCTGCAGGGCCCATCCTACCAGCCCTGGCTGGGACTGGAGTAGCCCAGCTGTGTTAGCTCACAGGGTGGGAGCAGTCCCTGGGCGGGCGGCGACTCCTCTGAACTCCGCTCTTGCAGGCACAGGTGAGCAGGGCCTTGGGCCCCCCCAGGCATGGCAACAGGCGGGGAGTCCTGCGGGGTGAGCCTGGGGCTAGGGTGACCAGTCAGCAAATGTGAAAAATCAGGACGGAGGTGGGGGGTAATAGGAGCCTATATTAGAAAAAGACCCCAAAATCGGGACTGTCCCTATAAAATCAGGACATCTAGTCACCCTACTTGGGGCACTGGCACTGTTTGGGGTTCCTATGGGAGGTGGCTGCCCCAGGCCTTGCAGGTGGGGGCCTTTTCTGTGCTGGGGGGGCAGGACACAGATACGCCACCCCCTCCTCCCATGGAGACCTGGGTCCCTGAGCTCATCCCTGCTAGCTGAGGTGTTGCTGTCTGAAGCTGCCCCTGGTGGGTGATCCAGGCTGGGCTATGGGGTGTTGAGGGGTTGGGGGGGCTCAGGCCCCCAGCCACCCCCTCTGTTCTCACCTCAGCCTGCTTCTCCATTGGTCGTGGGCTCCTCTGTAAGGCAGGGGGTTGGGGGCGGGGGACGCTCTGGCTGTGACTGGCACTGGAGACATCCCTCGTGCTGCTGCCCCAGGAGCTAAATCTATGAGGTCCCTGGCGTGGGGTGTGAAGCGTAGGTTTTGCTGAGTGCCTCTGAATAGAAGAAGTGAGGGATTGTGGAGTGCCCTTCCCCCCAAAATGCTCAGGGCTCAGGGATCCTGAAATTGGGGTGGGGCAGTGCTGGCACCATTTCTCTTTGGATGTGGGGGGAGCCCAGGGCTGGGGTAGCAGGGGCTGCGAGTCGGGAGTGAGGAGCACCGACAGAGCTGGGGGGGGGCAGGGCAGGGCTAGGAGGGGGTGCAGGTCGGGAGTGAGGGGCATCGGCAGGGCTGTGCGGGGAGCCCAGGGCTGGGCTAGCAGGGGCTGCGGGTCAGGAGTGAGGGGCATCGGCAGAGCTGTGGGGAGCCCAGGGCAGGGGTAGCAGGGGCTGCAAGTCGGGAGTGAGGGGCATCGGCAGGGCTGTGGGGAGCCCAGGGCTGGGCTAGCAGGGGCTGCGGGTCGGGAGTGAGGGGCACCGGCAGGGCTGTGGGGTGGAGCCCAGGGCTGGGCTAGCAGGGGCTGCGAGTCGGGAGTGAGGGGCACTGGCAGGGCTGTGGGGTGGAGCCCAGGGCTGGGGTAGCAGGGGCTGCGGGTCGGGAGTGAGGGGCACCGGCAGGGCTGTGGGGTGGATCCCAGGGCTGGGCTAGGTCACCTAAATGGAAGCGCCGGCCCTGCGTAGGGCAGTTTCTGGCTCTGCCCCTCCCACACAGCCGGCGGCTCTGGGGTGAAGGCCCCACTCAAGGGAGTGCCCAGGGACTGGGGCTCTGGTGCCTGTTGGTGAGGAGCAGCCGTGCCGGATGGGGGGTGAGGGCCAAGCGGACGCGAGCTCTGTGCACCCCCCGTACTGGGGGACCCAATCCCTTCCCGAAAGCCTGGAAATTCCCAGGGCCAGGAGCCTCTCCGTGAAGTGAGCCGGGGCCAGGCTTCCCCAGCCAGCAGGGCCGGGAGCTGCTAAGTGCAGGTGCCTGGCTCTGGGCACAGGAGAGGGGCCGAGCCCCACCTGGAGTTCCCCTGAGTCGCCTGCCACCCCAGCCCCTGGGTTAATGTTTGCTGGGATGGCGCCTGGTTAAACCTTAACAGGGAATCAGTTATTGTAGCTACCGATTGATAACAGTCCCTGGGGGAGCGGGGCCTGGATGGGGGGTGAGGGGACAGTGACCCCCCCCGGGAGAGGCAGAGGAACTGGCACGAGCCCTGGCTTCATGACTAATGCTCTGTAGTCGCCATTCACCGGCCACAGCCTGTGTTGCTGGGAGCTCGTCCCCGCGGGGAGCCCCCAGGCGCCGGTGCCCCCACCTGCCCGCCACAGCGGAGGCCCCTGGCTCCGATCCAACAGGCCAGGCAGGGAGGGGGCAGAAGGGAATTCCCAGCGGGGACCCCTGGCTCCCGGGGATGGCACTGGGGCCGGGCGCCAGCCTTCTGCCTCTCCCCTAAGCTGTCTGCAGCTCCTCAGGGCCCCAACCCACGCGCTGCGGGCTGGGGTCTCGGCTCCGTCCACTCCCAGCAGGACCCTCCTGCGGGTAACAGGGATTGTGGGAAGCGGCCAAAGGCCATAAAGCTGACGCTTCTCAAGGCCAAATACCTGGAGGGAGCTGGGAGCCTTTGGACTGGGCTGGGCTGGTTCTCTCGGCACTGGCCACCCCCCCCCAGGACGGTTCCCTCACTGACTCGGCGTTTGGGGCTGTGGGGACCAGGCCTGTTCTGGGCACCCCTGGGCCATGGTGTGGGCAGGGGTGCTCTGGATGGCTCAGGTCAGGCCTGGGGGCTCTGGGGCAAGGGGTGCTGGTGTCCCAGACAAGGAGTCAGGAGAGGCCAAGAGAAACTTTCCGAAGGAAGGGGCCCCGGAGCCGGCTCGGCCGCCCACGGGTCTAAGCGGGCTGGGAGTGGCAGAGGGGAAGCGGCCGCAGCTCACGGCCCAGGCCAGCACAAGGGCTGCTGTGTTCCCCGCGGCCGCGGCTGCCGCCCAAGAGAAATATTGTTGGCACCAGGCAGCTCGGTGCTACCGCAGCACAAACCTGGGGCTTTCGCACAGAGGAGCAGGGACGAGGTACGGCTGGGGGGGGTGTCGGGGGGCCGGTGGAGCAAATCCTGGAGAAACCCCCTGGGCTGGGCGCAGCCTTGGCCCCTGTGCCCCTCCCTGGGCACGCACAGACACATGGCGGCGTGACAGACACACGGACATGCGCATGTAGCTGCGCACACGGAGACACACCGCCCTGTCCTGTGCATTCGGAGACACGCATCGTACATGCCTGCACATGCCCAGCTGCACATACACACTCGCACAGCGACACCACCAGCCACGTCCACATGCACACGGACCACGCTGCCTCCAACGGTCCCTTGCACACGCAGTAACTCCTGTTCCACCAGCCACGGGGTGCCCCGTCCAGCCTGCAGAGAGCTCTGGACGGTCACCGCTGGGCTCCCCCCAATAGAAGCTTTAACCTCACGCGCCTTGTCTCTCGGGTACACACCGTACCTGCCCCTCCTGGGGGGGAGGGTCCCAGTCCTTGTTGATCTGACTGGTGTGGGGCACCGGCCAGTGGTGAGTCTCCTAGTCCCTGGGGCAGCATGTGGGGCTGGGGGCTCAGGCATAGCAAGGGGGGGTCACAGCTCAGGGCCCCCCAGGCAAGGCAGGAGGCGCCTGCTCTGCTGTCCAGGCCCCACCCCAGCCCCAAGCAGGGGGGGGAGGAGCTTTCCCACATGGGGGGTGGAGATGCGGTGCCCCAGCTCTGCCCCTGCAGGTGTGGGCTGGCACTGCCCACGGCCTGTTTCCTGGCTGCCCTGAGATCTCCCCCAGCTGCCTGGGGCTGGCCTAAGGGCTGGGCAGGGCTGCGTTCCCCACACTCAGCTCTGCCCTGGCTGGGGGGGGCAAAGGCGCCTCCCCCTTCGTTCTGGGCCCAGCTCATCGGGGCTCACCTGGCCTCTGGCTAGTAGGGACCAGTGTGAGGGGCGGGTCGCCCCACCTGCCCTGCGGGGTCCTACACCTTCCTCAGAGCACCTGGGGCTGGGACCCCTGTGTCCCCTGCCCGTGAGCCCATCCCCACACCCAGGAGGCAGCCCCACAGCTCTCCCCGGCCCCATTCCATAGCTGGCTCCAGGGGTCCTGGGAGGGCGGCTGGGGCAGCACGGCCCATGCATCTGGCCGGGGCAGCTGCTCTGCAGAGCGGGAGCAGGGCCAGGGGAACCCGCGGGCTGGCGCCGGGGAGCAGCAGCGAGCTGTGTGTGTGCAGAGCTCCGGCCGTGGCTCCAGGGAGGGGGAGGCTGGCTCCAGCTCCAAACACACCATTCAAATCTGGTTGTAATTGGGGGGGGGGGGGTGTCACCCTAGCGCCAATTGGATCCAGGCTTGCGGGGGGGGGGGGGGGGGGGAGAGGGCTGCTGCAGCTCCCTAGGCCAGGCTGGGCCACCCCGCAGGGCGCAGGACAGGCAGTTACATCTCCCCACCTGAGGGGAGGGGCTGTGAACTGCCCCCAGGAGCAGCCCCCCGTCCAGCCCCGGGGAGAGTCCTGCAGCAGCGCTGGGCGGCCGGGGGCTCGGCAGGTGCAGCTGCAAGTCCCAGCATGCACTGCTCCAGTGCGGCCCTATCCCTGGCTGGGAGCGAACTGGCAGTGCAATGGAGCCAGGCCATGTGCACCACTGAGGCCAGCCCGGCCACAGCGGTACCCGGACTGCAGGCGCTGAGCTGTGCCCGGCCGGGTCACCCTCCCCGTGGCATGGCCACGTGCTCTGCCCTGCGCCCAGGCCAGCTCAGCAGGGCAGTGCTGCTGGACGGGCTGCTCCTGGGGGCACATGCATAGGAGCAGGGGGGACCTTGTGTGGCACCCATGGGGCAGGATTTGGGCAGGTGCCTGTGGAAGGGGGGTTGGGCGGGTGCCCGTAGGGTGGGGTTTGGGCAGGTGCCCATGGAAGGGGGGGTTGGGCGGGTGCCCGTAGGGTGGGGTTTGGGCAGGTGCCCATGGAAGGGGGGGTTGGGTGGGTGCCCCTGGGACAGGGGTTGGGTGGGTGCCTGTGGAAGGGGGGGTTTGGGCAGGTGCCCGCGGGTGCCAAGTCCTAGTGTAACGATGTGGTTCTGGCAGGACCCAACTGAGAGTGCCAATTCAGGACAAATCACTTAAAGCAGGGCAGTTACAGCCCAAGGCCGGGGTTTTTCCACCTCTAAGGCAAACCAAACCAGCCAGACTAAGAGGATTCCGGTCTCACCCCACTGGCTAACCACAAGTCACACAAGCAATTCCCTCAGACACTCCAGTTTCCCAGTATCCCCACCAGTGCCACTCGTTATGGGGATGACTGGTTATGAAAACCAATACCCCAGTAAAGAAAAAAGGTTCTCCCGATCCCAAAGGACCAAGCCCCAGACCCAGGTCAATATACAAATCAGATCTTACCCACAAATCACGCTGTTGCCAATCCTTCAGAATCTAAAATCTAAAGGTTTATTCATAAAAGGAAAAAGAGATGAGAGTTAGAATTGGTTAAATGGAATCAATTCCATACAGTAATGGCAAAGTTCTTGGTTCAGGCTTGCAGCAGTGATAGAATAAACTGCAGGTTCAAATCAAGTCTCTGGAACATCCCCAGCTGGGATGGGTCATTCAGTCCTTTGTTCAGAGCTTCAGCTTGTAGCAAAGTCCCTCCAGAGGTACGAAGCAGAATTGAAGACAAGATGGAGTCGAGGCATCAGCCTTTTATAGTCTTTTCCAGGTGTAAGAACACCTCTTTGTCCTTACTGGGGAAAATTACAGCAAAATGGAGTCTGGAGTCACATGGGCAAGTCCCTGCATACTTTGCTGAGTTACAAGGTGTATCTGCCTTCTCTCAATGGGTCCATTGTATAGCTGATGGTCCTTAATGGGCCATCCAGCAGGTTAGGCAGAGCTAACACCAACTTGTCTAGGGTGTCTCCCAGCAGCACAGCATAAGTTTGAAATACAGACAGTCTAGAGCCAATACTTATAACTTTAAATACAAAAATGATCCATGCACACAGATAGCATCATCATAATCAGCAAACATAACCTTGTCTTAGGCACCTAATTTGACCCCCTTTATACAAGATTTGGTGCCACTACATGACTTTGGTTGCAACCATGTTCTATATGGTCCCAGATTATGTCAATAATGTCACACCTAGGTCCCCGCGTGTGCCAGGTTCAGCACGCCCTGGCCGACCCCCCTCCCCTGCAGACTGGAGTTGGGGGGGCTGCCCCAGCACCTCTGAGATGTTGCCAACTCTGCCTCTGGGCTCGGGTCAGCCCTGGCACAAGGCACCACGTCTCGTCCCAGCTGGGGGCACCTGCCCCTTCCTGTGGGGTACATGGAGCCAGGTTGTAGCTCCAGGACCTGCTGCCAGCATGGGCACCCATCCTGTGTGCCCAGCCCAGCCCGGCTCCCCGTGGCACCCTGCCTGCACCTCCCTCCTTGGGCCTCCTGCAGCGCCTGGGAGCGCGGGGTGTGGGTGGGGGCGTTGCTTTCTGCCTCGGTTGCCTCTCCCACGTGCGGCTGGCTGGGGTGCCCGGCGCTGGGCTCAGCGCTTGCAGGGAGCAGTTACACATGGACCCGCCCCCAGCCCGCTCAGGGCCCCTGCTGCAGGGGGGGGGGGGGAGGGAGGCTGTAGGATGGGGACTAATGGCAGCACCCCTGCCCCTGCTCCCCTGGATGAAGCCGGTAGGAGTTGACTGACATGATCCCTGTCACATGACGTGCTGCAGCCCGGCAGAACCAGCCCCTGGCCCAGGCGTGAGTGGTGGCTCTAGGGCCCACGGGGGCGATAGCGGGGTCGGCCCGTGGCCTGTGCTCTGCAGCACAGCAGACTAGTCACAGGCTCTGCTGGCCTTGGGCACCGGGAGTCTAGGGGCCGTGGGGAAGCCCCTGACAAAGTCGCGGTCTCGGGATCTTGGTGTCGTGTCTGGCAGGGCCTGGCCTCGTTTGCACAGACACAAGCGGGCCCAAGCGCAGGGCCCTGTAACGTTGAACAAGGGCCTCCCGCCCCCTAGCTGGGTCCCGCTGAGTCCTGCGAGGTGGGGGGCAGGGTGCTCCCAGGGCAGCAGAACTCGGCTGTTCTCCAGCCTGTATGTGGGGGGTGCCGAGAGCCCCCGCGCCATCCTCACCTCCCCAGCCCTGCTGCAGCAGCCCCAAGAGAGAAAATACCCAGAAGAGCAAAGAAAGCTCCAAGGATCAGCAACAAAACTCCCCCCCCCCCCGCCAGTGTCTGGGCTGCACAGTCCTCTCACAGGCTGGGAGGGGGCGGGTGAGGGCGCAGGGAGGGGCCCTGCGGCCTGTCTACACCAGGGGGATCCGTAGGCAGGTTTCTCCCCGACAGGTTAGAGCAGGCGGGGCTCACGCCAAGGCCCCAGCACTGCAGGGCAGGCTAGAGAGGCAGTGGGGCAGTGGCGTGTCCAGGGGGGCTGAGCGAGGGCCCCTGATTCACTGCCCTGCCCCACGCCCCAGCCCTGGGGGCTCTGACAGGAAGTCTCAGCAGACGTGTTTATTGGTGGGATTAGGGCTGTTTAAACCCCAGGCTCCCTGCTCCAGAGTTTATGAGAGTCTCTAATGGGCTCCTAATGAGGGTCACAGCCGCTTTATGGCATTGGCAGCGATAATGGCTCAGCTAATTACACCAGCAATTAGCCACCGACCTGCCTCTGCCATGCACACGCTGAGGTGGCACCCGGAGAATTCCACGGCAGCCAGGCTGGCAGGCGGGACCCTCGGCAGGGCACTGCCGCCCCCGCTCGCCGTGCGCTCGCGGCCTGGGCCTGCAGCCGGGAGCCGGCCTGAGCTGGGGCACACGAGAGCTCGGGAGGGGGCCGGGCCGCACGGTGCCCTGGGTGCTAGAGGCATGTCGCTGAGGCTGCTGGGTCCTGCCCTTGGCCTGTGCGTGTAAATGTCTCTCCAGGGTTTGACGTGGATTTGATTATTATCACCCAGCACCTCCGTAAGGATGAGCCAGTGTGACCCGGTTGGCCCAGTGGAGGAGTTTCCCAGGCACTTAGATGCTGATCAGCGGTGTCGGCTCGTGCCCAGCCTCACGGAGACGCCGGCTTTACGAGTTTGGAGCCATCAACACAAGCCCGAAGCAGGGTGCCATGTGCCTCGCCCGCCGGCGCCCGCCAGAACCTCCCTCCTCCTCCCCCTCCCCCTCCTGGCTTTGTGTCCACTTGGGTCTGTCTCTGGACGTTCAGTCATCGGGGGCAGGGGCTGCATATTTGATTTGTCTGCCCAGGACCTAGCACCCGCTGGGTGTGGTATAACGACTGCCTGGTGTGACACTCAGCACTTATACACCCACTCCTTGCGCCAGGAGCTGCACATGCATGAACCAGGGGATTCATACTGTAGTTAAGGACCTGGTTCCATCCCTCTGCGTTGCTGCATTGTGTGGAATCCAGCACAGTTACATCCTGGCTCGTACAATGAATAACGGAGAAAATGGAAGTAAAAATGTTGTGAGTCACCCGGCTGTACCGGACACAGCCCGACCTGCCCGTCACCCGGCTGTACCGGACACAGCCCGACCTGCCCGTCACCCAGAGTCACCCGGCTGTACCGGACACAGCCCGACCTGCCCGTCACCCAGAGTCACCCGGCTGTACCGGACACAGCCCGACCTGCCCGTCACCCAGAGTCACCCGGCTGTACCGGACACAGCCCGACCTGCCCGTCACCCGGAGTCACCCGGCTGTACCGGACACAGCCCGACCTGCCCGTCACCCGGAGTCACCCGGCTGTACCGGACACAGCCCGACCTGCCCATCCCATGGAGTCACCCGGCTGTACCGGACACAGCCCGACCTGCCCGTCACCCGGAGTCACCCGGCTGTACCGGACACAGCCCGACCTGCCCGTCACCCGGAGTCACCCAGCTGTACCGGACACAGCCCGACCTGCCCGTCACCCAGAGTCACCCGGCTGTACCGGACACAGCCCGACCTGCCCGTCACCCAGAGTCACCCGGCTGTACCGGACACAGCCCGACCTGCCCGTCACCCAGAGTCACCCGGCTGTACCGGACACAGCCCGACCTGCCCGTCACCCGGAGTCACCCGGCTGTACCGGACACAGCCCGACCTGCCCATCCCGTGGAGTCACCCGGCTGTACCGGACACAGCCTGACCTGCCCGTCACCCGGCTGTACCGGACACAGCCCGACCTGCCCGTCACCCGGAGTCACCCGGCTGTACCGGACACAGCCCGACCTGCCCGTCACCCAGAGTCACCCGGCTGTACCGGACACAGCCCGACCTGCCCGTCACCCAGAGTCACCCGGCTGTACCGGACACAGCCCGACCTGCCCGTCACCCGGCTGTACCGGACACAGCCCGACCTGCCCGTCACCCGGAGTCACCCGGCTGTACCGGACACAGCCCGACCTGCCCGTCACCCGGAGTCACCCGGCTGTACCGGACACAGCCTGACCTGCCCGTCACCCGGCTGTACCGGACACAGCCCGACCTGCCCGTCACCCGGAGTCACCCGGCTGTACCGGACACAGCCCGACCTGCCCATCACCCGGAGTCACCCGGCTGTACCGGACACAGCCCGACCTGCCCATCACCCAGAGTCACCCGGCTGTACCGGACACAGCCTGACCTGCCCGTCACCCAGAGTCACCCGGCTGTACCGGACACAGCCTGACCTGCCCGTCACCCAGAGTCACCCGGCTGTACCGGACACAGCCTGACCTGCCCGTCACCCAGAGTCACCCGGCTGTACCGGACACAGCCCGACCTGCCCGTCACCCAGAGTCACCCGGCTGTACCGGACACAGCCCAAAGAGATGAGAAAAATCCAACGGGAAAGGACATTCTCAGCTGAGGCCTGGGACTGAATCCACCCAGCCAGCACTTTGGATTCCATACACATTTTAACTCTCATTTGTTTCTATTTTCCTGGATTTGAAAATGCCCTGAAAATAAAAGCAGTGTCCTCTCCCCCACCCCGGCCCAAACAAGCAGCAGTGAAAAGCCTCAGTGCAGAGCAGATATCGAGTGGTTTCTGCAGGGTCACACAGGCTGAGCCCCATGAATGGGCAAATCAGGCAGCGAGCTGAAGGCCGAGGCCGGCTCTGACGCTGGGTCCAAGGGCAGGGCGCTGGGGTCTGTTCCAGCCCCGTCCGGTGAGCTCGGGCAAATCACTTCCCCTTTCCGTGTCTCAGTCATAAATTACAAGGAGGCCCTGCTCCTGGTGAGCCGCTAAGCTCCAGCCCAGCACCGGCCGGGCAGGCTCCTTCCTCCCGGACGCCAGCAGCCAGGGTGGGAGATAGGTGTCCCACACGGCAACCAGCGGCTGGTTCATCTCTGCAAATAGTGTGGGGGGGGGAGAGGTGTCTCTGAGTGTGTACAGTGTGTGAGGGGGTGTCTGTGTGTGTACAGTGTGTGTGGGGGGGGGAGGTGTCTGTGTGTGTACAGTGTGTGTGTGTGGGGGAGATGAGTGCACAGTGTGTGTGTGTGGGGAGGTGTCTCTGTGTGTGTGTACAGTGTGTGTGTGTGGGGAGGTGTCTCTCTGTGTGTGTACAGTGTGTGTGTGTGGGGGGACTGTGTGTACAGTGTGTGTGGGGGGTGTATCTGTGTGTACAGTGTGTGTGGGGGTGTCTGTGTGTGTACAGTGTGTGTGGGGGGGAGGTGTCTCTGTGTGTGTATAGTGTGTGTGTGGCGGGGAGGTGTCTGTGTGTGTACAGTGTGTGGGGGGGTGTATCTGTGTGTACAGTGTGTGGGGGGGGTGTATCTGTGTGTACAGTGTGTGTGTGTGGGGGGACTGTGTGTGCATTTTGTCTCTGTGTGTGTCTCTGTGTGTGACTTGGTGCCCGCGTTGGGGAATCGCCGTGGCCTGCACGTCAGGGAGCCACCTGGGACTTTGCTGTGGTAAAGCTGGTGCCTTTCTGGTCACTCGGGGGGGGGGGTGGCTGGGGCAAAGCGGGGGCTGGGGTGTGTGGCTGCCATCAAACTCCTCCCACAACTCCAGAACCTCACTAGAGAGATTCCCTTGAGGGGTTAAACAGGCCTCCAGGGGCCGGGCCCCTCCTGGCTAACCACGCCGCAGCTCTCCCTGCCCTGACATGGGGCTCCTTACCGTGGCCCTGGGGGGTCGCCACACAAGGAGCCCTCTAGAGAAGAGAGGCCCTGTGGGGGCTGGGGGCACCTCTCTCTGCCTGGAGCCTGCACCGGCAGGTTTTCCCAGTACAGCTGCAGGGGAGAGAAGGGCAGACGCCTGGATCGGTGTAACTGCAGCTGCCTCGGGCATGGCGGGATCCGTGGGACCACACGGCCACATGCTGTGCCGCTTACACTGGCCAGGGCAGAGCAGGCCAAGTGGCCTCCCACTTGTGGCTCCCGGGGTCACCGGGTCTGGCTTGGTCCCACGGGAGGAGCTAGACCCTGTTGCTCAGTGACTTTCCGTTCCCGGGGGCACTGCGGGGGTGACGGAGCAGCACCTGGTCAGGCCAGCACAGAAACTGCAGCCGGCTTCCTATGTGTGATCGGAGCGGGGGCAGGAGAAGGGACAAGGATACTGGGGCAGTTCCCCCTTCGCCCCTCTGTCCCTGGGAGCCCAGGGGCCGGGCTGGGGGCTGGGGCGGCCTGCAGGTGTGGGGTTTGCATATCAAAAGGCCCCGCAGAGTTTGGCCTATTGGAGGAGCCATTAATAAAAGTACCATTGGCGTCTGCCCCATGCAGCAGGGAGGGCCCTGGGCCCCACAGTCATGAATGTGCGGAGCTAACACAGAGCAGACACAAAGCCCAGATCCCTGTGGGCCAGGAGCCAGGACAGCCAGACTATGGGCCCCTCCTGGCCGGCCATTGACATGCAGCCGAAGGCAGGGCCAGGGCCTGAGGCAGGAGGCAGGGCCCGGTTTGAAATGCCCGGTGGTGGGGGAAGATAATGCAGCTGGCTGGGGGGCGGGTCGCTGAGACCCCTGTGGAATGTGCGTTTGTTTGGCTCCAGGGAGATGGACTCAAGAGCTGCAGGGCTGGGTGGGATGGGTCGGGAAGGGCCCTGGGTCAGCCAGCATGTGCCCTTATGTCCCCCCCCCCGTGATACCTACGGAGCACGTGGCAAGGGCGGGCAGGCTGCCCAGCATCACCCCCCTTCCCTGGGTCCCCTCGCCTGGCTTTTGTACCCACCTGGGGTCTCCTATGCCTAGAGCTTAAGGGCAAGCGGAGCCACGACCATCTCGTTTGCGCTCGTCCCTAGCCCAGGCCGGAGGGTTTCATCCCCTTTCCCCTGCCTTGAGCCCAGTCACTCGTGTTCAGCTAGAGCACCAGCCTGGCTCTGACGCCCCCAAGAGACGGAGAACCCCTGCGGCCCTGGGGAGTTTGTCCCAGTGGCTGGTGGTCTCCGTTTGCACTTAGAGCTTGTCTCCCTGGGGAACTGTCCTGGCCTCACCACACTGGGGTGAGCACAGCCCTGGGGCGCTCCGGTCTAACTCCGTCTGGGCAGCGCTGTGTTAGGGTCACATGGCTGTAGTGACGCCGGTGACGGTTCCCCTCTAGACCGGCCCTTGGACTGGAAACTCTTCTGGGCAGGGACCGGCTCGGTTACGGGTCTATATCGGAGCTAGCGGAACAGGCTCCGCCAGGTCACAGGCAAAGGCAGAAAAGTTCCAGGTGACACAAGATGGGATTTTTCCAGGGGAGGGTGACGAGCCACGGGAATTACCAGGGGACGGGCTCCGGCTGCATTCTCCAGCACCTGGAGTCCTGGCATCCTCCCAGAAGGCTCTGCTCTAGTCCCACGCCCAAGCTGATGGTGAGTGGAGGGAGGTTCTCCAGCCTGTGCAAGGCAGGTCAGACTAGATGGTCTAACCTCCCCTCTGGCCTGCCCAGGTGAGACTGGTCCTGAGCCTGCATTTCTACCCCTGCGAGCCGTGAGCTAAAGGCCTGACACCAGTGGGGTCTGTCCCTCTGCATGTCCCCTTTGGAACTCTGCCAGGCCCTTGTGAGCTGAGATCTTGTGGCAGTGAGTTCCGCAGACCAGAGTGCCGTGTGTCAATGCTGCCTGCGCTCTGCACGCACTGGGGTGGGGGGGAGAGCATGGAGACAGCTCTTTGGCGATGGGCAGAAGATCCCAGGGCCAGAGGGTCATAGACTCATAGGACAGGAAGGGACCTCAAGAGGTCACCTAGTGCAGCCCCCTGCCTCCCCCCAGCCATGGCAGCAGGGGAGAAGGGCTCCTGGCAGGGGCTGGGAAGCGGTGCTTCCCCTCGGTGACGGCCCCGTTCCGTGCTGGCTG
This sequence comes from Malaclemys terrapin pileata, assembly GCF_027887155.1. NCBI lineage: Eukaryota > Metazoa > Chordata > Testudines > Emydidae > Malaclemys > Malaclemys terrapin. The sequence goes on along the minus strand of NC_071512.1, from coordinate 1,019,520 downwards.
CAGCTGCCCGCCCCGAGGAAGCAGGGCTCGGCCCCAAGGCGCCCGGGGGCAGGCATGCGGCTGACCTGAGCTGGAGCGGAGCAGGGCCGGCCGGGGGCGGGCCGGGGGCGGCCCATTGTTAGCTCGGTGTAACCCGAGCGCTGCGCTGCGCTCCGCTCCGCCCGCCCAGCGGCCCCTCCTGCGCTGCCCCAGAGGCGAGGAGGCGGCGCCGGGACCTGCAGAGCGCGACCGGGGCGCCCGGGGGAAGGAGCCGCCCGGCAGCTCCAGCCCAGAGCCCTGCGCGCGGCTGCGGGCCCGGCGACAGGCTCGGCCCCTTGCCCAGCCCCGGGATGCGGAGCGATGAAGCCCGGCCCTAGAGCCCCGCAGCGGGGACCCGGCGGCGGTGAGGGGCCGGGGAGCCGGGCGCTGGGGCGCGGGGAGCTCCCGGGCGGGGCCGGGCGGACTTTGCCCGAGTCCTGCAGCCGCGGGGTCTGTAAATCTGTGACCAGCCGCACTGGAGCCTTTGTCAGCCGGGTTAACCATTAAACTGCAGCCGCCTCGCGGCTGCCCCCAGGGCGCTGGAACGTGGGTGTTGTGGGTGCGGGGGGGCTGGAACTGGGGTGTTGTGGGTGCGGGGGGGTGGCTGGAACTGGGGTGTTGTGGGTGCGGGGGGGTTGCTGGAACTGGGGTGCGGAGGGGTTGCTGGAACTGGGGTGTTGTGAGTGCGGGGGGGGCGCTGGAACTGGGGGGCTGGAGGTGCGGGGCCCCCGCCCGCGGGTCTGCAGTTTGGTTCCCTGGCTCTCAGCGCCCCTGCTCCCCGGTCTCCCCATCCAGCCACGGGGAGCCCCCACGCGCGCCCAGCCTGGCCGGTCAGGGGCAGGGAGAGCCGGGGGCCGGGCAGCCCCTCTTCTCCCAGTGGCCGGTGGGCTGGGGGCCAGTCCGGCCCGGCGCTGGCTGGAGGGAGCGGCCGGGGCTGGGCTGGTTCCCCCGCGCCCTGCCTGTACCCAGCGGAGGGAGGAGCGGTCCCCGGTCCCATGCCCTGACTGCGGGTGGGGGGGACCCCGTCCCCGGAAGCGCCTGGTTCTCCCAGCCGGTGCGGTGGGCGCAAGCTAGTGCCAGCTGCGTTTGGAGCGCAGGGACGATTCTTCCTGCTGGGACAACCCAGATTGTCCCCGGTGCCCAGGACACTGAGGTAGCCCCCCGCCTCGCACCGCCCGCGGAGCGCCTGCCTCCGGCTTGGGAGAGCAGCATCCGCCAGGCCATGCCCGGGGCCAAACGCTGCCCGCCCCGTGCAGGAAGGGTCTCGGGGCGGTTGGGGGGAGGACTCCTCTTAGACCCACGCCCTCCCTCCAGGGCCCTTGCCTGCTCCGGATGGAGCAGAATGGAAGGGGTTAACAGCTCAGCTCGTGGTGGGGAGCCCTCTGCATTGCTCCCCTGAGGCTCTGGGGGTTCCCCAGGGGCTGGAACTGGGGGGGGGGTTGAGGCTCTGGGGGTTCCCCAGGGGCTGGAACTCGGGGGGGGGTTGAGGCTCTGGGGGTTCCCCAGGGGCTGGAACTCGGGGGGGGGGCGGGGGGAAGTTGAGGCTCTGGGGGTTCCCCAGGGGCTGGAACTCGGGGGGGGGCGGGGGGAAGTTGAGGCTCTGGGGGTTCCCCAGGGGCTGGAACTGGGGGGGGTGAGGCTCTGGGGGTTCCCCCTCGGGGGGGGGCAGGAGGAGGTTGTGGCAGCGGCAGGGTAACCGGCTCTCTCTGGCCCTGTGGTTTCAGGCTGTGAGGGCCTGGGCTCCAGCCTGAGCCAGGAGAGGAAGGGCAGGAAGATGCAGCCACTGCCCTGTGCCCTGCTGGGCCTCCTGGCAGCGATGACAACAGGGGCTCAAGCAGTTGCTTCCCCCGGAAGGACAATGGAGCCAGGTAGGAAAGGGCAGAGAGGGGCCTGGCGGAGGTGGGCAGAGCCGGGGGTGAGGGGAGCTGGGAGGAAGGACCAGAGGGGAGCCTGTGAGCTGCATGGAGCAGGGGAAATAGCCATTGCAGGCAACAGGCCAAGGAGAGTCCGAGCCTAGTTCTTCGCACTTGGCACCTGGGCGGTGCTGGTAGGTGTGCAGGGCGCACAGCCTGTGCGGGAATGGCACCGGAGCACGGAGCGTGTGCCGCACGGGCAGGCGCTGTTCAGGTGCGCGGGTATCCAGGCCTGCTGCTGTTGTACCTGGCCCGGCGCAGGCAGATGGTGGCAGTTCAGTGCCGCGGGAGCTCCAGGGATCGCACCGTGCTGCAGCCAGGCCTGGGCGAGGACGGCCGAGCAGCTGGACTGGCCCTTGCTCACAGCAGGAATGGTTCCTGGGTCCCCGGTGCTGCCTGGCAGAAGCCCAGTGAGACTCACAGGGTGGAGGGTTGGCTGGTATTGTGGTAACACCTGGAGACTTCAGCAAGGGACCTATTGTGAGACGGGGGGGGGGGGGGGGGGGGAGTTCAGGGGCCACCGACTTGGCTTTTCAAAGCCCGTAGCTAGTGGAGCCTTTGGCCCTGTCCCTTCCCCACAGGCCCAGAGTCCGGCTCCTCGGGGTTGGGCCGGGCGGAGCCTTTTCACCTCAAAGCTGGCCGATCCGGAGCAGTTCTGTCTTGCTGGCTGTGGGCGGGTTTAGGCTCCTGATACCTCCGCTCTGGTGTCAGCCACTGAGCCCCAAGCGCCACCGGCTGATGGAGAAACTGCCTGAATGATAAAACCGTCCTCCCACCCCATCTCCTGGGGCTGCCCGAGCCAGACCCCGGCCCAGAGTGGAGTGAGCCAGGCCCGTGGCTGGAGACGATCGTTATGGATTCCCTGGCTTGGTTCAGGGCGTGTCCCGGTTAAAGTGTGGTTCTGGGGGACTTGGCGCGGCTCTCATTGGCTCTGACTCCTGATCAAACCTGCTCCATTTACACACAAAGCCCCATAGCCCCTTGACATCTGGCGCCTTCTTCCCTCTCCTCACCTGCAGCCCTAAGGGTTCTCAGTCACCACGGCTGGGGCAGAACGGACTCGCTCGGCGGGGCTGGCAGGAGCCGCTTGGACCCTGACTGGGAGCCGGTCCGGGTGGGAAGGAACCCTCCTCGCCCCCACCCCCAGTGTGCCGTGGCTGCCTCCCCCTTCGGGGGAGGGGGCAGGCAGCAGAACAGCCCTGACCAGGGCCGGGCAGGGCCCTTTGGAGGGGATTGGTGGTGTCCGGTCTGGAGATCAGGTGTGAGAACTCCAGGTCGGGGGCAGCAAGAGAGGGGCTTGGTGCAGCCGAGCTGGGGGTGGGAGAGTGCGTGCCCGCCAGGTCCCTATGGCCCTGCTTTGCGGGGGTGTCACCGAGCAATCACAGTTCAAATCCAGGTTAGACAAACAGGGCAGGCGGGAAGTGCTGGAGGCAGCTGAGTGTGAAAACCCATCACTCCCAGTGGCCATGCCCAGCTGGCAGCCCTCCCTCCCGAGCCCAGCCGGCGCTGTTTGGGGGGGAGCTAGACGCTGCTCCCCTGGGCTGGCTGCTGGAGCTCTGGGACTGCAGCCGCATCTGGGCTCCTCTCCTCCAGCTACAGCACATGCAACACCCGCTCTTCCCTCAGCCCTGCAAAGGGGGCCGGGGCTGGGCCCAGCGGGAGGTCAGAGGGTAAGAGGGGCTGGCGGGGGAGGAGCAGCAGTCCCTGGCTGCCTGAGGGGTCCATTTGGGGGCGCTGGAGAGCCGGGCTGGGGGGTTGGACTGAACGCGAGGAGGCTGCAGCGGGAGATGAAGGGCCTGGGCCCTTGGCCCCCAGCGTTAATGCTGGTCATGCCCCATGCCCAAGGCCTCTGGAAAGAGGGAGCCAATGCCACGGGCAGCCTGGCTCTGGGATCCAAAAAACCAGCCTCTCCCCCTCCCCCCACACGTACCCTGCGCTGGCCACACCGGTGCCCAGGGCCTGGCCTTGGAGCGGTGCGGAGAGGAGGGAGCAGGCCATGTGGCCTGTGCTCAGGCCGGGGGCTGTAGTGAGTCCACACCAACCAGTGGCTATTGATTAAAGCCTCTTCTCTCTGCCCGGGGCAGGGTCCAGGCTCCGGCCTGTGGCTCCCCACCTGCCTGGCAATGCCACCGCAGGACATGCTGCCCCCATCTGCCCTGGCTTGTCCATTGCAGAGGGTGGAAGGAGCAGCTGCTTGGGGCCTGCCTGGGGCAGAGGTCCCCCTCGGGCCCCTCCGCAGGGTGTGGGTGTGCGGGGCACAGAGCTGCTGAGCTTGTCTGGGGAGGGATGAGCTGCCTTCGGGCCCTGGGGCTCAGCTGTCCCCCCTGTGCTGGGCAGCGCTGTTTGAGAGCCGCCTGCTGGAGACGGAGGAGCACCTCCTGCTGGACCCCGGCCACGTGCTGAGGCTTCACTGCGATGACAACCACAGCCTGGGCGTCACCTGGTACAAGGAGGCCAAGCAGCTCTTCCCAGGCGGGCGCGTCCGCATCTGGCAGCGCACGCTGGAGATCGCCGAGGTCGCCTATGAGGACTCGGGGCTCTACATGTGCCGGGCGCAGGACACTGGACAGAGTCTGCGCAACTTCACCATCTCCATTGTGGGTAAGAGCCCCGGGCAGACAGGTGCTTCCTGCCCCGGGAGATGAGTTTGTCCACCCCGCTGCTTGCCACCAGCGCTCCTGCCCCGCTCCCTGCAGCGCCCCCTGCTGGGAGAGCCAGACCAGCGTACCTGGGACAGTTGGTTCCCACACCCCCCCCCCCCCCCAGCCCGTGCTCCTGCCCCACTCCCTGCAGCGCCCCCTGCTGGGACAGCCAGACCAGCATATCTGGGACAGTCCCCGCCCCGCCACCCCCCCGCCAGTGCTCCTGCCCTGCTCCCCTGCAGCGCCCCCTGCTGGGACAGCCAGACCAGCGTACCTGGGACAGTCCCGCCCCCCCCCCCCAGCCAGTGCTCCTGCCCCGCTCCCTGCAGCGCCCCCTGCTGGGAGAGCCAGACCAGCGTATCTGGGACAGTCCCGCGCCCCCCCCCCCCCCCCCCCCCCCCGCAGCCAGTGCTCCTGCCCCGCTCCCTGCAGCGCCCCCTGCTGGGAGAGCCAGACCAGCGTACCTGGGACAGTTGGTTCCCACCCCCCCCCCCCCAGCCCGTGCTCCTGCCCCACTCCCTGCAGCGCCCCCTGCTGGGACAGCCAGACCAGCGTATCTGGGACAGTCCCCGCCCCGCCACCCCCCCGCCAGTGCTCCTGCCCTGCTCCCCTGCAGCGCCCCCTGCTGGGAGAGCCAGACCAGCGTACCTGGGACAGTCCCGCCCCCCCCCCCCCCAGCCAGTGCTCCTGCCCCGCTCCCTGCAGCGCCCCCTGCTGGGACAGCCAGACCAGCGTATCTGGGACAGTCCCGCCCCCCCCCCCCCAGCCAGTGCTCCTGCCCCGCTCCCTGCAGCGCCCCCTGCTGGGAGAGCCAGACCAGCGTATCTGGGACAGTCCCGCCCCCCCCCCCCAGCCAGTGCTCCTGCCCCGCTCCCTGCAGCGCCCCCTGCTGGGAGAGCCAGACCAGCGTATCTGGGACAGCCCCCCCCCCCCCCCCCAGCCAGTGCTCCTGCCCCGCTCCCTGCAGCGCCCCCTGCTGGGACAGCCAGACCAGGGTACCTGGGACAGTCCCCGCCCCCAGCCCATGCTCCTGCCCCGCTCCCAGCAGCGCCCCCTGCTGGGAGAGCCAGACCAGCGTATCTGGGACAGTCCCCGCCCCCAGCCCATGCTCCTGCCCCGCTCCCTGCAGCGCCCCCTGCTGGGAGAGCCAGACCAGCGTACCTGGGACAGTTGGTTCCCACACCCCCCCCCCCCAGCCCGTGCTCCTGCCCCACTCCCTGCAGCGCCCCCTGCTGGGACAGCCAGACCAGCATATCTGGGACAGTCCCCGCCCCGCCACCCCCCCGCCAGTGCTCCTGCCCTGCTCCCCTGCAGCGCCCCCTGCTGGGACAGCCAGACCAGCGTACCTGGGACAGTCCCGCCCCCCCCCCCCCCAGCCAGTGCTCCTGCCCCGCTCCCTGCAGCGCCCCCTGCTGGGAGAGCCAGACCAGCGTATCTGGGACAGTCCCGCCCCCCCCCCCCAGCCAGTGCTCCTGCCCCGCTCCCTGCAGCGCCCCCTGCTGGGAGAGCCAGACCAGCGTATCTGGGACAGTCCCGCGCCCCCCCCCCCCCCCCCGCAGCCAGTGCTCCTGCCCCGCTCCCTGCAGCGCCCCCTGCTGGGAGAGCCAGACCAGCGTACCTGGGACAGTTGGTTCCCACACCCCCCCCCCCAGCCCGTGCTCCTGCCCCACTCCCTGCAGCGCCCCCTGCTGGGACAGCCAGACCAGGGTACCTGGGACAGTCCCCGCCCCCAGCCCATGCTCCTGCCCCGCTCCCAGCAGCGCCCCCTGCTGGGAGAGCCAGACCAGCGTATCTGGGACAGTCCCCGCCCCCAGCCCATGCTCCTGCCCCGCTCCCTGCAGCGCCCCCTGCTGGGACAGCCAGACCAGCGTATCTGGGACAGTCCCCGCCCCGCCACCCCCCTGCCAGTGCTCCTGCCCTGCTCCCCTGCAGCGCCCCCTGCTGGGACAGCCAGACCAGCGTACCTGGGACAGTCCCGCCCCCCCCCCCCCAGCCAGTGCTCCTGCCCCGCTCCCTGCATCGCCCCCTGCTGGGACAGCCAGACCAGCGTATCTGGGACAGTCCCGCCCCCCCCCCCCAGCCAGTGCTCCTGCCCCGCTCCCTGCAGCGCCCCCTGCTGGGACAGCCAGACCAGCGTACCTGGGACAGTCTCCCCCCCCCCGCCCCCCAGCCCGTGCTCCTGCCCCGCTCCCTGCAGCGCCCCCTGCTGGGAGAGGCTGGGGCTGGAGTCGCTGGGTGCACTCTGCAAAGCCAGTGCCCTGCTCCGCTCCCAAGAACTGGGTCTGGAGTAGCCGGGAGCTCGCAGGCAGGAGGAACGTGACCCCTCGTAACGCTTTCCTTCAGACTCGCTGGCCTCGGGGGACGATGATGAAGACAGTGACGGGGACGGTTCCCTCGGTGATTCAAACGAGGAGCCCACTTACCGCAGAGGTCAGTCCCGGGGCAGCTGCTTGCAGCAGGGGCTGTGTCCCCAGCTCTGCTAAAGCAAGAGATGAGGGAAAAGAGGTTTGGTGCCGGGTCACTCGAGCTGCCAGGAGTGCAGGGCACCCTGCCCATACGCCCCTTCCTCTGCAGGCCACTCCCATCAGCCCCCACGTGCTTGGCAGCCTCTGTGTCGCCCATGGCAGGCGGCTGAACAGGGCCAGGTGCCCCTCGGCCTGTGCCCCGCTCACGGGGTTCCCGGGCTGAGCTCTGTTCCGGGGCAGAGGGCAGTGCTTGGGGAGCGCTGCCGCACCTCCCGGAGGGCTTTGCAAGCCCTTTCCTTGCTGCCCTGGCGTCGATACAGGGGAGATTTGGAGGAGCTGGTGGTGAGGACCGGCTGGGTCCCTGGGCACAGCTCCGTGCACACTCCGAGCCCTGGTACTTGGCATTGGGAGCTTCTCCCGACCCTGTGGCTAGTGGCCGTCAATCGTGCAATGTCCTTCTCAGCCCCGTATTGGACGCAGCCGCAGCGGATGGATAAGAAGCTGTATGCCGTCCCTGCGGGAAACACGGTCAAGTTCCGCTGCCCGGCGTCGGGGAGTCCCAACCCCAGCATCCGCTGGCTAAAGAACGGGCGGGAGTTCCGGGGCGAGCACCGCATCGGCGGCATCCGGGTAAGAGTGCTCCAGGGAGCCGATCGGAGCTCAGTCGCCTCTGCCCCAGCCCCCTCCAGGCCTCCGTCTGCCCTGGCTGAGATCAGAGCCGTCCTGTAACCAGGCGCTGCCTCTGGGATAAGGGGAAGGCTTCTGCCTGCCAGCTCCGTGGGGGGCACTGCTGGGCACCGGGTGCCATCTGCCTCCCCTCACCTGGTGCTTGTCCCCTTCTCTCCGCAGCTCCGGCCCCAGCACTGGAGCTTGGTCATGGAGAGCGTGGTGCCCTCCGACCGGGGGAACTACACCTGCCTGGTGGAGAACCAGGCTGGCCGCATCCACTACAGCTACTTGCTGGATGTGTTAGGTGAGGCCTTCACCTGCGCCGGGGGCTCGCAGACACTGACTCTGGGGTTTCCCCAGTCAAGCCCTGCCTGGCGCAGACCCTGGGGGCTGTGCTAACGAGGGGTCTGTGTCCCAGTCGGGGGCCGTCCCCAGGCAGCCTGGGAGCAGAACAGAGCAGACTCCTGGGCGCAGAGTCACTGATCCCGAAGCTTCACAGCGCTTTGGAGATCATCCGGGTCCTGGCATCAAATGGACGCAACTAGCCCCCAGCCGGGACCTGCCTCCCACCCCTCTTTGCCCCTCCCCTTCTGGCTGCTGCGGGCCTGGAGGAATTCCCACCGGGCTGTGGTGCTGGGCAATGGCAGAGGAGGGTCAGCAGCCACGTTCCCGGGGCGAGGAGGGAGAGGGACAGACAGGCAAGAGACACTCTGGCCTGAGCATCGCGCTGAGCGAGCAGCGGGAGGGAACGCGATGGCCGGGTGTGGCAGTGGGAGAGCTTGGGGGGGGAAGGGGGCTCCTGTCTGACCCCTGGGGATGAGGTACAGAGAGGCTGTAACCACCCCAGGCCACGGAGGGAGTTGGTGACACAAACCAGGTGCCCTGCCTGCCAGTGCCCTGCTCTGCCCACTTGGCCGGGGCCCCGGTCAGCGGTTGGCGCGTGCTGGGTGGATTTGGCCCCGCTGTCGGGCTGGCTGCACTGGGCTGTCCAGCTGGGCGATGCTGCTCCCTCTTCCCTCCCGGCAGAGAGGTCCCCGCACAGGCCCATCCTGCAGGCCGGGCTGCCTGCCAACACCACAGCGGTGGTGGGCAGCGACGTGGAGTTCTTCTGCAAGGTGTACAGTGACGCCCAGCCCCACATCCAGTGGCTCAGGCACATCGAGGTGAACGGCAGCAGCTTCGGCCCCGATGGGGTGCCCTACGTCCAAGTGCTCAAGGTAATGGCCAGGCCAGCGAGGGCGCCATGCCCCCAGAGCAGCCCCTCCTGGTGCAGGCGCTGGCTCTCCAGGGCACACGTTGCCCCCAGGCCCGGGTGGGACTTGACGCAGACTGGGGGGGAGCAGTGGGAGAAGCCCCAGTCCTGGGGGCAGCAGGGTAGGGCCAAGCGGGGCAGGCTCAGCCTGGGTCCAGGGGGCTCAGTGCCCCCCCGTGATGGGAGGGAATCAGCCACCTGCTGGGACCCCATGTGCGGGGCTGGGCCCTGACGCTGCGGCTCTGCCCCCGCAGACAGCCGACATTAACAGCTCGGAGGTGGAGGTGCTGTACCTGCACAACGTCTCCAGGGAGGATGCTGGGGAATACACCTGCCTGGCCGGGAACTCCATCGGCCTGTCCTACCAGTCAGCCTGGCTCACCGTGCTGCCAGGTAAGGCTGGGGGGCTGGGAGCGCTCCGGCCACGGCAGGGGCCCGAACTGCCGAGAACACGGGGAGGCCCCGTGGGGGCGGGACAGGGCCGGGCTCACTGGCTTCACTCTCCAGCAGAGGAGCTAGTGCGGGAGGTGGAGGCCCCCGAGACCAAGTACACCGACATCATCATCTACACGTCGGGCTCCCTGGCTGTCGCCATGGCCGCCGTCATCGTGGTGCTGTGCCGGATGCAGACCCAGGCGAGCAAACAGCCCCTGGAGCCCGTGGCCGTGCACAAGCTCTCCAAGTTCCCACTCATCAGACAGGTACGTCCGGGCAGAGGGAGGCTGCGGGCCCCCTGCGGGTCATAGACGCTCTGCGCTGGGCACAGCGGCCTGCTGAGTCTGCAGGGCCAGGGACCGGCTGTAGTGTGTGCGGGCTGCTGCCCGGCACCACGTCTGGCGGTGACCTCCTGCCGGGGCCGGGGCCTAGTGCCGCGTCTGGCGGTGACCTCCTGCTGGGGCCGGGGCCCGGTGCCACATCTGGCGGTGACCTCCCGCCGGGGCCGGACCCTGCACTGCAACCTCTCCCCTCCCGTGCTCCCCGGCTGGCCCTGGTGCTGACAGCAGGTCTCTTGGGCTCTCCCACAGTTCTCCCTGGACTCAAGCTGCTCCGGAAAGTCCAGCACGTCCCTGATGCGCGTCACCCGCCTCTCGTCCAGCTGCACCCCGATGCTGGCCGGGGTCCTGGAGCTCGACTTGCCACTGGACTCCACGTGGGAGTTCCCCCGAGACAAGTAGGGCCCTGCGCTGCTCTCTGCCGTGGGGGCGGGGTCACGTGGCAGTGCCCTGCTGCAGGAGGGCTGGGATTGGGGCATGGACAGACAGACTGACCTGGGCTCAGACACCGGTTGCCTCCAAGAGCCATTCACAGAGCGAGGGCCCAGCGGCAGGGCAGGAGACCCGGGGCCTGGCCCAGCCTCTGCGTGGCCCTGGGACATGGGCTCTGGGTTGCTTTACTGAGAGCTTGTACCAGTTTCTCAACTCCTGCCACCAGGGCTCCTCCCTCCGCGCTCCGGGCAGGCTTTGAGGAGGGGAGCTGCAGACCCCCCGTCTCTCCACCCCTCCCCCCCGTGCACTGCACAGCTCTGCCTGGGGACCCTGCAGTGCCGTAACTTCCTCCCCTCTGTCTGTCCGCAGGCTGGCACTGGGCAAGCCCCTGGGAGAAGGCTGCTTTGGCCAGGTGGTGCGAGCAGAGGCCTATGGGCTGGACAGAGCCAGGCCAGACAGAGCTCTCACCGTGGCTGTGAAGATGCTCAAAGGTAACAGGGCTACGCAGGGCGGTGTCCCAGGGCTCAGCCCCGGCAATGCCGGTTCCCTGCCCTGCACAGTCACCACCTCCCTGTGCCCCCAGACAATGCCACGGACAAGGACCTGGCCGACCTGATCTCCGAGATGGAGATGATGAAACTGATGGACAAGCACAAAAACATAATCAACCTGCTGGGAGTCTGCACGCAGGACGGTGAGGGGCTGCCACGCTTGGTGGGGGCGAGGAGAGGGGCTGCTGTGCTGGGGTGGGGGTTGTTCTATTCAAGGGAGGGGGGGTTCACTGCCATGCTTGGGGATCAGGGTGGGGGGCTGCTGAACTCGAAGCAGGGGGGGAGCTGTCACGGACTCCCAGATCGTGCCCACTCTTGGCCCCATGCGGTCCGTGGGGGTGCCCCTTTCAGTGAGACAGCCCTTCTCGGGGATCCACTCTCTCGCAGGGTCAGGCCCCTCCACCTCCTGGAGCCGCACCTCTCGGAGCCTTAGCACGTCTGTCTCTGACGTGGACTCCCGGGGCCTCCACCCCCCGAAAGGGAGTAATCCCCCCCCCGCCCGCCGCCCTGTCCTCCAGACCGGCTCCGCCAGTGTCACACAAGAGGGTTTATTGAGCGTTGAACCCAGCACAGGAAACTCTCCAGCCTCAGGCCTGGCCTCCCCAACCAGCACCTTCCAGTCTCCCCTGCATCCAGGTGGGCTCTGCCTGCTCCCCCTCTCCATCCCAGAGCCCCCCTGCCCCAGCTGGGCCTCTGAGATCCCCGGCTCCAAGCCCCCACTCTGTCTATTGTCTTCTCTCCAGGTAAACAGGGTCGTAAACAGGGTGGCCTGGGCCTCCTCTCCTCGCTTCTGTCCTCTGGCTGGAACCGGCTGGTCAGGTCACAGGGTCCTCTCTTCACAGCCCATTGTCCTCCCACTGGCCAGAACCGGCTCTGGGTCACCAGGTCACCTGTTGCTGGGGTATCCATTCTCCAGGCCATTGGCTGGGGTCCCAAGTTCCCTCTCCGGTCCTCTGTAACAACAAACTCCCTCTCCCGTCACCTCATTAAACCAGTAACACCCAGGGAAACTGAGTCCCACCCCCTCTGCATGCAGCCCACTGGAAAACAGAAAAAAAACAAGAAACCCCCCCACTTCATCCCAGGAGCAGACTGCGCTTGAGGTGGGGGGGCGCTGCCTCCCCTTGGAAGGGGGTTGTGCTCGGTCAGGGGGGCAGGAGAGGGAGGCCCCAGTGACCCTAAGCCCCACCTGATGGCCCGTCTCCGCAGGGCCACTGTATGTGCTGGTGGAATTTGCCTCCAAGGGGAACCTGCGGGAGTTCCTGCGTGCCCGGCGCCCCCCCACGCCTGACTACACCTTCGACGTCGGCGCCATGCCTGAGGAGCAGCTCTCCTTCAAGGACCTGGTCTCCTGCGGCTACCAGGTGGCCCGCGGCATGGAGTACCTGGAGTCGAAGAGGGTAAGGCCCTGGCTCCGGGGGTGCTGGCTGAGAATGGGAGGTGGGCCCGGCTCCGGGGGAGCTGGCTGGGAATGGGGGGTGGCCCTGGCTCTGGGGTGCAGCCTGGGAATGGGGGGTGGCCCTGGGGTGCAGCCCTGGCTCTGGGGTGCAGCCTGGGAGTGGGGGTGGCCCCGGCTCCGGGGCACTGGCTGGGAATGGGGGGTGGCTCTGGGGGTGCAGCCTGGGAATGGGGGGCGGCCCTGGCTCCGGGGTGCAGCCTGGGAATGGGGGCGGCCCTGGCTCCGGGGCGCTGGCTGGGAATGGGGGGTGGCCCTGGCTCCGGGGCGCTGGCTGGGAATGGGGGGTGGCCCTGGCTCTGGGGCGCTGGCTGGGAATGGGGGGCGGTCCTGGCTCCGGGGCGCTGGCTGGGAATGGGGGGCAGCCCTGGCTCCGGGGGGGAGGCTGGGAATGGGGGGCGGCCCTGGCTCCGGGGCGCTGGCTGGGAATGGGGGGCGGCCCTGGCTCTGGGGCGCTGGCTGGGAATGGGGGGCGGCCCTGGCTCCGGGGCGCTGGCTGGGAATGGGGGGCGGCCCTGGCTCCGGGGCGCTGGCTGGGAATGGGGGGCGGCCCTGGGACCTGGCTCTGCCATGCAGTTTCTGGGCAGGCTCAGGCGGCACCAGGTGGGGGTGGGAGGCTCCTGGTCCATGGGGCAGGTCGGAGGTCGTCAGAGAGACGTATTTGGCCAGGCCCCGGCTGCGGGTTTCGGGCCCCCCCACCCCAGCCCTGAGCCGCCCCCTCCCTGCAGTGCATCCACAGGGACCTGGCCGCCCGCAACGTGCTGGTCACGGAGGAGAACGTGCTGAAAATCGCTGACTTTGGCCTGGCCCGGGACGTCCACGACATCGACTACTATAAAAAGACCAGCAATGTGAGTGGGGTGGGGGTGCCGAGGTCCAGGAGGGGGCGGGGCTGCCGAGGGCCAGGCCAGGAGGGGGGCGGGGGATGCCGATGCCCGGGAGGACAGCGGGAGGTGCCAAGGGCTAGGCCGGGAGGGGAGCCGGGCGGAGGGTGTCGAGGGAGGGGAGAAGGGCTGGGGGTTGCCGAGGGCTGGCCCGGGAGGGGAGCCGGGCGGAGGGTGTCGAGGGCTGGGAGGGGGGTGGGGCAGGGCGGGGGGTGCCAAGGGCCAGGCAGGGGCCGGGTCGGGAGGTGCCGAGGGCCAGGAGCGGGGCGGGGAGGCATGTCACCTTGCAGCGGCAGCCGTGGGCTGAGGGCTTTTCATCTCCCTGCAGGGCCGGCTTCCCGTGAAGTGGATGGCGCCCGAAGCCCTATTTGACAGAGTGTACACGCACCAGAGCGACGTGTGAGTCCGGCTGCGCTGTCAGGGGCTGGGCCTGGGGTGAGGGCGGCTGAGGGCATCAGGCCCCGAGGGCAGCCCCTGTGCACACACCAAGGTGTGGCGTGCGCCCCGCTCTCCGGGTAACACAGGGCAGATTGGCACCCTCAGCACACTGTGCCCGGGATCATGGCACTGCTTGGCCATGGCCCTGGTAATGGCGGTGCTCCAGTGACAGTGCCCTGCCCACAGTGCCTGTCCCAGCCCACGCTGGGCCTGATCCTTGCCCTGTTCCTAGGTGGTCCTTTGGGATTCTGATGTGGGAGATCTTCACGCTGGGGGGCTCCCCGTACCCTGGGATCCCGGTGGAAGAGCTCTTCAAGCTGCTGAAAGAAGGGCACCGCATGGACAAGCCTTCCAACTGCACCCATGAGCTGTGAGTACCCGCACTGCCCCTGGCATGCGGGGGGGAGAGGGGACTGGTTCCTCTGGCTGACAGCTCTCTGCTCTGCCCTGCCTTGCCAGGTACATGCTGATGAGGGAGTGCTGGCATGCCGTCCCCTCCCAGCGCCCGACCTTCAAGCAGCTGGTGGAGGGGCTGGACAAGATCCTGGCAGCTGTCTCAGAGGAGGTGAGTTTGCAAAGCAGGCAGGCCCTGTGGCATGTGGCCCAGGAAGGTGGCCAGGGGGTTCCTGGTGTGTCTGGGCCTTGCCCTGTCTCTGGGGGGCACGCTCCCTGCAACGCTGACGGCTCTTCCCTCCCGCAGTACCTGGACCTGTCCGTGCCCTTCGAGCAGTACTCCCCCTCCTGCGAGGACAGCACCAGCACCTGCTCCTCCGACGACTCCGTCTTCACCCACGACCCCCTGCCCATCACCCCCTGCCTCTTCTCCTACCGCAGCGTGAGGACGTGAGGGGCCGCCCGGCACTGGCCTGCCTGCCCAGGGCGCCTTGGCTCTGGGGGGCTGGACAGCCTGGCAGCGGGGCTGGGAATGACGAGGCAGCTCTTGCCCTCCTCCCGCCGCAGGGCACTGGAGAGAGCTGAGCAGCGGGAGTCTCTGGGCCCCCGCCCCAGCCTGCTCCTTGTGAGGGGTTGTCCTCGGCTGGCCTGGGGACTCCGTGTGGCCCACCTCCCCAGCCTCCTGCTGGCGTCTGCTCTCCAGGCAGTCAGGGCAGCCTGGCCCTTCCCGCACTGCCAAGCCCCCAAAGGTGCTAGCTTGCCCCCAACCCGCCGTCACGCCCCGCAGGGCAGAGTGAACTCGTGTCAGCCCATGGGGCATAGGCTCGGTGCCCAGAGGAGCTGCCTGGGGCCGCCCACAGGCCTCGCCCGGGAAACTCTGCTTGTTTTGTTTGATGTAATTTTTAATCATATTTTTGTGATCCTGTACCAGTGGGAGCCAGGCACCCCACCCCCGCCCACTGGAGCACCCTGCCCAGGGCTGGCCAGCCGCCCCCCCACATCCCACCTAGCCCTGTACATAGCCAGAGAGAGGAATATTTATGTACATAGCGTCTCTAATGCACATGAAGTATCGCCTTGATAAATTATTTTTTGAATAAAGCCTCTTGCTGGAGGTTTCTTGGCTGCCTCCGGGGAGGGGTGGGGGCTGCTGCTCCATGCACCGAGCCCGGGTGTCGGGCCAAGCATGGCCCCTTCCCATGGTGAACTGGGGCTTGGAGCCGTGTCCCGAGCCCACTCCTTCCTCGCCCTGTGCTGCTTCTGCCAGACCCTCAGCATGGGCTTCCGTGTCCAGCCGGCATCCTACGCCCTGGGCAGGCGTGGAGCCCTCCGCTGCCGGGTCTCCCCCTTGGCATGGAGCCCCCCCCCCCACCCTCGCTGCAGGTTCCTGCTTCTGCCTGTGGGGCCTCCAAAGCAAACGCCTGGCTCCTTTGGCCTGGCACCGTCTCTGGGGCCGGGGACTCATCCTGGCTAATCGGCCCGGGCCCTGCTCTCATCCTTGGCTTGTCTGGAAGTGGGCTCAGCCCCTGGGGCTTATCCCCACCAGAGCTGGGGGAGGGGCGCAGAGTCTGCCCCTCCGGCCAACAGCAATTACAGGCAGCTGCTGGTGGCTCTAATGGCCACGGCGGAGCGGGCTGGGGGCGGTCAGCCAAGCAGCAGGCCGGAGCCATGGCTAATTCATAGCAAAACCCAACTGGCTTCGAGGCTGCTGTAAATGCTGCCTGGGGCTGGGGGTTGCCTTGCTCAATGGGGTGGGGGAGGCACACCCCTCCCCCCCCGACGCTACTGGGAAATCTGCAGCTGGGAGGGACAGAAACCTTCACCCTCAGCAGCTGCGGCGTGGTCCTAGGGCGCAGGCAGGGCTGCGGCGGGAACAAGAGGCCAAAGGCTCCCTGGTCAGAGGTGGCCAGTTCTGCCCCCTGGAGCGCCTGGTTCCTGGGAGCCCCTTTGGCTCCAGGGCAGAGCGACGGTGGGCGCTGCCAGCTCCCCCGTGTCAGAACTGCTGCCTGGGGTGGGCGTGCTGCAGCCAGCAGTCTGAGAGCAGTATGCTCCCGCAGCGGGGCAGAGCCCCCTGCCCAGACAGGGACTGGTCGAGCCCTGGGGTGCATAAAAGCAGGCAGGCCCCTGGGCCTAGCACGGCCCCAAACACTCGTGCTTTGGTGGTGGTGTGGCTCCTGTGGGCTTAAATCTCGGGAGAGCGCAGCGGAGTGGGCAGGACCGCAGGGGAGCCCCAGCTTCACAGGAGGGGCAGGACCGGTGCTCCTGGCCCCCAGGCTGTGCTGGAAGGAGCTCCTGCTCATGGGGGGCCCTCTCCTGCCGCTGGCTGTCACCTTCCAGCCTGTAAAAGGAAGAACAGGAGTACTTGTGGCACCTTAGAGACTTCCAGCCTGTGAATCGCTGCACGCCCCGAGCCGTGGCCACCACGGGCTGGGTGACTCTGCTGTGAGCCTGACGCTGGGCCAAGGGGCCCTGGGTGCCATCTGCATTCGGCTGCGCTTGCTGGCTCCGAGCGTGCCCCTGTGCACCTGTGTCCCTGTGCGTGGCAGGGGGCAGGGGTGGGCCAGGGCCCGCCCACGCACACAGAGCTGCTGCATCTGTTCTGCCTTAGCTGCTGTTCCATTAAGCCACCGTGACCTCCGCTCCCAGCGCCCCCTGAAACCGATCCACCAGCTGCCTGCTTGCTCCCAGGCTGGGAAAAATGTCCGGACTGAGCACCGCAGCCTGGAGTATCTGCCCCTCCCCCTCCCCACCTGGCCGGCCCCCAGTTATGGGGCTCTGAGCTGCCTTCCTGTACCCCCGCCACAGCGCCCGGGGGGAGAGTGGGGCAGCTCCAGCTCTGAGGGCGAATTCCAGCTCGGCCTGTCTCACGCTGGCTCCTTGTAGGGCCTGGTTCCCTCCCCCCAGCTCAGCCCAGAGCTGGGCACCCAGCAGCAGGGGGGCTGCAGCTGTCCCTTGCCCCCAGCCCTGCTGCGCTGTGGGTTTAGGTTTCACCGGAGTCCCCAGGGCCTTGCCTCTCCTCCGCTCCGGCAGGATTGGGTTTCGCTGGGCCGTTCGCCTCAGGATCTTCTTTCATCCTCCCAGCCCCAGCTGCGGCTGCAGCCTGCCCTTTCCCTGGGGGTGGGGACAGCCCCCCCCAGACAGGCTAGGGGATGGGGGTTGGCTTCGGGTACGCTGTGCTGCCAGCCTGGGCAAGCACTGGCCCCTCGGCCAGCTCAGCCCTGCAGGCCGCTGCCTGTTCATAGGCAACTGTAACTAATTCCCCACGGGCCGTGTCTGCTGCTGGGCCTAGCAGGCTGGGTGCTGGCAGTGGGTTGAACTGGGTGCAGGGGGCGGGCACTGGGCTGGGTGTGGGTGGTTGGTGGCGGGCCAGACTGGGTACGGGAGGTTGGCGGGCCGGTCGTGGGTGGTTGGGGCTGGGTGCGGGTGGCTGGTGGCAGGCAGAGCCAGGCGGTCTGGGAGTGGGTGGTTGGCGAGCAGGCCGGGTGCAGGTGGTTGGTGGCGGGCAGGGCCAGGCATGGGAGGTTGGTGGTGGGCAGGGCTGGGAGCAGGTGGTTGGCAGGCAGGCTGGGCACGGGTGGTTGGTGGGGGGCAGGGCCAGGCATGGGAGGTTGGTGGTGGGCAGGGCTGGGTGGGCTGAGTGCGGGTGGTTGGCAGGCAGGCTGGGCACGGGTGGCTGGTGGTGGACAGGGCCAGGCGCGGGTGGTTGGGGCTGGGTCAAGCATGGGAGATTTGGGCTGGGTACGGGACCCTATGCTGCCCCCCCCCTTGGCCCCCCAAGCACCAGGGGCTCTGGCCACTGACACGCTGCAGCTTGGCCGGACTCATCTAGCCCAGCACCTTCTCCCCACTGGGGAGGCCCCCCCCCAATCCCTGCTCATGGCCCCCTCCCCACGCCATGGCAAAAGGCAGACAGACCACCAGCAGGTGTGAAACCTGCTCTGTCCCAGCGTCTGTACCACGCCGAAGAAACCCAGCTGTCTGCTAATGTGCAGAACCGATGCATTGGTCACAGCCTGTGAATGGGGGCATTCAGCCAGGCACCAGGGCCTGCTGCCCAGGCAGCCAGCAGGGGCTTTCTTGTCCCACCCTGCACAGCTCCTGCCGGCGAGGGGGGAGGGGGTTTAGCCGTCAGGGCACAGGAAACTCTAATCAAAGCTGGGGGGGGGAGCAGCATCTCAGCGTCTGGGCCGCATTCGCCCCCTGCACTGCCAGCGGCCGCCTGCTCCTTTGGCTACACCCAGCTCAGCCCGCTTCCTTCCCCCAAGGCCTGCAACACGCTCAGCCCCCCCACAAGGTGGGCCTGTCCCTGCCCGCCGGGGAGCTGGGGCTCACGGGAAGGGGAAGGATGTGGTTTCGGAAATGCCCCGCCTCAGGCGCCCGGCTTCGCTCTTCATTCAGTCCCTTGTTCCTGGCCTCCCAAGGCCCTGGCAAACGGACCTGGGGCCAGTTGCAAAGGCAGGCGGGAGGAGGAATGACTGAATGTTTAACGCTAGCGCTGGGCCAGGGGGAGGGAGACAAGGGGGAGATTGTGTGCAAGGAGCCTGCAGGCCCCACAGCAAATGCGCTGCTCATGTTCCCGCTCCCCAGGCAGGCTGTGGGGTATGTGCAGCAAACAGGCGCGTCTCCTCCCCGCGTGGCAGGCACCACATTTGCTTGTTCGTGCTAAGTGTCCCCCCGTTGTTCCCACTCATTTAGCTCTGTGAGTTCCAGTGCGTGTGAGCGCAAGGGGACGACTGGGGGCAAGGCAGGCCCGAGGGGCTGCTCTGAATGCAGAGGGCTGAGCTAAGCAGAGGGGCCGAGCAGAGGAGCCCGCCTAGCTGAGCCCCTCCTGTTAGCGTCTGGTGCGTGCTGCACAGAGGAGTCATGGAGCTGGGGTTGGAGCTGACTTGGCCATTTCCCCCTCGTGCTGGTTCACTGCTCCCGCTGGGCTGAGCGACCGTGGGCTCCCACGGTCCCCAGGGAGTGCAATACAACAGCCAGGGCCCTGCTGAACTGCTCTGCGCAGGGCTGGTGTGCGAGTTGGCGTGGGAGCTGGCGCAGGGCTGGTGTGGGAGCTGGCGCGGGGCTGGCGTGGGAGCTGGTGTGCGAGTTGGCGCAGAGCTGGCACAGGGCTGGCGTGGGAGCTGGCGCAGGGCTGGCGTGGGAGCTGGCGCAGGGCTGGTGTGGGAGCTGGCGCAGGGCTGGTGTGGGAGCTGGCGTGGGAGCTGACGTGGGAGCTGGCGCAGGACTGGTGTGGGAGCTGGCGCAATGCTGGCGCAGGGCTGGTGTGGGAGCTGGCGCAATGCTGGCGTGGGAGCTGATGTGGGAGCTGGCGCAGGACTGGTGTGGGAGCTGGCGCAATGCTGGCGCAGGGCTGGTGTGGGAGCTGGCGCAGGGCTGGCGTGGGAGCTGGCACAATGCTGGTATGGGAGCTGGCACAGGGCTGGTGTGGGAACTGGCACTGGACTGGCATGGGAGCTGGCACAGGGCTGGCATGGGAACTGGCACTGGACTGGCATGGGAGCTGGCACAGGGCTGGCATGGGAACTGGCACAGGGCTGGTGTGGGAGCTGGCACAGGGCTGGCATGGGAGCTGGTGCAATGCTGGTGTGGGAGCTGGTGGAGCTGGCGTGGGAGCTGGCGCAGGGCTTGTGTGGAAGCTGGCGCAGGGCTGGCATGGGAACTGGCGCAATGCTGGTGTGGGAGCTGGTGGAACTGGCATGGGAGCTGGGCTGAGTGGGGAGCTCAGCACTGAGAAGTGCTGTCAAGGGTCATGAGGCACCACCAGACCCTCTACCCACCACTGGTGATGGGAAAAGGCCCAAAAAGGAGCCAGCCAGAATTCGTCTAAACCAAAAGGCCTCCGGACCCAGTTCCCGGCCTGGGCTGAGACCCTGCTTGGTAAAGCCCTGGAAGGAGAAATTAATGAACCAAACCTGGTGTGTTGGAAACGAGGCGTAATTGGTGGAGAAATAACAAGGGGCGGGGCTATTCCACCCACCACTCCCTTCCTGGGGCCTTGACGTTCGAGGCTTTGGGAAGAACCGAGGGAGGCTCCTGGAGCGAGATTCCCCATCATGGCTCCTCTGCGCTCCAGCTCCTGGGGCCGGCTTTGTCCTGCTCCTGAGAGCGGGACCCACGTGTCTGCCTGAGCTGCAGCTGGACCCTGACCCGCCGGGTGAAACAGGCTCCGACTGTAACAACCCCAGCTCGAGCCCAGCTCAGCCAACGCGTCTCTCGCCCCCGGAGGACAGGAAGCACCATCTTGGGTGCCAGCTCCGAGCCTGTCCCAGGGGTTTCCTTCGCAGATCCCTCCAGCTACAGGCCGGAAGGTGGGCTGGGGGCTCCGGGGAAGCCAGCCTCAGAGTTTGGAACTGCTTTTCCTCCTGGCTGGTGTCCTTACGAACAGGTGAACGCGGGTGAAGGGTGCGTTTACCATGGCACCAACATCTTTGGGGCACTGCAGTCCCTGGGAATTAGAGCAGCGGTGCCCAGCAGCATCTGGGAAAGCCGGGACCATAAATCTATCAGCCAGTCAGCGCAGCAATACCCAGCGGGGCTGGGGTGGGCAGCCCACCCCACAGAGCGTGCATCTCACCCCCACAAAACAGGTGGAGAACGCCAGCGAGCTGGGGAGAGCCCAGCTGTGGGTGAGGAGGGGGCCTGGGCACGTGGGAGGGTTGTGGCAATCGGGGAGTCGGGTGCAGAGCCCGGAGGGCAGAGCCCAGTGCAGGGCAGGAGCCCTGACCTCGAGCAGCGCTTGTCAGATGCTTTAGTAACTGGGATTTAGCCCCAGTCTCCACCTAGCCTGGCTGGTTTTGTGTGAAGTAGAATAAAGAGCCCAGGTCCCTGCACAGCACCTCCCCGCCTGCCTGCCCCGGCTGGGCGGGTGCCTCTCCCCGAGGCCAGCAGGGCTGCTGAATGGCCAGGACTACCCCAGCACCCGTGTTCCCGGCGGGGGCAGCGCAGGGCCAGAGCTAGCGGGGTCCCCAGTGCTTGCTGCACAGGGGCCTGTCTGCAGCCGGCAGAGCCAGGCCTGCCAGGAGCCACCGCGAGCCGAAGAGAGTCCAGAGCAGAGCAACACCCGTGGAAAGGAGGCCAGGTTAACCCAGCGGAGCGTGTTTAGTCTGAGGGGGGCCCTGCGACCAGCCTGCCCAGGGGCAGAGGGCTGGTCTAAAGAGTCTGGGGGTTGGGGGGCTCCCTGGACACAAGCAATGTAAGGCCATTACTCTGGAGCCGGGGAGATTGCAGGTAGATATTAGGGAAAACTTCCTAACTCGGGGGCAGCGAATCTGGGGCCCAGCTGTCTGGGGAGGCTGGACAGTCTCCTTGCTGGAGGTTTTTAACACGGGTTGGCCAAACCCCTGCCGGGGACGGGGGGTGTCCAGGTCTATGGGACCCTGCTGCAGCGCTGGGTCTGGACACGCTGAGCTCTTGCCGTCCCTCCCAGCCGCCATTTCTGAGTCTGTGCCTGGGGGTTACTCCTTAGCCGGGGCTCTGCCGACAGCCGTGGCGGGCATCCCGCACCCGCAGGGGCCAGGCGAGGTAGGGCAGAGGCTGGGGGTACGTGGAAGCAACGTGTGGGCTCCAGCTGAGCAGGACGGGGGAGCCCGGTGAGCCCAGAACAACTGGAGGCAGTTTTATTGTTTAACATTCCTGATCTTTGCTGTCACGGCTGAACCAATTGTCCTTAATCCGCCAGGCTCGGCTGGCAGAACAAGCGCGGAACCGCCGGCATCCTGTCCCGGGAACAGGCGGCTTTTGTGTGGGAGGATTTACAGCCCAGCCAGTAAATCCCGCTCGCTTCCTGAGCAGAGTTCCCACTCGCACTCTCCCAGCGCCTGCCTTGCCCACACACCACTGGGACACTGGCCTGCCTGCCCTGCCTGGCCCTCCACCCCACCCCAGCCCCGCTGCGCGGGCCTGCATGTCCAGGGGACTTACCAGAGTGTACAGGTCACCCTGCCCCCGCTCCCATGGGCAGAAAGAACCACTCTTCCCTTCACTCCACCTCCCTCCCTGGCCCCTCCTCGCACCAGGGGGAATTCCTCACGGCCAGGGCAAAAGCTGTGCCCTCTGCCTGCCCAGGGAGCCACAGCAGGACTGCCTGAGCCCTCCCCGGAAGGGGTAGCCAGCTCGGCACCACCCCCCTCCTCTGTGCAGCCGGACGCACTTCGGAGCAGGGCAGAGGCTGCAGGAGAACCTGGGTGCCACGCAGCACTCACCACCTGGGGCACAGAAATGGGGATGGGCCAGCACCCAGGGCGGGCGGCAGCAGGCATGGGGCTCAGGCAGGAGGGGCGAAGGTGGGGGCTCATCAGGAGGGGTGGGGCAAGGGCTCGGGCAGGAAGGGTGGGGGCTTGGGCAGGAGGGGCAGTGGCAGGGGCTTGGGCAGGCCCAGGCAGCCCCCAGGCAGGGACGCACACAGCAAAGGGAGGGAACTGGCCTGCTTACTGTTCTTGGAAGCTGTTTCATTTTACGACGATCCTCCTCCTGCAAGCCCCAGTGTGAAGGGGTGGTGGGTGGGAGATGCATTGGGACCCCTTACTCTGTCCCCCTCCCAGCTCCTAGCACCATGCGCCCCAGGAAGGCAGCACACACCCAGCCAGCAAACTACCCCCAGGCCCTGCAGCCTGTCCCGGCAGTGCCTGGGAGCGCAGGCTGGACAGGGTTAACCCAGGGGCGCCCGTCCTTGCTCACTGAGCTGGTGAGTGGCCAGAGCAGCTGGGACAATGGCCCCATTCAGGGCCAGGGGAGCTGTGTGGTATTTGCACAGCTCTCTCCTGAGTCAGGCACCTTTGCCCATCCTCCGCTGGGTTGCGCACTCCTACCTCCGGCCTGGCCACGGAGCCGCCCTGCCAGCCCAGAGCTGGTGGCAGCAGCCGAGCGTGGCACGGCCCTGGGCTCTGCAGGCCTTGGCGAGGGAGAGGCCAAGCAGCGAGATGGGTGCTGGCAGCCAGGCTCTGCCGCTCATAGCCCCCAGCCGGTGTTGGGCCCTACTGGAGTCACTGGGGGCACTGCTGACCCCATTGCCTCAGTGCAGGGCTCAGGGGGCCCTGCTCCTCTCGGAGCCAGCGCTGGTGGCTGACCCCGGGGCCAAGGATCCTGCCCACCGGCCCCTCAAGAGCCCCTGCGGCTTCCTGCCGCAGCTGGGCTCTGAGCTGTGCTTTCCTGCCCAGCTCCTGACGCGGTGATTCTGTTCTGCTCCCCCGGCCGCACTCACCGGGCTTCCCGGGCTTCTGCTCGGGTTGCTGGCGGAGGCAGGGCAGGGCTGCGAGAGGCCTTTGCTATCCAGTGCCACTGTGCCACACCTCCAGCCCCGAGGCCCTGGGGGGCTCCCCAGAAATGGGAGCTGAGCGTGCCCCGCACTTTGCAACGTGCCCCAGGCTCTTCGGCCAAAAGCTGTGTGCAGCGAAGTGCGCAGAGACCTGGGGCTGCCAGTCCAGCCTGCTGAGCAGTGACGGCAGCTGCTGTGCCCAGGGAGGGGGCACTGGTGTCTCACTGCAGTAAGATGCTGAGACCCACTTGGGCTGGGCCTCCATTCGCAGCCACGCGGCCTCGCACGCCTGCCTTCGCGTCTCCCCACAGCTGGAGAGCAGAAGCCCATCCGCCGGGATGCCCGTCTGTGCCAGGCACAGGACCACTTGTCGGAGAGGGCTGCTCGGCACTGGTGCCACGGCACTGCAAGGTGGCACTCGGGGCAGCAGGGCCAGGAAAGCGTTCCCGTCAGCCCTTCTCGGGGAGTTGGCTCCAATCAGTGGGACCAGCTTCTGCACAGCCAAGCCCCACATCTGAGCCCCCCAGTCCCTGTCCCTGGCCAACAGCTTGCCTTGGCCTCCCTGCCAGGCGCGGCCCTGCCCCGCCCCTCCTTCCTGAGCCCCTCCTGCCCAGGCCCCTGACCTGCCCCTCCTGCCCAGCCCCAGACTCCTCCCCAGGCCTGTCGGGGGGTCTCTGGCCCTGGCTGGCCTGGTGGGCTAGCAGGGGCGGCTCCCTTCTTCCCAGTTCCCCACATTCTCTCCAGAATGCGTTGCCGGCTCCCAGGTCCCGGCTCCGGCTCCCGTCCCAGGACTGCTCGGAACATCACTGACAGTGTCTAACCGACAAACTATTTCTTGGGTCTTGCCTAGTGACACCCGTGCGCCCCAGCCTCCCCTGGAGCGGCTGGCCCGCTGGAGAAATGCCAGGCCTGGCCCCTCTGCCCCAGCCCTTGTCAGGAGTACAGAGCAGACACGTCTTGGAGAGAGGCTGGAGAGGCAGCCAGCAGCAAAGCACGCAGGAATTTGAGGCCTGGCAGAACTGCCCCTTCTGTGCAGAGCATGGAGCTGGAACGTAAACCCTCGGGACCCTTCACCGGAGCTGGCACCAGGGATCGGGGCTAACAGAGCCGCAGGAACTGCTCCCGGCCCTGAGCGGCGCGGGGTCAGAACGAGGCTCTGCTCTGCATGGGGCCCAGTCTCGGCCTGGACAAGGGCAAAGAGGGTCAGCAATGGAGGACATTCCATGTTGCTCATGGGCTCCGTGCGTCTTACGCCTCGGCTCCCAGGGAAATCCTACCCCAGCGAATGGGCAGCTTTGAGCTGGGTCAGGACGACGGCCTGGGGCATGCCCCCACATGGCCAGGCGTGGCATTGCGCTCACCCTGACTCAGTTTCCCTCTTGGGTTTTCCAATAACTCATAGCCAAGAGTATTTACAAATCACATTGTCCTTTCTGGGGGTCTGATTCCTCTAGCCAGCGTTCCTGGCCCAACCAGTCTCAGCCTCTTCCTTCCTGGGCTCCCCACGCCCACTTTGGGTCCCACTTCCTGCCAAGCAGGGCAGCTCTGTTGGCCCCCCACCAGCCCCATGGGCTCTCAGCAGGGTCCTTCCTGACTTGCCTCCCAGCCCCAATCCTGGGCTCAAATGTCTTCCCTTACCCGCCCTGAACACCACTGGCTACATCCAGTCCTTGTTCCTGCCCTGGACTGGTTAGCAGCCAGCTGGTCTGCTTCCCGCCAGCGCCAGACTGTCATCCGAGCCCCAGCTCTCAGCCTCCCCATCACAACCCGAGCACCGTGGGAAGGCCTGGGGCACTGCAGACTGCCCGCAATATGACGGGCACAGGCTCCCCGTCCAACCCGGCTCCAGGACGCAGGGAGGCGAGTGTGACCATGGCCCGGCCTCTGGCTCCATGGAGCGAGGGGTGACAGCAGGCAGCGCTCCAGGAATGCAGCTAATCTCCCCCTGGGCCACAGAGTCGCACCCAGCCCTTTGGCCAGGGCACCCACCCGTAGCACTTTGCAGCCATGGCCCATTGCCCCCTCACTGCCTGCCGGAGGAAGGGACTCACCCAAGGCACATGGGCAGAGGCCCCCTTTGACTTTCAGGCCCAGGCCAAATGCCCTCCCCCCGCCCTGATTGCCCCTGGGTCAGGGCGGAAGAGGGTCTGTGGGCGGGCAGTGAGCAAGGGCCGGCCTGGCCAAGGGGCAAGCCGGGGTGGGGGCTGTCCACCTGCCGTGATGCTCCCCACGCCTGGCTCGTCACTCAGGGATTGCTGTGGGGCTGGCTAAGGTGGCTGTGGGAAGAGCTTCCCCACTGGACCCGTCAGACAGGCCCCAGCTGTAGCCCAAGACTCACACGCACGCGAGCGGGAGGCCGTCAGCAGGGCCGGCTCTGGCGTTTTTGCCGCCCCAAGCAGAGGAAAACAAACAAACAAAAAGCCGTGATTGCAAGCGGCAGCAGCTCTACCGCTGCTAATTCTATGGTGGCAATTCAGCGGCAGGTCCTTCGCTCGGAGAGGGAGTGATGGCCCCGCAGCCAAACGGCTGGATGTGCCGCCCCCCTCTTCATTGGCCGCCCCAGGCACCTGCTTGCTAGGCTGGTGCCTGGAGCCGGCCCTGGCCGTCAGGTGGGGAGGGGCAGGGCTGTGTCAGCCACTGGGCACGTTCCCATAGCTGGTTTCACTGCGCACACCCTGACTGGTGCATCCAAGGGTCAGAGAACATCTACCTGCACCCTGCTGCGGTGCTAATCCCCAGACCCCCTGGAGGGCCTGGCCACCACACAGTGCCCGGGCTACAGAGCTCACCGCTGTCTGCACCTGCCTGTGGCGCTCACCAGCCGGTCTCCAGGCCCCCTGCCACTCCCCCCACCCCCAGGCTCCCAGAGCCCTGACCGGCCTGGGGGTGCTGCACGGGCGCTGAGATGGTGTGTGCCAGGATTCAGTCGTGTTCATCACACCGTCTGCGGAAGGGGACGTGAGATGGGGCTGCTCCGTCGGCTGCGTGTGTGACCCGGCCCAGTCCCATGCTCCTGGCTGTGTCCTGGCAGGTTTCCCAGCTGGGTGGGCTCTGGTCTGGCAGGGCCCTGTGCGGCAGCTGCTGCCCACCCTAGCAAGTGCTCTGTGATCTCCTGCAGCCCCTCCCCTTGAGCTCAGGGCTGTTCTCCCAGACAGGTGGGCTACACCCAGGCGGTCTCAGGGGTTGGAGGAGGAATAGCCATGGGCTGTCCGGAACCCCAGTCGAGTGCCCGTCTCCCGGGATAATGCTTGTAGTGTTTTTACATGCGCCTCTGGTGGTCCCAAAGCCCCAGTAACGTCGTGCTCAGCCGCTGTTGGAATTGGTCAAGCTGAGAGCACCATCTGCTGGCGCACGGGAGAGCTGGCCCCATGACTGCGAAGCCAGCCACAGATGGGACACAGAGGAGATGCGGGCCCCGGGGGGCTGCCCAGTCTCCCAGACGGCTCTTGGAAGTTTCTTCTTTTTCCATCAGTGGCATATTGTCAGCCTGCTCCGGCCCGGCCTTCGCTGCTTGTCCCATGAGGAGCCATCCTTTCTCCGGCTTCTCAATGGCCAGGCAGGGCTATTGTCTGCAGTCTAGAGTCATGGCAAGGTGATGCCAGTGATCTGTCCCTCTGAAGTCATGTGAAGCCATAGGGACTGTTGTGGGGGGCTGGGTGCTTGAACATGGGCTGGGGCCGGCTGCACTGGGGACCGGGTGAGCGAATGCCGGAGCCGGGGCCTGCTGCGCGCAGATCTCTCTGTGTGGGGTTGCCGTGTTTTTTTCAGCCTCGTTGCGCTGTTCTTGGTGAAGCTGTGAGCTTGCATTCTGCCAAGCAGTTTCGGCTGCCCCACCACCGCAGAAATGTCTTTCCTGACTTATTCTCCTGCCAGGGATGGGCAGGGTGACAGCCCATGATGGCTTCACCCTTGGTAACATCCCAACGGCAGCGGAAATAAACCCAAGCTGTGAACTTGGTGCCTGGGGTCAGGGCTGCAAACAATCACTTCCTGCTCCCAGCACACAGCCAGGGAAGGGTCCCGCCAGCACACAGACTGGGAACTGAGCCTTTGTGTCTGTCTCTGCACGGGCCTGGGCCCTGTTCCCCCCACCCCTTTGGAGCACAGCCCCTCCCCCCTTCATCTGACCGGGACCCCACTGTCAGATCTGTCTCCAGCTGGCCACTGAGAATTCCTGCTGTGTCTCAGGTGCTGCCCCAAGCCAAGCACGCCTAGAGCTGCCGAGCCCCCAGTGTCTGCGCAGATGATCCCAGCGTGGGCGATGGGCCCTGCTCTGGGCAGCCCAAACAATCACCCCGGGGGAGCTGCTCACGGGCTGACTTTGCCAGAGCTCCCCGAGATAAGGTGCAGCGCTCACCGGACGCCGGCTGGGGCCCTCTCCCTCCCCACCCGCTCCTGTCACTCCAGACTGTGAACCAAGGCCCTGAACTTGTCTTGCCTCTATTTCCGTGCAGAGCCGCACAACCTGTCGGCTGGAGTCACCACACAAATCGCTCTGCTTTGCGGCATAGGGGGCAAAACTCTGGCTGAGCCAGCAAAAGCTCCTCCCAGTGAGGGTCACTGGTTAGCAAGACAGCTTCCCACACTGACAGAGCACACAGGGCCTGGCTGCACCAAGAGGGGAAGCCCTACAGGGGCTCACGGACATGGAGTAGCTGGTCCCTTCCCTTGCCCTTGTGGAGCTCCATAGAGTCCCATAGTAGTGGTGTGTGACGAAGTGGGGGGTTTTCTTGTTTTCTGTGGAGTTTCAATGGTTTGCATGTGGAGGGGGTGGGACTCAGTTTCCCTGGGTGTTACTGGTTTAACGAGGTGAGGGGAGAGAGAGTGTGTTTTGCAGAGGACCGGAGAGAGGAGGTGGGGACCCAGCCGATGGCCGGGAGGATGGATACCCCAACGACCGGTGACCTGGCAACCTGGTGACCCGGAGGCCCAGCCGAGGAGACGCAGTCGGTTCTGGCCAGTGGGCGGACAACGGGCTGCAGAGTGAGGACCCAGTGACCTAACCAGCCGGTTCCAGCCAGAGGACAGAAGTGAGGAAAGGAGGCCCCGGTTTACGATCCTGTTCACCTGGAGAGAAGACAATGGACAGAGGCGGGGCCTGGGGCCACGGATCTCAGATGCCCAGCTGGGAGCAGGGGGGCTCGGGGCTGGAGAGGGGGAGCAGGCAGAGCTCACCTGGATGCAGAGAGACTAGGGTGTGCTGGGCTGAGGGAGGCCAGACCTGAGGCCCTGAGAGTTTCCTGTGCTGTGTTCAACTCTTCATAAACCCTCCTGTTTTATGCTGGCTGAGAGTCACTCCGGTCTAGAGAACAGGGTGGCATCAACCCCTTCGGGGGTGGAGGCCCCAGGGGTCCAGAGCGAGGGGACTCCCTGAGGGGGCCCACGGCAGAGACAGCTGTGCTAAGGCTCAGAGAGATGTGGCTCCAGGAGGTGGAGGGGCCTGACCCCGAGAGAGAGTGGACCCCCGAGAAGGGCTGTCTCACTGAAAGGGGCACCCCCCACGGACAGCATGGGGCCAAGGATGGGCACGATCTGTGAGTCCGTAACATGGTGTCTCTACAAGAACCTTTGGGTTATGTCCTTCTATCACATCCCCAGTCCTCAGCAGGGTTTGGATCCAGAGCCTTCAGCACCCCAGCACTGGAGCCAGAGAAGTAACTCAGATAGCTGGTAGCAGTAGTAGGCTGTTATCCTCTAGTGCAGTGGATCTCAAACTTTGTTACTGGTGACCCCTTTCACATCGCAAGCTTCTGAGTGTGACCCACACAATAAATTAAACACACTTTTTAATATATTTAACACCATTATAAATGCTGGAGGCAAAGCGGGCTTGGGATGGAGGTTGACAGCTCGCGAACCCCCATGTAATGACCTTGCAACTCCCTGAGGGGTCCCAACCCCCAGTTTGAGAACCCCTGGACTAGTGGATGAGCTACCAGCACCATAACACTCAGCACTGGGCTTTCAGGTCCCTTCCACAGTAACTGCTTCACCCGCTCCTGCGGTGAAGGACTCTGAGTTCCCGGAATTTCCCAGACCCAGGGGTGTTTTCGCCAGGGGCCACCCCCAGCTCTTTGTGCAGGAGAATGGAAGTGTGGGAGGGTCCAGAGGCAGGTGGATTTGTGAGGAGACCGGATGGTGGGATTGATTTCACGAGAGAGAGACATACTCGCACCCTGGGGAGCCCTTGCCCCAGGCGTCTGCAGCACAGCTGTGGAGTGCCTGGCCCTGATGGATTAGAAAACCAGGCCCATTCTCCTCCCATTGCAGGATGGGGAAACCACTGCAGAGGAGCCCACGTGGTGTGGGCTGCAGGCGGGGCCAGGGTGGGCTGGGAGAGAGGCCATGGGAGGCGCCCACAGGAATCCTGGGAGTGCCCTACTCTGGGGCTGGGAATCCAGGTCGGGGCACTCTGTGGACTGATGGGTCTAGTCCATAGCCACGGTGCTCATTCGCTGCTCGGCCTGTGCAGAGCCCACGGGGCTGTACCTGCTGTGCTGTGATACCCTAACCCTAGGCCTGCTTCCCAGAGGCTGCAGGAGGCTCCCCCTGAGAGCGTCCCCCCCGGCACACATCTCCGCAGGCCCTGCCATGGGCTGAGGGGCCTGCGACTTGCTTTCTGGTCAGTTTGGGGGCCAGGACCCACCTAGGGAGAAGCCCCTGGAGCCAGCCCTGGCTCATCCCACTGCGAATGAAAGCCTCAGGCCAGGGCTTCCCAGGCGCCAGTGCAAGTCAGGCTGGTGAGTCGCCAGGTGCTGCAGGTGAGGTAACGTGTTGTACAGGCTGTGGGAGCTGCAGGCTCAGGAAACCAAGGGGAGGACAGGGCAACGTCTCAGAGTCCACGGGCTGCAGGCAGAGGCTCCCCTAAGAAGCCAATCAAATCTGAGAGAGACCCCCCCCAGGCAGGGCTGGCTGAGGGTAGCTGGGGCTCCAGCCCCGTTCCCCACCACAGCACGGGAGAGCTCTGCGGGAGTGGTGGGGTACCTGCCCCTCTCGCTGAGCTCCCCCTGTTTGACAAGGCAATAGCAGCACTGACAGGCTGGGGGCGCTTTCTCCGTGGCCCAGAAGTGGCACGACACTAGGCTGCTGTGGTGAGGAAGCCCTGGGCCCAAAGAGGGGGAATCGCACAGCCCCTGCGGCAGCAGGATGCCCTGGAGGGGGCCAATCTGGCAGCCGCCGGAGCAGCTAGTTACATGCTGGGTGTTTACGCTGGTTGTAGGACCGGGCGGGGAAGAGACCTGGATTTGAGCTAAACCCTCCATGTCTTTGCAAGCTGCAGGGAGCAGGGCAGACCAGCTCAGCTAAGCGGGGGCAGTTCCTGGGAACACGCAGTAGCTGTTTCTGAAGCTATGCGGGAAGTTTCTCTCAAGGCCCAAGACAAGGCAGGTCCCATACGCTGACCATCAGCGAGCCGAGCCAATCGCAGCTTGGGGGAGGGGCAGATGGAGACTGGGCGATGGTGCGTGTGAGTGTGAGCAAGGCTGTGTGTGTCTGGCCCAGCACCCTCCGGGGCCGGCTGGCGGGAGCCTCCGTGGATCCCTGCCTCGGCGCTTGGTTGAGGACCCCATTCAGAAACGTTCCCCTGCTGCTCGCCAGCGTGGGTGGAGGAAACCTCTGGTCACCAGAAATTGTCTGGCTCCTGGAGGCCGACTGGCAGCTGCTGTTAGCACCTGCAGCTGGGTGTCAGCGGCCTGCTCTGGGGGTGTGTGTGGTGGTGGCAGTGCGTGACCAGACAGAGCTCTGGCCTGAGCTGGAGCAGGTGGGAGGCCAAGGAGCAGACGCACCAGGACTATGACTGCCCCACAGCTACGGTGACCAGATGTCCCGATATTTAACCCTTTGTCCTGCGTCCCGATCAACGTACGCTCGGGACACCATTTGTCCCGATATTCAGGTAAGGAGGCCAGCGGGAGGGAGGCGCTGACCCCATGGGTGCTCCAGGGTTGGAGCACCCATGGGGAAAAATTGCAGCCAAGCTCCCCCCGCCTTGCCTCCTTCTCCCCCCGCGCGCCTCGTCCCCGCTCCACCCCCCTCCAGTGCTTCCCGCCGCCAAACAGCTGTTTGGCAGCACTTAGCGCTTTCCAGGAGGGAGGAGCGGGGACACGGTGCGCTCAGGGGAGGAGGCAGAGAAGAGGCAGGGCAGGGGTGGAGACTTGGGGGAAGGGGGTGGAATGAGGGCGGAGTGAGGGCAGTGCAGGGGTGGAAAGAGGTGCGGGGTGGGCGAGCACCCACGTGGGAGGGGGAAGTCGGCACCGTAGGGGTGCGTGGCGGGCGGGGAGGTGAGCGGTGGGTGGGGGACTGAGGAGGGACGCATCAAGCCAGTGGCAGGCCGGGGGATGAGGAAGGGCGTGGTTGGGGGGCTGAGTGGGGAGGGGGCTGGACCTGGGGCAGAGTGGGGGCGGAGCCTGGGAGGAGCGGGGTAGTGGTGGACTATGGGCGGGGCCAATGTGTCCCGATATTTGAGGAGTGTGGTGATCTGGTCACCGTACCCACAGCCCCTCACCTCAGCCCCGCAGCCTGTGCCACGGCATAGATCTGCAGTGGCCTGGAGGTTAGCCTGGCCCAGCCCACTCGTTTCCACAGAACTGCTTTGGCTTGTTCTGCCCAGGACTGTAGGGGTGGGGGGAACAGAATGACCCCACCAGTGTCACATGACAGTCTAGATGTGGGCAAACCCCCACAGGATGGAGCTAGGGCCCAGTGGGGTGAGGGGGCTGCAGGCTGGGACTGAGAAGTGGGGTGCAGCAGCCCATCTGAAGGTTACAATCACGGGCTGGAGTTTTTAGGATCCTCCGCTGCAGGTCAGGGAAGGCGGCCTGGGTCCCCTGCAGCTTGTTGTTCTCGGTGGCAGGTGTGGGCAGGGTCTTGTGCTCTCTCCACACAGGTCACTCTGAGGAGGAGACTGGCTGCACCTGGCCACACGGCAAACTCGACCCCTGCCAGGGAGCAGCTGGGCATGAGACAGGCCTGCCTTGGCTGGGGGCAGGAGTGGCTGGTCGGAACCCCAGGGTGGCCAGTGCACTTCATGGAGAGTTGCCTGGAGCAGCCCAGTGTCACCTGCAATGTGGCCCACCATTGCTCCAAGGGCTTCCTGCTTTCCAAGCGGGTCCTGGCGCATGGGTAGCTGCAGCTAGGATGATTTCCCCCAGAGGCCTCACTTGAGTTATTCCAGCCTGACCTGCGTTTGTCATTGATCTGGCTGGTCCTGCCGTGTGCATTACAACGCTGCTCACTGATCTTTGTGCCACCCCCTCCCCGCCCCGTTTGTCCATTAACAGCCTACTTACCTCTGCCCAGCTCGTTAATGAACAGGGTGAGCCGGGCCAGGCTTAACACCCAACTGGCTGCTGCCAGATGGATGATGGCGTTCGTTACCCTGGATTTGAGCAGCTGGCTCAAGTGTATCTGTCACACCAAGAGGACATTATTTTGTACTGGAAACACAATGCTGGCTTGAACCCAACACCCTTCTCTGCCAGCTTCTAGACAGCCCTGCATTCATGGCTTAACACAAGCCATTTCAGCAAGTGAAACCCACTGCCCCTCTCCCTGCGCCCTGCCCCTCGCTACACACACAGGACAGGACCTGCCTGCGCCAGAGGGAATGGCTGGGGAGGGTCTGGCCCAACACACAGATTAGCTGCATTGCAGAGGACAAGGCACCAGAGGGAGACATCCCCGGCTCAGCGTGCCCTTGGAATGGAGACACACTATTAACCTCGTCCCTACCCAGCGTTCAGGGCCCGAGTCCATGTGGCGGCTGCACCTGCCAGCGCTCTTACGCATGGACGCACAGCCAGGGGCAGGGGTCTTGGAGGAGGCCAAGAGAAGCCGTGTGGGTGCTAAAGAGACTCGTGGGGAGGAAAAGCTTTACAAACCATTCAGAGACCCGTGCTCCTGGCAAGGACAAATCTCACAAGCCCCAGTGAGTGACACTCCCTGCCCGGAGAGCAGCCGCTCGAGAGACCAGACAGAAGCCCATAGTCCCCCTCGGGGCAGGGAGCCCAGTCCTGCTCCTCTGGGGCCTCCCCCAATGCAGCGTCGGTGCAGAGCAGGGGGCAGGACTGCTAGTAACCCCCACGATCGGTGAGGAGGCAGCCGGGCCAGCAGGAGCGCTGACCACGCACTTGTGGGGGACGCTGGAGATGGTCCAAAGGCTACGCGCTGGGCACGGACTTTCTCAGGGCCATCTCGGCAACAGGGGGCAGACAAAATGCATCTGACACGTCCGACCAACCCCCCCATTAGGTTACGGCCTGAATGCTGTTTAACCTTTCGACGTCTGGGGCCCATAGAGGCCAAGCAGGTTGGCCCCATTAGCCTGGTGCGGCGTGTCCGTCCCTGCCCACAGAGCACCAGTCTAAGCAGGCTGTAGGGGGGCTGTGAATGATACAGCGATGTAGGTGGTGACTAGGAAGGCGTCGGTATGGCAGGCAAGGAGCCGCTTGTTCACTTGTGGTTGTCAGGCAGCTGTCGGACAGGCCGCCAGAGGGCTCCAACATCAGGGACTGGGAGGGAGCTGTAGCCAGGGAGTAGCAAACTGTGATTAGCAATGAAAACACAGAGCAGGGGGGTCACAGGAGATGCGGCTGCCAAGAACTGGAGCATGAGTCACGGCTATGTGCAGTGGCAGCTTTTAAACCAGGTTTCAGCCCAGGCTGACTCCTGAATCCCAGGAAATAGAGGGGGATTTCAGGGGTCACCCGATGAAAATAACAGGCAGCAGGTTTCAAAGACAAATAGGGAAGCACTGCTTCACATGTCGCAGTCAGCCTGTGGAACTCATGGCCAGGGGATGTTGTGAAGGCCAAAACTATAACTGGGTTAAAAAAAGAATGAGGTAAGTTCATTGAGGATAGTGGCCAATGGCTATTAGCCAAGATGGTCAGAGACACAATCCCATACTATGGGAGTCCCTAAACCTCTGACTGCCAGCAGCTGGGCCTGGACGGCAGGGGCTGGATCACTCGATAACTGCCCTGTTCTAGTCATCTCCTCTGAAGCATCTGGCACTGGCCTCTGTCAGAAGACAGGATCCTGGGCTAGAAGGAGCATTGGTCTGACCCACTATGGCTGTTCTTAAGTTCTTCCAGTGAGAACTACAAAGGGAATGAAGGAAATGCATTTCTAAAGCCCAGAGACTCTAGTCTGCCCTGCTAAACTTTACACCATAGGCCCTGTCCTGCAAACACATATGGACGTGCTCCACTTTCAACAGGCGAGTAACCCCATTGACTGCAAGCAGCACCTGGGGGTGAGTGTGTTTGCAGGACCGGGGCCTTGGGTGGTGAGCTCTTTGTCGTGGTGACCAGGCCTGAAATGCTTCAATGTAGGCACCTAAATAAAAGCAGCCTCGCTGTCAGACAAGCTGAGCACATGCTGCCATCAGGAGCTGGGGGTGCCCTGCATCTCTCAGAATCACTTCCTTTACATGGCTAAAGCTGGACATAGGTAGCTTGCTTTGAAAACGTTGGTCCGCATCTCTGCTCTGTTTGAGCACACAGCTGAGCGATGTCCGTGCTTAACAAACAGGCAGCAGGTTAAAACAAGCTGCGAATACCCCGAGGCGAATATATGTAGTTGGGGGCTTTTCGTGGCTGTAGTGAATGAAGCTGGGAGTGCTTTGTTAGAAACTTACAGTTTTTTGGGGTTTTGTTGTCTTTATTTTGCTGTGTTATTTCTTCAACAAAAGTATTACAGAAGGAAAGAGGAAAACCACGATTCTCCACCAGTGCATTGGATTTGTACAGAGCCCTGAGTGCCTTTTGGGATGTTTACAAACAATTTTTAGCTTTATCATGGGAATAAGTTTTCAGAAATGCATGTGACAGATCACCCAAAAAAGCCAAGAGAAAAGTCAGCTCCAAGCTCAAGCATAGCAGAAAACGAAGTGGTAGCAGGACTGGCGTATGTGTCCTTTGAGTCTGCGCCCTGGTCTACCCTCCCAACTTATGTCAGCATACGCCCCTCAGCAACGTAGTGAGACTGACCTAACCCCCAATGTAAACAGCGGGATGGCAGGAGGGCTTCTCCCATCGCCATAGCTACCGCCCCCCAGGGAGCTGGAGTACCTATGTGAGGAAAGCAGCTCTCTCATCAGCACAGGTAGTGTCTTCACTAAGCGCTACAGCGCGGTACGTGTAGCATCAGTGCTGAGAACAGTAAAGCTGGAGCAGTCACAAGAGGAGGAGAAGATGGACTGTAAGCAGATCAGAGTGCTACATTCTGACAACCAGGGTCAATGCTGGAGCTAGAATCCTCAAAGAGAGTAAGAAGATGAGAGAAACTGTGGTGAGTAGTTGTGGGACTACGCAATCCATTGTCGTATACGTGTTGTTGTAGCCATGTCAGTCCCAGGATACTAGCGAGATAAGGTGGGTGAGGTAGTATGTTTTATTGGGCCAACTTCTGTTGGTGAGAGGGACAAGCTTTTGAGCCACACAGACCTCTTCTTCAGGTCTGGAAAAGGTGCTCCCAGGGTCACAGCTAAATGCAAGGTGGAACAGATTGTTTAATGTAAGTTGTTAGCACATATTGTAAGAAACCATTCAGGGTAGAGTGGCGTACCTCATCCAGTGCACTAAATGCTCCAATAACTACGTGGATGCAGACAATCATTACACTAAGCTTTAATGAACTTATACAGGAAAACGATAAATGACAAACATCCCATCACCTGTGGGTGAACACATTTCACAAAGTGATCACTCCACATCTGACCTCTCAGTCCTCGTCCTCTAAGGAAACCTGCACAATACCTTCAAAAGACAAGCCTGGGAGCTTAAATTGAGAATTTTGCTAGACACTAAAACTCATGGACCAAACAGAGACACTGGATTTATGGCTTCTTACAACAATCTGTAACCAAATAACCCCTTCTTTTTGTTCTATGACTGCAGAGCTGTTAATGGGCCACTACCTTGAATGGTCCCTTACATATGTGCTAACTAACTACTCATGCTAAATAACCTGTTCCACCTTGCGTTTTGCTGCGACACGGGGAGTATGGTCCCATGTGAAGAAGAGCTCTGATAAGCTCGAAAGCGTGTCTCTCTCACCAACAGAAGCTGGTCCAATGAAAGATACTACCTCCCTCACCTTGTTTCTCCATGCAAACCACGACAGAGATGTGGATGTTAGCAGAAGTAGTAATGTGTGTGTCAGAGGCACTACCTGGTGAACAAAGGGTTAACCTCTGCTTGTACAGGAGAGGGAGAATACATGGTCTTCTCCCAGTGTCCATGGGAAGGTTGGGCCTCACCCCTAGAGTTGTGGGCCGTGGCTTACTCCCAAGTTGGGGACTCTTGAGGAAAAGCCCTTGCGGACTGCAGCACATGCCTTCTGCCAAGTCATCCGACCCCCTGCTTACCTCCTGCTTTAAGCAGTGCGAGGCAGAAGCCACGTGAATAGAACCAGTGAGGTGGTTTCCCCTGCTCCCGAGAGAGAAAAAGCCATCCACTTTGGTGGGGGGGCAGCAGGACACTTCTCCAGTCCTCTGCTGTTCAGCACGTTCCAGCTGATGCTCCTTTAAGAGAAGGGGTGCACACAGGGGCCTACAGAGTCCATGGCCCAGTGTGTAGTGACAGCAGTCTCCCTCTCCCCCCAGCAGAGACAGGGACCGGGCAGTAAGGAACTGGCTGACATGCCAGAGCCAGGAGTGGGGAGAACAAAGGAGAGACCTGTGAGTTATGGAGCCTGTGAGGGGAGCATGAACAGAGATCCCCTGGCAGCAAAGGGGCTGAAGGCCTTGGTGCCATACGGAAACCACACAGAGCTGGCAATGAGGCCCAGGAATGGTGGGGCAAGCTCTCAATTCCCCAGCCCCTACACCGAACTCCAGCCTGCTCTACCCCTTGCAGAAGCCAAAGGTCCAACTAGGCATAAGCTCTAGTAAGGACGGAGACACATGAACTTCCAGGGTTTAAATCAGGACCACCAAACATCCGGCCTGCTGGCCAGATCCTGCCCACATTATGTATTTCTCAGACTCATATGTGGCATGTTCAGATGCTCTAAAATCTCAACTTTAAATTTACAAAAGAGCAAGTCCCTAGCCTTCCTGGCTGCAGGGCCACAACCAGTGATGTCTGCCTGAGTGTGCACAGAGCCTGCAACCGTGACTCAGCGCAAAAGGCAAGTCCGCTGTCTAACTGGACTATCAGTTTTAAAGGCCAGTGATGACACTTCCGTGTCAACATTAAGTATTTAATCACTGATGGTTTGAGTGGCAGAGGGGGATGGGAATTTGGAGTAGCTGCAGGGAAGGACATGCAGAGAAAAGAACACACACACTGGGAAGAGGGAGAGAGAGAGAGAAACAGAGACGGGCAGCTGGGGAAGGAAGAGAAACAAAGGGCAGAGACAGCCTTGGGCAAAGATTTTTCACTGAGTGATGACTGTGACAATAGGCACTGAAGGTATAACTAGAGTCAGGTTTAATTCAAAGGCGATATTCTCCCCTTGATCTCTGTGCTGACCTGGTTCCTGCTGCCGTTCCCCTGTGCCCCGAAGGGACAATATGCCCCAGAAATGGCCCCCAGCCCATAAATGATAATTACAGCTCGAATTCAGCCCGTTCCTCCAAGGGAGTCTGACACCCCTGGTCTAAATGCTTAGAGGAGGAGGCTGGACATACACCCCCAGTCCTGGAGAATATCCCATCTCTCCCTGCAGAGGTACCGGCAGCCCTTGGGAACACAATCACACCTCCGAAAAGGGGGCACCCTGCCGCCAGACTCATTGTAGTAAGAGGCGAGCGAGCACCACCTTGGCCATCCGCCGGGCGGGCTGAACCCCACCCTCCGCGCGTCCCTGGCTGGTGACCCCCTCCCCAGGCCGGGACTCGGGCGGGGTGAGCGCCTGGCAGCCAGCGGAGCCGCCTGCACGGGAGCACCAGGGCCCGGGGCCCAGCGCACGGCTGGGGCGGGCGAGCCCGAGCCCGAGCCCGAGCCCGAGGCCGAGGCGGTCCCGGAGCAGCGGCCCCGCTCCAGGCAAGGATCGCGAGGAGCCGCCCGACCCCGGGGCGCGCTGGGGCCCGGCCGCGCTCATGGCCGCTCCCTGGGCGGGCAGCACCAGGCCGGCGGCGCCCCGCGCAGCCAAGTGCGGACACGGGCCGGGGCCGGAGCGGCCCGTGGGGACGGGGACGGGGACGGGGGCCGGGGCCGGGGAGGCCGCAACGGCCCGGCCGGGACCCCGAGGCGGCGGGAGGGGCCGGGCGCAGCCTCCATTTTGTTGGCGCCGCTCGGCAGCCGCGTGCGGGGCGGGGTGAGGCGGGCCGGGCCCCGGGGCCTGGGCAGGGGGCGGCGAGGCCGGGCCGGGGGAGCGGCCGGGGGCAGGGCCGGGCCGGGCCGGGCTCGGCTCCGGAGCCGCCGCGGGGAGGCAGCAGCGGGCCCCGGGCACGAGGCTCCGGAGGGGCCGCGCGGCGCTGATTGGCCGGCGCTGAACCCCAAGAGTCAGTGAGGGAGGGGCGGGCGCGCGCGTGCGGGATGGCGGCGTGCGGGCGCGCGCGCGAGGGCGGGGGAGGGAGGGAGGCAGGCGGCGGGGCCGGGCCGGGCCTGCAGGTTCTGTGCCCGCGCGGGGGCCGGGCGCGGGAGGGGGCAGGTAGGGGCCGGCCGGGCGCGCGCGGGGGGGGGGGGGGGGGCTGAGGGGCGCGCGGCGCGGCGCGGGGCTGGGCGGCGGGCGCCCGGCGCTGAGGGAGGCCGCGGAGCGCGGCGGTCCGGCCGCCCGGCGGGGCGGGGGGAGGGGCGCAGGCTGCCATTTTGGAGCGCAGGCCCGGCCTGACCATTGTGCTGTGCTCGCTCCGCAGGTCGATGCCCGCGGCGCGGGATGGAGCCGGCCTGCGACGTGAGCCGGAGGGGCGGCCTGGCCCCCTTCGCCGGCCCGCGGGCCCTGGCCGCGCCCGAGAGCCCTGAGCCGCCCAATGGCTGCACGGGGCCGCTGCCCGCCAAGGCGGCCTACGGCCAGGACCCGGCCTCCTGCTACATCCCGCTGCGCCGGCTGCAGGACCTCGCCTCCATGATCAGCGCCGAGTATCTCAACGGCGCCGCCGACGGGCCCGGCGACTCCCGGCCCGGCTCCCCGCGCCCCGCGGCCCCGGGCAGCCCGCCGCAGCCCGCCGGCGGGGGCCGGGACTCGCCGGGCCAAGGGGCGGCCGCCGGGAGCCCCGCGGCCCAGGCCGAGCTGGGCGGGAGCAGCCTCGCTAGAGCCACCTGCTGCGAGCCGCCGGGGGCAGAGCGCGGACACAACGAGCCCATCGCGGCCGTCCTGGGCTCGCCCTCGCCGCCGGGCGCGGGGCAGGGGCAGGGGCAGGGCCAGGCCTGCCGGGACGCCGGCCTGGGGAGAAGGACGGAGCGGGTAGAGCTGCGCCCGGTGCCCGGGCCTGTGGGGCAGACACGTGGGACAGCGGAGCAGCCCTTCAGCGCCACCGACGGGTCCGACAACGACGATCCCGATCCGAGGCCCGGCACCGTGCGGAGCGCCCTGGAAATACCTGAGCCACCAGCGGGAATACAGTTTGTAAGCAGCCCTTGGTACCGGCTGAGCGCTTTAGGGGCGAGCTGTGCTCGCCTTGTCACTGGCGGGGTGGGGTGGGGGCGCTAACAGGATGTCAGGTGCATGTAAACATGCCGGTTCCTAGTGTTTACTGCGCTGCACAAAACCAAGTGGGGGGACCGAGGTCGGGGCCTGTACAGGTAACACAAACCTGCTGCCATCTTGCATGGCACAGAGTCCTGGAGGTTGGCAAAGGAGAACCCCTCGGCTCACCTTAGAAACTGGACGAGGTTTATACTTTTGATAGTAGCTGACATCTCCGAGCTGCCTGGTAGCATTGGCAGTCACTTTGCTTAAATTAAAAACATTGGCAAGTGTGGTTTTATTCTGGAAAGTTTTTATTTAAAGATGGCACCTTCTTACGTGCAAGACCTGTCCCTGTATGTAGTCATTGTCCTTATGCTTACTTTACTAGCTGACCCAGTCTTTACTCCTGGGAGTGCTGCTGACCAGTACAGTTATGGTGGAGCTGTGTTTTCTACCTGTTTATGTATCATCAGCAGAGTTTTTAACTAAGGCCTCTGCAGAATATTTATTGTCTGTGACCTGTGAGCCAGGAAGAGCCCAGTTGGCCTCTTAGGACTTAGGCTTAGTTTGCAGGTCCTGACGGTTAGAAAAAAGATTGTTTTACTTGTAAACTGAGTGGATTTGATCTGGCGGTCATGGAGATGATAGATACTGGAACCCGGTGGTGCCATTTTTAGTCTCTCTTCAGTGTGGAACAGTTCTTAAAACATTCACATTTTTT
The DNA here is from genome assembly GCF_027887155.1 of Malaclemys terrapin pileata. Lineage (NCBI taxonomy): Eukaryota > Metazoa > Chordata > Testudines > Emydidae > Malaclemys > Malaclemys terrapin. The sequence continues at coordinate 979,079 of NC_071512.1, read as the reverse complement.
GAGATATTAAACCAGTATAAAAGCAGGATTGATATAGTTGCTGGCCTCTGGGGTTGTTTCTCCCTATATGATGATGTTTTAAAGATTGGAAATGCCATTTGCAATTAAAAACTTTATTTTCAGATACATTTTTTTGACATTGCAAGTAGAGTTATCTCTTTAAAACTTTAGAAAGTGGAGATGAAAAGAGCGATTGGACCCGCTAGTCCACCCCTTACAAGTGCAAAATTGTTCCCTACAGTACATTTTCTAGTGCTTTGTCCAGTCTAGTTTTAAATAACCCAAGCCATTGGATTTTCCTACTTCATGGCTTAATAGCGCTCACTGTCAGGAAGTCTCTAGCTAGTCAGGCTACATTTTTCCTTTCTAATTTCATAGACTCCAAGGCCAGAAGTGACCATTGTGATCGTTTAGTCTGATGTTCTGTATAACACAGGCCAGAGAACTTCTTCCAAAATAATTCCGAGAGCAGAAAAAAATCCCATTACTTTTGATTATATCTCCTTGATTTATCACCCTGTCAATTTTCAGAACTCCCTAGAAGCAACAGAGAGTCCTGTGGCACCTTTAAGACTAACAGATGTATTGGAGCATACGCTTTCGTGGGTGAATGCCCACTTTGTCAGAGCAAAAGAAGCAAAACTGCTTTAAACCTTCCTTTTGAGTTACACACGTCCAACTACTTATGGAACTGTTGTTGCTGTGTTGTATTTTACATGTGCCACCTATCATTTGTAGTCACTTTCCTTCATTTCTAAGTGCGTGTTTTATAAACAATTGCTGCAGCACTGAAATATATTATTCAGATTGCACCTGCCACTCGTTTTTTAAAGAGAATTTGGCTAAAACTTCCCCTTGCTTTAAGCATGTCTTGTGTCTGAGTTTTAAATATTTTCTGACGCTTGTGCTGGGGAAATTACTTAATACGACAACATCAACCCCCTGAAGACTTTTTTCATTTAACTATAGGTACTATAGTGTGACATGCTATGCATGTGTACAGTACTCTTGAAAATTGATTCATGTTTAGGTCTGTGTTCTTTGCTGTAGGAAGTGGAGCTATAAATTGAGAAACTTGCAGAGGGTTCTCCTAAGATGTGTTCAGAGGTGGGGGAGTAGGCTTTTGAAAGGTCTCTGTGCCCATAGAAAGGGATGATCTTGGAAAATTGGGAATGTCAGTTTAAACTATTTATGCTGCTGTTTTAGGCCCAAACCTTGCAATGAGCTTTGGGTGAACAAAGCTTTCAGGGAAGGTAGCGCATGGGACCACTGTCCTTCTAGGGCTTTGGGGAAATCCTGTTGCTGCTCTGTCTCTTTTCTATTTCCTGCAACTTTCTTTGTTTTGAAAATCAAAGGAGTTACCTACAGCAGATGTGTTCAGTGATGCGGCAATGGGAGGGGTCTCACTTTGTAAACAGAAGCTGTGTAGAGGAGTTTTCACAGCAGCACTTGGCACTGAGGCACTCAAGTGGACTCAGTAATTACATAGGCAGTGCAGAATTTGGAAAGGTGCAGAAATCAAATCAATTAATTTTTGTATTGGATTTGTAATGCTTTTTCATGTACAAACAGGAGGCTCAAAGGCTTGGCTTTCTACTAAAATACAATCCTCTTTGCTGTATTCTGGCTGAATCCTTAAAATAATTCAGTGCAGTTAAAGAGTAGTTTGTATTTGGAAAAAATAATATTTTTTTAAAAAAGCACCTTTTAACCAACCGATCATCTTCCTCTGTGCATTGTGGAGGTCTTATCTGCTTTCTTTATTGGCAAAAGTAAATTCTTGTGCGTTTACAATTGCTAGTCCTGCAGTTCTGGGAGAGGAAGCTAGATTTTAGTCTGCATTGCATTCCCAACAGAATAGTTTACTGCAGTCCAACTGCAGAATCTTTTACTACAGATGATCGTACATAGAAATAACCAAGCTTGATCCTCAGATTCCAAACTGAGTTGGTGGTGCTAGCATTTAACTCCTTACTCACCTATTTACCTGTAAATTGAGCCAATTTTCTTTGGAGTTGCTGAAAGATTTAAAAATCAGGAGCTCACATTACTATTTTTAGAGCTGCTTTTCAGAGAGAGACTACTCTGTAAGCCCTTTCAACCCTGCCCCCAAGGACGGAGCTCCACCTTATACAGAACTTGCAGGGAGCTTTTGTTCATGATGGTAACTGCTTTGAGCATGCCCACAGCTTCTCAGACTTCCTGTTTTGTTAAGAATAAAGCCTGTTTGAAGATAGGGCCTCTTGTTTGTGCCTGTGTTCAGCTGTTTTTTAAATGAAGCTTTGGGCACTCACTTTCAAAGGGATGACAGTTTCTAAGATGACAGTAGCTCCCCCAATGGCATTGATGGGAAAATATGTGGATTTTTTGGTTGGCGACAAAAAGTCACATTTAAAAATAGGCACTTTGCATGCTAAATTCCTTTATTATATAGGTGAGATTAGAAAGCATGTACCATTTTGCCTGATGATGTGTTAATAGTTCTCTGATCTCTTTGCACACTGTCCATGTCACATGGGCGAGAGGTTTCTTCCTTAGAGTTAAGGTATATGCAGAGATGTGCACCTTTCTTCATGTCTTTTACATGTTAAGTGAAGGTTAGTATAGGAGTTTATCCATCGGAGTTACTGCAGGTGCTGTAAGGGTACCAAGTGTAGTAACACCATCTCAAACCTGTTGGCACAGTAAAGTCAGCTCAACATAGTGGCTGCTGCTGTGGTCCCCCTGCCACATATGTTACTTATACTGGACTACAGCTTATTGTTTAACTTTCAGATGAGTAGCCGTGTCTGGTTCTTCTGCTGAGGTTTTGTCATTTTAATATGTGATAGTTACTCGTTTCAGAAATTCTAAACACAGTTGTTCTGGTCTTTGCAAGTTGAGTAAATCTGGTGAGAGCATGGTGGGAATTACATAGACAGTACAGCCCTGATCCGGGAAGGCGTTGTGCATGGTGGACCCCTGCAAACCTTGGAGCCTCATGGACTTCCACGGGGCTCTGTGTAGATGCAGGGCCAGGTCTGTGTGCAGAGCATTGCAGGGCCAGTGCATTTGTTCTCATAAAAACCCTTCATTTACATTTTGTTTTGATTTATATGCATTTTGTTAGATTATTTTCCCTTCACTTCAATGTTTTGTTAAAGTTAATTATAGTAAGTACACTAAACTCTTAAAAGAAAATTATTTGGATTGCCATATTAAGTGTTTAGGAAATGCTGAATTTAAGGTTGCCCGTGCAACCTTAGTGTATGTTCATTGATACTGCCTTTCATTACATGGTCACGTGATATATTTTCCACATGACTCGGCTGGGGTCAGGGTACGGGATGCCCAGTGCTCAGGGAATGAGGCATCTGTTCAGTGTTCCTTATCATTTAATGTGTGGCCTTATGTCTTCTTTTCTGCACGTCATCCAAACCCTGCACTAAATACAGAATTATTGATTTCCTCATAGGCTCTTCTGTGGGTCTCGTTACTGTAATATCTGGTCCTCACAAACATTAATGAATGTATTGTCACACTCCTCAGTGAGAGACGATAGTAGTATTCCTGTTTTACTGATGAGGAGCTAATGTATTGGGCCAAATTTTTAAGTCACCACTAACTGTGAGTTATTCAGTGATTATACTCCACTTGAGACATCTAGGGTGCATATGCAGTGCTAGTGGAACGAAGGGGGGAGGGGGGTTGTGTTGCCAGAAAATAGCTATGTTGTGTGAAACATGGACAAGCAATGGCAGTTTTCAGCTGCTTGTAACTTGGCCAAATTTGAAAGGATTTTCATGAGGCTAGCAAAAAGCACTTCTGACCTCCAGAACTAATCCCTGCTAAACTTCAGAATCCCACTGCAAACCGTGGAGGAGTGATAACTCTTCTGAAAAAAAAACAATAGTTTTTATAATAAAAAGTGTTAGGCACCCTAAATATAGGAGTTGCTGCTGCTATATAATGAATGGCTTCTGTGATTTTCCCCCCCACCCCCCCTTCTTTTTAATGCCTTTATTCTATACTAGTATCTTGTTAAGTGTACTGCTGTTGGAGAGATCTCTAGAAGAATCTTCTAGTATAAACCCCTCATTATAGGATGAACAATTAAGATTACATGTTGATTTAAATTTTAAATAATTATGATAGTACACTGTCCCTTAGGTGCAAGTGTTTGTTTGTATTCAGAGTATAAGTTCCTTCTGTCAGCCCTGATTTTCCCCTGGTGCAGTAATCAGATCGGTTTGTCTTTCCATATTGAAAACAGGCAACATGCTCCATGTGCATATACCCTCTGAAAAGAAGAGTCTATCCACCAGGCACTATCCTTCTTCTGTCTCTTTCAATGGCCTCTTTTTAACACTGAAACTTGTCTGGATTGGAAGATCTGGCTCTTCCTTGGAAATTGCTGGATCTTATGCTTACTGTGAAGTAGAATGCCATGGAAGTTGCCAGGATACCACACTTGTGAAGTGACTACACTGTACCTATTCATGTACACATTAATGTTTTAAATGCTGCTTACATTTTATGCAAAAATCTTCAAATGTGATGATTGTACAGAAGGAAGGGTGGTCCAGTCGTTAGAACGTTAGCCTGGGCCTTGGGAGAGCCAGGTTCAGTTCCTGCTCCACCACAAACATCCTGCGTGACCCTAGGCAAGTTACTTAGCATCTCTGTCTCTCAGTTCCCATCTGTACAATGGGGATAATAGCAGTGCTTTACCTTGTAAGGATAGACACCTTGTAAGGCTTTTGTGAGGATAAATACATTGAAGATTGTAAGGCACATAGGGCTGGTCTACACTGTGTGTGTGTGTGTGGGGGGATCAATCTAAGATACACAACTTCAGCTACGAGAATAGCATAGCTGAAGTCGATGTATCTTAGATTTATTTACCTCGCATCCTCACGGCGTGGGATCGACGGCCACGGCTCCCCCGTCGACTCCGCTTCCGCCTCTTGCTCTGGTGGAGTTCCGGAGTCGACGGGGAGCGCATTCGGGGATTGACTTATTGCGTCTAGACGAGACGCGATAAATAGATCCCTGATCGATCGATTACTACCTGCCGATCCGGCGGGTAGTGAAGGCGTACCCATAGATACTGTGTGTGGGGCAGATAAGTACAATAGGTAGAGGCTGCTGTAATGGTACAATTTTATTTTCAGTCTCTGCGGGCTTATGAATAGTTATTCAGGAAGTAGAGATTTCCATTGCAATGGATTGGATCTTGGCAATATTGCACTCTTTAGCAGTAATCTTCTTTGTTCCAGTTTCACCTCTACTTGTTTCCACCTGATACTTGTGGCGATCAGGAAATTAGGTGTCAACTACTTTCCTTTGCCTTGTGGCTATAAACAATGTGTTATCACTTGGTATGTACATTTATATCACACATAATGCACCTCAAAAAGTGTTTGATTTGTGATCTTCTGGTCATATAGGGTCATGCAACTGTTTGAAGCTGAACAGATGCTACAGCTGTGAATAGCAAAACCTCAGGTGTTGTCTTGCAAGTTGCTAGAAATGGGTCACAAAAGCCATTGGCATTAAATTCTTCAGAGTCCTGAAAGTGATGTATGTTTCTGTCTCAGAACTTTATTTTGAAGTCCAATTTAATGTCAAAACCGTCACACACGTTTCTGTTTACTGTATTTCCTCTTACTTTAATATTTGTTTGAGTAACAGAAACTTTGTTTAAACAAAATACTTTGTCTATTCTTCCCACTTGTATCTCATTCTTAACCATGTGTTTGGACTCAGCTTCTTTTAGTACTATGTTTATTATTTAGCTATTTGATTTTTCTTCTAGAAAATCTCTTCCAAAACTGTGCCTTTTACAAATTTATATAACTGAACATGACTGTAGTTCTGTTCTTATTAACTCATATAAATTTTAGCCAAGGGTTGAGATTAATGTTTCAGTTTGATTATGGAACAGTAATCTCAAAGACATAGTGCAAAAAAACCCAAATATTTTGATCCAAAAAAGTCACACAGTAGCAAGAAATTAGCAAATTCATGTAAGAGCTGCCTTTGAAACCCTTTGTGGACTATTTCCAGAGGTAGGTTAGAACTTGTGGTTTTCTTTTAAGACAGTTGATTGTATGAGCAGGAGTTCTGTGATCTCTTGTTTTTCTTACTTCCGCTGTATAAACTGGACAGTCTTTAAAGTACCAATAAAGCAAATACAATCAGAAATACACACAGATCTGTAGGGTCAATGGAGAGATGTAAACTTTTGGTTTGTTTTATACCTAATGAGTTCTGAATTTTAACTAATGAATTGAGGCACAAGAAGAACCCAAGTGGAATTTTCTTGAAGTAACTGTAAGTAGTTCATAGTGTTTCTTAAAGGGACACCATCAACTTAGAAATCAGACTTCTGCATTGTTATAAATCAGTGGTTCTCCACCAGGGGTCTGTGGACCAGTTTCTGGTTTTGTGGGCTCTGCTGCTGAAGCCCCAAGTCCCTGCACCCCTTTGGGGTTGAAGCCCAGAGCTCCGAGCCTTGGAACCCCCACCCTTGAGCCCCAGTGCCCCCCATGGGGCTGGAGCCCTGAGCCCCCTACCCTATGGGGCTAAAGTTGGGAGCCTTGAGCCACAAGCCCCGGCACCCTGCGGGGCAGAAACCCTGAGCCCTGGGGGCTAAAGCCAAGAGCCCCCAGCCCTGCAGGACTAGAGGCCGCCCCTCCCCCTGTGGCTGAACCCAGGAGCTCTGAGGGCTCATTTCCCCCCCCCCCCCCCCCCGAGTTTTTATATTGTGTTGAGGGAGCCTCAGAAAGAATAAGGTTGAGAACCTCTGTTATAAATAACATTGAAGATTACTATTACTGAAAGATTAGAAGAAGAAAAAATCTTGTTACTTGATGCATTTGATAGCACTTTGTATACAATAAGTTTCATTGTTTCTCTTGAATAGTCCTTCAGTAAATTCTTCCTGTTCTTTGTGTGGGTCATTAACAACACAGGAATGAGGCGCTGATTTTAAAAAATATGATTGTAAAACCACAAAAAGGGCAGAAGGGTTCAGAGATGGTGTGGGACCTGGAACTATTTTAAACTCATTTAAAAAAAAATGGAATATTGATGGTGTCACTTTAATACTGGAAAGGTGATTTGTGTTTGGTCCTGTCTGTACTGATCCGTCGGTCCTGTCTATACAGTCTTGGCTAGGGAAGATGCAGGTTAAGTCGTTTGACAGTGGGGAAGTAGCACTACCATCATTAAGATTGTTAGGATTCCCATTTTAATAAAAAAGTCTGTCTTGATTTAGCGGATCAGTTGCAAATACTTGTAGTTTCTGAACTGCTAGAATTTCCTGTAGTAGTTTGTAGTGAATAAAATGTTAATTGTAACTTTTAAAAAGTGCCACGTAACTAAAATGTTTCTAGTGTTGGACATTTTCTTTGGATCCCTTTTGAAGATATACTAGAGCAGCCAGTAATGCAATTAAATATGTGATTCTTTGCTAGGAGCACAGTGCAAAAATATTTGATAAGTGACATGTTTTGATTAATTATTTAAGGTTTAAAAAGTTACTTCTTTGAACATTGACATTGATACAATATAAGGCTCATGTCTGACATTCTTACTGATGACTCCAGGTGGAGGACAGCATAGGAGTTATTCCGCGCAAGGACAGAGAGCTTAAGATGACACAATGTCTCAGACATATTGCTCCCTGCCAGGCAGCAGGATTTGAGGAGATGGCAGCTGTAATCCACCCTAGCCCAGCGGGACTGTTCCTCCTCCTGTGGAGGCTGGACCGCAGATAATGGTTTGAATTGGATACTGACTCTATTCTGATCCTTTATTAGCTCAAGCAGCAGAGCCCTTGTGCTTTTCAGTCCAGCTGTCCTAGGTTCAGTCCCCACAGATGTGTCTGGGGGGTTACACTGCTATGTACTCCTACCGCTCAGACAGTCTTCCCCCGTCAGGGGAGTGTGACCTATGCTAACAATGTGGCTCTGTCGCCCTCTAGAGGCTAGATGATGTGTAATGATGCCCCCGTTGGGTCACTTATTGGGGAATGAACCCTGTACTTCTGGTTTTGAACTGGTGCTGTTTTGAGCTAAAGGACCAGTGCTCCTGCCTTTGACGTAGAGCTGACTCAGTATGTGTGTGTAGCCACTACAGAGAGAGACAGCCCCATGCTGTGTTGGAATGGGATGCAGAATGCTTCCAGGAAAAGAGGAGGTTTGGGGCATTTTGAAATAACCATTGCCTCTTGCGGTCAGTATATTAAACATCCGAAGAAGTGGGCTGTAGTCCACGAAACCTTATGCTCTAATAAATTTGTTAGGCTCTAAGGTGCCACAAGTTCTTTTTATATTAAACATTGATGATCATGTATTAGTGTCATCTCTGTGGTTGTCACTCCTGGCGCTGGCTGTCAGGTGACAGGGAGGTGAGGGGCTCAGTCACTCCTGTGGGAGCCCCTCCATGTGTCGTCCCCCCCCCCCCCCCCGATGATTCTTCCACCAAACGCCAATTCTGACCCCTTTCAGCTGACTCCTGCTTCCTTTTGCAGACTGGCGAACCTCACTGAGCTTGCAAAATGTGCTGGTGATCTGGATGTTATCAGAAGTATTGTGTTTGGGGTGGGGAGGGTCGGGAGGTGTCAGTCAGGACTTCCACAAGGTACAATCATGTTATTTCCACACGCAGAGCTGGCAAGGCCAAAAGGAAAGTGTGTTGTAACATTTCAGGAGTTTGACACACTGAAAGTTGGTATCACAGTGGCAGGTTGGAAGGGGGAGAACTCTGCTTTATGCTGGCTGAGAGTGGGATCCTGGGGTGTGTGTGGAGTAGATAGCGAGTTGTTGGATGAAGTTGGGGTACATATTGTTTTTTGGTATGCACTGGAGACAGAAGTGAATGCCTCTTGGAACATGTCATCCACAACGCTATAGGCACTAGAAAGGTGGCAAGGGATGTTTGAGCCTTTTTCCTTGTCGTTTTGCATCCTTTCAGGGTTTTGGGTTGGTGAAATGTGTCTTGACGTGATCTCTGCTGTTGCAAAAGAAAATTGTGGGGTTTTGTTTTTTGTTAATTCGTAATAGTATAATAACCCTTTCCGGTGGCTTTAAAAGAGCATGATGCTGGACACTTACGAGCTCCATTTGAGATTGGGCATTGACATTATTTTGATGGGATTTCAGTAACATAACTTAGAAAACGTTACGAACTTTCCTGCACTTGGTAGTGATGGCTGTAATTAACATAGCAAAGTAGCTTCCATTGCATCTGAAGAAGTGAGGTTTTTACCCACGAAAGCTGATGCCCAAATCAATCTGTTAGTCTTTAAGGTGCCACCAGACTCCTTGTTGTTTTTGTAGATACAGACTAACACGGCCACCCCCCGATACTTAGCTTCCATTAGTAACTCTCCCCTAGTCTCATAGGCTCATAATTTTCCAAAATACTGATTTGGGGGCTTAAATTTTCCATTTTCTGATTTTTTGCATGTGTAAGTTTTGAGTTGTGTGAGAAGGGGGAAGTAGCCCTTTAAAATGTTACCACTTCGTATCCAGAGTTTGAAATAAAAGACTGGAATGGGGAACTCCTGCTCATTCTGGCCTTCAGCAGTGTTCTGATGAAAAATCTTGCAGCAGTTCGAGGCTAGCTAGATTCAGGTTGTAGGATATCTAGCAGGGTGCTGTCCTTGGGCCCTTCATGGAGCTTCCATCGTTTACATTCAGGGCTCTGCTCCACTCTGGCTGTTAGAAGGAAGAAGGAAACTTGTCTGCTCTCTGTAGCAGCAGGAGGTCAGGGAGGGCCTCTGCTAGTCTGCTTCTGCCCCAGAGCCTCCTAGCTGCTGCAGAAAGGGGCAGGGAAGGATTTTTATGATGTTACTGGTCTTCCTTCTCTGTCGATAATTAATGCCTGCCCTTGCCCCTGACCCTGTTTCTTGTTTTCCCAGGCAGCTGCTTGAACTTTACATTATTCTGGATGAGTGTCTCAGCTGTCCACAGATTTCTGAATAGCAGTAGTGAAAGAGACTAGAGTCTTGTTAATTTCACCCTGCTGTCCTTCTACTCTGCAGCAGCACCAGAGTTGTCTGTACATTCATGAAGTTACCTTCACAACCATAAGGCCTAGGAGATTCATCTTTTTTAAATTAAATCTTAAATTTGTAGAAACTGATGGCTGTGGCCGTGTTATTCTCCAGGGCACATTACTTACTGGTCTGTTCTAGAAGTAAACCAACCGGGGTGAGTTTGTACGGGTCATATAAAGAATTCGGACTTCACTTCTTTGGAATACAACAGAAGTAGCTGAAGTTTTAAACTTAAAATTTGGCATGAACATAATCCTCATTAAGGACTAATGCCTTTGCTTGGATTGGAAAAAAGCTTGATTTCACAAATATAAGACTTTTTGACAATGTCATGCTACACATGCACGTTGAAAACCTTTCTGAAATCTAGAGGTGCACACTTAACTTCCTAGGTTGCATTTTTCATGCCAAAAGCTGCAATAATGTAATTGCACACTCCAGTCATTCAGTCATGGAATGCAGAAGTCAAGGTTTCAGCAGCAGTGCTTGCTTGACTACATTGTACATATGTTTTCTATTCCTGTTTTTCTGGTTAAATCTGTAGCTTAATAATGTTACTGTTTAGGTCATAAAATTTGTCCTGTACGTGTGTGATACTTGCAGGAAGTGCAACACAGCCAAGTTAATCTTGCTATCTGAATGTTTTCCATTTCCTGACTTTTCACACTTAACTGTGCAACCTTAATGTTGAATCTATGCAGATTTTTGCTTTAAAAAAAATGTGCATTTTTCTTAACATCAGGGAAGATGGAAGAAAAACTTAGAGCTTAATGTGCTCAAATCAGGAGACTGGATAATTTCCACCCCAGAATATTGAAAGAACTGGCACATGAGATTGCTTGTCCAGTAGCAAGGATTTGTAATAAAACTATCTATTTGGGGGTAGTATCTTAAGACGGAACCATAGAATATCAGGGTTGGAAGGGACCTCAGGAGGTCATCTAGTCCAACCCCCTGCTCAAAGCAGGACCAATCACCAGACAGATTTTTGCCCCAGATCCCTAAATGGCTCCCTCAAGGATTGAGCTCCCAACCCTGGGTTTAGCAGGCCAATGCTCAAACCACTGAGCTATCCCTCCCCTGACTAGAGAATAGCTAATGTCATGTTTATGTGTAGGAATGGGAAAGAAAGTGATCTGGGCAATTACTGACCTGCTAGTCTGACCTCAGCACTATGCAAAGCTTTAGAACAGATTATGAAAGAGAGAATAATTAAATTCATGGGGGTAAATGGTAAAAGGGATGTAATGCAACATGGGTTTAACAAAGGTAGATCATGCCAGTCTAACCTGATTAGTTTCTTTGAGAAAGTAACTGATTTTTTTAGACTAAGGTAAGTACAGTAGATCTAATCTACTTTGACTTCAGTAACACGGTACCACATGAGAAATTAATCGCTGAATTGGGGAAGATGGGGATCAGTACAAGCAAAGTAAAGTGGATAAGGTGACTAAAGGGGAGAAGGCAACGGGTTGTGTTGAAGGGTGGATTATTGGACTGGAGGGAGGTTACTAGTGGAGTTCCTCAAGGATTGATTTAGGGACAAATCTTATTTGATATTTTTATTAAGACTTTGGCGTGAAAATTAGGATGTGCCAATGAAACTGGCTGATGATACATATGTAGGAGGCATCGTCAATACAGAGAAGGATCGGAACGTAATTCAGGAAGCGCTGGATGATCTTGAAGGCTGGAGTAATAGAAATGGGATGAAATTCTATAGCACAAAGTGCAAGATCATGCATTTAGGGTCAGATAATAAGAATTTCTGCTATAAGCTGGGGACTTATCAGTTGAAAGTGACAGAGAAGGAAAAAGAGATCGAGGTTTGTGGGTTGATCACTGGACGACTATGAGCCACCAGTGTGATGGGGATGTGAAAAAGGCCAATGTGGTCCTAGGATTTATTAGGCAAGACGCTTCCAGTAGAGACAGAGAAGTATTAATGCCATTATATAAGACATAGGTGAGACCTCATCTGTAATACTGTGTACAGTTCTAGTCACCCATATTTAAGAAAGATGAATTTAAACAGGAACAGGTGCAGAGAAGAGCAACTAGGGTGATCAGGGAAATTGAGCTTGTTTTGGTCTAGCAAAAAGAAGGCTGAGAGGGGATCTGATTGCTCTCTATAAATACATTGGGAGCGTAAACACCAGGGAGGGTGAAGGGCAGTGACCTAAGGGATTTTTCCCTTTCCCCTGCAGCATGAGTGCAGATCACTTGCCAGGATTATTTGGGTATAGCTCACTTAATAATTTCACTGGTTGATCTGGTGCTCCCTTCTGGGCTTAAACTCTGACTATAACTCTGTGAATAAAGGGAAGGGGGAAGTTGAGCAGGACTGTGACCTATTTTTTATGAGTTCTCTAATACTGGAACATGTGTTTAGTGAAAAGACTCTTCCGTAAGGCATTTATTCAAAATGCAGGAAATGTTGTATGCTGTTTCTCTAATTTTGAAGTAATTTATTTGTAATAAAGGTGCTAGAGCAGGAAAGTGAAGTCTTCTTTACCCTGAAAACATACAGTTTCAGCAAAAAGCAAGTGTAAGCATCCCCACATTCATCCACTGCTACTCTTTTATCTCTAACCTGGAGGGACTACATCGGGGTGGGCAAACTATGGCCGGGGGCCGCATCCGTCCCTTCAGGTGTTTTAATTCGGTCCTTGAGCTCCTGCCGGGGAGTGGGGTCGGGGGCTTGCTCTGAGCAGCTCCCAGAAGCAGCGTCACATCCCCCCCTCCAGCTCCTATATGTCGGGGCAGCCAGGGGGCTCCGCGCGCTGCCCCTCCCCAAGCGCCACCCCTGCAGCTCCCATTGGCCAGCAAATGGGGCCAATGGGAGTTGCAAGGGCAGCACCTGCAGATGGGCCAGTGCACAGAGCCGCCTGGCCATGCCTCCACGTAGGAACCAGAGGGGGGGACATGCTGCTGCTTCCGGGAACTGCTTGAGGTAAGCACTGCCCGGAGCCTGCACTCCAACCCCCTCCTGGGCCCCAACCCCTTGCTCCAGCTCTGATCCCATTCTCCAAAGCCTTCGGTCCCACCTACCTGCACCCTAGAGCCCACATCACCAGCCAGAGCCCTCACACACCCCCACCTGCACCCCTACCCAGCCTGGAGCCCCCTAATGCACCCTGAACTCCTCATTTCTGGCCCCACCCCAGAGCCCGCACCCCCAGCCAGAGCCCTCACCCCCTCCTGCACCCCAACCCCCAATTTCATGAGCATTCATGGGTCACCATACAATTTCCATACCCAGATGTGGCCCTCGGGCCAAAAAGTCTTCCTGTACATTCAGTTCTTGGCTTTGCCTCTGAGGCTGCTCATAAAAGTGCCACTCAAAGAGTCCTTTTTGTGGTGTGGACTTTCGTCCACTAGGAAACTGGACTGAGAACCTCCAACTCCTGCAGTTGTTGCATGGTGTCAGTTGGATTTCTGGTTACTATGGTGATGTTGAGGTGCAAACTTCAGTATCGCATTGGTAATACTTGATCCAGAATATGTAAGTACACTTAAAATCACCACTGGTAAAATAGTAATGCAATTAACCCAAACCCCTTTATGTCAGAGAACTCTTATCTATTAGCATCTCCTTCATAACTAAATCAGAATATTTTTACTCTAGAATTTTGAAGCTCCCTTGGAACATATAATTTCAGGTTATTATAAATAACCCAGTCAGCTGGTTTGTTTGTCATTTTCAATTTATATATACACACTCTCTCTGTTTGCCCCTTGGTGTCTGGGTGCTGCCCACTAATTAAAAAATATATACCAAAAATACTAAAAATAGGCCTCAGATAAAAGAATAAATATAAGATTATAATATGAATAAAATCTAGGTATGTCATTTATTGTGCTCTTTGTTTCGTCTCAGAACTGTGTGAACTATCCAGGGTTTGATGCCACTTGTGCTATAGGTTTTTGGACATTAATGTAAAGCAGTTGCATGTTAACTTTTTACTGCTGCAGTTACCACCAAACTGAACAGAGATTAATGCAGGATGCTCGGCTTTTATAGAAGAGTGAAAACCCTCAGCCATCCAATCTGGCATGATGGGTAGAACAGGCAAACTCCTGTCCAGTTGTTGGTGCACATTTGGGTTCTTTAGCTTAGAACTTCAGACCATCAGTCACTGAGGGCCTCATTCTGACATGCTGGGCAGCTCTGAACTCCCAGAGCCCAAGCTAATGGCAAAAATCCCATTGATTTTAGTTCTCCAGGATCAGGCCCTGAGGCTAGAGAAGTGAGTCTATTTAAGGTTCTGTGGGCTTCTGTATGTCTGTGTTTTGTTCTAGGTGTGTGCTACACGCAGTTTTCATACCTGTATAACTATTTTGATTAGGGGGTTGAGAGTTTTTTTTTTTTTTTTTTTTTTTTTTTTAATAGTAGAAATACTTATAGCGGTATAACTGGTATAGTGTGGTTGCAGTTATACCTATACAAAAGTGCTTATACTGGTATAGCTTACTCCTCTTCTGCTGTGGTAATAAGCTGTAGTGCTATGAGCACTTTTATATTGGTGTAATTGTGAGCACACTAGGGCGGTTGTATCACTTTATCTGTACTGGTATATTAAAACAATACAAATTGTGCGTCTAGTCAAGGCCTTAGTATTAATGTGCTTTGTGTTACTTCATGTGCAGAAACGTCAATAGATGGGCTCTTTTTGCTTGGATTCAAACATTTCTTTACTTGTATTACTTTTCTTCCCTTTACATGTGTTTTGGCTAGTAGATTCAATTTGATTGAAAGAGATTTCAGAATGCTTATTTAAAACAGAAAATTCACTAAAGAAAAAGCAAGTCATACCAAACAAACATTTTCACAATCCTGCCTTTTTTTTCTTCTCTGTTCTATTGTTTCTCCATACTGAAAGAAATAATGATCCATGGAATCACATCATCTTTTGTACTCCAAGAGAGGTGATTAGCATCGTTCGGATAACCAAGTCCAGGTTAGTGAGCTACGGTAGAACCTCAGAGTTACGAACACCTTGGGAATGGAGGTGGTTCAGAACTCTGAAATGTTCATAACACTGAACAAAATGTTAGGGTTGTTCTTTCCAAAGTTTACGACTGAACATTGACTTAATACAGCTTTGAAACTTTACTATGCAGAAGAAAAATGCTGCTTTCCCTTTATTTATTTTAAATAGTTCACGTTTAACACTGCACTGTATTTGCTTTTTTTTTTTGGTCTCTGCTACTGCCTGATTGTATGCGTCCAGTTCCAAATGAGGCATGTGGTTGGCTGGTCAGTTTGTAACTCTGGCGCTCATAACTCTGAGGTTCTATTGTAGTGGGTAGCTTCAGGAGGAGCTTGGTGTAAGACTGAAATGCCACCAGCAAGTGATCGATTCGAGCACTGATTTACGTTGTGGTCCATAGTTTGAGAGTGATGTCCATGGTCATGCTGTGGATTGTGTTTCATCTTCCAAGGTTGTAAGAGATGACAGCATCTGCCATGCAATGTTCTAACAGTTCACTGTGTGCCATTTTTTCTGGGGTTTGTTGAGGCATGGAAGTTCTTTAATGGAGCCAGCAATTTGTTTGTTTGGGACATTAGCATTGTCCCAGACTTCTTTCCAATGTGCCTCAGGATTGAATGAGGATCCCTTAAGAGCTTCAGCCTGCTCCCAAAGAAGCTTGAATGATTTCAGCCATGTCTTTGAAAGGTTCTGGGAGTCCTCGTGAATTGGTAGCTTCAGGTTGGCCATGGTTCAATTGTACTCATGAGCTTTGTGTCTCTCTCTGGATTTTAGGTGGGGGTATGTGTGCCACCTACATGGGGCAGCCATTTTTCATGTAAATGAAAGCTGCTGGTTTTGCTGAGTCTAGCAGTCTGAGCTCCTGTGAGCCTTTACTACATTAGGGCTTTTTTTTTTTGCAGAAGTTACCTGCCGCAGCAAGTGCCTCTTTGTCTTTGCTAGCTCTAGCAACACTGGACCCCAAGTTGGATAGGCAGCTGACATTATATGACACATGTAGCTTCTAAGTTTAGACATTTCAAAGTCAGCTAGTCCAGATAGCCTGCATCCAAGAGACTTAAAAGAGTTAGGTAACAAATATTTAATAATGGACTCTTCAGTCTTGCAGAGAAAGGTGTAACATGAATACACAATCATGTACATTTGAAATGAAGTAGTGGAAGCTTTCAGCCTAGTGCTAATAGTGGCTACCTTTCTGAACCCATGACACTTATTTATGTATTGGCCTTACAGGGCTACATTAAGTGGCATGTACTAGTCTGTTGACTAAGCTTACTAGCCAGATGGAGATACCTATTCCACTATGGCCTCCTGCAACCTCTTCTTGTGGTTTAAAGAAATAAACAGTTGTGTACTGTTTGTTGCCTATTCATTGGAAACATGCTTTCAATCACCTTTCTATTCAGTACACATTTCTATGTAGCTTTTATAGCTTCTAAGGCCATAAGGGACCATGGTAATCATCTCGTCCCCTGCAGAACATATGCCATAGGATTTCCCCCAAATAATTCCTGTCCTTTGCTTTTTACCTTTCCCCTCCTGTCTTTATTCCACTTTTTATTTTCATTCCTACAGTAGATCAGAGCTGTATCTTTTCCTGCATTAATCTGTGTCTATGGTTTCCTTTTTCTCTGCCTTTAGACTCTGTTTTTGATCCCTGCATCATTTTATCTTCCTCCTCTGCCTGTTACCGTTTGTCTGTTCTTCTTACTCCTTCCTCCCCCAAATTTCTCAATACCCTGCTTCTCTTTTCAATTTAACCCACCAGTGCCACTGTCTCTTCCTCACATGCATCCACACACTAACACATTCCTTCATCCCATCAGCACCTTCACACAAAGGACTTGAAAAATTAATCAAACATCTAATAGCCAGAGGAGTAAATACCCAACATGAGGGGCAGCACCCAAATAAGAAGTCACAGCCCCTGTAAATTGATGCTTGGATGCCTATGTGGCTGTTCTCTCTGCGTCTCATTCAGGGTGTAACCTTACCACCACTGGGTAGGCGCTGGTTTTCAAGGCTCTCAACCACACTGTCTGATGGAAGGAAGGAGCATTCTTTGTTCTCCCCTCTGGCCCCAGAACATCCTGGCTGCAGCAAGGCAGTGGTGGAGCTGTTTGCTGATCTGTACCTTCCTGATCCTGAGTGCCTTGTGTTTATATAATTCCAGTTCCCCAGTGAATAACTCCTGGGTTTGTCACTGCCTGTAATTTTTCTGGACACCAGTAGCCTGCCTGATGCTTGACCGTTTCCCTGCTACCTGGCTGGTTCTAAATAGCCACTGTAAAGCCAACCAGTCTCGTTAGCTTCACTCCACTGCTGTGGAATAGACATGGAAGCTGACTGTTTGCAGACTTAGGAAGGTGCTGTTGCATCTGTTTACACTCAGGACTAGTCTTCACTAAGGAGAGATCCGTGCTGCTGCAATTGATGCAGCAGGGATCAATTTAACGGGTCTAGTGAAGAGTGCTAAATCGATGGCAGAGCACTCTCCAGTCGACCCCCGTACTCTAGCTCTCCAAGAATTGTAAGGTAAGTCAACCAGGGAGCATCTCCCATCGACCAGCACAGTGAACATACCAAGGTAAGTCGACCTAAGCTACGTTGACTTCAGCTACATTATTTATATAGCTGGAGTAGCGTAACTTAGGTCGACTTACCCCAGTAGTGAAGACAAGCCCTCAGTTCATGTTTGGATGGTTATCGGCACCAACATGAGGGTGAGAATCTTACTTTTTTTAAACTGAAAGATTAAAATCTGCAGAAGTTGATGGTGCCTGTGTAGGAAAGAGTCATGCTTGCCCTGCATGAGTAGAATTTTGTTTTCAGATCCTGTTTATATAGCACCTTTTACAAGCATCAAGGTGCTCTTCAGAGTTGCAAACAATCCATACAGGGATCACTTGACTTTCCACTATATTGGAGTTACCTCTCATGTGGGAATCAGCAAAGCTTGTCCAGGAAGTGAAGATGCCACTGGGAAATTTAGGTAGACAGAATGGTACTGTTGATCTGGAGCACAACATAAGTGTGTTTCCCTCCTATATTTATTACAAGTTTACAATAGACACAAATGTTAACGTATAGATAAACTATTTTAGAGCATTGTAGCCATCCCAGTTCTCTCAGTTTTTCCTCATAAGTCATGTGCTCCAGCCCCCTAATAATTTTTGTTGCCCTCCGCTGGTCTCTTTCCAATTTTTCCACATCCTTCTTATAGTGTGGGGCCCAAAACTGGACACAGTACTCCAGATGAGGCCTCACCAATGTCGAATAGAGGGGAATGATCATGTCCCTCCATCTGCTGGCAGTGTTCCTACTTATACAGCCCAAAATGCCATTGTCCTTCTTGGCAACAAGGACACACTATTGACTCATATCCAGCTTTTTGTCCACTGTAACCCCTAAATCCTTTTCTGCAGAACTGCTGCCTAGCCACTCGGTCCCTAGTCTGTAGCAGTGCATGGGATTCTTCCATCCTAAGTGCAGGACTCTACACTTGTCCTTATTGAACTTCATTAGATTTCTTTTGGCCCAATCCTCTAAATTATCTAGGTCCCTCTGTATCCTATCCCTACCCTCCAGCGCAGGGGTAGGCAACCTATGGCACACATGCCAAAGGTGGCACGTGACCTGATTTTCAGTGGCACTCACACTGCCCGGGTCCTGGCCACTGGTCTGGGGGTCTCTGCATTTTAATTTAATTTTAAATTAAGCTTCTTCAACATTTTAAAAACCTTATTTACTTTACATACAACAATAGTTTAGTTATATATTATAGATTTATAGAAAGAGACCTTCTATAAAAGTTAAAATGTATTACTGGCACACGAAACCTTAGAGTGAATAAATGAAGACTCGGCACACCACTTCTGAAAGGTTGCCGACCCCTGCTCCAGCGTATCTACCACTCCTCCCAGTTTAGTGTCATCTGCAAACTTGCTGAGAGTGCAGTCCACACCATCCTCCAGATCATTAATGAAGATATTGAACAAAACCGGCCCCAGGACTGACCCGTGGGGCACTCCACTTGATACCGCCTGCCAGCTAGACAAGGAGCCGGTATCAGGCGGAAGTGCCTGTCACTTTAACTGGAGCTGCTTGGTGCTCAGCACTTTGGAAAATCAGGTGACTTGTTCACGAACCTAAGTAAGGATTTAGGAGGCTAACTATAGTGCCCAGTTTTGGAAAATCTTGGCCTGTTGCCTCACGTTCAGCTGCCACTTGGCCTGCAGTCTTTCATTGTTGCATCTTTAGTAAGAGGGTCATTGCCTGTAATAGGCTGAAAAAAGCCAATAAAATGCTAGGGATATCTGATCTTGCCATGCTGTGTTAATGATCTGAGCACACTGCAGTTGTCAGACTGAGAGGGTAATGGCTGCAGAAATGACCGCACCGGATAGCTATCAGCATGTGCATTAGTTTGTGTGGATTTGTGGCTTATCCTCCTTCTAGCAAGACTAATAGAGATGAACAGCAATTCACAGTGATGTTATGAAGGGTGGTTATGGGACATGCACAGTAGTTACCACTGCTTAATAAGTTGTCTGTTTTAAAAAGAAGATTAGCAAGACTCATGGAATTTTCCTGTGTTTGTGTCATTCTGATAAAATCCTTTAGATGTATGAAGTTTCTTTGCTCACTATTTATTTCACACCTGATTTATGGGAACTGCAGGTCTGGGGAGTTACCTAGTTCACACACATTTATATAACATTATTGCTATAGTGTCTGTAAGAGCCTCCTCAGAACGTTATAGTGATGTCCTACAGTGATACTCAATGAATTACAACAGCTCTTTCGTCTCCCAAAACACAAGTGCGAGGAGATTACATTTGTTCAGGGTGGAAGCATACACATGTCCTGCAAGGCTGTGCTTCTGGGACAGTGACCCTCTCCCCGCAGTTGAGGTTTGGGTCTGTGCTTTGACAGATGTAGACCACTTAAAGCCACCAAAGTCATTCTTGCTTCATCCAAAAATATTCTGAAAAACTTACTTGTAATTTTACATATAATCCAGGATTTATGCCCAGCCTCAACACAAATCAATGTAATATGTTCCAAATGATTGAATATACAGCAGGCAGTGTTAATCCAACTTGAAAGAGAATGTCAGACTTAATAGCCAATGTTCCTTGTGATGTTTTTCAAAGAGAGCTAGGTAATATAATTTCCCTCCCCATGTACTCTGTTTCCAATCACTGAGTGACTTCTGTCCATCACTGCCAGAGATAAAATGTATGATCTACCTTGTATGGGGCAAGTCATCAGCTTTATTATTTAAAATTCCATGTTCTCTCCCATGCTAATAGGTGGTAGAATGGGGTTCATTGCTAGATTACCAGGAATGGAAATTATGCCTAGAAGTTCAGTGTTTTGGGATCCCCTATGTCCCTTTAAAAAAAATCAGTTTAACTGGCATTTTAAAAAATTATTGACCCTCTCTGAAGTCTTGCCGTTCCAGGCACAAGTATATTCTGTCAGTTTTAACCTAAAACTGTATGTCGTAATTATATTGCACTACGAATAAAACTTATGGCAGTCTGACCCAGAAAAATGTGTACTTTTGGGGACCATAAGTATGGCTTTATATGGCACAATTTAACAGAAGAGCCGCCTCTGTTTCTGTAAGTGCCTAATCGCTGCTATTTAATTTCCAACCTTAATTCTTTGTCATTAATATTCTGGACATTGTCTCACAGGAAATATGTTTTTTGAAAATGTAGAGGAGTCTTCTTGCTGCTGCTTTGTCTTGGCTTTGTGGGAATTGGCGGGAAAGAGACAGTGCCTAGAGGCAGCCGGTGTCGGGACAGCTGGCTCTGTTGCTTGTCATGAAGGCACTGTCCCAGTTTGCACTAGCTCAATTTCCCTTCATGAGGGCATTGATGAAGCCTTGACGATGCTTAATTATAAGACCAACATCTGACTCCTGGTGCTGAAAAAATAAAGTAAATTGGTGAAGAATTAAAATAATTGTGGAGTGGACTGAAGGTTGCTGAAAGGTTTCTAGAGTGTAATGAAACAGGGTTAACTATTTCATAGCTGCCTAAAACCTGGATAATTTCTTGCAGGGTGTTTTCACTAGAGAAGTTAGAACATGCCTTTGAGGAATTGTACTAAGCCCTGTCTCTAGGAGGGACTTTGGCCCTGGAGTAGGCACATTTTGATGTAGCTACACTGCTGCAGTTCACCCTGCCCAGCCCAAAGCTGTGAGCCTTGTGTGGATAGATTATACATGTACTGTGTGCATTGAAAGTATTTTTGTAAATACTGCATCTATGGCTGCACTCTTGAGAGAGAAATCTCACTTCGCCATAACAAAAGTTTGCTCATCTGAGATTAATCGCTTATAGAATTTCATTTTTATTTAAACAACCTGAAGTACTTAAAATAAGGTGGTAACGTGTACAGTCAGATGAATGTGTTTTTGTATCTGTACAAACATTCATTTATATTATGGTAGCCTCTAGAGGCCCACAAGGGTGGGACCCCATCCTGGTGGGTGCTGCGCACACGCACACAGACACACACAGACCCAGTGAGAGGCCGGCCCTGCTCCAAAGAATTCACAGTACAACAGACAAGACAAACACAGGAGAGGAAGTGACTGCCCTGCGAGGGGAAGGGATTTGCCCAAGATCACACAACAGGCCAGTGGCAGATCTCCTGTCTCCCAGTCCAGTGTTCTGTCCACTAGGCTGTGCTGCCTCTCTGGATGAGTAACTATGCTTGTTATTGTGGTATCTGGGTGGCTGAGTTATAAGGTTCTGAGCAATGTGGTCTGTACAGTAACTCCTCACTTAAAGTCGTCCCGGTTAACATTGTTTCGTTGCTGATCAATTAGGGAACATGCTCATTTAAAGTTGTGTAATGCTCCCTTCTAACGTCATTTGGGAGCCGCCTGCTTTGTCTACTGCTTGCAGGAAGAGCAGCCTGTTGCAGCTAGCTGGTGGGGGCTTGGAACCAGGGTGGACCGGCAGCCCCCCATCAGCTCCCCCCATCAGCTACCCGCATCAGCTCCCCGCTCCCCTAAGTTCCCTGTGCGGCAGCTGTCCAGCAGGCTAGCAATTGCTGGCGGTTCAGCTGTCCCTCCCCCCACTGTCATGTGCTGCTCCTGCCCTCTGCCTTGGAGCTGCTCCCCAAGACGCCTGCTTGCTGTGCAAGGGGGGGGGAGGAAAAGGGGGGCTAATATCAGGGTGTCCCCCTGCTCCTGCACCCCACTTACCCCATCTTCCATAGAGCAGGGGGACACACCAGGGCTCAGGAGGGAGGGAGGTTGCAGCAGCTGCAGTCTCAGCAAGCTGATCTAATTAACAAGGTAGTGTACTTAAAGGGGAATGCGCATCTCTCTCTCTAACACATACCCTCCATTCATGCTGCCTTGTGGAGTGGGAGAGTTAACTCATGAGGGCTCAGCCGAGTGCTAGTTCATAATTTAGCAGTAAGGGAAATATCCCACCCTCTGACTCCTCCACCTCAACCAAGCTTTACAATCATCATCACTGTGTACCAGTATTAAATTGTTATACACACACTTATACTGTGTGTGTGTGTGTATATATTATATTATATTATATTATATTATATTATATTATATTATAACATAATCTTTTGTCTGGTGAAAAAAAATTTCCCTGGAACCTAACCTCCTCATTTACATTAATTCTTACGGGGAAATTGGATTCGCTTACTGTCATTTCGCTTAAAGTCGCATGTTTCAGGAACAGAACTACAATGTTAAGTGAGGAGTTACTGTAATGTAATTACTAGTGGAACTTTCCCAACAGCTGTAACATGCAAAAAGCCTTTCTGCTTTGAATTCTGTTCTTTAACAATTGCAAATTAAACCTGGACAGTTCTTTCCAAAAGTATAATGCATTTCTTCAGTTCGCGACAGAGAGAACTAACGTTTTAGTAAAATCTTGACCTATAAATAGTTGGAACTGTCCATATTCCAGCCCAAACAGTTGTCATCTTACTGTTGAATGAACAATTTAGTTGCAGGACTTAAAAGTGCAAAGGGAGAGGCTTAGCATAGGACCCTCTGCATCTGTGTTCTGCCTGGAACCCCAGGGCAACTCCATTGGAAGCCACTCTCTGTGTGTTGCTGTTGCAGCCCTAGAGGTGCATGTGTAGTGTGTCACATCTGGAATGTTTCAGAGCAGTTGGACTGCTGAAGTGACATGAGGCAGGTCACTGGTGAGGCCTGTAGGCAGGGGCAAATAGCTAGCACATTGGGGCTAATGGTTACACCTGTATTATGTGAAAGCCTGTTGTACCCACTTTTGCCTAGGGCATGTCTACACTTAAACTGCTACAGCGGCACAGCTGCTGCACTGCAGCCGCACCATTGTAGCACTGGGAGGGAGTTTGGGTGCAGGGTGTGGGCTCTGGGCTGGGGCAGGGGGTTGAGGTATGGGGGGAGGGGGAGGTGCAGGCTCCGGCCGTGTGACGCTTACCTCGGGCGTCTCCCGAAAGTGACCGGCACATCTCTCTGGCAGTGGCTACTAGGTGGGTGGGGCCAGGGGGTCTCCGTGTGCTGCCCCTGCCCACAGGCGCCTCCACAGCTCCCATTGGCCGCAGTTCCTGGCCAATGGGAGCTGTGAAGCCGGCGCTGGGGGCGGAGGCAGTGCACGGAGACCCTTCTGCCCCTCCCACCCCCGGGGCCGCTGGGATGTGCTGGTCACTTCCGGGATCAGCATGGGGCCAGGGCAGGCAGGGAGCCTGCCTTAACCCCACTGCGCTGATGGACTTTTAGCACCTAAAATCTCCTGGTTTGGCTTCAGTAGCCTCCGGGAGATAGGGGGAGGAGTTGAGGGAGGGTGGGGGAGAGTTGATCAGTGGGGCCTGGGGACCCGTTTCAGAAACACTGGTGTAACCACTACTTATGCCAGTGGGAGGGGTTCTCCCATCAGCATAGTAATTCACCTCCCCAAGAGGTGGGAGGTAGGTCGATCGACAGATGCATTTTAGCACTGTCTACCCTGGGGGTTAGGTCATTTTAACTACATTGCTATGAGGGGTGGATGTTTCACATCCCCTGAATGACATAGTTGGTCAACCTAATTTTTTAGTGTAGACCAGGCCTAACTCTAACACCATTTAATACCATTACTACTTCACGGTAAGAGAGCAGAGGGAAGATTAGATTTGCTAGAAACATACACTTCCTTCAGATGAATTCAATTAGCCACAGTGTCATTGGCACATGTTGGTCAGAATTCCAGATTCCAGAGAGTCTAGGGGCTGGTCTACACCGAAAACTTCCCTCTGCATAGCTCCGTCGCTCGGATGTAGTTAAGCAGACCTAGCCCTGATGTAGACAGTGCAGGGGGACAGAAGAATTCTGTCAATCTAGCTACCCCCTCTGAGGGAGGTGGGTTCCCTATGCTGACAGGAGGAACCTTCCCATCGGATGTGTCACTGCAGTGTTCCGTGTGTAGACAAGCCCTCTGGGTACATCTGTGGTACAGCAGCACGGCTGCTGCAGCGCTGTGGTGTCCACGCTGTCTACGTTAACTTCGGGGGGTTTCCGTCCATGTAATCTTGGTGCAGCCAGTTATTCTGGGCTTGTCTACATTTACAGCACTGTAGTGGCACAGACGCTACCTGTGCCGGGAGGAGAAGCTCTCCCATTGGCGTAGTGCTCCACCTCCCCGAGAGGCAGTAGCTGTGTCAACGGGAGAAGCCCTCCCATCAACACCAGGAGTTGGATGGGTCAGTATAACTGTGTTGCTCAGGGTGGTGGATTTTTCCATACCCCAGGCAACAGTTATACCAACATAAGTTTCTAGTATAGACCAGGGCTCAGAAGGTGCTGCAAGTGTTTTGAAAAGAAAATAAGCTACACATGCAATCGCTGATTGGGGGGGAGGGGAGGGTGATTAGAGGTGGAAGAGTAGTTGGGAGTGGGGGACAGGTGTTGGGGGATCAGGTGATGGGGACTAGGTGCAGTGGCAGGAAGGGAAGAGGGACATAAAGTGAATGACAGGGAGGCTGAGGGAAAGTAAGAGTAGGGGTGCCTGTCAGTCCCATATACTCCTCCCACATGTGTGCTGTGCCCGGGGATGAGATTCCCCTCATGTGAGCCAGGTTCTTGGGAGGGGAGGGGCTTCCTTTCTCTCCCTATGTGAGTTAGGATTTGGGGGTCCCTACCCGCCCCCAATGAGGCCTGAGCCCTGGTCTCTGCCCCCTTGTATGCACCAGGCTCTGGGGGGCTCCTGCCCATCCATTGGGGTCTGACCCCTCCTTTCCCTCTCCCCTTCATGTGAGCCAGGTTCTGGAGGTGGCTTGCTTTTCCAGGAGTTTCTGAGCCCTCTCCCTCAGCCCCTATGTGAGCTGGGGAAGCCCTGCCCCTCTGGGGAGCTGAGAACAGGCATACTCAGAGCATGCACCAAGAACATACTGCTGAGACTGGGGTGAGGAGCTGAAAACAGGTATGCTTGACGCATGTCGGAATGGGCGGGGGAGGGGGAGAGAGGGAGGGAGAGGAAGAGATGGGCACACCCACTGACATGAGTGGAACAATCTACATGTCTCATAGCTATTGTTTCAGGCTGTAGTCATCTCCATCAGGTGCTCTCCTTCAGCTGAAAACATCTCATTGAGATGTATGGGCCACTTAACACTTCTCTGAGTCTGCAGCTCTGAACCCATCCTGGGAGGAAATCTGAGAATGAACTCAAGTATCGGGGGTGGCCGTGTTAGTCTGTATCTACAAAAACAACAAGGAGTCTGGTGGCACCTTAAAGACTTAAGCTTTCGTGGGTAAAAACCTCACTTCTTCATCAGAAAGCTTATGCCCAAATAAATCTGTTAGTCTTTAAGGTGCCACCAGACTCCTTGTTGTTTTTGAGAATGAACTGTACACGTGGGAAAAATCTGCCTTTGTCAAATTCGATTTATTTATTTAGGAGAAATTTAATCTGAACACAGACAAATATTCAGAAGGCACTGAAACTATTTTTGAAAAGCAAATAATTTCCACATGTGAATTCTCACTGGGGAGGGGTGATTGGGGAGCAAGAGTGGGTGAGGATTTAGGTGTACAGTGCGGGGTGGGGGTAATATGAAGAGGGGTATAAATGGGAATGGGTGGTCGGGGAGCTTAGGTTATGGGGCAAGGGGGAGGGATTGGGGGAAAACAGGAGGGGTTGGAGAATCAGGGCTAGCCAAGGAAGTTGGGGGGCTATGAGTGGGGGATGTCGGTCCTGAATTCTCACCTTCATGTGCATGTGGGATGTCCGGTAGCTCAACCCCCCTGAAAGGGTCTGAGATCCTCCTCCTGCCCCTCCATGTGAGCCTGGATCTCATGGGGGACAGGACCTTAGGTAACAGATTTACACATTTGAAATCCAAAAAGTGAGTAGTTAAGAGATCCCCCTTTGTGTGGGGGGTGGCTTGGAGGAGGGGTGGACCGGGTGGGTCTGGGGCATGGCGGAAGCCTGGCTGACCACTTGGGATGGGGAGTGGGAATGAGGGGCTGGGCCCAGTGTGGAGCTCTGGCTAGCGGACGGCCCTCTAGTGAGCTGCTGCCTGTGATGCATGTGTGCAGCAGCACAGGGCAAGAGACCGCAAGGAGCACCGTCTTGCATGCGATTAGCTTCTGCGGTGCAGCTAGTGGCTCAGTGGGATGGGGTGGGGAGGGGGAGCTGGAGGAGTTGGCAGGGTGGGGTGATCCATGTTCAGGAGAATGGTGGGTAGGGGTGGAGAGAGACATCAGTTTTCTCGTGTGCTTAACGTTACTCTAACAGCCATGTGATAAAACTGGCAAGGTTTTGGGACCGAGACCAGGGGTGAGGTTTCTCTCCCTGGCTCTGACCCACCATTGTCCCCATTGCACTCTAACAAAATGTACCGGGGTGGGGGCGAAGGAGACTATGGAATCACACAGCAGCTGTATGGCCAAGTGGAAAGACCACTGAACTGGGACTATTCCTAGCTCTGCCACAGCCTGGGTAAGTCATGTCACTTCTGTGACTCAGTTTCCCATTTGTAAAGTGGAAAGTTCTTTGAAATCTGCTTCTGAAAAGCACTGTGTGAAAGCCAGGTACTTAGGCTCCTGTGGTAGGTAATATCCTGCAAATCTGGGTGAGAACTGAAACTGTCTCAATGACTACTAACTCCTGCCAACAGACATTTCTTTGTTTAACAAAACCTAAGAAATTAAATGGCCAAAACACTGACAGAGTTAAGGCTGCCCGGTGTGAGCTTGTGCCCTTCTATGCATCCGAAGAAGTGGGCTGTAGTCCACGAAAGCTTATGCTCTAATAAATTTTTTAGTCTCTAAGGTGCCACAAGTACTCCTGTTCTTCTTTTTGTGCCCTTCTAGAATATCGAGTTCACCAGATCTCAGACTTCTAAAACCAGGACATACAGACTTCAGGTAAAAGTCCACACAACCTTAATTCTGCCCTCTTGGAGTGATGCCCCAACACGTCCATAACACCTGGACTCCCACTCTGCCTTGTCTCTGTAATGAACGGGCGCTACCTTCACTTGCCCTGTGCTCAAACACTGTGCCTGCTCCCCCCACCGAATTATCACACGTGTCACTTTTAATAACTGTTTTTGCACCTTTTATGGTCCCTTCACACAGCAGACCAGCTAAACCTATACTTTCCCCTACCCATCGTTAAATCTGGACTGCTCTCCTATCCCACTTCACTACTAACAGTACCCATGGCAAGAGTGCCCCGGTGCCGACACAACCCATGCAATTTGATTGACATGATGCAGACTGGAACCTTAAGGTACAGATCCACTTCCTTCTTTGATTTAGATCCAGATCTCATCATATCACAGTCACAGCTCTTCCAAGCTACTCCAACATATTCCTCCACCATTCAGTACAGCTGTCTTTAACAGACTGAGTGTAGTTGGAGAGCATGCAAGTAATTCCCAGTGGCTGTTGTGAGCTTGGGGACGGGGGGAAGGCAGGGGGCAGAGTTAAGGTTGCACGGGCTTTTACCATAACTCTATTTCCTGGTTTTCAGGCGTTTGAGTTTTGCTGAACTCAGTGTTCCAGAAGGGCACAGGATACCACAGGGCTACCTTAGCTCAGCATTAATGCAAGTGTTCTGCTATTTCATTTGATCAAAGACTGAACAGACAGGCAAGCAAGTCGTCATCCCCATTGTTCTAATGGGCAGGGCGCGAATTAATATTAGTCTGTTTTCCCCACCTGAGTCCATCCGTCTCCTTCGTCCAGGCTGTTCACCAGTAAGGCCCCCTTGACCTGGGACCCTCTTCTGGAGTCAGGTTCCTGCCATCACCTAGGGAAGGGTTCTTTCTCTGGACTCAGGGCCCTGCAGAGGTCAAACTGCTGCAGCTCTTCTCTGGAGCGGTATGTAGTTCCCCAGCGATTTGGACTTCTTGCTGCTGCCTGGTAAGGTCCTTTTGCTGGGACCAGGCCTCCCTAGGGCTTTGCCCCTCGTAGCACTTTTGGATCCTGCTCCCTTCAGGAGCCTCTTTCCTAGGTCCCCTTTTCTGGTGCGCTCTCTAACACAGCTCCCCTGAGAAGCCCCTTTCCTCAGGACCTGCCTTTGTGTGTTCTGGGGTCCCCCTGCCTGAGCTCTTAGAACCTTTCTAAGGCCTGGGTGTTCCTTAATTACTTACCTGCTACCAAGCCACATTGGTAATTAACAACTGGCAGGTGGATCTGGGTTGGCTCATTTTCCTTAGTGGAGCTTGTCCCAAGTAGGCTGGTCTCTGACTCCCCTGAAATAGCCTGCCTGCCCATGTGTAGACTTCTGCTACCATGTAGATTTGGGCATTCCATTTCCTAACAAGTAACAGAAATTCAGGTGTGGCGCCTGTCTTACTGCCTCTCCCTGTGAGCCATGTCTCAGCCAGATGCACTCGCGTTTTATAGTTTGGTTCCTTTCATAAAGGCGACAGACTGACCATGCAGACTTGCCTGCTCTCTCACTCTCTCTTGTGGGGTTTTTGGGAGCAGCAGTGGCTCTGCATGCATAAACCAAACTGCAGGAGAAATGGTAAAGCTGTCATGACCATACGTGCGTTCAGTGTAGTGTAAAGTGTTTTATCAGCAAACTCCATTTCCTGCATTTATCTGAGAAGCAGACTAGTATTAGCTTGTATGTGCCAAGCACTTTTCCTTTACTAATAATGGCAGATACTGTGCATCCGTTGTTCTGATCACCACCTTCCAGACAGAAATATCTCAAGATATTCTGCTTCCTTGTCTGTGAACTAGGACATCTGACTGAGCTGGATAGTAATCAGTGTTGGCTGTGAGCTGAAACCTTTTACTGCTGAACGGTGTGATGTCTGGCTACAGTGGATTGGGAAGGAGTGGGTGGGAGGAAATGGTTGGTGTCCCGTGAAAGATGTCGGAGCAAGAAATATTAGCTTTTTTTAAAAATAGAACTGCCACCACTGGTGATTGTCCGATGATGTTCCAACGAGATGTGAGACTCTCCTCAAAGCTGTCTGTCGCTTACTTGATTCCTCGTGTTCTGATTTCTGTCCAAAGAATCGAGCCAAGAAGAAACCTGCTCCAGTGAAGTATGAAGTTGGAGATCTAGTCTGGGCTAAGTTCAACAGACGACCGTGGTGGCCCTGCACAATCTGTCATGATCCAGTGCTCGACTGTCACTCAAAAATGAAAGGTACTGTACCCACTTGTACGACACAGTTAAGGACACTGAGTGCCACAGTTGCTGCAGTGTTCTTTGTTACTAATAAGCATTTGGGCAACCCTTTAACCGCAGGGACAGAGTTAGCAGAGAGGCCAGGTGAACAGAGAAGAGACCCTTTGATTTGGAAACCTTGCACTTCACTCAGATGTATTTAAGCTGCTGTCCACGTAAAGTTAGCTACAGCAGGGGACTATTTTATTCCAGCATATCATGAATGGGGGGACCTGTATATTTCTGAGTATTTCTTTCTCCTTGTTTTCCTTCCAGTCTCTCTCTCTCCACATTCCCTTGGTAACTGAACATCTTTGAAATGTCAGTCAGTCTGGGGTAGTGCTCTATACGCAGGACAGGCTGCTGTTTTTGATGTTGCTTTTGCAACTTTTGTGGTCCTCACCAGTCTGAAAGGCTAGACTCTTGAGAGCATGCAGTGTTAGTGACTATCAGCTCAGACTGTTAAAATCTCCATCTGAAACTCAAAAAGGAGTCCTACAAAAAGTGGAAACTAGGTCAAATGACAAAGGATGCATATAAACAAATAACAGAAGTATGTAGGGACATATTACAAAAGCCAAGGCACAAAACAAGATCAAACTAGCTAGAGACATAAAGGGTAACAAGAAAACATTTTAGAAATACATTAGAAGCAAGAGGAAGACCAAGGACAGAGTAGACCCCTTACTCAATAAGGGGTGGGGGAGATGGACAATAACAGAAAATGTGGAAATGGCAGAAGTGCTAAATGGTCTTTTTTTTGTTTTGGTTTTCACCAAAAAGGTTAGTAGTGATTGGACGCCTAACATAGTGAATGATGTAGAACCAGAGGCTAAAATAGGGAAAGAACACGTTAAAGATTACTTAAACAAGTTAGATGTCTTCCAGTCCCCAGGGCCTGATGAAATGCATCCTAGAATACTCAAGGAGCTGACTGAGGAGATATCTGAGCCATTAGCAGTTATCTTTGAAAAGTCATGGAAGACAGGAGAGATTCCAGAGGACTGGAAAAGGGCAAATATAGTGTCAATCTTAAAAAGGGAAATAAGGACAATCCGTGGAATTACAGACCAGTCAGCTTAACTTCATTACCTGGAAAGATAATGGAACAAATAATCAAACAATCAATTTGCAAATACCTAGAATATACTAAGGTGCTAAGTAATAGTCAACATGGATTTGTCAAGAACAAATCATCCCAAACCAACCTAATAGCTTTCTTTGACAGGGTAACAAGTCTTGTGAATGGGGGAAAGGGGTAGATGTGGTATATCTTGACTTTAGTAGGGCTTTTGATACTGTCTTGCATGACCTTCTCATAAACAAACTAGGGAAATACAACCTAGATGATGAGTGCAAAACTGGATGGAAAAATGTTTCCAGAGAGTAGTTATCAGTTGTTCACAATCAAGCTGGAGGGCATAACGAGTGAGGTCCCCCAGGGATCAGTTCAGAGTCCGGTTCTGTTCAATATCTTCATCAGAGTGCCAGATAATGGCACAGAGAGGACACGGATAAAGTTTGCGGACGATACCAAGCTGGGAGGGGTTGCAAGTGCTTTGGAGGACAGGATTAAAATTCAAATGATCTGGACAAACTGGAGAAATGGTCTGAAGTAAATAGGATGAAATTCAATAAGGACAAATGCAAAGTACTCCACTTAGGAAGGAACAATCAGTTGCACACATACAAAATGGGCAACTACTGCGTAGGAAGGAGTACTGCAGAAAGGGATCTGGGGGTCATAGTGGATCACAACCTAAATATGTGTGAAAAGTATAACACTGTTGCAAAAAAAGCGAAAATCATTCTGGGGTGCATTAGCTGGACTGTTGTAAGCAAGACATGAGAAGTAATTCTTCTGCTCTACTCCACGCTGATTGGGCCTCAACTGGAGTATTGTGTCCAGTTCTGGGTGCCACATTTCAGGAAATATGTGGACAAATTGGAGAGAGTCCAGAGAAGAGCAACAAAAATGATTAAAAGTCTAGAAAACATGATCTACAAGGAAAGATTGAAAAAATGCGGTTTGTTTAGTCTTGAGAAGACTGAGAGGGGACATAACAGTTTTCAAGTACATAAAAGTTTGTTACAAGAGAAGGGAGGTAAATTGTTCTCCTTAACCTCTTGAGGATAGGACAAGAAGCAATGGGCTTAAATTGCAGCAAGGGAGGTTTAGGTTGGTGATTAGGAAAAACTTTCTAACTGTCAGGGTGGTTAAGCACTGGAATAAATTGCCCAGGGAGGTTGTGGAATCTCCATCACTGGAGATATTTAAGAGCAGGTTGGACAAACACCTGTCAGGGATGGTATAGATAATTCTTAGTCCTGCCAGGAGTGCAGGGGACTGGACTAGATGACCTCTCACGGTCCCTTCCAGTCCTATGATTCTGTGATACATAATTCTATAGACAGTATATTACATTCCCCCTAGGTTCAGCAGCTTCACCACATTCTCATTTTCTGTCTCTCGAACTCCCTTTCCCTCCCCTAAATCCCTTCACCCTAGTGTTGGATAATATCTGAACATACAGTTTAAATATGAAGCAATTTAAGCAGCTCAGGGCCCTGAGGGACTGAGTACAGGCTCTTGAGACTAGAGTGGCTGAAGGGGAGGAGACCGAGAGGAACATAGACGAGACTTTCTGGGACACTGTAGTGCAGTTGCATCTCCAGGTTGACAACCTCTGTGCTGTTGAGGAGGATGAAAGTTTCAGGGAAGAACATAAAACTGGATCAGAAGGAAACAATCCCATAGCTGGGACCTTTCTTCAGGTATTGTCTCACACTCAGGATACCCCTCCAGGGGAGGGAACCCCTGTTATTAGGAAGAGACAGTTAACAGTAATGGGGGATTCGATCATTAGAAATATAGCTAGTTGGGTTTGTGATGACTGGGAGAACCATCTGGTGAATTACCTGCCAGGTGTGAAGGTTGCGGATCTCTCGAGACATCTAGACGGACTTATGTGCAGTGCTGGGGAGGAGCCAGTGGTCGTGGTACAGGTAGGTACCAGTGACCTAGGGAAAGCTAGAAGAGAGGCTGCTAGGTAAGAGGAGGGGTTTAGGGTTATTAGGAACTGGGGAACCTTTTGGGAAAGGAGGAGCCTATCCAGGAGAAATGGGCTCAGCCTGAACCAAAATGGAACCAGATTGCTGCATGTGACATTTAAAAGGTGGTAGAGGAGTTTTGAAACGAATGGCTGTGAGAAGCTGACAGGTACGGAGGAGCACATGGTTCGGACAGAGACATCCCTTAGGGGAGGATCTCTTCACAGGGATTCTCTGTCCTAGTAAAGGGGAGAGGATAGAAGTTGATAAATTGCAGGTAGGAACTGAAAAGAAACAGTCAAATGAAAGAGTTCCGTTCAGTTACCTCACGTGAAGGCCGACAACTAAAGAGTGACAAATTTTAGAAGTGCTTGTATACAACTGCTAAAAGTGTAAATAGTGAGCTGGGTGCACTCGAGTGCTTGGTGTTAAATGAGGATATTGATATAGTCGGCATCACAGAAATTGGTGGAATGATGATAATCAATGGGGCACGGTGACACCAGGGTAGGAACTAGATAGGAATGACAGAGCAGATCGCACTGGTGGGGGACATGACACTGTATGTGAAAGAAAGCATAGAGTCAAATATAGTACAAATCTTAAATGAATCAAACTGTACCACAGAATCTCTCTGGATAGAAATTCTATGCTTGAATAATAGGAGTATAGCAGTATGGATGTACTACTGATCGCCTGACCAGGGTGGTGCTGGTGATTGTGAAATGCCCTGGGAGAGTAGAGAGACTATAAAAATAGAAAACTCAATGATGATAATAATAATAATAGGGGATTTCAACTATCTCCATATTGGCTGGGTACATGTCACCTCTGCACAGGATGCAGAGATAGCATTTCTAAACACTATTAATGACTGTTTCTTGAAGCTGGTAGTCCTGGATCTCACAAGAAGGGAGGCAGTTTTTGATTTAGTTCGCGCATTGGCCTGCTAAACCCAGGGTTGGGAGTTCAATCCTTGAGGGGACCACTTAGGGATCTGGGGCAAAAATCTGTCTGGGGATTGGTCCTGTTTTGAGCAGGGGGTTGGACTAGATGACCTCCTGAAGTCCCTTCCACCCCTGATATTCTGTGATTCTATGTGGAGCACAGGATATGGTAATAGTGACCATAATGTAATTAAATTTAACATCCTTATAGGGGGGAAATACCAAAGAAGCCCACCACAGTAGCATTTAACTTTAAGAAAGAGAGCTACACAAAAATGAGGAAGCTAGTTAAATGGAAATTAAAAGGAACAGTCACAAGAGTGAAATGCCTGCCAGCTGCATGGGAACTTTTTATAAAACCATAACAGAGGCTCAAACTAAATATATATTCCAAATTAAAAAAAAAAAATTGTTAGAGGACCAAAAAAATGCCACCATGGCTAAACAGAATAAAAGAGATGGTTAGAGGCAAAAAAGGCGTCATTTTAAAATTGGAAGTCAGGTCCTACTGAGGAAAATGGAAAGGAGCATAAACTCTGGCAAGTCAATGTACAAATACAATTAGCCAGGCTAAAAAAGAATTTGAAGAGCAACTAGCAAAAGACTCAAAAACTAACAGCAAAATTTATTTAAGTCCATCAGAAACAGAAAGCCTGGTGAAAAATTAGTGGGGCCACTGGACAAACAAAGTGCTAAAGGGGCACTCCGGGAAGACCCAAGGCCATTGTGGAGAAGCTAAATGAATTCTTTGGCTCAGTCTTCGCGGCAAAGGATGTGAGGGAGATTCTCACAGCTGAGCCATTCTTTTTAGGCGACAAATCTAAGGAGCTGTCCCAGATTGAGGTATCAATAAAGGAGGTTTTGGAACAAATTGATAAATTAAATAGTAATAAGTCCCCAGGACCACATGGTATCACCCAAGTATTCTGAAGGAATTCAGATATGAAATTGCAGAACTACTAACTATGGTATGTAACCTATCATTTAAATCAGCTTCTCTATCAGGTCACTAGAGGATAGCTAACATGACGCCAATATTTTAAAAAGGCTACAGAGGCAATCCTAGGAATTACAGGCTCGTAAGCCTAACCTTTGTACCAGGCAAATTAATTGAAACTATAGTAAAGAACAGAATTATCAGACACAGAGATGAACACAGTATGTTGGGGAAGAGTCAACAGGGCTTTTTGTAAAGGGAAATCATACCTCACCAATCTATTAGAATTCTTTGAGGGCGTCAACAAGGGGGATCCAGTGGATACAGTGTACTTGGACTTTCAGAAAGCCTTTGACAAGGTCCCTCACCAAAGACTCTTAAGCAAAATAATCAGTCATGGGGTAGGAGGGAAGGTCCTCTCATGGATCAGTAACTGGTTGAAAGATAAGAAACGAAGGGTAGAAATAAATGGTCAGTTTTCAGAATGGGGACACGTGGAACATGGGGTTGCATCCCTTGTTATCCTGGCTCATAGCCATGGAGGAACCTGTTATCCATGAATTTATGGATATGTTGAACAGTATAGGTCCCCCAGGGATCGGTACTGAAACCTGTACTGTTCAACATATTCATAAATCATCTGAAACATGGGGTAAACAGAGACATGACAAAGTTTGCAGACGATACAAAATTACTGAAGATAGTTAAGTCCAAAGCTGACTGGGAAGAGTTACAAAGGGATCTCACAAAACGTGATGACTGGGCAATGAAATGGAAGATGAAATTCAGTGTTGATAAATACAAAAATACTGCCATGAGGGCAGGGGACTGGACTTGATGACCTCTTGAGGTCCCTTCCAGTCGTATGATTCTATGAAAGTAATGCACATTGGAATGCATCCCATCTATACATGGGGTTGAAGAAAGAGATCTTGGAGTCGTGGATAGTTCTCTGAAAACATCTGCTCAGTGTGCAGCGGCAGTCAAAAAAACGAAGAGAATGTTAGGACCCATTAGGAAAGAGAGAGCTAAGAAGACAATAAATAAAATAATGCCACTTTATAAATCCATGGTATACCCACACCTTGAATACTGTGTGAGTTCTCTTTGCCCCAACTCAAAAATATATTGTAAAATTGGAAATAATATAAAGAAGGGCAACAAAAATGATTAGGGGGATGGAACAGCTTCCACATGAGGAGAGATTAAAAAGACTGGGACTGTTCAACTTGGAAAACAGATGATTAATGGGGGAGATGATAGAGGTCTATAAATCATGAACCACTTGGAGACAGTGACTAAGGAAGTGTCACTTGCCCCTTCCGATAACGCAAGACCCTGGGGTCGCCCAATGAAGCGAGTAGGTCACAGGTTTGAGGGAAACAGAAGGAAGTACTTCTTCATACAATGCGCAGTCAGCCTGTGGAACTCATGGCCAGGAGATGTGAAGGCCAAAAGCATAAATGGGCTCCAAAAAGAATTTGATAAGTTCATGGAGGATAGGTTTATCAATCGCTATTAGCCAGGGTGCTCAGGGTGTCCCGAAGCCTCTGACTTCCTGATGCTGGGAGTGGATGACGGGATGGATCGCTTGATGATTGCCAATTCTGTTCATTCCCTCTGGGTGTCTGGCACTGGCCACTGTTGGAAGACAGGATACTGGGCTGGATGGACCATTGGTCTGACCCAGTGTGGCCATTATGTTCTTTTTTAAATGTCCAAACTCCTGCTATTGTGACACCTCCTGAGAGCATGTAATGGGCGTTTTCCTTATTGGCTGGATCTAGTGTGAATGGCTGTCTGACAATCCTCTTACAGCTGTGTGCCATTATTTCTAAAATGGGAATTTGAAATGGAGGTAACATGCTGGTTAAGAGGGTCCAACTGATGTGCTTGTCCTAGATAATCTCAGAGCACAGCCCTCCCCACACATGCTGCTCCTGCTCAGATCAGAACAGGTGTGGGAGCAATCTCTTTCCCTGATTTTTTTGTTTGTTTTTGTTTTGTCCCCCATTGTGCTCTCCCGTCTCCTCCCCTAATTAACAGGTCATGACGTGAGGTACCAACTGAACCTTAGATCTTTGGAGCTCTTGGGCAAATGGAATTTCCAGCATTCTCCACCTACTTCTGAAATGTACAAGTTCTCCCACCCGGCTGCTGCTCCCGGTGCTTGTTGTTATGGAAACAAACACTGGGTTGTTCAAACCCATCCCTTACCCAGAGAGCTTGTCTCCTGTCACGCTGTGATTTGTTTAAAGCCATTTCCCTCTGCTCAGTGAGACTGGCTGGTCCAGGGATTGGGAATAGGATACGTGCAGTCTTTTGCCTCTGTCTTTGGCCTGACACTAGCTCAGGTCAGTATTTGCCAGAAGTCTTTATGCTGTACCATGCTCCGAGTGCTGTACTGTGTCCTATCGGGTAAGTGAGTGGGTGGTCTCAGTCTAATCCCTGATGCCCATATCTCTAGAACACCGTTGGGGCTGGCACTACTGTTGGCAATCTCAGCAGAGAAGCCAAGCACTGCCCTGCCCTGTCACCGTTAGAGGTGGTCCCTGCAGAACAGGGTGGGGCAGCGTGGGGAAGAAGCCTGTAATGTTTGTTCTATTGTCCTCAGTCCAGGACCTTTCACAAGCACTCAGCATTTCCTTTCAACATGCCATGTAGCCCAGTGTTACAATGCCTCTCATTCCTTCACCATGCTGAGCTCATTGAATGCCCTTATCAAGAAAACACCTTTTAAGCAGTCACATGCTTCCAGATCCGTGCTTGTAATAGAGTCCTGCCTTTGCCTTGCACTCCCAGTGCCCCCAGAGCATGCAGGCGTCTCGGATATTGCCTGCGGGCTCCGAGTAAGGACTAGCTGGAACACCTTTATAGTCTGCTCCTTAGATTCCTACACCTGCTGTCACCAACGTTCTGAGTCCAGGATAGATGTTCAGGGTCAGGCAATGATCTGCTGAACAAGCTGGAAATTAAGGGCTAGGACAGGGGTGGGCAAACTTTTTGGCCCAAGGGCCACATCTGGGTATGGAAATTGTATGGTGGGCCATGAATGCTCATGAAATTGGGGGTTGGGGAGTGGGATGGGGTGAGGGCTCCAGCTGGGGGTGCGGGCTCTGAGATGGGGCCAGAAATGAGTTCAGGGTACAGGAGGGGGCTCTGGGCTGGGGCAGGGGGTTGGGGTGAAGGCTTCTGCTGGGGGTGAAGGCTCTGGTGTGCAGGAGGGTGGGACCAAGGGGTTCGGAGAGCGGGAGGGGAATCAGGGCTGGGGCAGGGGGTCAGGAGTGCTGGTCAAAGGGAGCTGCGGGGGTGGCGCTTGGGGAGGGGGAACGATGCGGAGCCCCCAGGCTGCCCCTACACATAGGAGGCGGAGGGGGGACGTGCTG
Source organism: Malaclemys terrapin pileata (assembly GCF_027887155.1). Lineage (NCBI taxonomy): Eukaryota > Metazoa > Chordata > Testudines > Emydidae > Malaclemys > Malaclemys terrapin. Next base: position 941,059 of record NC_071512.1, on the reverse strand, counting down.
CTGCTTCCACGAGTCATGCAGCGCCAGGGTACACGTGGAGCGGGTCTGGATGCGGCCCCTGGGCCGTAGTTTGCCCACCCCGGTCTAGGATGATGTTTGAGGGCTTCCTCTCCCAAATTCCAGCACAGAGACAGAAGGGCTCATCTCTCGGGGGGGGGGGGGGGGGGGGGTTGGGAGATGGAGGTAATATATGAATGACTCAGAAGTATCTAGTTTCTACGTATCTCCATCCCACCTGCCTGCAGTTTTCACAACCATCTAGAGCAGGGTTTCTCAAACTGGGGCCCGCAAGGGTACACCAGGGGATCTGCAGGCCCCACTGAACAAGTCCTGCCCCTCCCTCTCTCAATTCCTCCCCCTCCCTCCCAGCGCCTCTTGCACATCAGGGAACAGCGACCAATGGGAGCTGCGGGGGCGGTGCCTGTGGGCACAAGGGCAGCACGTGGAACCTCCCTGGCTGCCCATGTGCCATAGAGCTGGACATGGCCGCTTCTGAGAGTAGCGTGGAGCCAGGGCGCAGGTAGGGAGCCTGCCTTAGCTCCGCTGCGCCAGTGACTGGGAGCCGCCTACGATAAGCGCTGCCTGGTCGAAGCCTGCACCCTGAATCTCCTGCAAGACCTTGCACCTAACCCCCTACCCCAGGTCGGAACCCCCTCCCGCACCCAAACTCCCTCCCAGACCCCACACCCCAACCCCCTGCCCCAGGTCAGAATCCCTTCCCAGTTCCTGCACCCCAACCCCCACCCCAGGTCGGAACCCCCTCCTGCACCCAAACTCCCTCCCAGACCCCGCACCCCTACCCCAGGTCGGAACCCTCTTCCGCACTTCAACCCCTCCCACACCTCGCACTCAACCCCCTGCCCCAGGTCGGAACCCCCTCCCGCACCCAAACTCCCTCCCAGACCTAGGGTGACCAGATGTCCTGATTTTATAGGGACAGTCCCGATTTGTGGGTCTTTTTCTTATATAGGCTCCTATTACCCCCCACCAGCTGCCCCGATTTTTCACACTTGCTGTCTGGTCACCCTACCCAGACCTCACACCCCAATCTCCTACCCCAGCCCTGAGCCCCCTCCCACATTCCAAACTCCTCGGCCCAAGCCCGGAGCCGCCTCCTGCACCCAAACCCTTCATCCCTGGCCTCACCCCAGAGCCTGTGCCCCCAGCTGTAGCTAGCACCCCCTCCCGCATCTCAAACCCCTGCACCAGCCCTGAGCCCACTTCTGCGCTCCAAACCTCTTGGTCCCAGCCTGGAGCCTTGAGGAAGGGGTGGGGCAAGGATGTTTGGTATTTGTGCAATTAGAAAGTTGGCAACCCTAGCGGGGCCTGGGGCTGAGCAGGGGGCTTGGAGGTCCGTGAACATTTTAAAATCAAAATGGGGGGTCCTTGGGTTGCTAAAGTTTGAGAACCGCTGATCTAGAGGACTAGACAGTTTGATCATTAAGGGGATTAAAATGAAGTACGTTGCACTTTACATTCATTTCCTGTCACAGAGGGAGATGATTGACTAGTTTTCACCAAACTCCAAGTCTTTGCTCCCGTGAGGAAGAGTCCCCGAAGCCTGACTATCAACTATTTAACAGCAAACTCTGCTCCAAGATGCAAAATATCAACCAAAAGCAAGGAAAACTAAGACAAAAGCATGCCCACCAACCCTCTGACTAGGCGTTCTCCTAGCTGGCATTTGTTTAGGATTTTAGGAAGATGTTAGGAGAATGTGTGGAGAATCTACTAATAAACCTGCTGTCACTTTCTGTGCTTTCTTTCCCACGCTAGTATACTGTTTTAAGCAAGACAATAATCCTGTTTAATTTCTTTAAATAGTTTCCAATCGGAGACCATATCGAGAGTACTACGTAGATGCCTTAGGAGACCCTTCTGAGAAAGCCTGGGTTGCAGGAAAAGCTATTGTACTTTTTGAAGGCAGATATCAGTTTGAAGAGCTACCTGTCCTTCGGAGAAGAGGGAAGCAAAAAGAAAAAGGCTACAAGCACAAGGTAAAGCTTCTGTTCTTGATAGCTTGGTTTGTTCACTCTTTTCTGAGATTAAAAAGTAGCTTGTGTTTGCACAGTCAAATTGTTCTTGTATGTCTGGAAACGCACCCTAAAAATATTTTTGTGGAGTGATAATTGTGAGGGCACAGCTGGTAAATGGATTGCAAAATTCCTGTGATAATCAGAGGTTTTTAAGCCACAAGGAGTTTCCAGACTTGCTCTTATTTAAGGGCATGGTCTGTAGTTTGTAAGTTACCATAGAGAGTATTCGGAGAGGTGGAGAAGTTGTCACAGTTTGACATACTCACTATCTACCTGTTTTATTCAATAGTACAGTTCTATTGATGTGAAATATCAGTTATGATCATTAAAAGTGTGCATTTGGAAGTAACTTGCTTTGCTCTCCAGTGACCTCTCCTGGCTGACTCGGGGACAGACCATGCTTCCATTCTGTATTAGACCACTACATAAAATACAATAACTGTGTTTTGAACCCTGCTTCTGTAATAGGTTGTATAAGCATTTAGAGTTCCTCCTGATTTGACTTAGAAAGTGCCTCACCGATCATACTTTGGGAGGGAGTTGCATAGTCAAGCACATCATCTGCTCGTGAAGCAGCCTCTATTTCAAAGGTACAACCCTGGAGCAGACATGCCTTTGTACAACATAATATAATACAAGCTTCCTGCCCTGCAACCTTATAAAGATGACTGAAGAAATTCACCAGTTCAGCATTATTCAAGTGAAGGAATACAGAAGGCCACTGGATGGTTGCAAGTCAGCAGCCAGAGGGAAGCAGTTGTATCTTATACTGATGGTTTAACTGCTGACAGTAGTGGCTGCTTTGTTAGTGGGACAGATGTAATTGTCTCAGTGTAAGTGATTGGGTGATTGTAGTAAAAAGCACCAGAGGATTCACTACTCTTACGCTTTCCTTTCTCCTCGTTCCTTTTGTGTGGGGGATATTCCTCACCTCTTCATTCAGCATTTGCAGTTCTCGCCCTTTGTTCCCAGCCTCGTGTCTGTTAGCTCTGTGCCCAAGACGCAGGAGGTCCATGGCTTGAGTCCAGTTCTGTGAATTGCTGGGGTGTAGTGCTGGCATGGCTGCACCTTTGTAAACCAAACACATTGCCTACTTGATATTCTGGGTTTGTATCAGCAAGGGGGTTGCCCGCCAGGGTCTCCCGCAAAGCTGCAAAGGATCTGGCTGCTTTGTGCCACTGGGTTACTTGCCATTCTTTAGTCAGCTGAGATTCTGTAGATCACCCTTTAAAAGAAAAGTGGTGGGAATTCAGACTGCTCCCGTGACCTGGGGTTCATTTTGGTTCAGGAGTAGTAATGAAAAACCTACAGTTTGTCGTTGCTCAGCTAAGAGCAACAAACCCTGATTGAAAGCCAGCCTTCTTTAAAATGACTGGTGTTCAGTCAGCACCTACAGGATGCGCCTGTCCAATGCCCTGGGCACCTTTTTTTGTGTTAAGGGTATAAAATTCAATATGGATCCTGGGAGCCTTTTAAGCAGAAAGAACAGGGTTAGGCACATCCCTGTGGAAGTGGCGGGTTTGTACGTGGGGTGGCAGAGAAGGGGGATGCTGTGGGGAGAACAAGTTGAGATGCAGTGTGAAATAAATGGAAGCAAGAAGGGTCAGGACAGAGCAAACCAGTGCGTTCTTTATGGCATGTTTTAGAGAGATGCATGCTGAGGCCCCTCTGATGGCCCAGTGGTTGGTGCTCTGCCCTGCCATGCAGGGGGCCCGTGTCGGATTCTCCTTCCTGTTGGCTGCTGTGCAGGTTGCTGCATTAGATGCATGCTGGGAGGCCAGTGCTGTCAGGCACCCCTTTTGTCAGTAGTGACAGGTTGGGGGGGAATTGCACCCCTCTCTCCTTTGCTGGAAGAAGGATGTTGGACATGATTCAGGCTTGAGAGTGTTGGTGCCACATTAGAGAACACTGTAGGGCTGCTATTGGAGAAGCTTCGCTAGCACTAGGAAAGCACGCAGGACATTAATGTACTAGTATTGTGATCCAAACAGTTCTGCAGCTGGGAGTTCCTGGGGGATTTCAGTTGGGTTCAGTTGGAGTCCTGTGCATTTGTGCTCCATGGATGTGCTGTCCAGGAGCCATGTTAGCCAGGAGGTGCTGGACTCCTGTCCTGGAGACTGCTGCTGCATTTTGCATACACTAGAGCAGGGTGGTGTCATCTCTTACGTGTTGTTTCACTTTATGGTTCTGCTAAATGTTTATTGGATGGTAACCTCGCTCTGTTTCCTCTCAAACATTCAGGTTCCTCAGAGGTTTATGGCGAAATGGGAAGTCAGTGTTGGACATGCGGAAGAATTCCTTCTCAAGGGGACTGAGGATCAAAAGTGTGGTCAGAATCCCAGCAAGCTGAACAGTGAGGATGTGCTGTTGGAATCCTGCACTCATGGCCCTGTAATGGAACTGGACAGGCAGCTGAACGGCTGTTTTAAATCACTGGTGTTTGACTCCAAACACTTAGCCAGGGAGAAGGGAAGGTCATGCACTAAATCACAAGCGAAAAAGAGCTCAGACAGCAGGAAAAGGACTAGAGTAAAAAAGAGCAGCACCAGACTAGAAGCATCTAGGAGAGAAATTGGAGGAAAGGCACCAGAAAACATAATTAGAAACAGGGTTGCTGGGGACCTGCCGGATAAACATGCATCACATGAACTTTGCCGGATAGCAAACAGCCTAACAGCATCCAATGGTGCCGTGGAAAACTACTTGCTCTCTTCTTTTGGAGAAAGACGTTTTGAAAAGACAACCTTGAAACAGGAGTATCAGGCTCCTCATGGTGACTCCCTACGGGACACACTGAAAGTGGATTTGCTTTCTAGCAGCTCTACAGAGAAAGAGAAAAGCCCCTTAGGCATTCTTTGCAGTTCCAAATTACAGGTACACTATTCTACAGCTGACACTTCTATTGAGAAAAAGCAAACGGAGTCCGATTCGCTGACTTCCTTCTCAGATGATGGGACTAGTGATCTAGATACCGGGGACCAAAGTTCTGAGGCAGCCTGCAGTGCCCTGGAGATTAGTGACTCTGCAGATAAAGAAGAAAAGGAATTCTTTCCAGGGATGAGGGGAAGCAGTAAATGTTCCATGTTCCATCTCTCACAGAACAGCAACAGAAGAGCTAGGAAAAGGTCATCTAGAGATCACAGAACTCCAGCAGGCCCTATAGGTGGCAGAAGTGATGCTGAATCTGTGGATGGGGAGCTCCAAGGAGCAGTCTCGGACACTGAGATGCCTGTTATTGCTCTGGAGTGTACTTCAGCTATGAGAAATGACCATCTCCTTTCCCTTGCAGATAAGCACCCTACACCCCAGAATGTTTGCCGGGAGAGCTCCCACACTGGGATTACAAATCAACTGAATCTACACCTGAAAAACATCAAAGTGCCCCGGCTCATAAGTATAAGAAGCAAACACAAGGAGAGTGCTGCTGGGACAGAACCCCCTCTGCTAGAAGAGGAATGTGGTGTGAATTGCTGCTCTTCTGACACCAAAGGTTTCACTGGTCCACCTGCCAAGAGCGGGAAAGTTGATAGTCAGGAACCATTAAATAATGTGCATGAGAGAGCCAGGGATTCTGCTGAAATAGAGACCGCCGTGGTGAAGCATGTCCTCTCAGAGCTGAAGGAACTGTCCTTTAGGTCCCTTGGTGATGAAGCTAGTGACTATGGGGCACCTAAGACCACAGCACCCTTACTCTTCTCTTCTGCCTCTGGGCAGAGTCGTTTGCCCATTGAGCCAGACTACAAATTCAGCACCTTGCTAATGATGTTGAAAGATATGCATGATAGTAAGACAAAAGAGCAGCAGCTGATGTCAGCTCAGAATATGGTCCCGTATCGAAATGCTGGCATGAGCAGCTCCTCTGGAAGTAATTCTGCAAGTGGCTTGAAGGCTTTGGGTACAAAAGGACCCGCTTATAAATTAGAAAAAAATGGGGATTGCGTTCTGGAAGCAACATGTCAGAACCCCAGTGCGAGTGAATCCTCTTTTTCGTGCAGCACTACAGCCAAGATAACTGGGCGGAGTACTAACAAAAGGGAGCCCACAGATCCTGCTCTTTCTGGTACGAATGGCACAAACTGCATCTCAAGACACAACTGTTCACAATCTAAGCAGTCATACAAGCTGGTAGATAATGCAACATCAGTCAGAAAGGATTTAAAGCTAGAAGGGCTGAGCAAGCCTCTAAATCAGGTCTCCAGTAATATAGCGGAGAAAGCATCCCTCCCACGCAGGGTTAGGCAGGGATTGGTTCCTAGTCTTGTTTATAATGAAATAGAAGAAACTGCAAGGAAAGGGTCTCTTGAGTTAATGGCGCACTCCACTGATGAAGACTCTGCATGTTCATCTGATGACAATTTAGATCATATCAGGAAGAGGACTGAACCTGATAAAAATACTGAGAGTTGCACTTCTGCTGAAAATGGTGAGGGCCTAGAGTTGGATTCAGAAGTGAATAGCGAAAGCTCCCTGGGGGATGAGTCTAATGATGTAAACCATGTAGCACCCAAGAAGCGATGGCAGCGTTTTAACCAAAGCAGTGCTAGAACCATTCGGCACGTCCATAGATCTAGGGACGAAGAGAGCTCCAGGGGCGCCTTTGGGGGCCTGAATTCTAGTGACTTTTCACTAAAGGGAAAGGAGTGCCTGGAGCACAGGCCTCCCACCCTTTCCCCGGGGCTTGAGGGAGACCTGACAGACCAGGACTGGGAGAATCACTTAGACTTAGTTGTGAAAAGTTTGAATGTATGTGATAAGCCAAACAATGATGTGATGCATTCAGAATCAGAGCTTTGCCGTTTTGCTTCCCAGTCTGAGTTCTCTTCACAAGGTAAGGAGTTCGATTTACACCTAAGAGAGAGTGAGTGTGTGTGTGTGGAGGGGGGGGGGCCATGCATGTGTGCATTCTGTAATCCTGTACTTTAAAAATGTAAAACATCATGTTATTGACTGGTCTAAACGGAACGTTGAGGGCAGCTAGCTGCACGCAGGGTCTGATGTCGTGTTCTTAGACATCTCCCAATAAAGTGTGGAGTAGAGAGGAGGTTGTTTGATTACATGATGATTTATTTGACGTATTGGTCTAAAAGCTGAAATATATTGTGGGGAGAGATTATCTTCTCCATAGTGAAGGGAGAAGTGAGTGTCTCTTATAAGCTGGTTTTCACCTCCACCCTCTCCCTGAAAGGTTACAACTTGCTCTTACACTGAGTAGGTCGGTTCCAGAAAGTCTGGAGGAAAACAGGTTCTGCTCTTTGAACAGTTTGTTTTTGGCTCATTTTCTCTCACACAGTTGAGCCTAGTGACCACATTTGCTTTGTTCTGTTGGTCTCAAGAAGGGCTGATGCCCCGACTGTGTTTTAGGGTGGGAGTTAATTAACTATTACAAGAGGTTAATTAAAAGCTTGTGGAGTTCCTAACCCATGGGCTATTTTGGAATGGATGTTGCTGTGTTGACATTCATATTGTCCGTGAGGCAAGGAGCAGGAAGGAGAGAACCACATGGGAGGCAGGGGCTGAATTAGATCTGGAAGAGAGGGTAGATGGACGCTTCAGCTCAGGTGAGGTGGTCTGGGAAGCAGGAGGGAGGTATCTGCAGAGGGATGGAATGTAGAGGAGCTCATGAGGTCTGCAGGGGCTCCCATCATTCAATAGTTCTGAAAAGTTTGACAACACTGAGGAAATTCAGTGGAGTTGCTCAGATGTAGCTGAGGTAGAGTTTTGTCTGCAGACTCAGATTTCCATTGGTGATGCATGAACCAGAAAGAACCCAGCTTGGCTTTCAGATCCCAGAGTGAGCTGTAAGGCATTGGATTTGGTACCATATGACATTTTGATTAAAGAACTAGAAAAATATAAAATGAACATATAGTGCATGTTAAATGACTTAAAAGCTGGCTAACTGATAGGTCTCAAAATGTAATTGTAATGGGGAATTATCAGTGAATGGGTGTGTTTCTAGCGGCATCCAGTTCTTGTCCCTACGCTATTTAACATTTGTATTAATGACCTGGAAGGAAACAAAATCATCACCAATAAAGTTTGCAGATGACACACAAATTGGGGGCGTGGAAAATAATGAAGAGGACAGGTCACTAGATCTCTTGGTAAGCTGGGTGCAGGCAAACAATAGACATTTTAATATGGTTAGAAATGTGTATCTAGGAACAAAGAATGTAGATCATTCTTACATATGGGGGACTCTCTCCTGGGAAGCAGTGAATGACAAGGATCTAGGGGCCATGGTGGATAAATAGCTGAACATGAGCTCCCAGTGCGACACTGTGGCCAAAAGGGCTAATGCGATCCTGGGATGCATAAACGGGAATCTCGAATAGGAGTGTAGAGGTTATTTTATTTTCGTATTTGGAACTGGTGAGACCACTGTTTTACTACTGTGTCTAGTACTGGTGTCAAGAAGGATGTTGATAAATTGGAGAGGGTTCAGAGGAGAGCCACAAGAATGAGTAAACAATTAGAAGACATAGCTTATAGTGACAGACTCAAGGAGCTCAATTTATTGATCTTAACAAAGAGAAGGTTAAGGAATGAGTGGTTTACAGTCTAGAAGTATCGACATAGGGAACAGGAATTTAATAATGGGCTCTTCAGTCTAGCAGAGAGAGGGATAACATGATCCAGTGGCTGGAAGCTGAAGCTAGACAAATTCAGACTGGAAATAAGGGGCAAATTTTTGACTATGAGCGTAATCCCCCATTGGAACAATTTCCCAAGGGTTATGGTGGATTCTCCATCATTAGCACTTTTAAATCAAGCCTGGATGTTTTTTCTAGGAATTATTTTGGGAAAGTTCTCTGGTCTCTGTTCTACTGGAGGTCCACACAATTGTGCCTTCTGGCCTTGGAATCTATGGGTCTTGCAGTTTTGGCCATTAGGAAAGCAGCATTGATCGCAGCAAATTTAATAGAGAGTCCTTGAGACACAATGAGCATGGAACCTCCAAGAGGCCAATTTTACATAGTCCCTTCTCAGAGCAAAAGAGAGCTTTACGGTAGCCTGGATGGGGAGCTCTGGTCTGGTTAGTGTGTGGAGTGGACGGCCGAATGCTTAGATCAAAGGGAATGGTAACTACAACTTTAACAAGGGATAGCATCTCCAGTGCTAATGCAGAGACAAGGGCAGAGGAACCCCTGTGGTTTTGTTGTGTTTATCACCTGCAGTTCAGTACAATACTAGATTTTTAATTCCTGTATGTAAAGATTTTACAGTACCTTCTGTTTCAAGGCTGATTCAGTTTTCCTTTTCTATTTTTCTATATGTGTATTTAGCCCATTTCTAGCGTTAGCCTCTAAATAAAATGTCTGTTTTCTCTCCCACCTTGTGCAGACAGCTTTATTTGAAATAAGAGTAGTAATAAACCAGGGGACTGAGGGAGCAAATAGGGTCCAACACAACTGTCTTCATCATCCAGAGAGCAACTGTAAATTAAAACACCTTCAAATAAAGGTTATTTGGTGGCAATGAAAATAAAATCTTTCTTAATTATTTTGTCCTCCCTTGAAACGACCTGATCCACCAATCTGCGTTGTGGGGCAGAAGTCCGATCCAGCAGCTAGTGTTACAAAACCACCATCAATTATTATAACCGCAAGAATTCTAGAATTTGAGTTTACTTTCCACTAATTTTGCCGTGTGTTTTCTGTTCATGTCAGTTTACTCTTCCACTTGCCCTTTTTATATTAGTCGTTATTTCCTGATTCCCATCTGTGCGTGCCACGGCACAAAACAGACAGGCAGCTGCTGCCCCACTGGGCATCTGTAGATAGGCACAACAGGTGTATAATACACTGGTGACCCTGTGATGGTCCCGTCTCAAAATGGTGACATCTTAAGTAATTCATTGAATCCTCTGTTTGTTGTTGCATAGTTTCTGAGCACCCAGCAGTGTGTTGGTGTTTCACAAAAACAAAGGTGTAATCCCCACCCCAAGGCGGTGCCATGTAAATTATCAATGATACAGGAAACAGTCACAAACCGGCAAAGGGAGAGACGTGAGTGCGAAGGCCTCGAGGTTGCTTGAGGGGCATCCATGTCCTGATGATTGGGTGATCCTTTCATAACGTGAACGTGAACCCCCCATATTGTTAAGGTGAAATGGTAGGAGGGACTGGAACAAAGTGAGGGAGGGGGCTCGGCAAAGAGGCTGGAGGGCCCTTGCAGATAACTAGGGCTTTGTGTCAGTCCTGGAGGGTGCGGAAGTCATGGATTCCATGATTTTCCACGACCTCTGTGACTTCTGCAGAGGCCAGTGTGGCTGACTCCAGGGCCGCCCAAGTAGCTGTCCCCGGGACCTGCCATTGCTGGAGCAGCTCTGCAGCTAGCCGCTTGGGCGGCCCCAGGGCCAGCCACACCAGCCTCTGCTCTGGGCAGCTGGCACCAGTACTGCCGAGCAGCGGCTCCGGGATGGATGGAGCACCCGCTGCTGGTGGTCCCCAAGGTGGCTGGAGCAGCTGATGTTCCAGTGGCCCACGGCAGCTGGTGCCACTGACAGTCCCCCCACCCCCCCGGTTTAGTCAGGGGTATTTATAGTATAAGTCATGGACGGGTCACGGGGCTGTGAATTTTTGTTTATTGCCCGTGACCGGCCCATGACTTTTACTAAAAATACCCTTGACTAAATCGTAGCCTTACAGATAGCGCATGGAGGTGTTCATGAGCAAGGGAGGCAGAAAGGATGGCGGGCGGGGGAGGCCTCCATGGACATTGGCTGAGAGCTGCGTTGGGTAGGAGAACTCTAGCTGCAGGGACAGGTGTGTTGATGATAAGTTACAAATTAGAGCGATGTCCACAGTGAAGCCTAACCCCAGCCTAGCCTTTCCCCCACCGCTCACCTACCTGCCTGTAACCTCACCCCTGGGGAAATGCATAGGCTTTGCAGCATGCCCTGAAGGACATAGGTTCTGCCTCTCTCAGACCCAGGGGCCGAAGATTCGTTGTATATAGTGGAGCACAGAGAATGCTGTGAGATCACCCATGTAGTGTTGGTGCTCAGTAAACGTGTCATGTTGTGAACAATACACACATGGAAGCTATGCTGCCTTCCATGGTATTGGACAAAGGTTGGCTGTTAGGAAGGCTGAGAGAATGGTACGTGCTATGACCTTTCCCCAGTCCATAACCACGCAGGGGGTTGGCAAAGAATGGTTGGTGGCTTATGAACGAGACTAGTTTTCCTCATAGTAGCTGCGCTTTGAGAGAGTACCGCTAAACCTTGTCTGCAGCAGCCAGTGTAAGGCCTTCTCTACGCATAGAATCATAGAATATCAGGGTTGGAAGGGACCTCAGGAGGTCATCTAGTCCAACCCCCTGCTCAAAGCAGGACCAACACCAACTAAATCATCCCAGCCAGGGCTTTGTCAAGCTGGGCCTTAAAAACTCTAAGGAAGGAGATTCCACCACCTCCCTAGGTAACACATTCCAGTGCTTCACCACCCTCCTAGTGAAATAGTTTTTCCTAATATCCAACCTAGACCTCCCCCATTGCAACTTGAGACTGTTGCTCCTTGTTCTGTCATCTACCACCACTGAGAACAGTCGAGCTCCATCCTCTTTGGACCCCCCTTCAGGTAGTTGAAAGCAGCTATCAAATCCCCCCCCTCATTCTTCTCTTCTGGAGACTAAACAATCCCAGTTCCCTCAGCCTCTCCTCAGAAGTCATGTGCTCCAGCCCCCTAATCATTTTTGTTGCCCTCCGCTGGACTCTTAAATTTTTCCACATCCTTCTTGTAGTGTGGGGCCCAAAACTGGACACAGTACTCCAGATGAGGCCTCACCAATGTCGAATAGAGGCGAACGATCACGTCCCTCGATCTGCTGGCAGTGCCCCTACTTATACAGCCCAAAATGCCGTTAGCCTTCTTGGCAACAAGAGCACACTGTTGACTCATATCCAGCTTCTTGTCCACTGTGACCCCTAGGTCCTTTTCTGCAGAACTGCTACCTAGCCATTCGGTCCCTAGTCTGTAGTAGTGCATGGGATTCTTCCATCCTAAGTGCAGGACTCTGCACTTGTCCTTGTTGAACCTCATCAGGTTTCTTTTGGCCCAATCCTCTAATTTGTCTAGGTCCCTCTGTATCCGATCCCTACCCTCTAGTGTATCTACCACGCCTCCTAGTTTAGTGTCATCTGCAAACTTGCTGAGAGTGCAGTCCACACCATCCTCCAGATCATTAATAAAGACATTAAACAAAACCGACCCTTGGGGCACTCCGCTCGAAACCGGCTGCCAACTAGACATGGAGCCATTGATCACTACCTGTTGAGCCCGACGATCTAGCCAGCTTTCTATCCACCTTACAGTCCATTCATCCAGCCCATACTTCTTTAACTTGCTGGCAAGAATACTGTGGGAGACCGTATCAAAAGCTTTGCTAAAGTCAAGGAATAACACATCCACTGCTTTCCCCTCATCCACAGAGCCACTTATCTCCTCATAGAAGGCAATTAGGTTAGTCAGGCATGACTTGCCCTTGGTGAATCCATGCTGACTGTTCCTGATCACTTTCCTCTCCTCTAAGTGTTTCATAATTGATTCCTTGAATGCTCCATGATTTTTCCAGGGACTGAGGTGAGGCCGACTGGCCTGTAGTTCTCCAGATCCTCCTCCTTCCCTTTTTTAAAGATGGGTACTACATTAGCCCTTTTCCAGTCATCCGGGACCTCCCCCGATCGCCATGAGTTTTCAAAGATAATGGCCAATGGCTCTGCAATCTCATCCGCCAACTCCTTTAGCACCCTCGGATGCAGCGCATCCGGCCCCATGGATTTGTGCACGTCCAGTTTTTCTAAATAGTCCCGAACCACTTCTTTCTCCACAGAGGGCTGGTCACCTTCTCCCCATACTGTGCTGCCCAGTGCAGCAGTCTGGGAGCTGATCTTGTTCGTGAAGACAGAGGCAAAAAAAGCATAGAGTATGTTTAGTTTTTTCCACATCCTCAGTAACTAGGTTGCCTCCCTCATTCAGTAAGGGGCCCACACTTTCCTTGACTTTCTTCTTGTTGCTAACATACCTGAAGAAACCCTTCTTGTTACTCTTAACATCTCTTGCTAGCTGCAACTCCAAGTGTGATTTGGCCTTCCTGATTTCACTCCTGCATGCCTGAGCAATATTTTTATACTCCTCCCTGGTCATTTGTCCAATCTTCCTCTTCTTGTAAGCTTCTTTTTTGCTTTTAAGATCAGCAAGGATTTCACTGTTTAGCCAAGCTGGTCGCCTGCCATATTTACTATTCTTTCAACACATCGGGATGGTTTGTTCCTGCAACCGCAATAAGGATTCTTTAAAATACAGCCAGCTCTCCTGGACCCCTTTGCCCCTCATGTTGTTGTCCCAGGGGATCCTGCCCATCTGTTCCCTGAGGGAGTCAGTCTGCTTTTCTGAAGTCCAGCTTCACAGGCTTTACTGATACAGCCGTGCCAGCAGAGCCCTAGTGTAGATGCAGCGTATGCCAGCAGGTGTTTTTCTGTCAGCATAGTATAGTCAGCATAGTTTTTCTGTCACCACTTCCCCGAACAACCCAGGCAACCTTAGCTCTTCCCTTTTCCAGCAGTGCTGCAGTACGCCCTGTTCACACACCCCTTTTCGCTGACAACCACACAATTGCTGAAATGTACAAGCTTTTCACCTCCTTTTACAGCCCAGTCACACTCCCCCATGGGATTCCATCCCACACTATTAAAGGGAAGAAAAAGGGTGGCCTGCGCCCCCTTACCTCTATGCACTGGAGCAGACACTAGCACAAGTGTGCAAAGGTGGGACTAGAAACATCAGTGGTGGGCTGTGTTAGGGAGCTTATTCCTTTACCCTCTCACTTCCCTGGTCCTTCTCGCATGAACAGAGAGCAAATAGATATTTAGGCCTGTTTGCAAAGGCCTATACTTTAAGAATTTAGGTGTATTTTTATTACTTAGCTAGTTATAGAGGTATAAAAGAAAGAATTAAAATTACTGTTTGCTCGTGTAAGGGCCTTTTTTTACTGAGACGGATTGAGGCCCTGTTCTTAGGTTAAGTAAGGCCTTTGGCTAAGCAGCCGAGGCAGCCGTAAGCTGAGAAGTGAACGGTCACATGGAAATAAGGTGCTATTGGGCTGTTAGGAATACAATTTTGTTCTGATATTTTTTATTACCTTTAGAGAAAGGGAAGAGCCTAGAAGATGTAAAAGGAAACTTAGTTTGATTGGATCCTGTCTGGCAAGAACTCACTTACCAATAGCTGGGATGTGAAATTTTTATTTTTGTATTGTTTTATTACTGTAGCTTTTACTTTTTTATTGTTTGTATAATTTTTGTGTGGTTCTGTGATTGTTTTTGTTTGCTGTATAATTAATTTTGTTGGGTGTAAACCAATTAAGGTGGTGGGATATAATTGGTTAAATAACTCAAACAGCTTAATGGGACCAAATGGGAGGGCCTAGATAATCTCCATCCAAGAATATGAAAGGAACTGGCACATGGAAATTGCAAGCCCAATAGCAAGGATTTTTCATGAATCTGTAAACTTTGGGGTCGTACGCCATGACTGGAAAATTGCTAATATAGTTCCTATTTTTAAGAAAGGGAAGAAAAGTGATCTGGAAAACTACAGGCCTGTTAGTTTGACCTCAAGTGAAAGAGAAAATAGTTAAGGACATAGCGGTAAACAGTAACTGGGATAAAATACAACATGGTTTTACAAAAGGTAGATTATGCCAGACCAATCTGATCTTTCTTTGAGAAGACAACTGATTTTTTTTAGGTCAAGGAAATGCAGTAGATTCAATCTACCTGGATTTCAATAAGGCATTTGATCAGTTCCACATGGGAAATTATTAGTTAAATTGGAGAAAATGGGGATTAATGTGAGAATTGAAAGGTGGATAAGGAACTGGTTAAAGGGGAGACTATAACGGGCATACGGAGAGGTGAACTGTCAGGCTGGAGGGAGGTTACTAGAGGAGCTCCTCAGGGATCAGTCTTGGGACCAATCTTATTTAATATTTTCATTAATGATGTTGGCACAAAAAGTGGGAGTGTGCTAATAAAATGGAGGATGACAGCCAGTTGGGAGGTATTGCCAGTACGGAGGAGGACTGGAATACCATACAAGAAGATCTGGACGACCTTGAAAACTGGAGTAATAGAAATGGGGATGATATTTAATAGTGCAAAGTGAAAGGCCATGCACTTAGGGACTAACAACAAGAATTTTTGCTATAAGATGGGGGCGTATCAGCTGGAAGCGACAGAGGAGGAGAAAGATCTGGATGTATTAGCTGATCACAGGAAGACTATGAGCTGCCAATATGATACGGCCGTGAAAAAGGCAAATGAAGTCCTAGGATGCATCAGGCGAGGTATTTAAAGTAGAGACAGGGAAGTGTTAGTACCATTGTACAAGGCACTGGTGAGACCTCATAAGAAAGATGAATTCAAACGGGAACAGGTGCAGAGAAGGGCTGCTAGGATGGTGTGAGGAATGGAAAACCTGCCTTCTGAGAGGAGACTCAGAGAGCTTGGCTTGTTTAGCCTAACAGAATGAAGGCTTGGGGGAGATATGATTGCTGAGGGGAGATATGATTGCTGTCTGTAAATACACCAGAGGGATAAATACCAGGGAGGGTGAGGAGTTATTTAAAGTAAGCACCAATGTGGACACAAGATCAAATGGATATAAACTGGTCAACAACAAGTTTAGGCTTGAAATTAGGTGACGGTTTCTAACCATCAGAGGAGTGAAGTTCTGAAACAGCCTCCCAAGAGGAGCAGTGGAGAAAAAAACCTAACTGGCTTCCAGACTGACTTTGATATGTTTATGAAGGGGATGGTGTGATGAGACTGCCTACAGTGGCATGTGGCCTACCTGCGACTGCTAGCAGCAAATATCTTCAAAAGTTGGTGATGGGACACTAGATGGGGAGGGCTTTGAGTTATTACAGAGAATTCTTTCCCAGGTGTCTGGCTGGTGGGTCTTGCTCACATGCTCCGAGTCTAACTGATCGCCATATTTGGAGTTGGGAAGGAATTTCCCCCCAGGTCAGATTGGCAGAGACCCTGGGGGGTTTTCACCTTCCTCTGCAGCATGGGGCACAGATCACTTGCAGCTTTGAAATAGTGTAAATGGTGGATTCTCTGTAACTTGAAGTCTTTAAATCATGAGTTGAGGACGTCAGTAACTCAGCCGGAGGTTATGTGTCTATTACAGGACTGGGTGGCTGAGATTCTGTGGTGTGCAATGTGCAGGAAGTCAGACTAGATGATCATGATGTTCCCTTCTGTCTTTAATGTCTATGAGACTGCTTAATTTGCTTAATTGCCTTTGGTGAGGGACCTTGTCAAAGGCTTTCTGAAAATCTAAATACACTAGATCAACTGGATCACTCTTGTCCACATGTTTGTTGACCCCCCCCTCAAAGAATTGGCAAGGCATGATTTCCCTTTATATAAAGCCCTGTTGACTCTTCACCAAGAGTCATGTTCATCCATGTATCTGATAATTCTGTTCTTTACTATAATTTCAACCAATTTGCCTAGTACTGAAGTTAGGCTTACCAGCCTGTCATTGCCAGGATCACCTCTGGAGTCTTGTTAAAAAATCTGTTACATTAATTATCCTCCTGTCATCTAGTACAGAGGCTGATTTAAGCTATAGGTTACATACCACAGTTAGTAGTTCTGCAATTTCATATTTGAGTTTCTTCGGAACTCTTGGGTGAAGAACATCTGGTCCTGATGACTTACTACTATTAAATTTATCAATTTATTCCAAAACCACCTCTATTGACACCTCAATCTGGGACAGTTCCTCAGATTTGTCACCTAAAAAGAATGGCTCCGGTTTGGGAATCTCCCTCACATCCTCAGTCGTGAAGACTGATGTAAATAATTCATTTAGCTTCTCTACAATGGCCTTGTCTCCTCTAGTGCTCCTTGAGCTCCTCAATTGTCCCGTGGCCCCACTGATTGTTTGGCAGGCTTCCTACTTCTGATGGGTGGACTTACATTTTTTTTCTTCTGTTTATCTTTTGCTAGTTGCTCTTCAAATTCTTTTTTGGCCTGATTAATTATACGTTTACACTTGACTTGTCAGAATTTGCTTCTTTCAAAAGAAATCTGATGAGGTTCAACAAGGACAAGTGTAGAGTCCTGCACTTAGGATGGAAGAATCCCATGCATTACTACAGACTAGGGGCCGAATGGCGAGGCAGCAGTTCTGCAGAAAAGGACCTAGGGGTTACAGTGGACGAGAAGCTGGATATGAGTCAATAGTGTGCCCTTGTTGCCAATAGGCTAATGGCATTTTGGGCTGTATAAGTAGGAACACTGCCAGCAGATGGAGGGACATGATCATTCCGCTCTTTTATTCGGCATTGGTGAGGCCTCATCTGGAATACTGTGTCCAGTTTTAGGCCCCACACTACAAGAAGGATGTGGAAAAATTGGAAAGAGTCCAGCAGAGGGCAACAAAAATTATTAGGGGGCTGGAGCACATGACTTATGAAAGGCTGAGGGAACTGGGATTGTTTAGTCTGCAGAAGAGAAGAATGAGGGAGGATTTGATAGCTGCTTTCAACAACCTGAAAGGGGTTTCCAAAGAGGATGGAGCTTGGCTGTTATCAGTGGTGGCAGATGACCGAACAAGGAGCAATGGTCTCAAGTTGCAGTGGGGGAAGTTTAGGTTGAATATTAGGAAAAACTATTTCACTAGGAGGGTGGTGAAGCACTGGAATGGGTTACCTAGGGAGGTGGTGGAATCTCCTTCCTTAGAGGTTTTTAAGGTCAGGCTTGACAGAGCCCTGGCTGGGATGATTTAGTTGGGGATTGGTCCTGCTTTGAGCAGGGGGTTGGACTAGATGACCTCCTGAGGTCCCTTCCAACCCTGATATTCTATGATTTTCTTCAGTAGGATTTGTCTTCCGAGCAGTCAAAAAGGCTAACAATGTTAAGAAAGGGATCAGACGATAAAACAGAAAATATCATAATGTCACTATATAAATCCCTGGTGCGCCCACACCTTGCATACTGTATGCAATTCTGGGCACCCCATCTCAAAAAATATATATTAGAATTGGGAAAGGTACAGAGAAGGGCAACAAAAATTATCGGGTGTGGAGCAGCTTCTATATGTTGAGAGATTAAAAAGACTGGGACTGTTCAGTTTGGAAAAGATGATGGGGGTGGAGGGGATGTGATAGAAGCCATAAAATCATGACTGGTGCGGAGAAAGTGACTAAGGAAGTGTTGTTTACTCCTTCACTGCCCCCAAAACAGCCCACATAATAATCGTCAAGCGAGCAAGCAAATGGCAAACAAATAGACAAATAAATTAGCAGACAACCCACCCTTCCCCAATCTGTAGCTGGTCCTCCTTCACCTGGAGAACTCCCTCACAAACCTCCCCTTTGTGCTCCTGCTCGCTAACTCCTGTCTGACCGAAAATCTGGTTTTCCCCTTTGCTGGGACCATTCCTTAGACACAGACTTTAGGGACATATTTCCAGTATATTTATGTAACTCCTCACACAACCATCCATCCATTTCGCCATAATATTGACCCCGGCTTTCGTTTGAGATCTCGCCCGACGTTCTTTGAACTAGGGTGCACATGTCAGACTCAGGAGATTCCTGTAACTGCTCGGCATCCTCTTAGTGCCCCATGCCAGTTGGCACAGGGGTTCTTGGGTCACAGGCAGAGCTGGTGGTGCAGGGAGCCAGGGTGCATTGGCAGAGCTGTGGGATGCCATGGCTCCCCCACCTGAGCCCCCAACCCCTTTTGCCTCCCCTACCCTCCATCCCCATTTATCCCCTGCCCCAGAATCTCCCTCCCCTCGCTGCAGGCCCAAATCCCTCTCCCCCGCTCCCCCACTTCTTCACCCCCTACTCCTCCTCCCCGTCCCAGGAAGCAAACACGTGTCTAATTTCCCCCCCAAATATTGTGATTACATTTCCCCCAAAATGAAATTGCTACCCACGACTCTCAAATTGCAGCCACTCACTTCAAAATGTTTTTGTCTTTGGAGCCGGCTTCTGGTTGATTTACCCCTAGATATGTCTGTGGAAGGGTGAGTTCATAGCCATCAGTCTCAAGGAGGCCTGTGATTCATGCAGTCATTTGTACTGCTCAGTTTAACACTATAAGGCAGCAGAAGGGAACTATTTTTGGGGGAGAGTCTGTAACTTGGGAATCTCTCAGTTAATGACCTCAAATTTGGATCACTAATGCTGTGCTAAACCCTGTGAAGCACCCCAAATTTCAAAGCACTTCAATTAATCATTTGGATTTTAGAGCACTTACAAGAGTTGAGCTTTAAAGCATATAAAATGGCAGGAGTAGAAACCCTCTAGCTATGTGTCTGTTATGGACTGTGTAAAAATGTCCATTTTCTTAAATACACTTCACAAGTTAGGTCCCCAGAGATTCAGGGGTGCCATGCACTACCTTGGGTAATACTCCGCTGAGACAGTTCTGACCTGCATCACATCAGTAGTTCGATTTCTAGGCAAAGACATGCCACTTAGACAGGTTTTTTTTTAATGGCTGTTTTATTGCTGGGGCTTAAATCTCTGGAACCCTTGGCTCATATGACTCCAAATTTGGGTCACTAATCCTACCCTGCGCTCTCCTGAGGCACACCTAATTTCAAATAAATCTAACTAAGCATGTTGATTTCAGAGGACTTAGAATGGTCCACCTTTAATCAGATGTCATGATGCAACCTTAACTATAGTAGTGCTCCCATATAACTATAATTACAGGCTGTATCCTGAGCTGCGGAAGTTCTCAGCACAGTATTATTTGCCCTCTCAATTCAAATGGAATATTCGACATATTTCTGGTACCAGTGTAATTGCTACACCAAATGAGTAAAAAGGGAGGACGATTGGAAGTTGCTAACGGCAGGTATTTTTAAGAAAGTAATCTGGCTGGCAAATGAGGTGGTCTGATTGTTCAATTGAGTCTCTTCATACAGATCAATCCTGTGAGCTAAAATATTAAATAACCATTTGATAGTGCAGTGCTACATGCTGTGTGCAGGGTGGTGGTGGTGGCATAGAACGTGCTTGGCTTCCAGGCCAGCTATGCACCAGGGCCTGCGCCTCACCCTGACAGCACCCTACATGGTGCATTGCTGCCTGCTGGAGAGAGCTGTTGTAAGCAAACAGGGTTTGTCGCTTCACTTGTGGCGCAGGTAGATTTTTTTTGTACTTATGTAAGCATGAAGCCTCAATAAGGCACCGAGATTCTGCCCTGCCTCCCACTGTTCCCACTTTGTTATGAAGTGCCTCAGTTAAAAAATAAATAGAATAGCCCCTCCTACGCACACATGGAGGTGCACAAAAAGCGCATGAAGGAGGAAGATATTTTTGGCTCGTTCCTAAGATTCTGAGCTCTGGAGAGACTGAAGTGATCAGATTTTAAACGTTCCGTGACTAATGGGAATCTCCTGAGAAGGTTGTTTAATGATTCAATGAGGAAAGATGGAAAGTCAGTAGAACAGCATTGCTCAAAAAACAGTGGTGGCTGGTATGGGACTCATTAGTAAAGAATTTAACAGGGGAAGTGTAATTAATGCAGATCAACATGGGTTTATGGAAAATAGATCCCGTCAAACTAATTTGCTATCTTTTTTGATAAGATTACAGGTTTTGTTGATAAAGGTAGTAGTGTGGATGTAATAGACTTCTGTAAGGTATTTGAGATGGTATCACAGAACATTTTGATTAAAAATTAGAATGACATAAAATGCACATGACACACATTAAACTGATTAAAAACTGACTAATAGGTCTCAAAATGTAATAGTAAATGGGGAATTCTCCATCAAGTGGGTGTCTTCCTAGAGGGGTCCAGCAGGGAATGGTTCTTGGCCCTACGCTATTGATAATTTTTATCAATGACCAGGAAGAAACAAAAATCTTGACTGATAAAGTTTGCAGATGACACACTAAGTGCAGAGTGGAAAATAATAAAGAGTACGGGTTGCTGATACAGAGCGACAGGGATCTCTTTGTGAACTGGGGCCAAGCAAACTATGCATTTTAATACGCTTAAATGTAAATGATAGATCTAGGAACCAAGACTGTAGGCCATACTTACACAATAAGGGACTCTATCTTGGGAGACAGCGACGGAAAAATGTTTGGGGGGTCGTGATGGATAATCAGCTGAGCATGAGCTCCCAGTAAGATGCTGTGGTCAAAAGGGCTAAGGTGATCCTTGGATGCATAAACAGTGTAATCTCAAGTAGAAATAGGGAGGTTATTTACTTCTGGGAAAAGTCTGCGCCCCTGCAGCGCAGCAGAAAAATGCCTGTCCCCCACCCCGCAGATTTCCTCTGCTTCCTTGCAGATCAAATGGTTTCTGTGGGGAAGCAAAGAGAAGCTGCACCAGTACTCGCTCACCGCTCCTTGGTAGCTCAGGAGGGGAGAGGTAAATCAATCCGGGCGAGGGGTCTGGGGATTCCCTGGCCACCCAGGAATGTTCATCTCCATCCTCCTTCTCTCTCTCTCTCCCCCCCCCCCCCCAGCCTGGGACTGAGTTCCCCCTCCCCCTTCCCTGCATGGAGCAGTCCGGGCTGGGTCAGATCAAGCCCCAGAAACTTCCCGTTGCTGCAGGAAGCTCTGCACCGCAGGATGTATGTGTGTGTGTCTGGCTGCGCCGGGGGGGGGGGGGGGGGGCTTAGGTGCGGGGGGTCGGGTATCTGGATGCATAGGGGTTGGGTGGATGTGGAGCAGCTCCCTGTACAGTGACCCCTTGTTGCACCCGGAACCCCTCCCCACTGAGCCCCCTCCGCATCAGGATCCCCCTGCACCCAGAACTCCACCACCGAGCCCCCCAAACCTCCACCCTGCCGAGCCTCACCCCCTGCATCAGGAGCCTCCCACACCCAAACCCCATCCTAATGAGTCCCAACCAGCTGCACCCTGAACCCCAGTTCCCCTCCTCCCCCACTGAGCTCTAACCACCTTCACCTGGACTCTCCGGCAGAGTCCCATTCCCCCCGCACCCAGAACCCCGTACTGAGCCCCCGTGCATCCAGATTCCCCCCTGCACCCAGACCCCCCGACCGAGCTGTCTGCCTCCAGATTGCGCCACACACAACCGTGGTACTCTTGAGGGAATTCTGCACTGAAAAATTAAATTTTGCTAAGTTCTGCATATTTTAATTGTCAAAATAAGACAGAAACACAACAATATAATCACATCATTTTCAATTCTTTTGGTAATTTATTTCAAAATACTTGTCAGCAAATAATTGAAAATGGTGTGATTATATTGTGTTAGTTTGACAAATAAAATACGCAGATTTTAAAATATTGTGTGCAGAATATTTATTTTTTTGGCGCAGAATTCCCTCAGGATTAGTTTTTTTTACCTCCGTATTTGGCACTGGTGTGGCCACTGCTGGAATCCTGTGCCCAGTTCTGGTGTCCACAGTTCAGTAAGAATGTTGATAAATTGGGGAGGGTTCAGAGTAGATCCACAAGAATGATGAAAGGGTTAGAGAACCTGCGTCAGAGTGACAGACTCAAAGAGTTCAATCTGTTCAGTTTAACAAAGAGAAGGTTAAGGGGTGACGTGATTACGGTCTAGAAGTATCTACATGAGGAACAAATATTTAATAATTTGCTCTTCAGTCTAGCAGAGAGAGCTCTAACATGATCCAGTGGCTGGAAATAGAAGCTAGACAAATTCAGATGGGAAATAAGGCATATGTTTTTTTTAACAGGAAGGGTGACTAACCGCTGGAACAATTTACTGAGGGTTGTGGTGGATTCTCCATCACTGGCAATTTTTAAATCAAGGCTGGATGTTGTTCTAACAGTACTGCTCTAGCAGTTATTGTGGGGCAGGTCTCTGGCCTGGGCTATGCAGGAGGTCACAGTAGATGACCACAGTGATTCCTTCTTGCTTTGGAATCTATGAGTGAACGTGTTTTTATCATTTATTTTTCTGTAATACTACAATGCTTTGCAAACTATGGAAGGCAGGTCTGTGCCCTGAGGAACATGCAGTGTGTAGGATCTGCTGGTGAGCTCTCTCTGATGCCAGTGAGAGTTCAGGGTGCCTGGCTCTCTTGGACACTTTTGAAAATCTCATCCACTGTGCCAAGAAAGGGTTAATAAGTTAGGAACTAGAATCTACACTGCAGTGAAAGACCCACAGTTGGCCGGGATCAGCCGACTCGGGCTTGGGCTGTGGGGTATAAAATTGCAGTGTAGACTCAGGGCTCTGAGGCCCTGGGAGGGGCAGGGTCCCAGAACCAGGCTCCAGCCCAAGCCTGAATGTCTACACTGCATTTTTATAGCCCAGCGAGACAGTCAGCTGACCCAGCCAGCTGCGGCTGTGCCACAAGGCTTCTGTCACCGTGCAGACAGGCCTTAAAGATAACGATTTGTCCAAGAGAATCAAGTGAAGGACTTTTCTCCTCTGGATTACACTGCCCTTTCTTCACGGCGCTTCCGGAAACCAGTGCTGGAGCAAGCTCTACGGACAGGGTAGATGGGGAGTTCATGCCAGCCTTTTGCTCTTCTCAGACACTTCATCCTGAAGCTGTTTTCTTTTTTCATAGCACATTCAGAAAAGAAACGCCTTAGGAAGCCGAGCAAACGGCTTTTGGAATATGCAGAAGAATATGATCAGATATTTGCACCTAAGAAAAAATCAAAGAAGGGCCAGGAGCAATTGCAAAGGGTAGGTGAGAGCGTTGTGCTGCTAACTCCCGTTCTGTGGCTTTGCTCTCGGGCTCTGGTTTGTATCCCCGCAGTATGTTGTTTGTGTTCTCGCTGTGCATAGCAAGGGGCAGGTTAAACCCACTTCCATCTGTATCTGTTGCTGCTGCTAGGTGAGTTCCCGGGAGAGGTCTGAGCTCAAGGGAGAGGAAAGGCTTCCAGCACGATGCAGTCGTGGAAGTGATCTCCGGAATGTGCAGCTGGAGCAGAACCCTCTGGTGTCAACTCCATCTTCCTCTTCAACCAAAGATGCTCCTCCAGTCCTTGAAGCAGAACATTTGCTGTTAGAAGAGCCAGTATCCCATTCCTCTGAGCCCACTGACCTACTCATAGATGGACATTCAGACTTGCCGGAGCTGATGTTATCTTCCCCTGATGTGTCTGAAGTTTCTGCTTGTTCTCTGGAGGCAGAGGAACGTTTCCTGAAATCAGGTAAGCGATAGGCAACATGCCTCCCTTCTGAAACGCTTGAGTCCGCTTTGCGTCTAGCGGCAGGAATTCTGACTCAGAGCTGGGTTGGAAAGCTGCTCTCTGATTTGTTTTGTTGAACTCAGTAATGTGGCTGTAAGCGAGCATGCATAAATGATAAACTTGGTAGCCAAATGAATCAGCTGCTCACTTCGCGTTTCCTAGCATTGTCCATAACGTGATGTGCTCTCCGCATACGACATGTTTATCCAAACCTGGGTATTCAGAACTCCCTCTTCTTCGTCAAGTGCTTGTTTCATGTCCATTCCAATCAAGTGTGTGCATGCCGCATGCACTACAGCCGGAAGATTTCCCCCTAGCAGCATCCGTAGGGTCGGCCTGGGCGCTCCCTGGAGTCGCGCCTTCATGGTGCCCAATGTAGGGCCCTGCCAACCGGCCACCCCCTGAGTTCCTTCTTCTCGTCAGTGACGGCTTGCTGGAACTTTCCTCGCTCCTGCTTCTGCAAGCGCCTTTAGCAGTGTCCTTCCTCCGTGTGCAGTAACAGTGCCGACAGCGCGCGAGTCGGCTCCTAGAAAGGAGACTAAGGGCTCCCGGCACCAACACAGCACTGAACATTAGACTTCTGGTAGGTGCTGATCTGTATCCCCGGTGCCCCAGAAGAAAAAGAGGCAGGAGAGAGGGCACTCTCCCCCTCCTAAGCCTACGGAGCCAACGGCAGGGGGGCTTCAGCCCGTCCAGCCTACTTTGGGCCCAGCAGCTCCCAGGGGCTCATCAACTCCTGGCCCACAAGGAGTCCAGTCGAATCCGGCCTATTACCGTTCTCCGGACTGTCAAGGACGGGACATTCAACTCTCCTCCACTCCGGAGACTTTTTTGAGGCAGCGCAGGTCCTTGTTTGCCTGACGGCTCCACCTTCCCCAAAGAAGGGCGAGGCACCAGTGTCAGCCAGGCTGCCTATCCCTCTAGGGGCAAGCCGGTGATGATGTCATGCTGCTCCCCATCTCCAGCACGCCACTCCCCAGCGCCGACCACCCACGGGGCGGAAAACGGCATCAGTTCCCAGAGGTTTGGCACCGCTCTTCGGCACCAGCCAGTACCACTCCTCTGTGGTCATCTTTTTCAGAGTCCTATCGTTCAGATAGGTCCAGCAGCAGGAGGTCTAGATCTTGGCGACACCATGCAGGCATTTCAGGCCGCAACGTCCGCGGTTTTACCAGCCAAACCGACAGGACAGTTCCTGGAGGAGGAATAGGAGAGGCGGGAAGAGGCCACACCCATCCTCAGGCCAGAGCTCTGGCCAGACAAAGTCTTCTGCAGGCCAGAATCAGGCCTTTTGAAGGCGCGCATGAGGACGACTTACCAGATCGAGAACTGGATCTACCCCACCTTACCTTCTTGTCCTGACTATCCCCTTTCTACTGTGCATGATCCTCGGACCGCTGGGTGCTCCGCACGGTAGAGAGGGGATACTCCATCCAATTCTGTGCCCTCTTGCCTTTCCACCCCCGTTCCCTGTCCCTCTTCAGGGAGCCCTCTCACAAGCAATTCTTTACACAGGAGATGCACTCGCTCCTTTCGCTAGGGGCAATGGAAGAGGTTCCTCAGGAGCAGAAGGGCAAGGGCTTCTATTCCCGGTACTTCCTAATACTGAAAGCCAAAGGAGGGCTCAGGCCCGTCCTAGATCTGCGAGAACTCAACAAGTTTGTGAAGAAACTCAAATTCCACATAGTATCTTTGGCCTCCATTATCTCCTCACTGGATCAAGGAGACTGGTATGCCGCCCTTGACTTGAAGGACGCGTACTTTCACATAGCGATAACTCCGTCCCACTGAAAATACCTCAGGGTTGTGGTGAACAACACCCACTACCAGTTCACAGTCCTCCCGTTTGGCCTATCAGCGGCACCCCGAGTATTCACCAAGTGCGCGCAGGTGACGGGTACAGGTGTTCCGTACCTCGATGACTGGCTGATCAAGGGCCATTCCAGGACTCAGGTAGAGAGGCAAGTCGCCTTCATAAGAATGACATTCGACGAACTGGGCCCCCTACTGAACAAGAGAAAATCAAAGCTGTCCTCGGTTCAGAGCATAGGGTTTGTAGGGGCAGTGCTGGACTCAACACAGGCAAGGGCGTTCCTTCCTGAAGTGAGATTTCGAGTCCTCAGCGACATCATTCGAGGTCTCAGGCAGTTCCCCATCACCACAGCAAATAATTGCCCGAAACTTCTAGGACACAGGGCTGCGTGTAGCTATGTAGTACAGCATGCCAGACTCGACTTCGACCTCTTCAGTCATGGCTAGCGTCAATGTATCGGCCAGCCCAGGACAGTTTGGACAGGATCGTAACCCTGCCTTGCCCGGTACTTGACTCCCTCCTGTGGTGGCTCGACCCGCAGGTAGTATGTGCAGGGGGGTCCCCTTCACCAGCCCCCAGCCATCCCTCTTGCTAGTGACAGACATGTCAGACTTTGGGCTTGGGGGCACATCTGGGAGAGCTCAGGACACAAGGCCTCTGGTCTCAGGCGGCTCTCGCTCTACACATCAATGTCAGGGAGCTGAGAGCGGCGTGCCTGGCATGCCAGACTTTCAGAGCCCACCTAGCAGGGAGATGTACATCACTCAGAACAGACAACGCCATGGCAGTGTTTTATATCCACCAACGGGGGTGCACACTCCTCTCTCCTGTGTCAGGAAGCCCTCATGCTGTGGGACTTCTGTGTAGAGCGCTCAATACACCTGCAATCATTGTACCTCCTTGGAATACAGAATGAGCTGGTGGACAGCCTCAGCAGGTTGTTCCATGGCCACGCGTGGTCCCTTCGCCCGGATGTTGTTAACTCAATCTTCCATCAGTGGGGCTTTCCCCAAATAGATCTGTTCGCCACGCGACGCAGCAGGAGGTGTCAGCAATTCTGCTCCTTCCTGAGACACTGCCCAGGCTCCATTGCAGATGTGTTTCTCTTCCCATTGGGAGACCGTCTCCTATACACTTTCCCGCCCGTCCCTCTCGTTCACAAGGTGCTCCTCAAGATTCGCAGGGACCGAGCTCTGGTGATATTGATAGCTCCAGCGTGGCCCCGCCAGCACTGGTACACATCACTCCTGGACATGTCCATGGAAACTCCAGTCATCCTGCCACTCTTCCTGGACCTAATAATGCAGGATCACGGCTGCCTCCAACATCCGAACCTCAAGTCGCTCCACCTTACCGCGTGGAAGCTCCATGACTGAACGCAGGGGAGCTCTCCTGCCCTGATAAAGTCAGACAAGTTCTCCTTGGCAGCAAGAAACCTCCACGAGAGCCACCTACCTTGCCAAGTGGAAGAGATTTTCAGTCTGGTTGGAGCAGCACCTCCCGTCCCCGACGCTCACCTCAGTGCCACTTACACTGGACTATCTTCTCCCTCTCAAGCAGCAGGGGCTGTCAGTGTCATCAGTAAGGGTTCACTTGGCCTCCATCTCCACCTTCCACCCAGGTGCAAAGGGCTGCTCGGTCTTTGCCAACCCATTGGTCAGCTGTTTCCATAAAGGTCTCGACAGGCTATACCCACAGGTCCGACAGCCTGTCCCGGCTTGGAAGCTCAATCTGGTCCTTTCCAGGCTTACGGGATCGCCATTCGAGCCCTTGGTGGCGTGCTCTCTCTCTCTCATACAAGGTGGCGTTTCTGGTAGCGATAACCTTAGCCAGGAGGTGTCTGAGCTCGGCCCTAACATCAGAGCCCCCTTACATTATGTTCCATAAGGACAAGGTTCAGCTCAGTTCTCACCCGGCTTTTCTCCCAAAGGTTGTCTCCCAGTTTCACCTCAACCAGGACATCTTCCTCCTTGTATTCAACCCTAAGCCGCACTCCAGCGCCAGGGAGCAGAGGCTTCACTCGTAAGTCCACAGATCACTAGCCTTCTACATCAAGAGAACGAAGCCGTTCTGAAGGTCCGTCCAGTTATTGGTGGCGGACAAAATTAAAAGTCTTCCTGTCTCCTCTCATCGTATCTCATCATGGATCATGTCCTGCATTTGGGAGTGTTACGACTTGGCAAAGGTGCCTGCTTCTTCAAGCACCGTGCACTCCACCAGGGCTCAGGCCTCCTTAGCGGCATTCCTGGCACAGGTTCCCACCCAGGAAATCTGCAGAGCAGCGACGTGGTCCTCCATACACTCTTTCGCCATGCACTATGCGATCACCCAGCAGGCCAGAGATGAGCCGTGCTCCAGTCAGTTGAAGACTCCGACCCCACCTCCGGAACTTAGGCTTGTGAGTCACTTGATTGGAATTGACATGAACAAGCACTCGAAGAAGAAAAAACTCACCTTCTCGTAACTGTTCTTCGAGATGTGTTGTTCATTTCC
This sequence comes from Malaclemys terrapin pileata, assembly GCF_027887155.1. Classification (NCBI taxonomy): domain Eukaryota; kingdom Metazoa; phylum Chordata; order Testudines; family Emydidae; genus Malaclemys; species Malaclemys terrapin. The sequence continues at coordinate 912,520 of NC_071512.1, read as the reverse complement.
ATTCCAATACCCACCCTCCTACCCCTCTGTCGGAGCAGCTGGCAAGAAGGAACTGAGGGGGCAGTGGGTTGGCAGAGCTCTATATTGGACACCATGAAGGTGCGACTCCAGGGGGTGCCCAGGCCGACCCGATGGATGCTGCTAGGGGAAAAATCTTCCGGCTGGCGTGCACGCAGCGCGCGCACACCTGATTGGAATGGACATGAACAACACCTCTCGAAGAACAACAGTTATGAGAAGATAACCGTTTTTTCTGATCATGTTTATCTCTGCATGGATGCTGCTTGCAACAGTTATATTCCTGTTAGTCTGAAAGTTTTTTGATGTCCCCAAAACATTTTGGATAAACAGGATCATAGTGTAGTTGCTGCATCTGTACGAAGCAGGTGCTTGAGTTAGACTTGATCTGTCCCCGTGATTGCACGACCAGAAGCACTGTAGCTATGGTCTGAAGAAACTGCCCCAAACACTTATACCAGCAACTGGACCCTCACTCCCCTAAATGCACCAATACAGAATCAAATATAGAAGTACATAAAATGTAATTTTTGAAGCCATACCAACCTGATGGTAATATGTGAACACATAACAGTACAGACAGCTGGTGTTCCGGATGGAGGTGGAGATACGTGGGTGGAGAAGGGGACTGGTGAGGGGTGGTCAGTGGGCTGTTGAATGATGTAGCTGTTGATTGCCAGGCTGTCTCTAAATTGCGTTGCTGGCGTGTGCTGTCTGCCCTGACAGCTCCAATTTTTCTGTGAGTTTGATGTTGTTGTTTAAACATCAATATTGTGGTAAAACCTAAAGAGCACAGCCAGGTTGAGGTGTGTAACCCTGGGTGCTCCACACATGTAAAATACCTAATAGTCACTGCCTCAGAGAGCCTACAGTCTGAGACACAAGGGGTAGCAGGCAGATGAGGTTTTAAATGTCAGTTGGTATCTGATAATGGATTTTGTTAGTCTGAATCCAGTTAAAGAAATTGTATTTTTCCTAACTAGAACTTTATTGCAGGGAACTTGGAGAGGAAGCGTCAGAGGAAGCCAACTAAGAAGCTCTTGGAATCCAATGATTTGGATGCTGTGTTTATGCCAAAGAAGGAGGGGTGGATTCCTCCAAAGAAGGTACATTCCTTCCAGCGGACCCTGAATGCTAGCTGGCAATTAAATACCAGACGCCAGATTGTGTCTCTAGCTGGCTGCAGATATGAACTATGATGTAATAATGTGGATCTCAGGCTCTTGGGGTAGCAGTATGTCCTCGGCTACAGTGACAGCTCATGATTTTTAGGAAATGCTCAGTGCAAATTGATTCAGAACATGTTATACAAAATCTCCTTATAAATTCATCCCAACTAGCATCGCTTCCCGACAGTACTAACAAAAACCTGCCAGCACCAGGTCATATGAGCCCTGTGCTGAGTCGCCAGATTTTGGTCTGCGTATTACAGTGAATAAAACAATTGAAGTTAGATAAGGAGGGAAACAACTTTGTTTCTTATGGGGACTGGATAGTTTCTGCTGTGAAACATCCCTCTCCTTTAATTTGCATTGGCAAAGGAAATTCCAGGAGCTCAGCAGGACACCCAGGTGGAAGTGCTCTACAGTAGACTTCCGGTTGGAGAGCAGGGAGTCTCCATGCATTCTATTCTGTTGCTGCTTGATCTTGATCCTGAGGTCCTTGGCCCAAAATTTTCATATACCAATTTTTCTCTGAAGTGGGGATGACATTTCTCTCATTACCCTCCTCTGTGAGCTGGTGAACATCAGACTGTGTCTGAGCTGGGTCTCCTCAAACCTGTACTTTAAATTGATGGGGTTTCCCATGGTATGAAATATTCAAATTGCTCTCTATGGCATTGGATTCTGATGTTTAAAGGAGAATCACCCATTGGTCTCTAATGTTCACTAGGCAACATGATTTCAAAAAATGAGATAAAAAGACTCAGACTTTAAGGGCAGAAGGGACCATCATGATCATCTAGTCTGACCTCCTGCACATCGCAGACCAACGAACCTCCCCACCCACTCCTGTAATAAACCCCTAAACTGTGGCTGAGTTACTGACGTCCTCAAATCATGATTTAAAGACTTCAAGTGACAGAGAATCCACCGAAACCGGCGAGTGATCCATGCCCCATGCTGCAGAGGAAGACGAAAAACCTCCCATGGTCTCTGCCAATCTGACCTGGTGCAAAATTCCTTCTCAACCCAAAATCTGGTGATCAGTGGGGTAGAAGCACCAGCCTGACACTTGGGAAGGAATTGTGTGTAGTAACTCAGAGCCTTCCTCTTCTAGTGCCCCAACTCCGGCCTTTGGAGATGTTCACTAATAGCGGTCGTGGATGAGCCATATGGCCTTACAGGCAACCCCAACATAGCACCCCTTCTATAGCAAGCTTAGTCTGGAAGCCTGTTAGTTTTTTTTTTTTTTTTGTCCCCACTGCTCCCCTGGGAAGGCTGTTCCAGAACTTCTCTCCTCTGATGGTTAAAAACCTTTATCTAATTTCAAGCCTAAACTTGTTGATGGCCAGTTTATATCCATTTGTTCTTGTGCCAGCAGTGGCCCTTAACTTAAATAACTCCTCTCCCTCCCTGGTGTTTATCCCTCTGATATATGTATAGAGAGGCACCAGATCTCCCCTAGACCTTCATTTGGTTAGGTTAAACAAGCCAAGCTCTGTGAGTCTCCTCTCGTAAGGATCATTCTAGTAACCCCTCTCTGCACCTGTTCCAGTTTGAATTCATCTTTCTTACACACAGGAGACCAGAATTGTGCATGCATTTTAGGTTTTGTGCCTACCCAAGAGCCCTTGCCAATTTTTGTGGGTTTATAATTACATTTTCCTGTTTCGAAAGATGTTTCTCTCTCCCTTGTTGCCGCGTGAAGTCCCCCAGACAATGGGATTGTTAATGTTAGTGGTGCGGTAGCACCATGAGATCAGTGCCCCGTTGTCCTAACCCCTGTACGAATGTATGGCAGAGACAGGCTCTGTCCCAGTGAGCTCGCTGGCTAAGTGTACGATGAGAGACAACAGGTGGATTCAACAAACAGATGGGGAGCACAAGGAACCAGTGAGATGACACTGGTCAGCATGATCAGCAGCGAGAGCATTCCAGCTGCCCAGCCAGTGTTGACTTGCTATATGCAAAGATTTGTCTGACACAAAGCAAATGAATTGAAAGTTGACAGGGTCCTGTTTTCTCTGATCTCTTTCGGGTCGTTGGAATCTGAGATATTACTTGTAACAGCAGTTCATAAAAATGTTCAGCTTGAGTTGCTCAGGAAAACACATCTCCTTGCTCGTATCTGAATGCAATTGGTAAATTGTTTCAATCTTGTTTATTCCCAGTGTTTTGATGCTGGCCCTCTGGAGAGTGACCTTTCTGAATTTTATGCCACACCCCAGTTTTTGGATCTCGGAGAAGGTAGGAAACACTAGGCATCTGCAATGAAGCAAGGAGCTCCTGGTGCCATTCCTGGGGTGGTGTGTGCCAGGGCTCTTGGCAAACCACGTTCGTTAGTGCCTGTGGCAGAAGAGCATGTGTGTGTGTGTGTGTGTGTGTGTGGCGCCCAGTCAGGGTCTACAGAGGGCACTTACCTCTCAGGAGAACTGAATGATTTGTTCAGAGTTGTGCCCTCCCCAACCCCCCCGTAAGCTCTGTAAAGTGTGAAATTGGTGAAGAGAGCACGGTACAGCTGTGAGTGGCACTCCGTATGCAGAGCACTGGTCTGGGTGGGGCTGGGGTTAGATGGGTGCTTTTGGCTTGTTCAGATGGAGGTTTCTCAGTGCAGTTTTTTTCCTGAGGTTCTGCCAAGTTGTTACTGATGAAGAGTTTTTTGGGGTACTGAAATTTAGGGATTTCTGTCTCTCCTGAAAGCCAGTTTTGAAAGCCCTGTATTCTGGAAGGGAGGAGGCAGTGGGAATTTCCATGCCCCCCCAAAGACGGTGGCCTGTGGCACCAGATTGGCTTTTTCACCATGCAGGTGCCAAGTCAGCACGTTACACACTGCTGTGACTGAATACGGACGGTGGATATTGTGCGCTCAGTAATCGCTCTCACGCTGCCTGGGCAGCGACCGAAGGAGTAATGCCCTGGACTCCCAATTTGATTGCTTTCATTTATCAAAAGATGGCAGTGAATCTTCCCTTTCCTGTGGGCGGTGGAGACACAGAACACAAACACCTTCCATGGAAGGCAGCGTTTCTACTGCTCAGTGCCCCTGCAGGCCAAGGCCCAGTGTGGGATTCACACCCCTAGCCATTGGCCCAAAGTGAGGGTGTTACTGAGTGCGTCTCTTGTGGCTGTTGTGGGGGCCTTGTTCCCCAGGGAGCCCTGCACCAGGCTCAGCGGGGGCCGGTCTGCCAGCAGAGAATTTTGCAGTTGTATTGCACTTTTTCCCTCCCTTGAGCCAAAGTCAAGGAAGTTTGAGTTGCAACACTTGGGGAAGAGGGACAATTGATCAGCATTTGGATTAATAACTTCAAAATCTCTAAACCTCTTGCAGTGCTTCCCCGCTGGGGTCTCAGCGAGAGCAGGAATGGCTTTGTTTGGTTTTGGCATGGCAGCAGAAAAACTCAATCTGAATCCCCATTTCCCAGGTCCATGCCCCTGTGAGGGGCTGCAGGAACAGGTGGTGTCACCAGTACAGCCATTTGGGAATTGCATTCCAAGGCATTGCCTGCAGGCTTGTACTGGGCCTGGCCTCATTATCTGTTCGTGCAGTGGGACGAGTTCGGAGCTTCCCAGCCTGAGCTGCAGGATTCACTGCACTGCTCGTGGCCAGGAGAACCGTTATTTCTCCATTGTCTTGACATGTGTCTCTCCCATCAGCTCCTGACAGACTCCCTGAGAAGCCGAGAAAGCGCAAGAGACAGCGATACTCCCCAGCCACAGCACATTACAAGAAAGGGAGGAGTGACGATGCACTGGGGGAAGCTCCCGGTTCTGAGGTACTGCCAGTCCTCCTAGGTGTTGCAAACTTAATCAAGGAACCCTTTAACCTCCTCTCTCCTTCCTCAGTGTCGTCTGAAAAACAAACTCTGCAGCTTTGATTGGCTAGCTGGGAGAGAAGAGCGTTGCTCTGAGTTTAAACGGAATGTATCACTTCCAATTAGCAGTTGTTTTTTAAGGACCACTGAAGCTTGGGCTTAATTTTGGGGCTATTGCTCAGCTAATTTCACCGTGAGCGACGGTTCTAAGCAGTGACAGCAGAATTTCATCGGTAGTTTTGCTTTGCCAGTTTGGAAGGTTTTTCGTTCAAATGAAAGGCCTTGGCTGCTGCTTCTGGGAATGCTGCCTTCTTGCTTATTGATAAGCCGTACGAACTTATCATACATTGCATTCGCCTTTCATCTGCGTTCTGCACTCCAGCATTAGCTGCGGAGTTGTGGAAGAGGGTCCTGAGAGCCATTTGCGAGGTCAGGGCTCTTGGTTGCTTTCTGGCAACCCCTTGTTAAAATTCTGCCCCCAATCCAGAGGTCAGAGTTGGGGTGTTTCCCCTGCCCCCAGTGGGTCACTCCCTCTTTGAAAGCACCCTGCCAGAGACTGCTCATAACAGTATCTCTGACAGCCACATTTTGCCTTTTAGGAATGAGCCAGGTCTCACCAAGACGTGGCCTGGGAGAGGAGGGACATCTCTGGGCCTCCCACTTCAAATGGCACAACGTGAACAGCACCCAGTGTTCTCAGGATGTATGTCAGGAGCCAGTTGTCGGCATTTCTTATCACTCTGTTGCTGTAATGGCTCCCAGTGGTTCATAGCTGTTCACCCGAGCAAGGCTAACCACTTTGCTGTCCCCTGCCGTGGCAGTCCCCCCTGTGCAGTGCTAGTGGAGCTGGCAAGCACAGGTGTGCAGGAGCCCTCCCACCTCTTCCTCGCCGGGCCCCAGTCATGGCAGCGGTGTCCTTTCTGCGGTAGTTTCTGCTGGCCTGGGAACAAGTTTTCTGAGTACAGTTTCCTGTACAGCTCATTGGGCGCTGTTTCCTGCCAGCTTCCACTTGCTTGTGATTGCTGTGTGTTCTAGCACGCCAGTTTCAGAGCAGGTCTCCTAGCAGCCATAGTGCCATCTGGCCTCAGAGAGATGTCTGGACACTTGCGAGTATCTAGGGTGACAAGGAGATCCCATCACAGCTGAACTCTGTAATTCAGAGTGCCCTGGACTGTGAGTGGGTGTCCAGATGGCTTGCCAGCAGGGTAGCCCTCACTTGGGTGCACAGTGTGGGGAGATGGACGCACCTGAAGGTCCAGTACAGTAAAGTGTGGAAGAATAACAGCTGCTCTGGGGCAGAGGAAACCTGCCCCTTTCGTGCAAGACTGTATTTTCTGCACTCGCCCGCCTGTGAAACCTGACGCACTGGTGGACAGCGCCAGGCAGGGCAGGGTGACAGCGCTGGCAAGTCCAGGATATGCTCAGGCTCCCCAGGACTCTTCAGTGAATCGTAGGCTGCAGAGACCGCGGCAGAAGGTTCAGGAAGAGAGGCCTGCCCTTTGCACAAGGTATGTGGGTGTTCTTTATTTTCACTGACCAGGGCTGGTTTGGCAGACTCGGGGCGGGGGGAGGGCGGCAGCAATGTGTCTGGTTCTTATGAGAAATGTTCAGTTGCAAACTCATGAGAGCAGAAGTCTCCCTCCCACTGTGCACATGGCGACTTCCTACTCCACCCCCTGCCCAGCTGGGTCCGCTCCAGCAGGTTCAGCCACCCCTTCTACATTTGGCTGCAAGGAGCATTGTTCCAAGCCAGAGCAGAAGTCTCAGGCCCTCAGTGTTCAGTGACTGGCTTAGCCATGCATGTGCCTGGACTCAAAAGGGCAGCCAAGCAGGATGGGTTTTTCGGTCAATACACAAGATGAAATACACAAGATGTCCTGGCAGGAGCATTCTACTGCAGTAAACCACACCGGGGGCAGCATGGTCCCACACACAAGCTACATTGTCTCTGTTGGCCCCACACCAAAGCAGTGCACCATTTATCTGCTCTTGTCTAGCTGCACACCTGTTTCATTCTGCTTTCCACTGAAAGCATGAAATGCAGGCATAAGCATTATAGATAGCAGACTGCTCGAGGTCAGCCATGAGCAACAGGTTTGGAGTGATGGCCCTATCTAAAGCCCGCAGTGCTCTGCAAACATGGGGCAGCAGTCCAGCAGAGAGGATTTCCCCCCAGATTTCAGAGCAGTCTCTGGTAATCTTTGCCCAGCTAGATGAGTAATCAGATCAGGAGTAATACTAATTTCCAGATCCCTCAGGGAAATGCCTGGTGCCTCTCCAGCTCCTTGAGCATGTCCTCATGTGTTATCCAGGAGAATAACCCAAGTCCTTGCCCTCGCTTGCTCAGATAGGTCCTGTGAGTGGCACTGGAATCCCAAAGTGAGCAGGAAGCAGAACTACTGCATTCCTTGGTATTCCAAGGGTTTCCAGCATCAGTAAACCTACTAACCCTCTTCTTCTTCTTCTTCTTCGTTACAGGGAGGGATCAGGCGTCTGAGAACATCAGGGGGCTAAACGCCTCACCAGTCCTTGGGGGGAAATGGAGAACAAAAGGAGCTGCAGGGGGGGATGTGCAAAGGGGACTCTGCTCGTATGTGCAGCTTCCAGGCAGAAGAAGCCAAGTGGGGGGAAGAGGACTCTGACGTAATACGTCCCTCATGGCAGAGAAAGGAGGAGGCAGGAGCAAGCATTCCAGAGGGAATGAATGCCCGAGAAAGCACATTCAAAGACACAGCCAATTAGTGCCATTATCCCATTAACAGGCCCTTGCATCTGCCCTGAACATACCACCTCCTTGTATAGTGCTGCAGTACAGGATGGTGGCAACTCATTTTGGTCTGTGCCATACTGGGCTGTTCCTTCCTGTGCATTCCCATGGCATTCTATCCCTGCCAACGAGCTGGACAGAGCGGCTCAGGCTCCCTGGGACATGCACTCGAACCCTATCGTCCGCAGAAGTGCCTGGTGTGTAGTATTGTGGTTTTGATCTAGTTTGTTGTTGCTGCTGAGCTTCCACTTTTGTGTGCTTAATAAACATGGTTTGCTCCATTTATCTCTGTCCTGTACTTCAGTGTGCTGTCAGTGCATCCCTACTTCGCTCCTGAACTCCTCCCTGCAAACTCCTGTCAGGTTAAAAATGTCTGCAGTGACGGTGGCATCTACACAAGGAGAAACGCACTAGCAAAGGAGGCAGTGATTAGGGCTGCAGATCTCTCGTGGTGTTTTTTAAATCAAAAATCACAGAGCAGCCCTGGGAAATGTAGTAAGAACCAAAGAGTTCTGGGGAAATGGTGTGTGACGTCACAGGCTGGAAAAGTCAACTCTCTGTAGCTCTTTATATTCAAGTATTCAAGTTCAATCCACTTTATGACAGTGGTTCCCAAACTTTTTAGCATGGTGACCCACCAACTTCATATTGTCTTTTATTGTGCCCCACCCAGGGTCCAGATTCCTGGGGGAGTCCCTAACAGGCCAGCATCCTTCCCCCTGCCGCTGTCTTTCCCCCCCCCCCCCCCCGCTTCTGAGGGGACACTGACCACCCACAACAGCACCCTCTGCCCCTGCACCACAACCCTAATCCTGGCCTGGTGCAGAGGAGAGGGCCCCAGGGAGGAGGTCTGGAAATTGAATCCACCCTGCATTCACCCTCCAGCAACAGCTCCTGTTCCCCGGGGCTGGGCTTGGCTTCCCCTTCTAGCCATTGCACTGGTGCAGGGGTTGCAGTCCCTCTCAGGTTTGGCCCAGCCATTCCTCGGTCACGATAACAGAGCAGCAGCCAGGCCAAATTTGAGTGAGTGGCACTGCAGCCCTGAATGTCAGTTTGCAGTGCCACTTACTCAGATTTGGCCCAGCTGCCTCGGTCATCATAGAGGGCGGCCAGACCAAACCTGAGCAGCGCTGCCAACCCAGGCCCCAGGTTGCAGTTCCCATAGCCGGGAGCCAGGTTCAACCTCATGGGACAGGAGCTACTGCTCGCTCCCTGGGGCTCACCCTCCGCTCCACACCAGGTCAGCGACCCAGCATTTGGGAAACCTGCTTCAGTAAAGTCACAGACACAAGGAAAAGCCCTCGTCGAACAGAAAAATCACAGTATCTGTGACATTGTTACCACCATGACAGACCTGCAGCCCTAGCAATGGTATTTAACAGCAGGGAACGCTGACATTTGCACACCTCAACATAATCCATCCCCGCTGCTTTCTCTGCCCAGACAAGAGATGTGGCCCCAGCCTCTCACGTTTTGTTGGCACACCAAGTGCAAGTCACTGCTTTGGGTGGCATTGCTTTTCAGTCTGGCTGCGAATGATTGCTGCAAGAATACAGCAGACAGCTGTGAGGGGCCTCGTGTTCCTGACTGTCCTGGCATGTCAGCAGCACCTTCCTCTTGCTTTGAGCTTTCCAAATGCACACTGGATCACCACTCTGTGCCTTCTGAGTGTGCAGATGTACTCAGGGTATGGCTTGGTGAGCCGGGGGAGCAGCGGGTATGCAGTGATTCTGTGACACCTCCCTGTCTATGCGGTGGGAAGAGTGCGAGTCTGTCTGCTTCTGAAAAGAGCAGAGTTCTCAAAAATCCTTGCGTGATGCATGTGCCAGGCCATCTTATTGCCCGTCAGAACCAGGCACAGGACTCCTCTAGGGCTTGCCCACCTTGGAGTGACAGCCTTTTTGGGCTAGATGGGAATGGGCACAGGATAGGCACATGCAATGCACCTGTGCTCCAACAAAGTTCAGTGAATCCAATTGCTCAGATCCCTCAAGGATCTCAGGCACATTTGCCATCTTGCTCCCAGGCCCCTGCCACACTTGGTGTATTGCCATGCACACCTTCATCCCCATGGCACCCACGGGACATTCCCAACCCCAGGCAGTGCCCCAGGGACCTGGCTTCCATAGGAGAATTGGAACTCTCCTTTCCTTGTGGTCTGCTGCTGCAGTGTGGGGGCCAGCTCCCCACAGAGATGCAGACAGGCTCTCCTTCCAGGGCTTGAAGAGTAGCTCTGTGTGAGCGCGAAAGCTGGTCTCTCTCCCCAACACAGGTGGGGCCAATAAAAGATCTCACCTCCCTCACCTGCTTTGGAAGTTCTGAAGCTGCTGCTGCTCATCTCAGACCTTGCAAGGAACTGTGGACTTAGCTCACCGAGGGATGTGCTGGATTCTCATCACTTGAAGTCTTTACAGCACGATTGGATTTTTTCTGAAAGATGCTTTAGTGCCACTGGCAGCTGTGGCCTGTGCTGTGCAGGAGACCAAGCGAAATGACCAGAAGGGTCCCTTCTGGCCGTAGAATCCAGCCTTGCACGTGGATGCGGAATAGAACTGCACCCTAAGCCAGACGGCTCGGGTGGACTCGCTGCACTGGCGCAGTTCCACTGGATCAGTTACTAGCAAGCTGGTTCTCTAGCATCGCTACAGCCAACCGCCCTAGTTAAAATACTGTCCCTGTGTTCCTGGCGCTCTGACATGCAGAATGAAATAATGGTTGCTTTGACCATGCTCTGCTCATTTGCATCTCATCCAGTGGAATGTGTACGCAGTGCCTTGAGGAAGCTTTCTGGGCCAGATCGGCAAGTCCAGGACTGTTCTGGCACCAAACTGAGTGTTTCTATTGGGTCAGGTTGGAGCAGAATTAATCCAAAGAGAGCCCCATGAAGATGGGTCGTGGGCAGCAAGCTAGCCAAATTGAATACCTGTGGTTAAAGCACAAACCAAAGCTTCCTCCCTCATGAAACCTCAGAGTGGAACAGTGCGGAGGGCATTTTCCCCAGGGCATTAAGGGCCCTCTGCGGGCAGGATGAGCGTTAGAGGCACTGCTTGCAGCCCAGCTGAAAACCTGTATGTGCTTGATAGCCAAACTAACAGTCCAGAGGGTGGGCCAGGAAATACTGACAGTCCGAATTCTGGATTTCTTTTCTAAAGGGGGAGATACCTATCCATGGGAGTGCTGCAAGCCCCAAGGAGCTCAATGAGGATGGGTCTGAGAATGACCATGGAGTGCCTTCATCCAAAAGGATGCAGGGGGAGCGAGGAGGAGGAGCAGCCCTCAAGGAGAACGTTTGTCAGGTAGGGAGCTAAGGTCTTTGGGTGAACCTTTGCAGCACTACCGGTGGTGGTGGGCAGCTATGCAGCACACTAATACCCCGTCTAACAAGGCAACCTTGAAGCAGATCTGATTGAGTTAACTAATGTTCTCCGGATCCCTGGTGATGGCCCCTCTTGTCCGGAGCCTTGGCTGTCCAGTTATTCATGTGCCTTGCACTGCCTGGACACTTTGCACCTCCCTTGTGTGTAGATGCGGCATGACTGCTCTGCAGTGCCCGTCCCTCCTGCAGCGGTGGGGTGGGAGCGAGGTGGCTGGGAATGAAGTGGGATGTATTTAAGCCATTGCCCCACAGTGGGGACTCAGGAAGAAGTGGTCGCGGTGGCACTCTGAGCTGGCGTGAAGGGATTTCGGCAGGGTTTTCTTGTGACAGTCTCAGCCAGCTGCATGCCTGGTGTGTATCTAGCCAGGGGTTTGTCCCAGAAGTAACGCTGTGTTCCCTCCCCACACAGATCTGTGAGAAGCCGGGGGAGTTGTTGCTGTGTGAAGCGCAGTGCTGTGGTGCTTTCCACCTGCGGTGCCTCGGGCTCTCAGAAATGCCGAAGGGCAAGTTCATCTGCAATGAGTGTTCGACAGGTACGGCGCCGGGTGGGAGGGCAGGCCGCTTGCTGGGGGTCGCGTGGGGCTGCTTTCAAGTGTGCCATTGGCGGAAGGCATGAGACAAATGGCCAGGGCCAGAGAGCATGGAGAGGGTTGGGTAGCTGTGCGGGCCAGGCCAGGGGCTCCTAAGGAGCCAGCCAGTCTGGCCGGAGGTGGTAACTTTTTCTTTGAGAGTTCTGCTTCCCTTTCGCCATGTGACCGGTGTTCTCTCCTCCAGGCGTCCACACCTGCTTTGTGTGCAAGAGCAGCGGGGAGGACGTGAGGCGGTGCTTGCTCCCCTTGTGTGGGAAGTACTACCATGAAGAGTGTGTGCAGAAGTACCCACCCACGGTCATGCAGAACAAGGGCTTTCGATGCTCACTGCACATCTGTATGACCTGTCATGCCGCTAACCCAGCGAACCTTTCTGCGTCTAAAGGTAAAGAAACCCTTCTGTGCCTGCAGTTACTGGGGCTAGTCAGGAAAAAAAGGCAGGCGCCCCTTTCCTGCGTCCAAAGCATCTTTCATTTGGGAGCAGTTTGAAGTGCTCGGTGTCTCCCGCCCAGTGCCTGTTCTTTAATCTTTCATTGTGGGACATTTTCTGTGAGCTGTGTAAATCTGGTCAGCAGGGGAAGGTGCCAGCCGGTGAACTTGCTGCTCTCTAGGGGTATGTCTACCCTGCACACTGAGTCTGGCCCTGCTCCATCCACACACACATCCATCAGTCTGACTCAGGACCTGGGTCCTAGGGCCCTGCTGGGGGTGCGGGGGGCAGAGCTCAAGTGCCTCTGAAACTCACGTGCACTCGTTGTCCATTTGCAGTGTGGACACAGCCCTGAGTCAGAAGGTCTGTGTAGTTCAGTACGGACACACTAGCATGGCTGAGAGACCTGGGTCCAGCAATTGTAGCCACAGGTTTATAGTGCAGTGTGGATGCTCAGGCTGGGGCCAGCTCCCCACTCTGGCTGTGGCAACCTGGCGCCCAGGATGGCAGTGCCATTCGGGTTTGTCTCAGCTGCTCCTCTGGCCAAGCTGGGCCAAAACTGAGGCTTGGTCTACCCTACAGAGTTAGGTCGACATGAGGCAGCGTACATCAACGTATTTATGTCAGTGTCTGCACCACAGTGCTGCTTCTGCTGCAGCAAGTGGCCCACTACACCGATATCATAACGCCATCTCTGCGAGAATGTCCATTTCACTGCTGGGAGGCTCCCTGCTGTGAAACTCAGCCCATCTGGGCTCGGGCTGTCAGCGTGAAGGCAGGAGGGTGGGGGGGGGATCACAGCTGTGAGCCGATGCCCACCTGACAGCCGGGGGGGGCCAGCTGTGAGCCGGTGCCATGCTGCAGTGCTGGGAGCCTGTCCTGCAGGCTGTGTGCAGGATGGACTTGCTCTCCAGCCCCTCTGTACGGGGCGCAGCACCCACCATTTGGGGCAGGCCGTTCTTAGTTTAAACACAGGGAAGGGGTAAGTAGAGGCAAGGTGTCTCTTCGCCAAGTGACTCATTTCACCCTTTGTTTGTTGTAAGCCTGAATATTGACAAAACTAAGTTCTAGGAGCAAATTATAATTGTCACTTTCCCTCAAGTGTTTACCTGTGTCCAACCTTTTCCACCGCAAGGTCGCTTGATGCGTTGTGTTCGGTGTCCAGTGGCATACCACGCCAACGATTTCTGTCTGGCTGCGGGGACAGTGATCCTCGCCTCCAACAGCATCATCTGCCCCAATCACTTCTCTGCACGGAGGGGCTGCCGAAACCATGAGCACGTCAATGTCAGCTGGTGCTTTGTCTGCTCAGAAGGTGAGACCCTCTGTTCTCTGCCTAGTGCACTGTGAGCACTGCAGGGCAGGGCCTGCGCTGGAGCGATGCGGGTAGAGACAGAATGCAGGAACCAGCTACTTAGCAGGATAAAACTACTGAGGACAGGCCAGTTTGAGGCCCCCATTCTTGTCCAATGCCAGGTCAGGGTACTTGTCTTGCTGCCACCAGGCCTCATTGGATTAGGGTTTGTTTGTGTTCGAGACCGCCGTTCCACTCACTGGACAGCTGTGCTCCCAGGTCTCTGTATCCAGGCTGGGGGAAGTTGCTCAGGGCAGGAAATGAGAGAATATTCTTGATGGAAGGACTTTGCCCCTGGACCAGCTCCGCAGAAGAGCCTGAGTCTGTTTTCAGATGTGGTTGCACCTAGTCTTCCTGCAAACACCTCCCTGCAGGAACCCCAGGAGCTGAGAGACGGCTCAGCTGCATCTGGCCATCGCTGCCAGGCCTGAGCGAGGTGACGGGTACGGAGTACAAAGCCTGTAGGCTACTGTAATCCTGTTTGGAGGGACTTCAGTGGTGCCTAAGCCTTGACCTGGCCCTCTGCATGGGAGAGGTGAAGAGAGATCGGCTGGCTGGGCAGATGGAACGAGCTTTGTGTAAGAGCCTGGTCCCTCTTCCCGGCGGTTTGATTCTCTCTGGGAGCATAGGGGCCCGTGTTTTTGTGATGTGGCTCTCACTGCTGTATCGCTCCTGGATGCAGGGGGCAGCCTTTTGTGCTGCGAGTCATGTCCAGCTGCTTTCCACCGCGAGTGTCTGAACATCGAGATGCCTGAGGGAAGCTGGTACTGTAACGACTGCAAAGCTGGCAAGAAACCACATTACAAGGAGGTGGTCTGGGTAAAAGTTGGGCGCTACAGGTGGGTAAAAATAAATGTAACTGATGTCCATGTTAAAGCTCTTCCTTGTGTAGCACTGACTATGCTGGGGAGATCTGGAGAGCGCTGGTTTCTACTCATGTTAATGCAGCTGGGTCTGTTTTTAAATCCATGTAGGCACCTGATAGTAGAACGCACCATTCCTCCCTGTTCTTTTCCTCTTCCCCAAGCCAAGCTTTTGCCCAACACTGCTGCTTTGTGTGAAGTACTGGAAGCCCCAGGAAAGTTCCTTTTCTCCTTCTCAGTGCCTCTAGAGAATGGAAAATCGCTGTTGCCAGCTTTTAGGGGCAGTGGTGTCAAAGCTTTGACCTGCTTTTCCTGTCCCTATCCCCTGTGACAGGTGGTGGCCAGCTGAGATTTGCCATCCTAGAACTATTCCTGTAAATATCCAAAAGATGAAACATGACATTGGCGAGTTTCCTGTGCTGTTTTTTGGGTCCAACGATTATCTCTGGACGCACCAGGCTCGGGTGTTTCCCTACATGGAAGGCGATGTGAGCAGCAAGGACAAGATGGGCAAGGGAGTGGATGGCATTTATAAGAAAGGTAACACATTTCCTCGTGCTCTAGGGAGGCACTAGGTGTCTGCTCTCAGATTGTTTTGGGCCAGTTCCTCTATGGTCCCACGAAGGGCATCCATGGTGTGGAAAAATGATGGTCCTCCCATAGTCAAGGTTGAAGCAAGGCTTGCAGAGTATCTCTGATTTGTGCCTCATACCCATAAGTGATCCCACCCAGAATAGTCAGAGGTCTGAGCTTATGCCAGGGTAACAAGCGACACCCAGCTCCTGAATTCCAATTTATTCCCGTTCTGCCACAAACTCTGCACCTCAGGTTCACCATCTGTAATGTGAGAATAATTCATATACACACAATATTGTAAAGCAGAATACACCAAACACCTAACACAACTCCTCAAGGACAAGGGATGCCACTAACAATCCACAGGCACCTACCTTACAGCTACTCTGTGCCCCTTCAGTCTGGCCTTTTCCAAACTACCTCTTCCTGATTCCTGCTTGTGGGTGTTGGATGCAGCGGTGTGTTGTGCTGGAGGGGACCGTCTGAGACAAGTAGTGATGGAAGGCTAGCATCTCGGGGCAGAGCTAATACCGCCCTCGCCCCCCACCGCCCTCAGTGGGGCTGCTAATGCTTCCAACTCGGTTCCTGGTAGCTCTCTTCAGTGACCCCTCCGATGGGGTGCTGTTACTCCACCTGGGGAACATCTCTCTTTGGGGCAAGGTAGCAAGCCACTGGAGTGTGGCCTGCCCATTCAGAAACATGCATACAAACATCTGAGCACAAACGTAGCCATGGAGAATATTCAGGCTACCTGACTTCAACACTAGCGCAAGGGGTTTCTTGTAACACAGCGTCTATTTTCTTTCAGCTTTGCAGGAAGCGGCTGTGAGGTTTGAAGAGCTGAAGGCACAGAAAGAACTGAGGCAGCTGCAGGAAGACAGAAAGAATGATAAGAAGCCTCCTCCCTACAAACATATCAAGGTGAGGACCTCACATCATCACCAGTTGGTGGGGCTAGAGGGAGGCCTGGGTCATTGCATGGAGCTGTTGGTGCAGGATATTTACAGACACACAGACATGCCTTTGCTGCTTGCAGAGTCCTGCACTGTGGAGCATGCTCTGAAGGCTGATTAGCTACCCCCAGGGAGGATTGACAGGAAGGTTTTCAGCTTCCAGCAGTATATTGAAGCACTTCATCTGTCCCCTCTGCTACCTGAATTCATGTAGCAGCTGTTGTCACTGCTGGACATCAGTGCCAGAGGTGCTCTGATTTACTGAGACATCTCGGGGCATCTTTACGTAGCTAAAGGCCAGTCATATACAGTCCCAGAAATGTCTCTCTCTCCCCCATGTGGGTTTAGCCAGTGGCGAAGGAAAACACAGTTTTGTGCAGTTGTGTTCCAACCCACTGTTTGAGAACCACTGCGATAGAGGTGGGTCTTGAGGGATTCGGAGGACAGCTCTAGTTACCAGTGAGTAACCTACTGGTGTTCATTGCAGAGGAGTGGATTCAGAAGGGATTGCAAGTTGGTACAAAGAACCGCAAAGGGCTTTTCACAAGAGAGCATCTCTTTATTGCCTGCCTTTCAGAGTTCCTTGTCTTTAACCAAGTCAAAGGCCCCGCTTGTGCTACAAACAAGCCAATCTCTTCTCCATCTGGTGCTGCCCTCTACCTCCTCACAGAGATGTTTTTAAAGAGCTTCCTGGCTTAACTCTGAGTTTCAGAATGGGCCTTCAGACCCCAGCCTTGTCTGGTCACACTTGGGTAGGGAGTTAACTGCTTGTTTGCCAGTGCTCAGGCATAGTCCCTGCAACCTGTCACAGGTGTGCAGTCTGGGGTGGTGGATGGCACAGAACTGTTGGGAGGCAACTTCTTCAAAACCAAGAGGCCACAAAGAGAAGCTACATTAAGGCCTGTCTCTAGGGAGTGGAGAACATGTTATTTCACACGGATGATGCGTGGGGCGTGCCACAGACTGGCAGTGGTAAAGCTGCACCTCTTGAGTGTAGCCAGAGGCTAGGGGTGAATGGAATTAGAGGGATGCCTACAAGTTATGTATATGCTTAGACCTGTGTGGCCTTCAGTCCTTTGCTAGAACTGATATGCACTGTGACCTGTATGCTCAGAGGGTGGGGTTAAATGCAGCGTCGATTGTTCCTAGCTAGCTAACCTTGTGTGTGCACATTCCAAGGTAAACAGACCAGTGGGCAAGGTGCAAATCTTCACAGCAGACCTGTCTGAGATACCACGGTGCAACTGCAAACACAGCGATGAAAACCCCTGTGGCCTGGACTCGGAATGCATCAATCGCATGCTGCTGTATGAGTGCCATCCCCTGGTCTGTCCGGCTGGGGAGCGCTGTCAGAACCAGTGCTTCTCCAAGAGGCAGTACCCAGAGGTAGAAATCTTCCGCACGCTGGCACGAGGCTGGGGCTTGCAAGCCAAAAGGGACATTAAAAAGGTACCCATTATGTGTCTTCATTTTACTCTCTGGTAACACTGAGCCGGTCTTAATAGACCTCTTCCTATGGTTTCCATAACTTTCAATTGTCTGACCAAAGGAGCCCATATAGAAGAGACATGACTGACTTTAGTTTCCTGGCCTGCTTTCATCCAGGTGGCAGGGATGTTCTAGCTTAGCTGGGGAAGTGCCTTGGGATCTAATACTCCCCGTGATAGCCTAGAAGATGGTTTGGTCCATCTGCTTATATGGCCCTCAGACACTAAAGCAGTGGCTCTCAAACTTCTTTACTGGTGACCCCTTTCACACAGCAAGCCTCCTAGTGTGACCCCTCCTTATAAATTAAAAACACTTTTAAATATATTTAACACCATTATAAATGCTGGAGGCAAAGCGGGGTTTGGGGTGGAGGCTGACAGCTCGTGAACCCCCCCCCCCATGTAATAACTTTGCGACCCCCTGAGGGGTTGCAACCCCCAGTTTGAGAACCCCTGCACTAAAGTGATGGGCACTAAGATAGCAGGCCTTAGACTGGGTTGAGATTTCCCAGACAGGGAGCACTGAGCTTCCATTCTGGAATCTCCAGGCATTCTTCACATGGGGATCTTACTTAGAAACCCAGGTCATAATTAGTGTCTGTTAGGGAAGCCCTCAGAAAAAGGGTAATGTCTTTGGGAGAGCTGTAGTGATGGCTGAGGCTAGCATATCTGGATGTGGGGGAATCCCCCTACTTCCCAAACCCCTATCTTTCTAAAATCCAGAAGTCTAGATCTGCTGCTGGTCAGAGAGGTTTTCTCCATAGTAAAGAGGGTTGTGTTAAACAACAAAGGAAAGCAGAGAACTATTAAGTTGAATAGAGGACAGAGACGTATGTGTAAGGGCTGTTAGACAGCAGAACAGACTAGCAAAGGTGGGGTTGGCGTCTCCAGAGAAAGGAAGGCCAAACTCGGCCCCTGACCTGGCCTCTGTGGGCTGCCCGTGATGCAGTGTAGGTGGTTATCCCTGAAAACCTTCCATGTAACCTGTCTGTAACCACCACACAAGGAACCAGCCAAACTCAGATGCTGAAATGGGGGTGTCTTTTGGTAAAGGTGGCGTAGCATTGTACTCACTGTGTTTGGTGGCCTCTTGAACAGGTTTTACTGCATGGGATAAATGCCAGCAGTGTTCAAACCAGGTGCCCTGTGGTCTGCGATGTTGCAAAGCTTGTTGCTGATTGTGTTCCAGGACCCAGGCTGTGTATCCGTTCTACCGACAGCTGTAATTCGGTTATGGAGCAGGTGTCAGTACGGAATTCTGTAACACACTAAACCCAAATTCACTTTTCTTTATGCTGTCCCTACATGTTTTATTTTCAAATAGAACGGGGTAATGGGTGACTATATTATTAATAGTCCTACGGAATAAATTTTTTGAAATTTATGAAGATGCTGCAGAATCTAGGTGAAATGTGCTGCAAAGTACCCGGGGTCTAGTCTTTAATGAAATGAAAGTATCCAGAGAGGAAATGGATAGCAAGCTTTGTTAGCACAGAAGTGCCCCCCTCCACCTCCCCCAAAGAGTTCTGCTTCCGTCAGCAGCAAGTCCAGAGCAGCCGCCCGCTACTTTTTCTTTTGCAGGGTGAGTTTGTTAACGAATACGTGGGAGAGCTGATTGATGAGGAGGAGTGTCGGGCACGAATCCGCTACGCACAGGAGCATGATATTACCAACTTCTATATGCTGACTTTGGACAAGGTACATGATGGGCCTCTCTCTTGCCAGTATCTTAGACCAGTGGCTCTTAATCTTTCCAGAGTACTGTACCCCTTTCTGAAGTCTGAAATAAATAGGATGAAATTCAATAAGGACAAATGCAAAGTACTCCACTTAGGAAGGAATAATTAATTGCATAAATACAAAGTGGGAAATGACTGCCTAGGAAGGAGTCTTGCAGAAAGGGATCTGGGGTTATAGTGGATCACAAGCTAAATATGAGTAAACCATATAATACTGTTGCATAAAAAATAAAAGCAAACATCATTCTGGGGTGTATTAGCAGGAGTGTTGAAAGCAAGACACAAGAATTAATTCTTCCACTCTACTCCGCACTGATAAGGACTCAGCTGGAATGTTGTGTCCAGTTTTGGGCACCGTACTTCAGCAAAGATGTGGAGAAAGTCCAAAGAAGAGCAACAAAAATGATGAAAGGTCTAGAAAACATGCCCTATGAGGAAAGACTGAAGAATTTTGGTTTGTTTAGTCAGGAGAAGAGAAGACTGAGAGGGGACATAAGTCTTCAAGTACGTAAAAAATTATTATAGGGAGGAGGGTGATAAATTGTTCTCCTTAACCTCTGAGGACAGGATAAGCAGCAATGGGCTTAAATTGCAGCAAGGGCGGTTTAGGTTGGACATTAGGAAAAGGTTCCTGTCAGGGTGGTTAAGCACTGGAACAGATTGCCCAGGGAGGTTGTGGAATCTCCATCACTGGAGATTTTTAAGAGCAGGTTGGACAGACAGCTGTCAGGGATGGGCTAGATCAGTGGCTATCAAACTTTAGCAACCTGAGGACCCCCATTTTTAATTTACATTTTTTTGCTAACCCCCAAGTCCCCTGCTCAGCCCCAGGCCCTTCCCCCAAGGCCCCAGCCCTGCCCCTCCTCTTCCCTCCCTTTCCCGCCCCCTCCCCCAAGCGCTCTGTCCCTGCTCCTCCCTCTCCCTTCCAGTGCCTGCTGCACCTGCTGAACAGCTGTTCCCCCTGTGCAGGAGGCGCTGGGAGGGAGAAGGGGAGGGGAAGGAGTTGATCAGCGGGGTCCGCGGACCCCCTGGAGTACCCTTGCAGACCCCAGTTTGAGAAGTGCTGGTCGAGATAATACTTAGTCCTGCCTCAGTGCAGGGGACGGGATTAGCTGACCTCTCGAGGTCCCTTCCAATTCTACCATTCCACGATTCCCCAGTGCTCAGATGTGATGGTCACAGAGGCCATATAGGCAGACAGGCAATAGGGTTTCTCTAAATATGATTTCTGCTCTTAATGGCTCTCTGTTCCTGGGTCCATGATGGATCCAGCCTAAAGTGTCTCAGGCCACCCCTGCTAAGATCCTGAGGCTGCCTTCTGTTCACCAGAGCACAGTTCCTTTCTGGCTATGGGCCGAGAAGGAGCCTGCTAGGATGGTAACTTGCTGATTGTCAACTCACAGACCTCACAGCACTGCTCCCCTCCCCCCTCACGCCCTTTGTCTACTCTCCAGCCTCAGGTCCTGGCCTTGTGCCCTGTTCGCTTGTGGCGATACCCACCCCAGCAGAGGCGAATTCTCCAGGTGTCTTTGGAGCAACTATAGAGGTGTCCAACTGCTTCTGGACAGTCAAGTTTTCCCACACTGCACCAAGAGCAAAGGGCTAGAGTGGCCACATTTTGGGAGGGTGCTAGGAAGCTTGGTGCTTGTACTCGGGCCCACATAGTGCAGTGTAGACGCTGGAGCCCCAGGTTGGGACTCGGGTTTCAACAATTCCTAACCTGGGGTTACAAATGAGTTCAAGCCCTAGGTTAACAAACCCAGAGTCTGCTAACTCAAGTTCTGCTAACCCAGGGCTTACATTGCAGTGTAGACAGACCCTTAGGGCACTGTTTGGGAGCAGGGGATTCCACTGGCTCCAGGCCTCCCTTGATCACAGGGGATCAATAGCGCGCTCTGCCCTTGTTCCACTATTAGGTGCATCATTGAGCTTCTGAGGCTCCTCATGACTTGAATTCAAAGCACCAAGCAGAGGCTTTGGTCATTCTCTGCACTCGTGCTGTCTTGCCTGCTTCTCTGTCCTTCTCGTTTGCCTTTCAGAGACAGCAGACGTATCTCAGGAGCTTTCAAGTGCTTATCAACTGCAGCCATGCAGTGTCTCTGTGCACAGGCATGCCTCGTTTGTGGCGTCTCGAGGCCCTGACTGAGACGCGCTCGCACCTGCCTCCATGAGCAATCAGGTCCCAGAATGAGCGCCTCAAAAGCCCTCCTGGGCTTCGACTTTTCCAGTAGTTGCACAGAGCTGACCCAGAAGCCTGAAAGGCGTCAGAGTCTCTAGAAGCACAGGTCAAGCTCCCCAGTTAGGTGTTGATGGGTGACCTGGCCCATAGCAGCATGGGTCTGACAGGATGGAACCTGAAGCCTCCTTTCTTTCAGTGGCATCTCAGGTCTTTTCACCAACATTGTTGCACCAAAGCACAGTCCCAAACCTGAAGGTAGGCAGAGGTAATTGCACCACAGACACGCCGTGTTCATTAGCGTGATTGTTACAACCTGATCAGTGCTCCGCCAACAGGCATCGTGGAAGGCAAATGAAAACTATCACTGTGAACCACACTGTCCTATCCTGCCTGTCACTCCGGCCCATAACCTGGTGCCATCTTCGGCTTGGCACTCTTGCTAGGGCCTCACATCAAGGCTGTGTCTAAATCTTGCTGTTTCTTTCTGTGTAGCGCCTAAAAGACGGCCTTTCCCAGCCATCCGTCCAGCTAAAATACTCATCCCAAGCTCTCGTCTTCTCGATTACTGCAGCCTCCTTCTTTTTGGATTTGAAAAATGCGACCTTACCCTGCTCGTACCCATTCAGAACAGGCCTTGACCATGTCACATCTCCCTTTCCACCCTCCACTGGCTCCCCCTGCTCTAGGGCATCAAACACAAGCTGCCTGTCTTTGCTTTCAAGGCCCTTCATGGCCTGTCCTAACCTTCCAATCATCTCATATTCACTATCAAGCCATCAGTGCTCACCTCTGATTGGCCCATGACCTGCGCTGCCCACGTGTTAAATGTTCCAGCAAGCTCCCTTGTGCTTTCCTCTGTGCTGCCCCACATGCCTGGGAGGAGCTACCTCATTATCCACCTGCAGATACAGTCTCGAAAATCTCCTTTGCTGTGACAGCTGTAAAAAGGTTGGCAAGAGTTAGACTAGCGGTGCGCGGAGACCGCCGCCTGTCATGTTGACCATTATTGTCTGATTGTTTACTTGTACGCCCCCAGCTGTCTATTCATTTGTTGTTTCTTGTCTTATACATAGATTGGGGCAGGACCGACCATCTTGTGACTCTTTCTTTGTACAGCGCCTCACACAATGGGGTTCAGGTCCACACCTAGGGCTCCTCGGTGCTTCAGTGATACAAATAATAAATAAGAAGATGATTATGGAGCACAAGAGAGCAGCATAGGAGTGGTGCTGGTATGCCCTGCCGTAGCATGCTGGCCCGATACGAGCTCTGGGTTTTACCCTTCTGAGGAAGGAAAAGCTGGATGTGCCAGACAGCAGTCTCTTTCCTTAGGAGGCCTCCATCTCCATTGGAGGAAGAGATGCTCGGGGGGTCGGGGAAGGGCAGTTCTCTGCATTTTACACTTTGCCTGCAAGCCTCAGCAAAGGACAACAGAGTGCAGAAGCTTGTTTGGCTTCTGCCAGGTGTCAGAAGTGCACACGGTAAAAGGTATTGCCGGTAGAGCGTTGTAAAACACATACCCAGGCACTTAAAGCCAGCACTGAGAGTATTTTGTAACACGCTTTGGGGGCAGGGCAGGGCCTTTGTGGGGTGGCTCGAGCAGGAGACGTTGCATTAGAAAAGTTGCTTTTCCTTGTGATTTTAGGATCGAATCATCGATGCCGGACCGAAGGGCAATTACGCTCGATTTATGAACCATTGCTGCCAGCCCAACTGTGAGACTCAGAAATGGTCCGTGAATGGCGATACACGGGTTGGGCTCTTTGCTCTTGTCAATATCAAAGCTGGTAAGGGACCTTGTTCTGTTGCTGACCCAGAGTTATTGATGGTGTGGAGCCTCTGGCAGGAAAGGGAAGGGTCTCTAGCGAGGGTCTGGAGCAAAGCCTCAGTACGCAAAGGGTGGAACACACAAGCGTGGCGGGAGCGGCAGAACTGGGGGATTAGCGAAGGGCCCCCGGAATGGAAATATTGGGGGGGGGGGGGGGGGCTGATGTATGTTTCCACCACCTGCCCCGTGTTTTCCACCCCCCAATATCTTGTGGAGGCAAGAGCGGGGCCCGGGTGTGTTTCCATCTCCATGCGCATGCGTGGTGGGGGGCAGAGGTGCGAGGGACCTGGAGGAGGGGCCAGAGCAGCTCCAGTGGCACGCAGCATTGGGTTGGCCGCTGGAGAGCAGGTAGGAACCGCTCTCCTTTCCCGGCAGACTATTGCAGCTGGGCCTGCCAGCGCTGGTGTGCGGGGACACAGTGTAAGCCCCCCTGCTAGCTGGGATAGGCTGGGGGACGGTGCAGGGGCACCTGGGCAGGGGGAGCCAGATACTGAGGTACTGCCCTAGGAATGGCAAGAACTGTCGGGATGCCCTGTCACAGCCCGGCTCCAGCTCCCGCAGCCCCCATTGAGCCGTAGCAGCTCCCCTTGCTACCTGTCTTTCCACCTCCCCCTTCTCAGTGAGCGTCTGTGCCCCTGAGCAGAGTGGCACAGTTATAATCGCCCAGGGCCCAGCAATATGATTCCTGGGTTGCCACTGGCAAGCAAACAAATGCAATGTCAAAACCTGGAATGTGGCAGGTGATGGCGTCCACATCTAGTCGCCAATCCGTGCAGATCTACCCTATGGGAGGGGGAAGAAGCTGGTGCCCCTACATATTTCTGCCAGCCGTGAGTAGGTTCTGGTGTTTCTTCAGTTCAGCAGGAGAAGCAGAACTTTTTGCCGTGTGGTTTGTCACAGTCCAGATGTTGCCTACTGATTTATTTTATTACCAGGGACTGAGCTGACTTTCAACTACAACCTGGAATGTTTGGGGAATGGAAAGACAGTTTGCAAATGTGGTGCTCCGAATTGCAGCGGGTTCCTAGGAGTACGGCCAAAGGTAGGACAGCCCTTCTCTGGCTTCTTTTTATTCCAAGGGCGCTCTTTGAATTGGAGTAGTCTGCTTGCTGCAGGGATACGGAAATGCCATGATAAATGCCACTGTATTTTCAAAGTGGTTGTGAAAATCCTGCTGGGGTTGAGATGGGCAAACATGCAAGTACATCACTTTAAGTTACCAGAGCACAGAATCGTAGACTTTGTTAAATCAGTGTAGGAACCAAATTCCAGAGCAGAGGACCCACACAGAGGGCTTGTCTGCACTAAGAGAAGTCATAAGTATCTTTCTCCACGGGTTTAGCAATAATACATGAAAGTTTACTAGTAAAATAGGAACAGAAACACACTGTACATGCATCAGGGATGAGCTAACATCGGAGGGGAAACGTTAGCTTTTGGAGCGTCCTGATTTTTGAGCACTTGATTTCGTAACTTTAATGTGGCACTAACAGGAATTAATTTTTTAACTTTGAATGTTACTGTTTGCTTGGGATGGGGACTTCTTAATGAAAACATGCAGAGCCAGTTGGCCTGGCTCGCAGTCTTCGCCAGCAGAGTCTGAGACGCAGCTGTTGAGTAGTTCCACGTGCTTCCCCAAAGCAGCGTGTAAGCTCAGTGCTGTGGAGTTAGTGGGTACGTGCTGCAACCAAGAAACTGCCCCGTTGAGAGTTGAGTTAGACGCTGCACCACCAAAGCCTCACAAGTTTACAGGCCAGGCCCTGTGTTCGCCACAGCAAGCTGTAGCGAGATCCCAGGTTTTGTGGCCTTGTGGTGTAGCAGATTGGAAATTCTTCAGCAGCCTCGTTTCAATGAAAACCACAGCTTGTCCACTCATTCCGGGAGAGCTGAATCGCACAGTTGTCTCAGTGAGCCCCTCGGTTACTTGTTCTGATATTCAGTTCAGATTATTGCATGCTGTCGCCACGTTTTCAGTGCCCGGTGTGCCTCCTATTTTTGCTGCATCATAGAAATCAGGGGAAGTTGGAGGTTTTGGCAGTTGGATGGGAGCAGCTGATGCTTTGGGCCTGAGGGGTTGGTTTGGAGTTTTATGATAAGCACATTATGGATGTTTCTGATAAAACAATCAGCAGTGAAATAGCGAATGGTGTTGACACTTAACTTGCCATTGTTGGGATCCAGAATTAACATTTCAGTCTGATGACTGAGGTCGTTCACTCCCTCAGAGGGATTGTTTCAGGCTATCTGCAGACTCAGGAAGACAGCACAGAACATAAGAACGGCCATACTGGATCAGACCAATGGTCCATCTAGCCCAGTATCCTGTCTTCCGACAGTGGCCCATGCCAGGTGCTCCAGAGGGAATGAACAGAGCAGGGAATCATCAAGTGATCCATCCCCTGTCGCCCATTCCCAGCTGCTGGCAAACAGAGGCTAGGGACACCATCCCTGCCCAGCCTGGCTAATAGCCATTGATGCACCTATCCTCTATGAATTTATCGAATTCTTTTTTGAACCCTGTTATAGTCTTGGCAAAGAGTTCCACAGACTGACTACGTTGTGTGAAGAAATACTTCCTTTTCTTTGTTTTAAACTTGCTGACTATTAATTTCATTTGGTGACCCCTAGTTCTTGTGTTACGAGAAGTAAATAACACTTCCTTATTCACTTTCTCCACATCAGTCATGATTTTATAGACCTCTATCATATCCCCCCTTAGTCGTCTCTTTTCCAAGCTGAAAAGTCCCAGTCTTATTAATCTCTCCTCATACGGAAGCTGTTCCATATCCTTCTGTTTGGTTTAAAGGCTATCTTTAAAACCATAAAGGCTGGAAACTTAAAAAAAAAAAAAAAAGTCAGAGCTCAGGCCACTTCTACCCTGCAGAGGCTACAGTGCCGCAGCTGTGCCTCTGTAGCGTAGATGCTTCCTACATCGATAGAAAGGGTTAATCCACCTCTCCCCTTGGACGTAGTTAATCCACCTCTCCCCTTTCCACTGATGTAGGAAGTGTCTAAGCTACAGAGAATTCTGACATCGATCTAGCCACGTTGGATGACCGAACTACGTGTTGCACAGGGTGCAAAATTTTTCACAGCCATGAGAAATGTAGCTAGATCTAATTTTTAGGTGTAGACCAGGCCTTGGAATGTGCAGAATAATTCTTTAGCAAGGAGTATATTTCACAGCAAGAGAGTATTGCAGGGTCTTGCTTAGAGCGATAACTGCTTTCACAACTGCCCTTGCTATTCAAATACCCTGTGTTCCGTGCAGTCACTCCCTGCATGGCATTCACCTCCTGCTTCCCCCCCCTCAGATGCCCATGCTCAGGGGCAGGACAAAATCTGGCCGAGAGGGTTATTTACATTAAAGTTTGAAGTTTCAAATTCAGCTGGTCTTTTAGTTATTCCCTCGATGGTGGTCAGGTTTCTTGTAGTGGGGAACAATGTGTGTCAATAAATCCTCTCATTACTCACCAACTTCCCAGGGGTATGTCAAGCTGTCCAGAAACAATCACCTTTTGGCAAAATCCAAGTATGGAAAATGTTAGCTGAAAAAGGAAAGGCTTTGTAAGAGTGGGAACCGCTGCAACTGTCCCTAGAGCAGTTACAACTGGTGTAATAGCCCAGCGGTCACACCAGAAAAGGGGAGAGACTCATCGTGTCAGAACATAGCCAAATAATGAAATACGTCAGTCTGAGTTCTGTTAAATTCTGATCAGCGTCATTCATCAGAGAGAGCCATCTAGTCTGGTAATCCTCAATCTTATTTCCCTTGTGTGGTACTTTGCCATTGCGAAATACAATGTAGTGCACATTTTTACCAGCCCGCTCAGTGCAAAGCTTCTAGACCGTTTCCAGATACGGTAGCAGCAACAGACAGTTAACGTGGGTTTCATGAAACATTTAGAAACAGCTGTGTCAGATGCCAGTATGTCTCAGGTTTCAGTGGCAATGTTGTTTTTCTAAGTATGTATCCTCTGCAAAGCAGTTATTTCCCAGAATGGGATGCTTTTCACTGCCCTAGATGGGGTTGAAAGCACCATTCACATCACGTTCACTTCAGCATAACGCATGGCATGTATCATGAGAGGTATCAAAATGCACTACATAATAGGAGGCGAACATCCAAGAATCACTGTCCATGGCTTTGATACTTTTCAGGGTAAGATGAAAGCAAATCTACTTTTAATTCTTTAATGTGTAAAAACACTTACATCTCTCCATTTGTTTAATCTCACTGCCTGAAGTTTGTCATTCAATCACCAACGTATCCGTTTTTGATTCTTGTTTACAAAAAAAAAAAAGACGAGGTTGGGTCCACGCCTACGGAGGAAGGTTAGTCTGGCGTGAAACCCAGGAATTCACGTGGCTTGGCCCTGCTGTGTATAAATGGAATTGTTACTCTGCTTTGGGTTTCATTCCAATTTTTCCTCTGTTTGAACATGCAGAGTATCCCCAGTTGCCTTGTTTTGGAGACGACAGTTGTGTGCTAGATGGGCAGCTCTCCTGTAGCAGGATACTTCAGCATGGCCTGTGCCACTTGCTTAAATCAGCCAGGGGGGGCAGAGAGAAAGGAGAAGGGGCAGAGACCAGTGTTAATTTGTATGATCTTACTTGCAGAATCCCCCTAACCTTACAGAGGAGAAGTCCAAGAAGTTCAAAAGACGGCAGCAGGTGAAGCGCAGGTCACAGGCAGAGGTCATGAAAGAGCGAGAGGATGAGTGCTTCAGCTGTGGAGACGGAGGGCAGGTAGTTTCGTGTAAGAAGACAGGCTGCCCCAAAGTGTACCACGCAGACTGCCTCAACTTGACCAAACGGCCAGCAGGTCAGTAATGCCTGGGGCGACTCCTCTGGGCTGTGCTCATGGGAAGGGAGCTGTATAGACCTGCACTGCTAGGCCTGGCTTGGGGAAAGCACATTCTCTGCTCACCAGCAGTAACTCACAATTGGAGCTTCTAAAAATTATAGATAGTAATTTTCCAACACCAGAGGTATCACACCCACCATGAGGCAATTCTATATTGGACCTCAGTTGAATAAAGTTGAGTTGATCACTGGACTGGAAGTTGGTGGTTACCTAGGGACCAGTGATCATGAACTGTTGACATTCAATGTGAGCTAACAGAGAACAGTCCCAACCAGTAATATATACACTGGGTGCTTCAAAAGGGCTCATTTCCCAGAGCAGAGAAAAATTATGAGCAAAATTGGGAGCTGGGGAAGCAGAAACACATTTAGGCAATAAAATGTGAATGAAAAGTGGGAGTTATTAGATGGCCCAAAAGCTACAACTCCACAATCAAGAAAGAGGAGAAGTTTGGTTAAAAGCCCATCCTGGTTCAGTGGCAAATTAGAAATAAAAAATCAATATATAACAAATATGAAAAAAGGGGGAAATATAACTTCTAATTTATATATTATTATTCTGAAGTTTAGAAAATTAATATGGGAAGCTAAAGACAGCAGGGAAAAATCCATTGCTGGCAGGGCTAAGGTCAGTGAGGAGACTTTTTTTAAATATATCAGGAACAAAATAAATCCTAGCAGTGGTATTGGCCCATTACTTGATGCAGATGGTAAAATTGTTCATACTGATGCAGAAGAGGAAGAAGTATTTAATAAATATTTCTGTTCTGTATTTGGAAAGATGCAGGATGATGTACTCGTATCACATGAGGATGATGAAGTGTTTTCCAATCCATTAGCGACTGAGGAGAGTGTTAGACAACAACTGCTAGGGATAAACATTTTTAATTCAGCACCCAAGAGTCCTAAAAGTGTTGGCTGAGGATCTCTCTGGTCTGCTGATGTTCATTTTTAAGAAATCTTGGCATACTGGGGAAATTGCAGAAAACTGGAAGAGTACTGTTGTTGTGTCTATATTCAAAAAGGGCAAACGGGATGATGTAGCTATTTATTGTCTAGCAAAATAAAACAAAAGCTGATATAGGTTTTAATTGATAAAGAATTAAAGGACAGGAATATAATTAATGCAAGTCAATTTGGTTTTATGAAAATAGGTCTTATCAAACAAACCTGATTTCATTCTTTGATGAGATTACAAGTTTGGTTGATAAAGGTAACTGCGTAAATTTAAAATACTTACACTTTTGTGAGGTGTTTGACTTAGTACCTGTAAGCGAGTCCTCTCACCCAAGGCGCTCCCTCAGGACCAGATACGGCATTGCAGCTCTCCCGTGGGGCTCGTGCGCCCTGCCAGTAGTCACCAGCTCTGGAGTAGTACCTCAGCCCTCCCACTGGGTCACCGTCTTAAGTCCACTCCTTCTGGTGTCACACTTGTCCAAACTAAGGAGTCCCAAAAATGTCTGAATGCAAAAAACGATTCTCCTGCCCTCTATGGCTCTGTTCTTCAACCTGTCTTCGAGGTTCGGCCTGCAGCCCCCTTTGCTGGGGCTGGTAAGGGAACCTAGTCCCAACCTTGACTCTGGGCTCTGGCCCAGGGCCCTGTACTGTCCTTTTCCCATGTTGCAGTTTTCCCTCGGCCATTTCCTACCTTGCCTCTTTACTTCCCCTCTGGGGCTCCCAGTCTCTTCCCGGTTTTGATCAGGTCAGTCCCAGGTCTCCTAGCCTGGGGAGCTTGTCTCCCCACTTTGAGCTTCCTTTCTAGCACTGACTGGCCTTCTGACTCGGGGCCCCACAGAGACCACCTTGGTTCTTGCAGGCTCTTCCCTCCAGCTCTTTCCCCCAGCTGGGCCCTGTCAGCTTTTTGTATACAGGAAATCCCCTGGGCCCTCACAGGTGGGGTTTGTCCTGTTATCAGGTTGGCGTAGCCCCAGGCTCTCCATCCCAAGGGCAAGCCACCCTATTACAGGACCACATGACATTCTGCTTTTGAAAATGGGTACTTTACAATAGCAACACAGCACAGATTAAATGCCTTAAGAACTGGCTAACTGACAGAGTTCAAAGTAACCATAAATGGAGACTCGTCACTGAATGCAGGTGTTT
Organism: Malaclemys terrapin pileata; assembly: GCF_027887155.1. Lineage (NCBI taxonomy): Eukaryota > Metazoa > Chordata > Testudines > Emydidae > Malaclemys > Malaclemys terrapin. The sequence continues at coordinate 882,416 of NC_071512.1, read as the reverse complement.
TAGTGGGCTGTAGGGTCTGGTACTAGGCCCAACGCTATTCAACATTTTTATCCGCGGTCTGGAAGTAAATATAAAATCACTTCTGATAAAATTTGCAGGTGACACACAGCCTGGCAGAATGGTAAATAGTGATGAGGGCAGGGAGTCAGACAGAAGGAGCTGGATTGCTTGGTAAGCAGGCCCATTCAATCAAAATGGGTTTTTATACAGCCAAATGCAACCTTATACATCTAGGGACAAGGAAGGCAGGCCATCACTCCCGAGTGGGGCACCTGTGATTCCGAGAAGGTTTGAGGCACTCCTAGTGAACAAGCATGAGCTCCCAGGGCAATGATCCTGGGATGCGTAAACAGCAGTAGTGCGTAGGAGTCAGCAGCGGATTTTACCTCGGTATATGGCCTCGCTGAGAAGATACTGGAATACTGGGTCCATGTTTTTAAAAGGATGTTAGAAAATCGAAAAGGGTCAGAAAAGAGCCACAAATATGATTTGAGAGCTGGAGAAGTTACCTTAACTCTCTCATCATAAAGAGCTCAATTGTTTAGACTATTAAAAAGAAGATTGAGAGATGACTTGATTATGGAGTATAAGTACCTTCACGGGTAAAATATTGGGTACTACATGGCTCTGTAATCTAATGGGAAAATGGCATAACAAGAACTAATGGTGGGTGGCTAAAACCAGCCAAATTCAAATGAGAAATTAGGCCCCATTTTTTGACTGAGAGGGTGATTAACCAGTGGGACAAACTCCCAGGCACGTGGTGGATATTCCATCTCTTGATGTCTTCAGAGCCAGGCTGGTGCCTTTCTGGAAGATGCTTTAGCCAAACACAAGTGACTGGATTCCATACAGGGGTAACAGTGTAAAATGTAATGGTGTGTGGTACACAGGAGGTCAGACCGGATGTTCTAATGGTCCCTTCTGGGCTCAGATTCTATGAATCTGTAAACTAGAGACTTTCGGTAGCCAGTGACAACCAGTGCTGTGTGTGCCCAGCTGGGGAGTGCTACAGGCTGAATCCCCAGAGAGGCCTGCAATTGACTCTGCTGCACGTTGGGGGTGATTGTTTTTCTCCAGGATGGTTCTGATACTAGCAGTGAGTGAAACTCCAAACTGCTTCTGTAAAGAACTATTGTCCTATGCCCACAGGGGAAGACCAGAGAAACTCAGGGCTTGTCTACATTACCCGCTGGATCAGTGGGCAGTGATCGATCTAGTCTAGACGCGATAAATCACGCCAAGCGCTCTCCCGTCGACTCCAGTACTCCACCAGAACGAGGAGCGCAAGCGGAGTCAATGGGAGAGTGAAGACACCGCAGTAAGTAGATCTAAGTACGTCGACTTCAGCTACGCTATTCACGTAGCTGAAGTTGCGTATCTTAGATTGACCCCACGTGGTAGTGTAGACAAGCCCTCAGTTCCTTGTCTTCCAGTGTCTTCTCTCACATCAGTGTGAAGGGAGGAAGTTGCCCTCAAATTCACTCAGCCCTAGTTGAAACTGGAAACATCTGGAACCTTTCAGTGGGGGGTTAGCTCTAAAGCAGAACTTTCCTTGCATTACCCTGTGCTGGGGGAGTCTGGGTTTCCTTTGTGCTTGGTGTAATGGTTCCAAGGCAACTGGTGCAGGAGCAGAGAAGGGAAATTTCTGGCACTGTTTTAGTGAGAGCCGTTACAAGCAGGTCTCCCCCGCCCTGGGCCGTAGCTTTCCAACTGGGTAGCTTTGTTACATTTCCTCCTAAGGTGCCTTTTCTCCTGTTTGTGCTGCAGGGAAGTGGGAGTGCCCTTGGCATCAGTGTGATGTGTGTGGCAAAGAAGCAGCTTCCTTCTGTGAGATGTGTCCCAGCTCCTTCTGCAAGCAGCACCGGGAGGGCATGCTCTTTATCTCCAAACTGGATGGACGCTTATCGTGCACAGAGCATGATCCCTGCGGACCGAACCCTCTAGAGCCAGGGGAAATTCGTGAGTATGTGCCTCCCACAGTCCCACCGGCTAGCCGTCAAAACACGCAGCCCTCTGACCATCAGCCTGCAGCCCTGGGCCTCAGGCGTCCTCCTTCTGACAGGCTTCCTCTGGCCGTGGCCCTGAGGCTGCAGCCGTCGGACAAGCCCTGCTCCGCCGTGGCCCTGAGGCTGCAGCCGTCGGACAAGCCCTGCTCCGCCGTGGCCCTGAGGCTGCAGCCGTCGGACAAGCCCTGCTCTGCCGTGGCCCTGAGGCTGCAGCCGTCGGACAAGCCCTGCTCTGCCGTGGCCCTGAGGCTGCAGCCGTCGGACAAGCCCTGCTCTGCCGTGGCCCTGAGGCTGCAGCCGTCGGACAAGCCCTGCTCTGCCGTGGCCCTGAGGCTGCAGCCGTCGGACAAGCCCTGCTCTGCCGTGGCCCTGAGGCTGCAGCCGACGGACAAGCCCTGCTCTGCCGTGGCCCTGAGGCTGCAGCCGACGGACAAGCCCTGCTCCGCCGTGGCCCTGAGGCTGCAGCCGTCGGACAAGCCCTGCTCCACTGTTGCTCTGAGGCTGCAGTCAGATAAACAACCCACCATTGTATCCCTGAGGCTTCAGCAGTCAGATAAGCCTCTTACCATCACCACAGGCCAGCAGCCTCCGCCCTCAGATGAGTCTCCTTCCGCTGCTGGAGCTCCACCGCCTCCTCCCACAGATGAGTCTCCAACCAAGGGCCTGCATCCTCTTCCCTCGGACGAGTCTCCCACCGCTACCCAGGTTCAGTGGCCTCAGCTGTTGGGCGAGTCTCCCGCCCTCGCTAGGGTCCCACAGCCTCAGCTGTTGGGCGAGTCTCCCATCAAAGGCCTGCAACCCCTGCTGTCAGATGAGGCTCCCGCTGCCGGGGCCCTGCGGTGTCAGGCGGTGGACAGGCCTCCCGCAGCTCCAAGGCTGCTGCTGTCTGAGAAAGCGCTGAGGCCCGGGGATCAGCCAAAAGAGAGAGTAGTGTCAGCGGTGGAGCCGCAGCAGAAAGAGCGAACTTGTTTAGCTGAGGAGCAGACCTCTCGGGCTGCAGGGAAGGCAGTGACACCCGTGGGGCAGGCACCTCGGCCCATGGAGAAATTGCAGACCTATGAGCCAATCCACTGGCCCACTGTGGAAGCACTGACGCCCGCGGAGCAGTCCCCTCGCGCCACAGAGAAATTACAGACACCTGCGCCGCCGGCTCAGGCTGACCGGGAAGTGGCATCAGCACCCACAGAGCAGAGCCCTTGGACCGCAGAGAGGTTACGTACGTTTGAACAGATCCCCCGGCCTGCCAGGGAAGCACCAGTGCCCCCAGAACAGGCTTCATGGCTTGCCAGGAACATTCAGACATTTGAGCAAATCTCTTGGCTCTCTGGAAAAGCACAGACACCCCTGGGGCAGGCCCCTTTGCCTGAGCAAAACATAGTGCTAGTCCATAACCAGGATTCTCCCCGCCAGGAATTGGCTGTATCGAAACGGAAGTGAAGTCAGTGAATGAGGCAGGCAGGTTGCAGTCGGTTTGTTTGGGGAGAGGGATTTTCTTTGTTTTGTTTGTTGTTCACGTCCCTGAGCCCAGCCTCAAGCCCAGGCGCTCTCATGACATAAGCAAGGACGTTTACCTAAACCGGAGTGTGGCCCAGCCACGGAAAGTGAGCATCAGCGACCTTTTCCTCTTCCTTTTAGAAACGGTAACGTTGAAATAAAGAGTCCACTCCGGATAAAATCTCTAATCCCATTGAAATGGTCACGTTCCTGATCTAGTGCGTCTGCATCCACAAGGGCTTTCCCAAACAGCTAAGTGGCCCTGAGGAAGCAATTTCTTTTCTCTTAACTGTTCTGAGTGGAAGCAGAACAACTAGTCTGAACTGGGATCTCAGACGTTTCCAACGATTAAATGGTGCACAGAGTAATTGGACATGTGTCTTTGCTAGACTCTGAAGAGGGGAAGGGATTTAGCACTTGTGCTGCCCAATTCTCCTTCCCCACAGGGTTTTCCTTTGCAAGTGTTTGCCTGAGTGTGCGCATGGGTATGTGTCACCAGTGCAAGGCTTACCAAAACCCAGGTGCTGTTGTAAAATGGCGGAGTCCCGTGGAGTTAGTGGAGAGCCTGCTCCTGCCAGACTGTACAGTTCATTCCAGCGTGGGCAAGAGAACTGCTCCTGCGCAGGCCCTGTGATTGGGGGTGGGGGGAGAAGGTCTCTGAAGATCCCATCTGCCAGGATTCTCACTCTTGGAACTTAGCTCTGTAACGTGGGACAGGCGGAGTTGCCACTGCACATACAAAGCTGTGAGCTCTGGAGGCAGCGGTAGCAGGGTGGAGCGTGAGTAAGGATGCCGAGCACTGCCTTTGTCAGGGTAGAGGCGCTGCCCTCGGAACGCTCCAGGCAGTTCCTTCTTCACCTTGCTTGTTACCATGAACTAGCAAACTAAATAGTCTCTTCCTCCCCCATCTCAACCACATGCTTAGGAGTCCTGTTCGCAGAGTGGCTGGTAGCCCTAGCAGAGTGAATTCTGTGGAATTCACTCCATAGCGCAGAGTCAAGAAGCTACTTCAGAAGGCATGGTGTATCCAGAACGGAAAACCATGTCAACCCCTTTCCCCTTGGTTAGCCTCTGTATTTCCAACCAAAAATCCCCACAGGAGACTTGAATTACCTGGACTATGTTGAAGTGTTTGTGTGTCAGAAAACCAGCCCCTCAAGGTAATAGTTCTCACACTGGAACACAATGGCTCTAGCGCCTGGCTGGCCTCTCTCTCTCCTCTCTTTTCCACTAAAGGTAGCTATGCCTGGTGACTTGCCAGGCTGATATTCCGAATAGACCTGATGGAGGTAGTGACATTACCTGCCTGCTAAGGCAGAAATACACTCTGCTATGGCACTGATAAGGTGTGTGGTAGAATTACAGGCAGGGACTTAGGAAGTGACGCTTGTGACCTGCGAAGCAGTGGCCAGGCAGTCTGCATTCGTGCTGCCCACGGTTAGTGCAGTGTGCTGTGCCATCGGGAAGTACTGTCTGATCAGCATGGCCTCCCAACACATTACCTACGTTACACGCCTGAGCTCCACTGACCTGGGCAGCAGGAGTCCAGCTTCAGCCTGTCCCCCCCCATTGTTTCAGAAAGAGCAGTAGGTCTCTTCCCAGAGGGGGGAGCCCTAGTTCGATACTAGCCCCTTTCCTCTGACTCGGGAACAGGTCAAGGCTGGCGTTCAGCTCGCATGTTCGCACTGCTCCAAGAGAGGGCGATAATTAGCTTTGCGGGTTTCTGTGATAGGGAGAGAGATCTCTGTATCAAGGCAAATCCTGCTCCAGTCTCCTTTCCGAAGTCAGCTCCCCAAGAGAGTCCCCCTCTGGGCAGTGCTGTCATGTGTCTCCTCTCCAGTCTGAATCGCTTCAGACCCCTCTGTGTAGCTCGTGACTTGGAAAAGCTTTATGGCTTATGGAATCTTAGTGTTTAGTGTTGTTTTTCCATGAAGACCTGCAGGTCAGTCCCTGATCTCTGCTGAGCTGGGGGAGATGCAAGTAGCTATTGTTTTGCGTGACTCCTGCACAGAGGGAATCAGGATGTCTCCTCAGAGCCATTGAGAGAGGATAAACTAAGGGCATTTTATTAAGTTTTTAAAATAAAAACAAAATTACAAAAAAAAAAAAAAAAAAAAGGTAATGAGGTTCCGTATGTTAAGTATTTATCATGTGTGAGAAGGAAAATAAATCTCTAATTTACATTGCTAGCCCTTTCCATGAGCTGGACTTTGCCATGTAGATTGTGTGAGTAGGGTGTCCTCTGCGCCAGCCGCGCAGCCAGCGGAGCTAGAACAAGAAAAGACATCTGCACTGCTTTGTCCAACTCTGTTTTTGCAATGTCATGTGTTACCTAGTTATTTGTTTCATGAAAAATAAACTGTGAATATTTTTGGTGCAGGCTATTTTAAATCTTTACAATGGAGAAGTTCTCAGTGAGCGCAGGTTTGAAGAATCATTCTTATAAATCATGTGTTTAAATCTAGGGCGAGGTTCACAGCAGCAGAATCCCTCCAGCACTCTCGGCAGTTATTTAGGAGCTCCCGTTTGAATAGTGAAAGTAGATTGCATGATATTTTAAGCCCCCAGCCTTATGCCACTCACTTGACTACACCACTGTTTCTCTTCCCTTCTCCCTCCAGACCTTTTCCGTACAGATCCAGTTTTCCAGTCCACCCATCTTCCAACCGACACGTTTCACAGAGCTGACTTTAGAATAGCTGTGCACCTGCTTGGTTAAATACAAATCTGCACTGGGAAATATCACTTAAAGGCAGTGTTTGTGTCAGTTTAGAAGTTAATACAAATGCCTCTCTAGGTGTAAGAGTGTTTAGGAGAAGTGAGGAAACCAGGAAGCAGTTGTTCTGTATCAGGTGGAAGGGGCTGTGCAGTTAGTGGGGTTTTCCTCTCTGCACAGGGCTGAACAGCCACTCCCCGGGAGTGGGATGTGCCCCAGCCCCTTGGTAGCAAGCTATAGAGCACTGAAGAACCGTGGCTGGTTGGCCACTTCTGTGTTATCCCAAGCTAGAGGAGGGAGCTTTTGATACTGATGGGAACATCTCTGTAAGTTAATATGATGGAGAAGAAATTAACAGCTTTATGTCCAAACCCTGTTGGCAACTTCGGCAAACAGGCCAAGGCCTGAAGGGATCTCTGAGACAGAATGCTCTCTTGCCTCTAGGTGTGATCCCTGAGACATGCTCTGCTGGAACCAAGGCTGCCTTTATCTGGGGAGAACTAAAGTGACTGCAGCCTCAGGGTCAGACTGGCACACTTTGCCAGGTAAATCCACATGAAAGGAAACAAAATTGAATTCCACCGTTTGAGATTGTGGCAACCAGCTGCATCTGCTGACTTGGATGCCGGAGGAGACATTTGTACTGGGGCTGTTTAAATGCCATTTATTTCCTTTGCTACCTTTTAGAATTTGCATCAATAATTCAAGTCACTGGATTCTTTATATAGAAAATAACGTTGCAAACATGTTAGTGCTCATGTAGGATAGTAGCTAGAGAGAGAAACGGTCAGTGTTAAAGTAAATTAAATGAAGTGTGCAGGCCATTCATTCTGGCCTTTGCCATAGACACTGATTTAATGAGATCAGATGATTTAATGGAGAGAGAGAGAGAGAGACACTCAGGGTGCGCCTACACTAGAGACATCAGTACCAGATAGAGGGGCTGCCCCACAGGTAAGGTGGAGTTAAGATTTGGACTTAAAGCAGGAATCCACCCTCATTGTTGAGGACAAACACATTCTACCTACATAGCAAAGAGGTGGCGGACGTTTTTCCCCCCAAAATCATCTCAGCTGAGGTGTTGCTGCAAGAGGTGGCTCCTGAGTAGATCTAGTGCAAGAGGCGGTTTTTGAAAACAAAAGTTTTGGGTTAAGAGCCATGTTTTCTGTCTGCTCATAACTGAAAGTTTCTCCTTTGAAAGACGCTGAAGAAGGTTCATAGACACGCTCCAATAAAAGCCCTCTTGCACAATGGCTGCAGGCTCCCATTGTTCTCCAAGGGACTGAGGCCATTAGCTGCCTTTAGCAGAGATGGTCATCACCTCTGCTCCTCCCAGCGCTGCTGCCTGTCCCCTGACTGCATAGAGCCATTGTCTCCCCTGAGGACTTTGCTCCACCTGTGGCCTCAGTGCCATTCAGAGCAATGGGAGCGGTGAGAAGGAGGTCAGTGGGCGAGCATGCCTGTTTGGAAGGGCAGCCTTTGGTGAGCTTCTCTATAGGATAAGATGCTATGCACCAGCCTCTGCTGCTGGAGAAAACACTCAGTACGTCTTCGTGGTCTGGCCCTGGGGGTGCACATGTTCCAAGCACTCAGGACCAGAAATTCTTCAATAGCCGTGTCCGTTGGTCCGTGTCTGTGCTCTGCTATGAACTGAGGGCATACAAGTGACAGTGTGGATCAGCTGTCTTTCCAGTTCCTTGCTACCGCTTGCGTTCTGGGACGGGCCCTCTTGTTCCCGTGTTCGTTAGTCTCTTAGCCTCAGTTCAGTGTTGCCTGTAAACATTAAACCTGGTTTTAATGGTTTATCGGTTATGTGGCTCTTTTCATTAGTTAGCTAGGGCTTTTCAAGTAGCTGTTAGTGGGGGTCAGGAGGTTCCCTCCACTTTATTCCCCCTACGTCCAAGGCATTTATGCCCAAGGCCCCAGGTTTCAAGCACTGTGTTGCATGCCAAGTCTTCCTGTTAACCAGTGCTCACAAGACCTGTCTCTACTTCCTCCAGGAATCTCACATCCCATCGAAGTGTGAGATCTGCTTCTCCTTCCTCTCCCCCTTGTGCTGGGCAGTCCCGGAGCTCCGACTCCGCAGGCACCTGATGGAGCTCTCCAGCAGACCTGAGGACGCATGAAGAGGGTAGGGAAAGACATACTCCTCAGAAGACTGACAAGTCCTCTCATAAGTCGTCAAAGAAGAGGATGGCTTCCCACCCCCTGGGGTGAGTGAGAATCCATGCCCCAGACTAGATGCACCCAGAGTTCACAGGGAGCAAGAGCTGGCACCAGCAGTACCAGGAGATTCCAGCGCTCTGAAACCCACTTCAAAGCACTCTCTATAAATGAGGCCACCTTGGGGCCTCTGAAAACCTTTGGCACAATCCTGCCACCTTCCAGGTTGTCCCAGATAAAGGAAAGCTTGTAACGGGGTCATCTCTGCAGGCATCCCTGAATGCAGTGAACATGGCTTCCTGTTCTGTGGCTACCTCAGTCATGAGATGGGCATCATGGCTGCAGGCGTCGGGTCTCCCCGAGGAGGTCCAAGCCACTCTAGAAGATCTATCATTTGGGGGCAACAACTTATTGAGTGAAAGAACTGATGAGTCACTCAAGGACTCCTGGGCCACCCTCCGTTCCTCAGGAATATACACCCTGGCTCCTCTCCCAAAATATTGTAAACTGCCCCAAGCGAGAGACTGCCCAGCCCCACAGCATCGGCATCTTTTACAAAAGTCCTGACAGAAGTGCAGCACGCCAGTACATCTCTGTCTAGGTGGCTGGCTTCTCAAGGGATGATCGTATCAGGCGGTGCATAAAGTATTCGCTGCCCTGCTTGAAACTGTGCCACTCCTTGGGACTTCAGGTAAACCCAGGAAAGTCCATTTAACACCCACGACTGCAGAATTTATTGGAGCAGTTCTTGACCTGCTTGCACCCAGAGTTTATTTACCATAGGACAGATTCCTAACAATGAGAGACCTCCGTATCCAACTTTTCTCAGTCATCAGACGGCAGTCTGGTCCTCCTAGGCCATGTGGCGGCACGCACCTACACCCATCTCCAGGCTTGGCTGAGGAAAGTCAACGCAAGGACTCCTCAGACAAGAGAGTTGCCCTTCCTTCCAGCATTTGGGCATCTCTCACCTGTTATGGAAAGGGAGTTGGTATTTACGGGGATTCCCTTTGCTCCCACCCCACTCCCAAAGACACTTGTGACAGATGCAGCCTGGCTGGGGGCCCACCTGCTTGACTACACAGATCAGAGTTCCTGGACTTTGCAAGAGTTCACATGCCACATCAACCTGTTCAAGCTTTGGGCTGTCCACAAAGCATGCACACAAGTCCTCCCCTGTATCTGAGCCACCCTGTCCAGGTCCGATCAGACGACATGACCACTCTTTGCTTTATTAACAAGGTCTGCATCATCCTGCCGGGAGGCTGTCCAGCTTGGAGCTGGTGCCTCCAGCATCAGCTCATCCTCTGCAGTGCACCTACGGGGGAGAATGAAAACTCCCTAGCAGACAGCCTCAGCAGGCATTCTCACACAGACCATGAAGGGGAGCTCCGCTTGTCCATCATCCAACAAATCTTTTGTCAGTTGGGATCCCATTTTGTAACTTCTTTGTAACCCAGGACAACAGGAAGTACCTGATTTATTACTTTTGCCATACATTTGCCTGCAGCCATTTCTGGACCTGCTATCGCAGAATGGGGACAGGACCACCCATCCCAACCCATATTTCTTCATCTGACATTCTGTTTTTTGGATGGGCAACAGACTTAGAGAGATCCTACTCAAAGATCCATGCTTCTCAGTAGCAGGAAACCCTCTATAAGGAAGTGTTACGGTGCTGAGTGGAAGCAGCTCTCCAAGAGGTGTCAGAGGCACAATTTGCTTCCAGAGGAGTCTGGCGTTCCTCTTATCCTGGACTGTCTCCTCTCCTGGAAGTCAGCAGGCCTAGCCATCATTTCATTAAGGGTTTATTTAGAGCTGTCGATGCCTTTCATCCTCAGTAGAGGACTGGTCAGTTCTCACCCATCCCACAAGAATCAGGTTCTTAAAAGGCATTGTCAGAATGTTCCCACAGTATCAAGACCATCTCTGTCCTGGGACCTGAACTTGGTCCATTCCCAACTCATGAAACCACTGTTTGAACCCTGAGCCTCCACCTCAGTCCTACTCTTTGAAGGTAACCGTCCTTAAAGCTGTTACCTTGGCCAGGAGAGTTTGGGCTCAGTGGCAGACCTGCCTGATCCTGTCGTTCACAGAGACAGTGTCCTTGAAATTGTATCCCAATTTCCAACTGACTTCCACTGTAACCAGCCGTTCACCTGCTATGTATTACCTAGATTTTCACAGGAATAGTGAGGGCAGGAGCTGCTCTCTGGATGCTGCATAGCTCGGTTGTTTTGTCGGGATAGGACAAGGCCCTGCAGGAGATCTCCACGGTTGTGTGTCCATAGCTGTGCTGATGAAAGGAGAAGCAATATCTTCTCCAAGACACTCAGAATGGATTTCCAGCTGCATCTTTCTCTGCTCTGAGAGGGCGGGAGCCCCTCCTCTCCAGGCTGTCAGGGCTCATTCGCCCAGAGCGCAAGGTGCCACAGTGGCATCCTGCCAAGGGATCCCTCTGAAGTTTGTAGACTGGTGACTTGGTGCTCCTGTCACGTGTTCACAGGGCACTAGTCACTGAATCAGGCCTCGGCTGAGGACACTTCCTTCGGCTCAGCCATTCTGTGAGCTGTGTACAGAACTCTTCTTGCCCTGGCCACCTGCCTGGGACTCACCCACAGTGAGTAGCCATTGGGACCAAAAGGGAAGGGTCTTCCTTCTGTGTGGTCTCTGCAGACCAGCCTCTCCTTCCGGCTTTGGATTCTCATGGGATTCATGGTAGAGTAGGAACTGGAGAAGCAGTCGGTCCATGCCACCCCTTATCCCCTTGGTTCACAGCACAAGGAGACGCAGGGCACGTGAGTGGCCCAACAGACACCACTATTGAAGAATTTCCAGTCCTGGACACACACAGCACATGTGCATCCATGGTGAATACCCGCTGGGCCATCTCGAAGCTCTCCCGTTATGATAAGTAACCTTCCTTTATGAAGAATAACTGCAAAATAATGGTGCTTAATACTAATGAGATCTTTTCAAAACCTGACTGTTGCACCAAATCTATCCAGCCAGGAGAAATGGGGGCATGTGTACACAGCGGGGAGTATGGAGGGAAGGGGTAGGGGGCATTGCACTACTCTGATAATGAAAAACAACTGAAAATGCAGCTTAATTATCCACCTCGGCACTGCTCCCAAGTGCATAAAGCAGCCAGCGCACTGGTGAATCTGGACATAAAAATTACAGTTTTAAAAGGTAGTTAAGGCTAATGCTACGTATCTTCAGATCATTAAAAATATCCCTTGGTAGCTGTTGCTTTGTGAGTTTTGTTTACTGATCACATATGAAAACTTTAGTAATTAAAAAGAAAACAAATCCCCAGAGAAAAATGTATGATGGAGTTAAGGTAGAGAATACATATTAGTAAACTAGGGTAAAAAAATACAGGAATGTTGTGATTAATTTTAGACAAGCATTATTAGACCCAGGGAATTTGGAATGAATGTTGAACATAAAAGAAATACAGCATGTTACGATGAGACTATGCACAGTTAACTTGTGTAAACAACCTTAACTCATCCCTGTAAAGGCAGAAATGAAAAATGAGGAAAAGACTCTGTCTGGAAAAGTCAGTTCAGTTTAATATGAGATCACAGGCCTTGATGAGCATCAGTGGTAACTGAATGGTTCTTGGCTGACATCCCTACGGGGCGGATGGGAGTCTGAACTGTGCATTTCAACACCTTAACGTGTTTGGATTTCTGTTAAATTCAGACTTCACTCTCAATTGACATCTCTCGACTGTACGTTACCCTACATTACCGTGTGCACACTGAGCCTTACCCCGTCGGAACCTGGCTGAGAGCCGGGAATGTTACAGCAGAACTTGCCGTGATACTAGTGCAGACATCAGTTCTGAACAGCTGCTCAGCATATGCTGTCAAAGTTGCCTGAGGCTTGTCTACAGTAGCACATCTCCTTGCTAGTACTGCACCATTAGAAGCAGCTGTTGGGATCCAGTTACTAACTTGTCTAATGTAACAGGCCTCCCTGCGCCCTTGGAGAAGGGACAGATCTCGGGGAGATTATCGACAGTTGTTCCTTCACTTGCCTGTTGGCTTCAGCGGGAGCTTTGCATGTAGCGAGCTAGCTGGGCTCCTGGCGACTGGGTAATAAAGTGAAAGCAGATTCCTTCCTTTAGCAACGTCCTGATGTGATGTTCTCAGTGAAGCCAGCCAGACCCCTCTGCCATCTTGGCAGCAGGGGGATATGCTGCACCAGGGGCTAGAGGAGTGGCTGTGGGGGGCAGGCCCGGGAGTACTCGATCTACCTCTTGGGGAAATCTCGACCAATGAATAGTGCTATGTTCTGTTGCTAGGGAACGTCGGAATCGTACATTTGCCCTTGGCTAAGGCCTTGGGCTCTCGTGGTGCTATTGTACGGAGTTTGGGTGCTCAGCCCAGCCGGGCTGAATTCACATCCCCCAGCCCTACGGCTGCAGTTCCTTTGCAAGCTGAATCCTTTCCTTCTCTGGGAGCTGGGCTGGGCCTTTGTTAGTCGCTGAAACAGACAGGACAGGACTCACAGGAACACCCAGATTTGAGATGCCTTCAAACCAGACCAAGGTGCCAGCGAGTCGGTGTTTTAAAAAAATAAAAAAAGACCTGTGCATGGGCTGGGACTTGCATGTTCTTCTGTGTTACTGTAGGGCACTGAGCTGGCTTCAGTTTTATGGTGTTTCAGAACCGTTGACCGAGAGAGTCTGGATTTTGGACCTTTAGGCTGGGAACCTGTAAAGCAAACTGACCAGTCAGCATGCTCGGTTGGCGTCTGCAGGGAGGATAAAGGGTTGGAATGAAGTCAGTTAAGCTGCTTGCAGACCCATATGATACAGGAGTTTGAGAACCACTCAGTCAGACACAGGAGAACGGAATGAGAGTGTTAGCGAGATCACTGCCTTGAGATGGGCAGGGGCTAATGGTGCTGGAAGTGCTGTTAGTGTGTTAGCAAGTGAGAGCTGCTCGCGGAGCTCTGGGCAGAGCAGCTTGGCAGCCGAGGCCTGGCCTTGCGTACACTTGGCACTCTGCCCCCTGCCCCCAAATCTGCCACTGTTAGGAGAGTGGGAGCCTGCTGTAAAGTGCACACAGCTTTGACAAGATCCTAACCCTGCCCCCTTGGCTAGCCCCCACGCCATGGCAGAACTGGCAGAAGTTGTGCTTTCCCGTGGCACTGGTTCTCCCAAACACTGCACTAGGCTTGTATCAGTCCAGTAGTTCCTTCCCCCCTGCCTGCAGTGCGACCCCCAGGACTGAACAGGTGTCAGAGCCTGCAGGGCAATGCTCTTCTGACCCCTCCCCACATTCAGCAACTGGAGCAAGATGTGCCCCTGCAGGGCCCTTGTCTGCTGTGACCCAGGGAGGGGTTCCCCTCCTTGCCCGGAGGAATAAATGATGAAACACGAGGGATTGATCAGGTTTGTATGCACAGGGGAGTAATGTTTGTAAAAAGCGAAGCGCCCCTCCCCTGTGTGGGGCACTGCCAGCGCTGTGTGCTTAAACGACACTCCTCTTCCTTAGCTGCAGCTCCGGCTGGGAGCGCGATATTCCGCCCGTGGGCCAGGAACTAAGAGGTTAGGACTAACACCACAAGGTCACGCAGCAGGGAGGGGGGGCGGCAGAGGCAAATTGCTCCAGTGTGATTAGTGCTAACGAGCTGAATGAAGAATATACGTGATAACATTCCTACCCCAAACGTCATGTCAGACCTCACACACGCACACTGGTTGCCTTGGGACTGGTGAGATGGACATTGTGCAGGGCCCATGCTGTAGCAAAACTTCCACTGAAGTAACTGGGAATAGTGCCTGAGTAACAACTGCAGGAAGGGGTTGCCAAGTATCACTGTGGTCTGCCGTGACTGTGCGTGCGCAGGGAGCAGCGGATGGTGGATGAGCACAGCACATGGGAGTTTGTGAAAGATTGTCTAATGTAATGGTGTTACACAGAACTCGCCTGGTCTCACCTGCCCCACGTCCTGTACAAAGAACATGCGATGGAGCGAGAGAGGCGTCTATATTTACAGTATATATCTATTATTTTTAGAAGAGGGAGAAGGGGAGTGTCTCGGACCATTGATTAATTTCACTTTGCTCCCCTTAGACTGTTGGCTGTGTATGTGAAACTTATGATAATGAAAAGAGGGTTGGCCTTCTCCAGGTGCTCCCAGAACATGTACTGTAATTCTTTGTATATAGAAGAAAACAATTACTGTAAAGTAAAGTTTAACTTTACTCTTGACTTTGTCGTGTGTGTTTTGTCTCACTGAGGTCGGGCAGATGCTGCTTAACAAGCAGCATGAGATTCTCCCTGTATCTCTGTGCAGTGACGGCTTGCGAGGAGCGCTGCCAGGGAGTGGATGGACATCTCCCCCTCCAGTCTCCCCCAGAGAGGTCGGCTCAGCTACCAGACTCTCCTGGCTGGGGACACATCGCTGTGAAGAAGTGCCCCCCCCCAGGTTAGAGCACTGCTCTTTGAGATGGTCAGTGCTCCCCCAGTAGGGCAAGCTGCCATTCGGGGGAAGGTAATGGTAGGCTCATTCCAACATGGTTATTTCTGTAGTGCCTAACGGCAGAGTCTCTGCCTCCGAGTTTACATGGCAAATGAGCTGAACCGAAAAGCAGAATTGAGTGAGTCTGAGTCACGTTACTGCCACCATTGGAGTTTTCATTTTTTTAATCTAATGCTTTGGAGTCCAGAAAATTGGAGGCTCTGACA
The DNA here is from genome assembly GCF_027887155.1 of Malaclemys terrapin pileata. Classification (NCBI taxonomy): domain Eukaryota; kingdom Metazoa; phylum Chordata; order Testudines; family Emydidae; genus Malaclemys; species Malaclemys terrapin. Next base: position 867,321 of record NC_071512.1, on the reverse strand, counting down.
GTCTCTGGGATTCCCAGCTGGAGTCGACACCCAGGAAGTGCTGGTCTTGGGGATTGAGCCTGTAAGGGCAAGAGTGGGGTTAGATGTCCATGTTGTGCATCCTGTTGGCTCCTCTGCAGGACTTACTGGGGTGAGTGGGAGTTACCTTGCGCTGGCCTGGCAGCAGTTCAGGCACCCCCCTGTGATGGGCTAGCCTCTAGCTCAGACACCTCGAGCCAGTCGTCACTAAGCTCCGGGGTCTAGGCTAGTCTTGCAGCAGCTGCTCTTGGCTGTGATGGGTTGGGCGAACTCTCAGGGACAGAGGCACGGCACACTAGTGCAGGCAAGAACAAGGGTCGAGAGCTCGGGCTGGGTGCTAGGTTTCTATTCCAAGAGATGCCAAAGGCTCCGACTCCAGCAGCAACTGCCCACTGAAATGTTTGAGTGGGAGAGAGCAGATGACATCTGCAGAATGAGATGCTGAGAAATCTCTTCTGCCTCTCCGAAAGAAGGCACAGCAGCCTGGGGAGAAACAGCACAACATCCAGGTCTTCGGGGCCACCAGCACGAGGCTGCCAGTGCACAAAAGAATCCACTACACCAGCACTGCCTGGTACTCACAGGGTGTCTTGGGCCCAGCCTCCATCTCAGGAAGAAATGTTCATGGTGTCTGCAGCCATTCACGTGTCTGAGAAGACAGCTCAGGTTGGTACTGACAACACCGTTGCCCATTTGGCAGGGCGGCCGTGCTCCAGTGTTTACAAAGCAGCATTGTGGGAGGGTATATTGGCCTTTTTCTGGAAGATTGGCTGATCAAGAACAGTGCCGGGTATGTGGAAAGGAATTGAGATCCTGGTGTGTGCGCTGAAGGCAGCATGGACCACTGTAAGCTTCCCACTTGCTCCCCAGAGCCAAGCAGCGGGCAAAGGTCCCTGTGGCCAGGGGGAGCCATCAAAGGTGTTGAATTGGCTCCCAAGCTTCAGCGTGCCTTCAGCTAAGGCCTGGCCTGGAAATCAGTCAAGAACGTCTCTTATCTGTGGTACTGGAGAAGAAACAGGCAGAGCTTGGGCTAAAGGAGGGACCTGATCCTATCTCTGCTTTTGCTTCAGCCACAGAGCTTTGAGCCTGAGCTTTATTTTATTCTCTAGGACACTTACCCAGTGAGAAACTGAGGCACCAGCCAGGCTCACCTACACGGGGAGGGAACTGTTTAAGCTGGGCTCCTGCATTTCACCAGCACTGCATCAGATCCAGCTGGTGGATAAGGCTAAGATTAGTGCTGAGTATTGTGGCAAGAGAGCACTGGGCCAGTCCTGGGCTTCTGTAAGCCAGCCAGGGGCAGGAGAGCTGTGAATCAGCCCAGCTGCCATCCCTGTCAGTTCAGGCACAACTTCTGCCAGGGGAGGGACAGATTTCGAGAAGCTCTTCAGAGCCTTTGCCTAAGCATCTCTCCTACCCGGACTCAGCCTGGCTGTCGTGCAAGTGCAGCAGCGCCAGGGTGATGGGACTAGAGGAGGTTAGAGAGGCATGACAGGAATGCAAACAGGGAGCTGGAGGAGGTGAAAACCTTGGGCCTGGGGGCCACGTCCTCATGCCACGGGGGGAGGCGCAGGTTCCTGGCCAGCTGCTGCTGAAAGGACACATTCCTCCCTCCTGTGGCAGGCAGAACATTCCCACAGCCCCAGCTCTGTCTGTCCTGGCTTCCCCAAGAACACCCAGCTGGCCTCATGGATCACAATGCACTTTATTTACATGTATATAACTTAATAGAAGCCATTTAAATAACCTACAAAGAATCAGGCAACATATCCCAGGGAACACATCAGCCACAGCTACACGTGACCTGAGCTGCAAGGAGCCAGCCAGGGAAAGCAGCTATTCCAAACACTCTTCACTAATGTGCAGGCACCTGGTGTCCATCACAAGGCAGCCGAGTCCTGCCGAAAGTGGAACAGGGTCTGAGTCTCTTCTAGGACCCCAGCAGCTTTGCTTGTCAAGTCCAGTGGAGGGGAGAGCCAGGCACAGGGGATCCCCTACTCCATGCTGCCAGGGGCCAGGCATTCCCTACAGCTTACGTACAGCAGGCAGAAAACACACAGTCCGAAGAGCAGGACCTGCGAACCCAGCGGGCTGGTTTTATGTTGGCAGCAGGAGGTGCGCTCAGTGGTGACAGCAGCTGTAGAAGTAGGTGCTGTTCTTCTGGCTCAGGTCTACGCCTTCATCCTCTGAAAAGAGAAGACAAGTGAAAAGGGGCTGCTGCCTCTTCTGTGCCCAGCTCAGCAGGGTGCTCGGTTTCAGCCCACAGAGCCAGCCTCCGTGACCACCTTGCCAGCCTCTGCCTAAACTAAGGACGTGAAGGTGGGTGCCAGACTGCAGCAGACAGAGCTTAGGGAAGAGACACGAGTGGAACAGTTCTTAGAATCCACTTCTCTGATCACAGCCTCTTGAATGCGGGAGCCCTCAACCTAAAGAACAATTCCTGCAGGGTTTCCTGCTGATCTTCTGGGTTAGGCCCCTGTGGGCCCGCGCCTGCCTGCTGCCTCTTCCCCAGCAGCCCCCCTCCCAGGGCTGAGGAGCGCAAGGCCGAGCGCTCCCCCTGCTAGTAGAGCATGGGATAGGAAATGCAACTGACACACAACGACAACTCGAGAGAGTGTTTCTCTCCAGCCTGCAGCTCTAGTCACCCTGGAACAGCAGCAGGTGCAGTGTGTGCAGATGGAAATGGGATTTTCAAGTTGACAGCAGCCCCTTAAAATTCCAGCTAACTCGCAGCTCGTCCGGCCAGCGCCGTCCGCCATAGCATATGCCCCCTTCAGGTTGGTGTCTGGTGACAGTGTTCTCCCTGGCGCTGGCCCTTGGGGGATCCCTCCTTCCCGCACCCCAGCACACAGGAGTCTTGCATCTCTCCAGCAGCGGGTGGGGACATAGTCCCTGCTGACAGATGGAGGGGAAGGGGGAGCCAGCACCACGGCTGCGAGCCGTGCTGATGGTGCAGTGAAGGCTGTAGCTTTCCACACGTTAACTGGGCTGAGTCCCAGCATCTCCTCTCAGGTTTGGCTGGGTGCATCTCGCCTCGGAGCCTCAGCAGGGACCTGCTGCGGCCCTGAGAACAGACCCTGCAGCGACGCCGTGGGACTCAGCGGCCAGCTGCTGCTCCCTGCACACCGGGAGCTCAGGAAACCCCCAACCTCAGAACCTTGCGAGGAAGCAAATGCCCTGAACATAGGCCTGGCCTGGGCTGAACTGGGAGCATTAATGAAGGGGAAGTGCCACCCGCTTGCTCCACTACATGAGTATGTTTCCCTCAGGCAGCATGACAAACCTACACCAGCTGAGAGCGAGTGGAAAAGGTTTGCACTGCCCCTGACTCAGCCGGTGGGTGGGACATAAGGCAGCGGGTCCTCTCCTGCCACTCACCTGTCATCACCTGGAAGGCCATGAGCTGGACATAATCCTCAGCCACCTTCTGGAACAGCTCATCTGGGACAGGAAGAGGAGAATGAGCATCTCCTCTGCACTCCTAGCACAAGCTGTAGTGGGGCCAGGCCCTCGAGCTCCCAGGAACAGACAATTCCCCAGTGTGGGCACTGAGGCGAAGCCCTGGGCAGACAACCTGCTGCAGGGAACTTCACTTGGTAAACTGCACTCACCCTCCAGCACTAGAGGAGTGGGGCAGAATCTGCTTCACCATGGAGGCAGCCAAAGGGGCAAGGCCCAAGGGCCAGCTGTGACCCACACGGGCCTTCTCCTATAATGCCTTTGTGCAGCCTGCAGCCCGGGGTCCCAGCATGGAGCCAAGCCAGAGCGTGGCATTATGGGACCTGGGGTCTCCACAGACTGCTCCCTGCATTAGCCCAGACAGGACAGACAAGTAATTCTGCTGAACTGCCCTCCCTCCCCTCCCGCAGTGGCCCTGCTGTCCCACACAGCCCCGCAGCAGCAGCTCCCAAGCACGCCTGGGGTGGATGCGCAGGGATAGGTAGGTAGGAAGATGGCCAAGACAGCGACCCCCTCTTCCCCACCCCCACTGTGGCTGCTGTTCTCCAAGCACCTGCCGGGGCCAAGGGGTAACTCACCCACGCTCTGGCCTGTCTTACTGGAGGTTTCAAAGAGCTCAGCCTTAATCTCTGAAACACAAACAGGTTAGTGCCAGAGGGTGCCTGTGCTGTCTGCATGGGGGAGAGGGCAGGTTCCCCACCACTGCCTACCACCCGCCCCCGGATTCCTCCTGGTAACCACCCCGAAGCAAGGGCTGCTGCCAGGGTCACCAAGGCAGCCAGCAGGCAGAACAAGCTGGCTCCAGCCCCCCCAAGGACAGGAAATGCTGCTTCTGCCCGGCTCCTCGCCACTCCCCAGCTGGCTTGGTGCGACTTGTCAGCACCCTCTCCCACCAGCCAGGGCCCTGACCCGCCCAGACACTTCTGGGGGTGGGGACACGCTCTGAACTTGGCGGCAGGGCACAGGCTCAGTGCACTGAGTTGCTCCTACTGTGACATTCCCAGCTCCTGCTTAACTCCCCCCAAGTGTGCATGAAAAATAATGGCGAATCAAGCCAAGCCCTTCCCTTTCATCTCCTGCTCTGCAGGTGAACGCTGCCTGACTGGCATAAAATGAAGCTAAGAGCAGAGCACGGGGGGTGGTCCCTGGGACTCCAGAGCTCTACCTCCCCTGGAGCGCGAGGGTGACCATGAGCGACAGGGCAGCGCTCCAGGGCCAGCCTGGGGCAGAGCTGTGTGCTCAGAGGAAAGGCAGAGACATACCGTCTGCGTAATCCTGCACATCATGGAAGTCAATGCCCCGCTTCTTCCTGTCCTCTTCCAACAGGTCGCTCTTGGTGCCACACAGATAGATCTGGCAGTTCTGGAGCAAGGAGAGAACAGCTTGCAGGCGCCCCTGGGGACCCCCCCATGCATGCACGATTCCCACACCAGCCACTCTCACCTCTCCGCACCACACGGCCCTGCCCCCACTTAGTCACCTACTGACCACTGCCTGGAGCACAGCACCCGTGTGTCTCCGAGCCTGGCCTGGGGCAGACGTGCCCGCCAGCAGGACGACCGACGGGGGGGGGAAGCCAGCAGGACGACCGACGTGGGGGGGGAAGCCAGCAGGACGACCGACGTGGGGGGGGGGGGGAGCCCCAAGCCTTATACTGGGTGGGAATTGGGTTGGCTGCTGCATGCTGGGCTGAGTGCGTCAGGGCTCACTGCCCTGGCAGCTCCTGGAAACAGCTCCTCAAAGGAAGGAAAATCCCTCCAACTGTTCGCCCCGCTCAGCGTCTCCAAAAGGAAACCGTGCACTCACCCCACTCCCCAGAGCAGCTTCAGAACCTCCCACTTCTCCCCCGCCCATGGCCCCAGGCTGGGAGCAGACAGCAACTCACCTCCTCGAAGTTCTGCAGCTCCGTCACCCAGAACTTAGCTCGCTGAAAGCTGCTGCTATCCGTGAGATCTAGGAGATGGGAGCAGTCAGGCGCTGGCCCCTCCCCAAGCCATGGCCTGCCCCGTGCCTGCAAGGAGCGCAGCAAGACCCCCAGCCAGCACAAACAGGTGCTTAGTGGAGGAGTTCGGCTAAGGGTTGAACGCTTCGGCAGCACTGGGGACCCTCTCAAGCAGCCAGAAAGCTGCCTCGGTGCTGGGGCGTGGGCAGGTGCCACCCTCCAGCTGGTCGCTGAGCTGAGTCGTGGGCTGGGTAGAACACTGAAAATTCTCCCCTTCCAGGGAAGAAAGAACTAGACAGGAGCTAGCAGCAGACTGCCAGGGGCTCTGCCTCCCCTGCTCAGAGGGCTGGGGGTGGATTGCCTCATTTCCTTCAGAGGGAGCTCCCTCTCTCCCACTGCAGACCAGTGACCAGCACAGGCTCCGGGGTGAGGATCACAGAGGTGCTGGGAACAGCGTGGCTGCAGTGACAGCCAGGCGCCCTGGGCAAAGCCCTTACCATAACACACAATGGCAGCTCTGGCCCCTCGGTAGTATATCCGACTCATGGCCTCGTAGCGCTCCGACCCAGCCGTGTCCTAGGAAGAACAATAGAAAAGCCATCACTTTCCGGGCCCCATGGGAGAGATCCCACAGCCTTGCTCTGCGCCTTCCGCCCAGCCAAGCGGAGGCACCAGCAACAAGAGAACAGGGAAGTTTACCCTAGCTAGGACTTAGAGATGGCCCCGTGAGAAGCCAGCTGCTCAACGTGCTCCATGCAGAGCCCCCAGCTTCCAGGGCACCCTTTTCCACAGCAGTTCCCAATCAGAAACCTGTGGGGCTTTCCCCGCTTTCAAAGCCCCTAGAGCTGCTGGCAAGGTCATGAAGCCATTTCAGATCAGACTTACCCAGATCCCCAAGGTTACTGTCCGGCCCCTGACTGACATCACTTTGGCCACAAACGCAGCCCCGATCGTCTAAACAGAAATAGAAGAGACGGAAGCAGCAGTTGGCTCAGTATTTCCCCAGGCTTCGCCTCTCAGCTTGCCAATCCCAAGAGCCCCTTAGAGGGACAGTAGGTTTCCTGTCTGGTCTCCCTACTGGCCAATTCCCTCGCCCACGCTCATTTGCACTAGCCGTCGGGTGGCTCTCTTTGGACAGCTCCACTTTGTTTCTAGTTGTGGTCACTGATTCTCAAGCACCGACCCAAGGGACTTGGCTGGAAAGAAAACCTTCAGCTGGAATTTCAAAGGAGTCTTTGCAAAGCTTTCTACGGGTAGGCGAGACAAGCCAGGCTGTGGGGTGACAGGCCAGATGCAGCCCGGGAGCCAGACCCGCCTCCAGGGACCTGGCCAATGTTCTGCTCCCAGTTGCTGGCATCCCAGCTGTGAGGAATCTCATACAACTCAGCTGCCTTGTGAACATGATCAAGATCCCTTTAGCCATTCGAGTCCCCCAGGAGTGGGGCGGGCAGCCGGCCTCCTCCCAGGGGCTCCCTGAGGCAGCTGGGGCGGAGGGGCACGCTTACGTTTTGATAGGGTCCAACGAGGAAGCGGTTATGGACATATCTCTCCACCAGGCTGGTCTTGCCCACATACTCCTTTCCCAGCATCACTACTTTGACATCCACACGCTGCCCACTCATTCTCCTGCCACTGCCAGCCTGGGCCCGACCGAGGGCTTCCCTCTGGGGCTGCAGCTCGATCCCGGGCCCCTTCGGTGAGCCGTGCCAGCCCTGAGCTCGCGCCACCTGCCTGGGCAGGACCGCCGGCCAGCACGGGCGCCGCACGCAGCCAAGGAAAGAGATTTCACCTGCAGCCAGGGGACAGCACGGAAGGGATGAGCGGACACCACAGACCGGGGGCAGGAAACCGCTGCCTTTGCCAAACCACAGCCAGCCTCCCCCGGCCACAGCCGCAGGACACCCGCGGGCACCGGCACTCGCCGACGGGGGAGGAGCTGGGCAAAGCCGGGCACGGGCCGGGCACCGCGGGGGCTGCCGCACAGCTCCTGGGAGCTGGGATCCCGGGACGGGGGGGGAACCTGGGGGGGGGGGACAGGAGCCGGGGAGGGGGGAGAAAGGGGACCAGGGAGGGAGAAGGGATCACGGGGGGGGGGGGACGCGGGCGGGTTCCGGGGGGGGTCAGGAGCTGGGGGGGGGACAGGAGCCGGGGGGGGTCCCGGAGGGAGCCGGGGAGGGAGAAGGGATCACGGGGGGCTGTGGGGCAGGTTCCGGGGGGGGCGGTCAGGAGCCGGGGAGGTCCCGGGAGGAGCCGGGGGGAGGACCGGGGAGGGAGAAGGGATCACGGGTGAGGACGCGGGCGGGTTCCGGGGGGGGGTCCCAGGGAGGGGGGAGGAGAACGGGGGGACGGGGGGGAAGAGCCGGGGGGGGGGTCAGGAGCCGGGGGAAGCTGGGGGGGGGGAGGGAGAAGGGATCACTGGGGGGGGGACGCGGGCGGGTTCCGGGGGGGTGTCAGGAGCCGGGGGGGGGGATGGAAGCCGGGGGGGGAGGAGAAGGGGATCACGGGGGGGGGACAGGAGCCGGGGGGGGGGACGGGAGCCGGGGGGGGGGAGAAGGGATCAAGGGAGGGGACAGGAGCCGGGGGGGGGGGACGGGAGCCGGGGGGGGAGGGAGAAGGGATCACGGGGGGGGGCGGAAGCCGGGGGGGGAGAGGGAGAAGGGATCACGGGGTGGGACAGGAGCCGGGGGGGGGAACGGGAGCCGGGGGGGGGAGAGGGAGAAGGGATCACAGGGGGGGACGGGAGCCGGGGGGGGGAGGGAGAAGGGATCACGGGGGGGGGTGAGGGAAGCCGGGGGGGGGGAGGGAAAGGGATCACGGGGGGGGGGGGGCAGAAGCCGGGGGGGGGGGAGGGAGAAGGGATCACGGGGGGGGGGACAGGAGCCGGGGGGGGTGGAAGCCGGGGGGGGAGGGAGAAGGGATCACGGGGGGGGGTCAGGAGCCGGGGGGGGGAGGGAGAAGGGATCACGGGGGGGGGGGGCGGAAGCCGGGGGGGGAGGGAGAAGGGATCACGGGGGGGGGACGGGAGCCGGGGGGGGGGGAGGGAGAAGGGATCACGGGGGGGGCGGAAGCCGGA